>NC_087480.1:50184387-51387721 GCF_036417665.1 Passer domesticus
GTGCTCTGAATCATCACCATCATCATCATGATCACCACCAATTCATTGTGTGAATGACTGAGGCAGGTCACAAACTTGTTCTAGCTCCTAAATGATTCCTGTCTATTGCCAGTAACTTTTATTTTTGTTACATCACAGCAGCACTGCCAGCAGCTCCTATGAGATAATTGTAAAAATTGTCATGAGGAACTAAACTGTTTTATATCTCAGCCCAAATGTGTTGAAAAAGTAGACTTATCATGAGTACTGGTAGATACCCCTTTTTTGACCTCTACCTTTTTTGAGATGTATTATTTAAAATGACTTGAATTTTTGTTGTTGCTGTTTGTTATCAAATGAACACATGAAGTTTCAGTTCTTTAAAATTCATATTAATAATATAGCTTACCATAGCCAAACTAGTCATGGTAGGTTTGAACTCAGTGTGTTTTTTTCCTGTCTGACAAGCACTGCATTCCTTCCTCCCTGATAAATTTATTCTTTTTAAATTTACTTTATTTTTTGACTGATTCAATTGTGCATTCATTATGGTTTTAATATAAAATTTGAAGAGTTTTTTGGGGGGGAGGAGGGAATAGCTCTTTCTACCACTTCTCTTTGGCTGTCTTATTATCTTTCCCTAATAATCTGTAGCACACATTCATTGGGATCAAATTTACTTTTCCATATATTGGAAGATAATTTCCCAGACTGACAGGAAAGCCATATGCCTCATTACCTTTTCTCACTTTTTCTTTTTGCTATCCCCAGAAGATCACTGATATATTTCACCCTTACCGAAATCCAATCTATCCTGGGATAAACCTGCTAAAGTCTTTGCTTTAGTTCCAAAATGTCTCAGCCCAAACCACTTGCCACAAATACAGAAAGTCTTTTTCAGCATCTCTGTAATTCCAGGTCAGGATCTCCACCATGTTCCTTACTTGCTTCCTCTGCTGCAGCTGCCTCTTATCTTTCACTTTTTAATAATATTACTGTTTTTAAGAGAAGGGCAAGAAATACTTTTTTGGTAGAGTAAATTTCACCAAAATTATTAAAAAAACCTACATATTTTCTTTTCTTTATATTTCTCCCAGTTTTCATTCACACAGACTAGGATTTGCTTCTCTGTGTAGTCATTGCAGGGAGCACAGGAGAGAAGGGCAGACCCTCGACTTGGCTGCAGCACCTGGGAGGAGAATAGGTTTGGGTTTGTGCCTCCAGCAGATGCTCTGTTTTGGAAGGGTTTTCTTTTTCTTGAGTGTGTGCTTATCTCCAACTTTGACTTCAGAGATCATTGAACTCTTGTTGCAGAAGTGTCTCAGGAAAAGGAGAAAACAGTGAGTCCCTTGGGCAGCAAGGCTTCATCTGTAGTGTGAATCATCGTGCTTCTGCTAGTGTCAGGATGTCTTCTGGGCTCAGCACGACATTGAGAGAATTTTGTTTCTCCCTAGTTATCACAGCACCTTACTGTGAAGATACAGATAGAGGCAGAAACAGAACACTGAATAACAACTCTCTGTTCAAAATATTTTTCCGTATATTTAACCCAAATGTATTAAAAAATAACCAAACAAACAAATAAAAAACTCTACAACCAAGACTAGGAGAGGCATGGATACAAGTCACCCTTTCTGCCTTCAGTGTGAAATTATACACATCAGAAATTCAGGTATGTCATTATGGCCAGCTTAAAAGCAGCATCTGCTTATCAATTGGTTTTTGCTTTTTATGCACTATTCCAGCTGGGCTGGCTGAAGCACAAGCAGGTGAAAATGACTTTTCCAAGGTCATTCTGCATGAACTCAGCTCACACTAACACTTAGGGCTTGCTTATTCTCAGTCCTTCCCATAAACCAGTTCATCATGTATGCACTCCTATGTGGTTAAATTTTGGAAATTATTTTTATTATCCTCCGATGGTCTATTCCTTAAGAAATCCAGTTTTTATGAACAAAATTATATTTACTGTAAAGACAATGATCTTGTGACTTTATTTGATATTCAGGTGGTTGTTCAAATTTCCACAGGAATTTCATTGTAGTGCAGGATCACTTAAATACTAATTAAGTTGTCTCTTCAAGGTTATTTTATTGTAATAACCATTACTCACACAATTTGTGGTGGGTGGGGTTTTTTTCTTTCCCTTCAAAGTAAGATTTAAGCTGTTCTGTCAAACTCAAATTAAGGTCCTAAACCTTGGACTCTGAGGACTATATTAAAAGAAACCATGCAAGAAACTTTGTCTGCTTCAGAAATGAAAAAACTTAGTACTTTGGCTGAAAATGTTCGGAATTACACAAGAATCCACTGAAAATGAGAATCCAAAAGAAGCGTCCCTCATCCCAAAGAACCCAGTTCTTCATAATCCTCTCAGAAAAATCACAGGATACAAGTTTAAGTCCAGAAGTAAGAAAAAATTTACACAGAGAATAAGTCTCCTAAGATTGTTATAGCATCCTAAAATGAGTAATGATGGGCATGTTAAAATAAAGAGATTCAGGACAGAAGGGACAGAAGGGAATGAAGGCTATGTTCCTTTACAGAAGCACTGCAAAGTACTGAAACTCACTTCAGGAAAGCCAGGAGGAACTCCAGGATGCCAGAAACCTTATGTGCCTTTTCCCACAATTTTGACTTGTTACACAGTGGGGTTTGATGCCATTATTTAAACATTTGATTGCAATTTGAATTAGCTGATTTATATTTACTATAGGAAGACATAACATGATATGATGAATATGCTCCTAAATACTAGTCGGGCATTTTTGAAAAACTTCACGTCAGGAGCTTCTTACTTTAACCAATTTAGAATCCACCTATGTGTAATCCTTGTAATAGAATTATCTTCCTTGAAACATTCCACCTTGTTTTATTCTTTAGAGGTAGGTGGACTAAATAAAATGGAAAATTTGAATTCATTTTTTATCCAAATACTTTTTTTTCTTCTCATAAGCAAAACATGGCAGATAGATCAGAGGGAAAAATACAACAATGCAAGCAATTTCCTTCCATTTCATAATCCACAGAATGCTTTGGTTTGTGATCAGATCTTTCAGGGCTCCTAGGTTCCTCCTGTGGGCCTCTCTGTTCAGCCTTCAGGCCCAGGTTTTCCTTCTGATATAAACTTGTTCGAGTACTCAATTTGCCTATTGATCATGCTTACTCTCCTTGGAGAGAAGTTCTTAAAATCTATTGTTTCATCTTCTCTGCTGATGATTTTACACTGATCAAACCTTTTACCCTGCAGACAAATGGCTTTTTGTGATCATTAGGACTCTATTCTTCCAAGGGTAAAAATTTGCTGGATAGGAGATCAAACCCCATCTTTATGAATATATTTTCAAATTCAGAATTATGAATGTTGTTTCCTGGGTTTAATTAACTTATAAAACCACAAGAATACATAGAAATTGGCAACACAGGCTCTACACAATTACTAGAAATAATGCCTTTCAAGTTAGCTGATCTCCAAAAGTAGTATATAGCAAATTAATAGCAGCTCTATTGCAAATATTTTCAAGTCCCTTCTGCAGTCAATATCACCCTCTCTGAGTAAAACACCCAAAAACCATGAAGAAACTGACTTAGTGTAAAGGTTTCTTTTTTACCTCATGGGATAAGACTTTTCTACTGGAAGACTATACAACTAAGTGTAGAACATGATATAAGAAGATATTTTTTTTCAAAATAAGGGTGGTCAAGTACTGGAATAGGTTGCCCTGAGAGGTTGTGAAATCTCTGTCCTTGGAGATATTCAAAACTCGACTGAATATGACCTTGAGCAACCTGGTCTAACTTTGAAGCTTGCTCTAACTTCAAAGCTGGCTCTGCTTTGAGAGAGAGGTTGGACCAGATGATCTCCAGAGGTCCCTTACAACTTAAATTATTCTGTTTCTGTGTCAAATGCAGCATTACCTTGTGCAGTCCAAGAAGAGCTTTGTATAACATGAAAGCACAAAATACGTGCTATGTCCACAGCTTCTTAATAGAAAGAACATAGCTTTATAGTGAATCCCTTAGCAGATCCTTTATTCCAATGTTTAAATTTCTCTTTTCCTCATTTTTCTCTGTAACATGGGAATATCATTGTACTTCTGTGAGTGTTTAAATTAAACAGTAAATGAATGCAGAGAATTGATGTGTTTTTCTTCTACAAAAAAGAAGCATGCTAAGTTTTTTTCTTAAATTCTGTTTTATTATACCTACAATTCTATACACTGGGGTTTTTTTAATGAAGATTATTTGTATTACCTATTTGAAGCTCCTAATGGCATGAAGACATAACAAATGCATTTACAAGCATTAAAGTCTTTGCATTCCACTGTTTAATTGCAAAGTTTACGTGTTGAGGAATGGTTGGAAAAACTTTGAACTTTATCCAGCTGCTATAAAAATATGATCTTCAGATCATAGTTTTTCCTTAAACTATAGTTTCAGACTGCCAGAGAGCTCCATGTAACTGATGACTTCTAAGCAGACTAATGAGATTACTAGCAAACATTTTCATAATTAGAAACGGCAATTGGCACTTGATATCTGTTCCTTTACTAATATATTTTCATTTAATTTTGTTTCAAGCACACACCTGTAGTATAATAGTTATGGTTTATTTCCTTTTTATTAACAGAAATTTTATTTTGGAAAGACTGCCTGAATTATTGTTTCAAGTGGTCAACAAGTATTCAATCCATGACTCTTCAAATTACCATTGTGATTTGACATTAATTTTTTCTGCTTCCAAATTAAAAAGCTAACAGTACATAGTAACAGTAGGCAACATAAAATATCTCTGCCAAACTTGGTCAATAATTGCATAGCATTTGCAGCTATAATTAAAATTTTTCACAGTGTATGTTCATATAACATTCTTTGAGGTTAATTGGGTTTAGATCACTGCAAAATCATTTTCATTTGATATATTTCACTTGTTACAAATTGCACATTAGTTCATTGAAAATGTACAGGATGTCTCTTCATTTGAAAGTATTTAGACTTGTAAGTTGCAGTAAAAAAACCCCAGCTAATTCCTACTTTCTAATAACACTCAAAATAAAAGAAAATAATTTCCATCTTGAAGACAATAACTTTAATGAATGCTGGCATAAGACTGTGAAGGACAGACTCCCAAATATTGGGACTGCCTCATTTAGCTAGGTGCGAAGCTGGGGGACTTGCATCCACTGGAACAAGTCAGAACTCCTAATTCTATGAGACATAAATATTCAGTATCTATTTTCATACAGACCTTGTTATGAAGGCAGGATCCAGTGGACGGGAGCATAGAGATGAAGAAAAGATGTTAAAAGAAGAAACCGCATGTTGTTTCCCCCAAAACCCTGGACTGATGTCTGCTGGAATTCAGGCCTTTCAAGCTCTGAAGACTGGGAGACCAAAATCAGTAAATTGCTGGAGCCTTTTAGAAACACAGATGACATTCATTCTGTGTAAAATATGGCTGCTATTATGATTTGGAAATCATAATATTGAAACTCCTGAAAATGTGTTCACACAAAATTTGAGTCATAATGGAAGTGAGCCACTCTATCTGAAGTGCCAAATTTGGAAACTCTTCTCCATATGGTCCCTTCTGAGTCATCTCAGAAACTCCAGAGGGAGGATCTGGATTCCCCAGACTCAAGTCCGTGAGTGGCCCATGTCTTCCCACTGACTGTAGAAGAATTATTATTTCAAGCCCATAATTTCAAGAATGTCAGATCTCATTCCTCTCAACATTCCTTAAGAGTACTGAGGAATAGATATGCAAGTGGGACCATGTGACATACAAAATTAAATTGTATCAGATTTGTCACATTTTTAGTATTTCTTAAAACAAACTAATGGTTTGAAGAACCTTTGTAGACACACAGGAGTGTGTGTCACAAGAGTGGTGCAAGAATACCATGTGTCAATTCTTTACCTTATACCTCTTCTCTGTAATTTTGATATAATCTGAGAAGATGCATTAAAAGAAATCACACAATGTACAGAGACTACACATCTCCCTCATCTTCTTTTTTTAATAGGTAATTATGAATTTCCAATTACTATATAAAAATAATAGCAATTTAAATGCTTGATTAACACGGGAAAATAACACATGTGGATCAAAAAGACAGTGAAATGCTCAAAAGAGGGCACTAAAAATCTTGACAAAGGTTAGAGGAAAATTTGGACTGTTAAGAAATATTCTTTGTTGACAGTTGTCAGACTCAAGAAAAATAACACACAATAGTCCTCTCTCTTATTGCACCACCTTGCAGTTTCACATTTTATTTGTTCAATTGCCATACAAATTTTATAAAGGAGGACCTCATTCTAATATAAATTTAAAGTACTCTGGGAATTTGTAAACAATCCTGTCATCTTCTCTGGAGATCACAGGACACCCTTCAGTGTGAGAAGATGGATTTATCAGACTAAATCTTGGCCCAAAACCTGTCCCTCCTTGTCCACAGCTGTGTGTTCATTGCAGTGTATGTCTGTACCTATTTGCACCTATGCGCCTATAGGCCTTAATGTATGCACTCATTTTCTTAGACTTGAGTGAACTATTTTAGAATTCAATTCTGTGATTATTTGTAGAAAATTAGAGTATCATTTAAAATCCTACCAAAGAAACAATTTAGTTAAAAATGAGTGTATAAAGGAAATTGTTTTCCTTTTGATAGTTTGGTCCTCCTACATGATTTCCACTTCTTAATGCAGCTGTCAAAACTCAGGCAGTCTTATATTTTAAGTGTAACTTTTTTATTGAAGTGTATAAACCAGGCTGAAACAGAATGGTCACTTAGCAAGCAGAGCAATCCTTTCTTTCAGGATTTCATCCCAGTGTCAATAACCAAGTTCCTAGAACCACTTCGTTTTCAAAAGATATTCTTAACAAAGCATTACAAAAAATTCCCTACTCTCTTGTACTTCTTCTCTATACTGTCTGCTTTCAAACAGAACCTGGGGTTCTGAGAAAAGGCTAGTATCTAGCTCCACCAGAAACTGATAATTTTTACTTTGTTCTGAAAATAATACTTTGAAAACATACTTAAGAACAGATTTTTATAGATATTATAAACATTTTTTTTTTACCTTGAAGGCTAATTAATGATTTGTGATTATTCAATTAAGGAACAGAAAGACAGTGCCAGATATCAAATTAAATAACTTGTCATTGATGTCAGTATATCTAGTAAAACAACTAGAGAGAGGACATGTTTTTCATATGTTTAGTTTATTAGAGGCCTCCCATTTTCATTGGATAAAAGTATATCACATAAACCAAATTTAAATATTCCTATGGAAACACACATATAACTGCAGATTTTTCACTGGAAAACACTAAAACCAAGTTAATATGACAAAATTGTAAATTTCTTCACTACTGTATCAATACACGAAGGAAATATATCTCCTACAATTCACCTCTTAGCAGAAATAAACATATTATTATAACAAAAAATTCTGAAGCAGTTGTGTCATAGCTCCTGCTGTTTGCCTGAAATAGGTAAGCCACCTTCTCTGAATAATTTACTGGTATAAATATAGAGCAATCACTTTTTCTTTTTTTTCTTTTTTTTTTTTTTTTAAGATTATCTTCAATTGATTATTGGGTTGTAGTTTTTCATATGCTTATTGCGGTAATGTAAAAAAGAAATGACAGATAGGTAGAATTTATGCAATACAGGTGAAACCACAGTGTAAAGCAAAGACCAAAGATATATTATCAATACAAGATGTAGAACCATTTTTTTAGCCAGAGTCCCTGGGTGAGCTCCTGCCTACAGAAGAGTTTTCTGTCAGAGCAGACATATTCCCTTCCCGCCCTCGCGCTCCTGCAGCCTGGCAGAGATAAAATAGCTGAGCAGAGAAAGGGAAGGGAAGCAATTGAAAGGGGTGTGTGAGGGGGAAAGTGACAATAAAGAATATTTTCTTCCTCTCTTCTGCCAGTCCTGCAGCACCTGTGGAGTTTTAAATAGTGAGTTTTAGGGGTTATTGTGTGGGATGGTCTTGCAGACCGTGGCAGGCAGAGCGAGCACTGACTGTCCGCTCTGGGGGACAAAGATCAGCACCAGACGCCACAGGACACCCTGTGTCCCAGTCCCTGTGCTTCCTGAGCTCCCTGTCCCAGGCCCCATGGGATTCAGGCAGCCCAGAAGATGGGGCAGTGGCCAAGGCCTGTCAGGTACTTGGCTGTTTGCTACTGAATGGGCTGTAGCTGCGAGCGTGCCCTGCCTGATGAATGCTCTTTGTCATCTGAGAGTCATCCCTTGCAGATTTTGTCACCTCCTATGCAGTGCAGTTAGACCCATCAACGTGTGTGGCAGAGAAGATTTTTGTATTTTCTTTTCCCCATTTCATCAAATGGCTCCTGTGCCCTGGGACAAGAGCCAGCCTCACACAGCAGGTCCTTTGGCTGCTCTGTGCAGCGGTGGTGTGCCATCCTGAGAAGCTTTGGCAGCTGGTAATGAGGGATGACAGGCACTCAGATTCATGATGTACATGGCATCTTTAGAAAAAGGCTCTTCCTAGGGCAGAGGTGCTGAATGGGGTGCTGAAGATGAGGCTGAGAGTTCTATAAATATTCAGAGCCACTGGAAGTGCACAATTGCACAGGGATTGTTGTGAGTGCAGAGGATGTCGACACCCTCAGGCTGCAGTTATTGCTGAGCTGTGCTTCTGCATCAGCCAGCCCCTCTGATGCCCTGTGACAAGGTTGGTCTTGGGAAGGGGTGATGGATTTATTCCTGGCTTAATTATATTAATTTAATCACTATTTCACATCAAATTCTTATTATCTCTTTTGTTGTGGCAGCTGGTATGTGTGTGATCTGATTGATTCATCACTAGATTGCTCTACTTAGCAAACTGTTGGTTGATTACTGCTGCTGGCATTAAAGAATATATTTACTTTTAAAAGTATGGACCTATATGTTTTTTAAAACAATGACATGGGCAACTCTACATAGGTCACATGGTGACAATTCCTTCAGCTTTATTTGCCCATCTTGCAGCATTTGGCCTTGTACAATGTGTTTTTATGTGAAACACAAATTGTTTGAGAGAATATTTTCATTAATTCATCTTGTCAGTGGATCAGGTTCAAATGGTATTTTAAATACTCCCATTCCATATTACTTAAATGAAATATGAGCAAGTTGGTAAACACTTATTTTCTTAAAGTGATATTCCTGTGTAGTATCTGTGAAGCAGTTTGATACGGATGAAGTTCTTTCCTGTCAATGCAGTCTTTCTGAAACAGCTGGATCAGAGGAATAACAGAGTATATCTGAATGGCTGCATGTGTGCATTCTGAAAAAAGGATATGCAAGTAGAAGAATATCTATAGGCCGCATAGTGTTTTTATTCCATCACTAAAATTACCCAGGCTAAAAAAAAGAAATTTATACAGAAAGAGGTTAATACCAATTATAACCTCACAGCTCATTATATACTTCTCAAACTAATACAGATACAACATGATTTAAGATAGGAAACTGTGGCTAAAGGAATTAGTTGTCTCGGCATGAAACTCGGTTTATTTAATCAGTGTTGTTTCCACTAGAAAAGTGGATTAGTTTTTCTTTAAGACAGAGTTAAAAGTTTTGCAGCTAATTTATTTTAATAAGCATTCAGTCACTGACTGCTGCAGAAAAAGGCTAAACTGTAATGAAGAGCCAGGAAAGAAAGCATGACTTAATTATTTTTCTGGGGTGGATAATGAATAAATTAGCTACGCTGTAGGCTTGCTGTTTCTATAGAATTTATTACTTTTGCTTTAAGAACCATATCATGACAAAGTCAATTTTTCTCCTGACTGCAAACTGATTGATGGGGTAATGTCTGGTTGTGAAAGACTTCCTCTTCATCATTGTGTTGCCAACGTTGGTATCACAAAGTGAGTTTGAAGTTTTCCCAAGTGCATGTTCTCCTACATAATTACAGATGACAATTACTTTAATTCCTTTCTTTAACAAGCTTTTTAATCACGTAAACTACAGAATGAATAACGTAGATGAGACCAAAGATGCACATAGCTTGAAAACTGCTTTTGTGGTCTTTAATTTGTTGCCACAACGTCTTCTATGTGAAGAGCTAAATACTGTATTGAGAATGACAGCAGGTGTTTTTATGTGAAGATGAACATGGGTATAATAAAAAAGGCTTTGCCAAGGAACAACTAAAGAATGGCCTTGCAGGTGTTCAAAGGATGAAATTTTTAGGGATATATTTGATTATTATGAATTTGACATGGCATAGGGACTAAGTTTGATTCAAATCCCACTACTGTCACTGGGACACTTGGATTTAAGTGGGAGATGGATTTGACCTGGTAGGTATATGAAAAATGGTGACTTCAAAATGAATAAAAATGTAGAATAAATGTCAGATGGAAAAAAGATATGCTGTGTGATTTACTACAGTGTGACTCCTCCCAGCCAAATGAAGAAATACACACAGTTAAGATAATGAAAATAGCACTAAATAAAGCATTATAAAAAGTATTGCACAGAACTCTCTTTGGTAAGCAACCTGACTTGTCTACAAGCCCTGTCCTTTTTTTTTTTTTCCTGTTGACTCATATAAATGAGATACAGAGTCTTCAGATATATTGCTTAGAATATATTTTATTCATTGCTCCTCCCCAACCCAAGATGCTGAAAACTTGTACTGAATCTTTATTATTTCTCAAGTAAGGAACTTTTCATTACATAATTTTACATGCTTCCTGAGAAAACCATTTCTTTCAAATATGATGTTTTTTAGTTTGATAGTCAAGTTAGCAATGCATCAAGTTTTAATTAAAGGAGGGAAAACATTTTATTAAGCAGACATTGCTTATTTTGAATAACCTTATAAGAGGGCTAACGAATGTAGTTTTTTGAGAGAAGCATTTACTTTGAACTTGGAAAGCAGAAATGAATAAAGACCAAAGAAGCAGATTTCACTCTGAAAGGTACGTTACTAAGCTACGCCCTATTCTGCAGTCAAAGGTCCTTAGTAGTAAAGAATCAAGAAAAAGAGTATAAGGGAGGAGGCTGAAATAGATAATTCTGTCTTCTTTTACAGTCCCCAGAGTACTATGAACTTTGGGGTGTTTATTCATCACCTGCAGAGGACATTGAGTTCTTATCTATTTATTTCCACAGAAAGTAATCATCTTTTACTCCTTTATGAATACAAAGCTAAAATCATTATGAGTTATTCCATCAAATGGTATGCTGTCAATAGGAAAAGCTCTGAGAAAGGTCAGTAGCTTGACTCTTAAGCTGCAGCATTTGCAAGCAGTGCTTGTAGTTTGCTAGTTTGCGATATTTTGTATATAACTAAAAGACACATCTAGGCACTTATGCAATCATTCCTATGTGTTTGAATATCTAGTTTAATCACCATTAAAGTAATTCTAATGAGCATTCTACTGGTAAAGATACGCTTTACAAGTTCAGTAAGAAAAAGCAAGTCAACAGACTCTGTATGTTACAAGCATGTTAGTTTTCTCTTCATTTGATTTGTGTCTGCTCTCAAGGCCCCCTCCAGTGCACGTATCATTTGTATTAAAATTAATGTAAAATGACTCCCAGAGTCTAAATTAATTACAGTGATACATAGTGTTATTCTGTTCTAAGCAAAAATTAAGTCTATTCATGGTTGTTCGTAGTTGCAGCATAACAAATCAAAATCAAAAAAGCCCCTCCCCATGCTCCCCAAAGATGGCACTGCTTACTGCTGGTTTGAGGTAATGATAAAGAATTGCAGAATTCTGTCCCTGAACCACTAAAATTCAAGCAATCACTTGTAGGCTTTGCATCTACATTTAAGAAAATTCAAATGTATCTATGTGATACATTTAGATTAGGAGAAAAAAATATTTTCTGAATACCGTATATAGAGACTTATGTTTTTCTAATTTTTTCAGCAAGGCAAGATGCTATTATTATTTTTCCAACCTCAAGGGCATAGCCAAAACTATGCTTTTTCATATGCAGAAGAAAGAATGAAAATGTCACATGTTGCCTAAAATTCTTCACCTATTTGCTTTTTCACTGTTGTATTCATCTACTTTGCTGTTGAAGATGCATAAACTTACAGACACTGGTTTTAACCTGAGTGTCATGTGAGCTGTAGTATGAAGTTATAGACTGCAGACAGATAAACAGGAAAGTTCACATCCAGACTCTAGCAAATGTGTGCAGGAAAATCTGTGCTACTCAAACAAGAAGCATTCCACTTCTTTAGACATGCCAGGTTATCAAATTCTTTTAGATGTCCCTTGTATTTATGAATACAAAGACCATATACAAAGATTGGGGCAACTGAATGGAAATGAAGTAATAGAACACATATAAATGAACATTGACCAAAAATTAATGAACCACAAAAACCTTCCAGTTGTTTAGCAGCAACCTTTATAAGTGCAAAATAACCTTTATCCTTAGCAAATATTCCCTCAAGTATATAATTGGAAAAATGTATTAAGAATAAAAAAGAGAAATAACTGCTTTGCAAATATAAAAGCTTAAATATCCCAAACCCATCCTTTCTTGCACATTTTTGTCTTGCTCTACACAGCAATGTCATTACTTGCAAGAGCTCAGAGTGAGTAGAGATAAAGAAGGCAAATGGACAGTGACAGCCATGTAATCCAGTGTCTGATTGCTTTTCCACATGTCACTGATGAAACACACAACTCTCCCCTCAGCCTCTGTGAAGATCTACATACTCAGACTCGTTCAGTCCAATGCTGTCCATGCAGACAAACAATGTCTTGAAGGAATCCTTTGCTGAGATTATGCTCTTTGGAAATGTTTTGACATCACTATTGCTCATCATTAAAAATTCATCTGCAAGCCTGATCTACAGATATGAGTTAGGAACAGCTCATATTGAAACAAACCTTAAATGTTCACTGTGAGTTGAAAACATTAGAAAATTTTTTGTCAACAGTTTTTCAAAAGTATTTGCTCCAAATACTTGGTTACTTTTGATCACTCCTAGAAGCTGACCTCTATAAAATTGTAGTAAAGAATGTTCAAGAGAACTGCCACCTTTTCTGTTTGTGCTCTTTTAATTGAGTCTCATGTAATTTTCCCTTTTTTGATAAACTTTATTTTAAATTCAAGTAATGTTAGTCTACTCTTTAAAAAAAAATATCTCAGTATAGTCTTGGTGTTTGGGAACAAACTCTTTGCTATTAGCTTTTATCATCACCTTTAAGAATTTAATGACTGGCCAGTCTCCCTCTCCTACAACTGCTCCTAAGACTCTGCAACTCTGCATCTTCTCAAAGGCAAATAAAGAGGTTAAACAAACTGTATATAAAATGGTCCTGCTGCATTTTGTATTGCCAGCAGTAGACAATAGTAAGTTTTGATTGGCTTTTTTTTAAATACGCTGAGCAAAACAGACCTGGTTCTTCAATATATTAGACCATGGCTACCATCTTTGCATCCTTTCAAATCCACTGAAATTTACCGGGTGTGAAACTGGAGGAAAGAAGTGAAAAGTTTGAATATTTCTAGGGATTAATATGTGAGCCTCATTTTGTAATTTAGTAAATTACATAAATTACAGCAAAGATCAATCCTAATAAGAAGATAAAAAAAACAGAGTAGCTTTTTTATTCTGCATTTGAGAAAGACTATCCATTCTTTTTCCTTTTCTGCCCTTCAACAGACACCATGGTTTGCAGGGTGAAATAATAAGAGCTGCAGAGAAAAGTGTGGTTCATCATTAGAATATAAGCTATCTAAAACATTTGTTTAAACATAGCATAAACCAGTTACTAATGGAGAGGGTATATCTTAAAAATTATTTTTTTCCTAATGATAGAAAAAAGTGTCATGTTTGGCATTAGTTTTTCTTTGTTCTCTTTTTTCAATTATTTTATTTCTCCTGCTGTGTAATGGAGGTGCTGATCAAAATACCAAAAATGCAATATTAAATGTGAAAACTGCTTTTCTTGCCACAAAAGCATAAGTCTATGAATTGGTGATGGTTTTTTTTGAAGGAAAAGCATGAGTTTGTGAGTTATTGCAGAATAAGGACAAACCAGTGCCTGGTAACAGGCTGAATGTCCAGCTTGTCTCTTCTTTGCCTCCATCACCTGGCAGGATTTTAGCTGAACCCCTGTCCAGCTGTCTGCTGGGATGAAGCCCTGGCAGAGGCCACCAGAGCAGAAGAGCCCTGCCCCAGGCAGGGGTGGCAGTGTGGCACCAGGGGCTGCTCTGGGCTCACGTCTCTCCCCCATCCTGTGGGAGGCTCCTCCTGCCCCTCAGAGCCTCCAGACAAAACCCAGAGGGAAGAAATGTGCACTGTGTCTTTTACAGAAAAAAAAAATCTCCCTTCTATGTCCATGTTTTATCCCTGTTCTGTCCACAGCTGCCCAAGTCTTGGAGTAGCAAGAGCCCAGAGCTCGAGAGGCTTCTTGGATTCAGGAAAAATCCTACCCTGACATTTTCTTTGATTTAGGTAATGACAGGTTAATTTCTTTGCACATGAAGTAGTGATTTTGAACCACTTTCAAGCAGAAGTTTTTTCCTTACCTGGAAGAAATTCATCAATATTTGCATAAGTTATTTTTATAAATGTAAAATAAGCAACAGAATGTTGCTCTATCCTATTTTCATTTAAAAAAATTCTATGAACCAACCATCAGCTGTTATAACAAAGTGGTTTTTTGCAGTATGACCTTTACCTCCTAACCTGGTGATAAGATAAAGAAGCTAAATTTTAGACCTGTATTTGTGTGCATATTGTTTTTCTTTTCTTGGTAATATAACACTCCTAACAGTAATAGGGTTTGTGATTACATTTTGAGACTCTCCATCTATTATACTGGCTTCCATTTCTATTAAAAATATATATTTTGGATGAGTTTTATAGCTTAGCAATGAAACAGTCTTAAAACAGTTTTTTGTTTTTCTTGTTTTTACAAAATGCTTTAACTTGGGAATTACACTTTTCTTAACTTTCATATTTAAAATAATATAATAATTAACAGCTTTAGTGCAGAAAAAAATACCATTTTCTATGCGCTAGAAATTTAAAACAAGTTTAAACTCAAACAACAAGTTCAATTCTCAAGTAAACAGGGCTATTGAAACATACAGATCTTATTTTTAGTGCTTCTCACATCTGACAGTGTTCAGTGTTGAGTGGTTAATACTTTACATCAATGTCCACGGTGCAAAAAATGCACAACAATTTCATATTGGAAGTAATTCCAATATTCTTGTCACATAACTCTAGCACAAACATTCCCATTGAGTAGGTTTCCATAGTTTCAATTTCTGTAGTTTTCTAACATTATTTTTTTCGTGTTTATATAGAAGCAGTTCAGACTCTCAGATATCTTCTTAATTAAAAAACCCTCTCTGAAATATTTGGATATCAGTAAGGTCAATTCTAAAGTTTGCACAACTGACTTGATTTTTATATTATGTAAATTGGTTTAATTCAAACAAAAATAGTTTTTGAAAGGATGTGGATGACCAGATAATTCTGTGTGTGTGTGTATATAGAAATATATGTCGATAAATAGGTTTAAATATATAAAGAAATATATACCCACATAGGATCTGGTGATTAATAATTGGTCTCCTATTTCCAATTAATGTAAATATGCATTTTGAATTTGAATGTGCATTTTATGATTTGTGTTTTTCAAGGACAAATGACTGGAATAGTTAAATTTAATTTACAATTAAGCCAAAACCCCAAAAACATGTAAGAGTAGAAATGTGATGAATAGTTGAGCAAAACTGCCTTTCAGGTGTTTACTGGAGAGAGAACTCACAGGGAGGTAGAATGAGGTTTGATCTTGTTTTATGGTATGGTGAGTACAATATTCAGGAAAACAATAATTTGCATTTAGTTAGCATCTGAGGTAAATGTAGTCATTATTGTCTTTTTCTCAGATGAGCAAATGTAGAATTTAGCTCACTGCCCAGTCTTAGGGAAGAAATGTCAGGCATAGCTGGCAGCAGTCACAGTCACCTGAGCTTAGGGGCTCAGGTCTGCTGCTGCTGCACCTCCCCTGACAGACAGAGGCTGTTCTGCACAGGCTCTCAGACCACAGCAGGAAAAGCTGGATTTTTGTTTACCACACACTGTACAAAGAGGAGCCGTACAAGGCTCTCAAGCAGGTTCCATGTGAATTCCTTCTGTGTTTGAAGGCTTACACTACCCTCCATGACACATTTGTCAGCTGTTATTCCTTTAGGATCAATCTCATCTCAGAGAGGAAACCAGGTTAAGATCCATTTTGCTGTGCCAGCTTTTTCTTACCACTGGCTGCTCTCCCTCTCCACAGCCATTGGCACATTATGATCTTCGATCCTGAGTGTCCAAGTGCCTCCATAAAACGAAGCAGGATCCCGGGCACCTTGTTCTAGGCACAGAGCAGCTACAGGGAGCAGATGCCTAACTGTTATGTGCCGTCATTTTCACAGTTGTTGCACATAAGTGCATTGGTGGATCTAGCTGCTCATGATTAATTTAGCTTTACTCCACTGCTTATTTAATAAAGATTTTATTATGAACAGAAGAAATCAGATTTAGAAATTTAGCTGCTTCCTATGACAATCTGTGTGTACACAGAAAAATTTCTGGACACGAAACTGGACAAAGAAAAAAAATAATGTCCTTACCGATAGCATATGTGCACTGTACAGCCCATTTTTCCATTTCTCTTTGACCATTAAGACATTTCAATGAATTATACATAAAGCAGTGAAATCATTTTAGCATTTCCAGTGGAACTAGCCCTCCAGCAAAGAGCAGCAATGGAGCTTCTCTTGCTTCATAGCCTTGCATACAAACAATCAAGACAGGAATGCTTAGAAATGTGGAATATACAGAGTGTAGCTCCATACGTGTTCAGTTCAGATTTTAAAAAGAGAAAAGTGGATGTATGCTTGCAAATAAACTGTTCAACATGAAAACAAGCTAATAACACAGAAGAACTTTCAATCATTAGTGCCAAATGGGGATACCTTTAATTTGTAAGTTTCAATTCATTTGCATAGATCAAGAACAAAGGAAGTTAATTGTTGATATAAAATAAGCAGAAGCTCCCAACAGCATGTCTCTTTGAGCTCATTAAGCCCTGAGCAGACTGCACAGTCACCAAGCAGCACTGTGGGCAGACACAGGTGGCATTTTGGGTGGCACAGGGACCCTAAGGTGCAGGTGGTGCCCTGTGCCCCTCCGTGCCCGGTGCTGGCAGAGGCACCACTCGGGAAGGCACAAAGGAGCAGGGTGATGGGACAGGACACCATTTCTCTCTTATGCTTGCTCAGGAAAGCATTCCTCCTCCAAATGACACTTAAGCATGTGTTTAAGTTCTAGTGGGACATAATGAGCAGGAAATGTGTGCTTAAGTGTTTTTCTGAATAGAGTCCAAAATTGAGTAGGTCATGGGTGAACCCTTTCCCTGTTATGCTGCTCTGCCTGCATCACTATTTCAGCTGCCTGCCCAAGGCAGGGAAGTGTCCTTCTATGTCTCCAATAAAATACTATCATTTCCAGATTTCCTCTGAGACCTGACATAAGACTGAATTTCATCCAGAAACGAGGCTGAGGGAAGTTTCAACCAAAGTAAATAAATTACAGTGTTAATTAAGGTTAATCCTTTTTCATCATTTTAGTGGTGCCCACTTGCCTAAGTGGCTATAACTTCAGCACAAAGAATGATGTAGCCAAGTGTTCACTTGCATGTTATATTGCAAAAATGAAATAAATGGGGTAGGAATTCCATCTTATTTAGATAGCTTTTAGTTGCAATATTGTAGCACTCAATGTGATTCTCTTAGAGATAGTATTTTGCTAACAACTGTCTCTTTTAGTCCAAGAGAAATTATTTCCATTTGTAAAAATTCTTTGGGTTATTTGGGTTATCAATAGACAAGCCATTTTGAAAGGCTTGATTTACAAAATCTCTTAACCTGCCTACATGCAATTCACATAATGCACTGTGTGGCACGAGGCTTCTGTGACATGGATCAGTTAGGGAGCAGCAGGTCACTGCAGAAAACATTGTTCCAGAGTCACAGACCTGGCTCTTTAAAACCTACCACTGATTTTTGAAATGAGAAATAAAAGCAAGGAATTTAAAGGGAGGAGATCTTTAAAAAATAGCAGCAGACTTCTACACACATACCATTGTATGATTAATTGTTTTAATTAAAGGGGTCATAATTACAGACTTGTTTGCTCATGCTGTTTTTGGAGAAAGGAATAATGAAATACGATTTCATCTTCTGATCACCCATCTCCCAAATAATCTTAAACCTTTTCAGAGTATTTTTGGCTGCAGTTGTCCTTAAGTAAGCAGTACTGAAACATGGCTGTTTATCACAGCATGTATGCTCCCATTTACTGCAACATTTGTAGTATTTCTCATTCTCATAAAGGAAACAATAAACACTGACATATATTTACCTACTATCAATGACCCAATGTCCAGTTTTCAGTGTCCTCTGCCTGTTGACTGTGCTCTGCAATGTTTCATCACCACAATTTTTGTTGCAGTTAACATACAACACAAAGGTTCAAAATGTAGTGGTGTGTTAGATCACTGTACTATAACTACCATTTGTCTTACATTGGAAGCAAGGGAGAAAATAGAAAGGATTAAACAACTATTTTCTTCAAAGATCCTGCAATGTTTTCTGTAAAAACTGACAAAATTACCCATGCCTATAACGATCAAATGCTATACTTATTTGATCAAAATAATTATAGGAAAACATGACATTTAGAGTTGAAATTGTTTCAAGAACCACTTTCAAAAAGTATTGCATTAAAGACAAATCAATACTCTTTCTACTGTCTTCAGGCAAGATCTTCAAAACCTGAGATAATTGAGTATTTGAAGAACCACAAATCACATATTGATCTGAAGAATTTAGATACAGCACTGAAGAGAATGTGTTCCTATAACAAACTGCCATGTGTTGACACTACTGCTGCCTATTTTTATTTTTCTCAGCAATTTTAGGGCTCATCTAGTAGCTACCGAATTGTGCAGCCAGTGGCATTGATAATACTGTGAAAGTCAGAGCATTCATAAACTTATTTTCCATATAGTGTTGTTGATGTACACACACAGTAAAAATGAAGACTGGCTAATGTGTTATCTACAGAATAAGGCATAACAGAACAAGACACATTATAGAAATCCATGGCAGCTTCCTTTAGAACTGTCTAAAGGTGAGAGGAAAAAAACAAAAATAAAAAGAGAATTGCATTGCAATGCACAGCCTTACTTTTGGCCCTCTGTGGCACAATAGATTTTTTTTTTAATATATTAATTTAATTCTACACATACACAGCTAAAATCCTGTTACTTTAACTTCACTTATCATTTTACTGCTGCTTTTCATTTTTGTCAAAGCATAAATAATTTTCAAATTATTCATTATGTTTACTGAACATATATGCACTGGTTAAAGAGGACTTAACAGATTATTATTTTATATTTTAGATAAATAATGTATCCTATAAAACGGATTTTTAAAATCTCATTTGAAAAAAAACCAAGCAAAAAACATATTCTCTACATAAAGGCAAGAAAGCAAACAAACAAAAAAAAAATGAACAAAAACCAAAACATTAGCAGGGCCTTAGGGATATGCAAAAAACTTTGAAGAAATGCCAACCAGAAAGAGAAAATGTGATGAAAAACCCCAAATGAAGTCTGGCTAGCTGTCCAGGTTTCTCAGTGTCCTGAAGCCCCTTGAGTTTTCTGGACCTCCTTGGGGTGTCTATTTTCTGTTTCACATTCATACTTGGAAAAGTGCAGGTATGCCTCCCTTT
This sequence comes from Passer domesticus, assembly GCF_036417665.1. Lineage (NCBI taxonomy): Eukaryota > Metazoa > Chordata > Aves > Passeriformes > Passeridae > Passer > Passer domesticus. The sequence goes on from NC_087480.1 coordinate 50,204,176, forward strand.
TCTGCAGTTCACAAGAGGCCATCAGGGCTCAGCTGTACAAGGTCTTCTCCAAGAGCTGCCTTTCCTGGAGGTCAATCTCCATGTGATCAGAGCTCCAAGGCTGCAGTAGGAGATCTGTTACTTCTCCATCTCCAGAAAGCATTTCCCAACAGGAAGATGGTATTTTGTGTAAATAAGGTGGTGATTTGGGGGATAAAGTTATTTTTACTATAAAATAATCTTTATTGCAAAAGAGTCGCAGATATCCTGAATTTTATCTACATTTGTAGTTTATCTTTAAAAAATGTATTTAAATCCCCATTAAAAAGGCAAACAAGTTTTGGTTCAATGTTGTTAAATGCTCATTCCACCAAAAATGCCAATTTAGTCCAATTGTTATAAAATATTTCCCTTACATGAAAAATTGGCTAATAAGAATTCACAGTTATTCATAGCTAAAGTCAAGTTTTGAGGAACTGTCCCTCATTGTAATCTTTGCCTCAAATGTATTGTCCACTCCCATCAGACTGATCTTATTGAAGAAAGACTGGCTAATTGAAAGAGATCACATGAAGGCCATGGAGACGTCATTAGACGATATGATAATATGCTAGCAGGTTGTCTCTTGGAAATACTTAGCTCATTAATTTTAAGGGCAAAGTCTGATATAACACCAGAAACTTTTACAGGAGAATTCAAACAAGTTTGTGATTGAACTACCATGGCATAACTACTCTGGAGGATTAAACTTGCTTATATTAGGTGCATTTTTCTTTTGGGTGCAGGGATAAAAGAGAGTACTGTGGAAATTCTGTGAATTCATGACAGAATAAGTAAAAATTCCAAAATTTAACTGATATTCTGAATGCCTGTATAGGAACACCCTATATTTAGTATAACAGTCAGATTTATCATTGATTTCTTATTGTTGGGGCTTGGATAAACAAATATGAATTTTAGAAAAAGTGTAACAAAAGATGTTTAAACAAACTTTGTTTGCAATTCAGTCACTCAGAATTGTTTTCTCTCCTTAAATACATAATGCTTGTATGATATGTGATACTAGTTTGCAATAACGTCTCTAGAAATTTAGAGAATGTAAGTAGAGGTTTTTCACAGTAAATTGGAAAGAGTGTACTTCAGTCATGATGGATGGGAAGAAGGGAAATGCAAACTTTATTTTATCTGTAAAAAAACTATTTTTTGATTATAGAAGTCATGGGATTCAGTTAACAGGTGAGGCCTAGGACGTGGATTCTGTTACAGACGGGATAAAATCCCCACATCTCAGGGGTATTCTGGCTTCTCCTGGACAGAACCTTCATTCAGCTTCCCCAGGTGCTAGGATGCAAAAGGTTTTTAATCTCATGAGTTTATGGGGAGTTCTGTATTTCGGATCTGGACTTCGAGGCTGCTTTAATATTCTCTGGCTGTCCTTAGAACCACTGTCAGAAGATTTTTCATCTCACAAAAAGTTTTCTTTGGTCATCATTCAGAGTTTATTTACACTAGATTTATGCACAACAAAATGTCCTAGAACTACATATTGCTGAGCAAAGGAAGGCTTCTGCCTCCAGCCAGAATGGGTAGGGTGGTTTTGGCCATTGGAGACAGAACTGACACAACCCAGCTGCACTGAGTCCCTCATGCAGGCTAGGATCACCAGGATCCTTAAAAAGGGGACTTTAAGGATATTTTCCTATGGCATGTCAGGTTTTTGGGGTTTTTTTGCAACCTGCATTGCTACCAGGGTATTTACAATTTCTCCCCATCCTTTCCAGCACTGCAGTTTTTGAATGTTTTTTTCTGTGTAAGACTGAGCAGCAGCGTGATCCCACACCTGGCAATCCTGCAGATACACACAGGATCCTGAACCAGGGTAATTTATTCCTGCCCTCCACGGACCACATTAAACAAGGAAGCTGTCTGATGATTTGGGAACAGTTGTAGCGACTGGATGTATCACGCAGTTCAAAAGAAACCGAAATGCCAACATAATGGATAATTGCAACAATGTCTAACCATCGGGGGAGATACATTCTGACAGGAGGCAGATGATATTTGGAATTATATTATTCCATAGGAAGACAGATGTTCTATTCTTAAAGAGAACAGCAAAGAAGAATGTATAGGAAATATGTGATTTCACTATAGCATGATTCAAAATGGTCTAAAGAAGAATGAAAACCACAAACTCTAGAGCAGAGGGAATTTATATATTTTTTTGACAAAAAGGACCATGACTGTACCACTATGGTTGAATATGAAAACAAATAAGAATGTTTTTAAAAGTTAAATATTTGGGGCTTTTTTTAATTTAAAAAATATGCTTTCATCAAGCCTACAGAAATATTTTTCAATTCTGCTTTAATTAATCTTGATTTTTAAAATTTCCATTTCTGCCTGACCTAAACTTAATTTTCCTTGTTTTTGGGTTTTGTTTTATTTAGACATTGGTATTTACACAGTGGTATTTAATTTTTTTTTTGCTGTCATAACCAGGGTTAAGCAAGTATAGCTCTATAAGTAGTTAAACTTAGAAAATAAGAAAAAGTAAAAGATAATTGAAGAACAGTCTTCATCTCTCTTCAAAGAGCATTTCTATGCCACTCTACCTCTGGTTTATTTTTATATTATAATTGCAGCAGTCATTCCAAAAAGAATAATATCAGTTTTAAGGTGCTCTTTCGCCCCAGTGTCGTGTAGTGGATACTGGGCCAGTTGTTACTATAAAGGAGAGAAAACTCTCAGTCTGTCAGTGTGGGAGCCTGTGCAGCTCTGCTTTTGCACAACTTCTCTAATGGTGTTGATATCAGTTCAATGTCACAGACAAAATTTTCTTTCTTCCATGCCACTTTTCTTATCACAGGTCTTTTTCATTATGTACATCAATATTCAATTATGTGCCTTCAAAAAATAGTTAAAAAGATTGAAAGTAAGGCTTTAATTCTTACTCCTCTTTTCATTATCTGCAATATTTTGCCTAACACTGATGATTATAGTAGAATAAATGACCCTAAAAGGATATTATTTTATACAAGATAAGAAAGCATCTGAGCATTTCTGATCTTAGAGCTTTTCAAATTCCTCAATATTTTCAATACATATTTTTGCTATTGGTAAGCAGCAGCTGTTTTTGACTGAATCTCTGTTAGAAGCCAGTATCAGAAAGCAATAATTCTGCATACAGTGCAAGAGTAGATGGAGTTTTGCTCCTTCTTGCACAAAAAGCGGCCATATAATTTCAGTCTAAAATTTAGTTTATTTTAGACTAAGAATGATAACAATAAGAAAAAAAAGTTCAATTGATGAATAGGTATAATTAATAGAGAGAAGACAATAGACAGAAGTATCCTTTGCCAATACTAGAACTCTTTTTTTCTACTAAAATGTACATAATTTTTTTACTGAAATCTATGTTACACCTAATAATGTGAGTGTAGAGATTAATGAAAATTATGTAGCTTCACAATGCAAATATGACCAAAACTTAACATCTGTTGGTTTGGACCATCAATGCCTGAGATATAAATCAAAATTTATACTCCTCTAAATGTCTTTTCACCTAGAATACCTAGGATTACATGTTTATGCTACTTTAAGGTAACTGATACATCTTAATCTGATATATATTGATGTCATTCAGCAAATTATTTTTAATTGCAAAGGAAACAGCGAATTGTTGATGTTATTATTTAAAAACTACACAAATATAATATTAAGGACAAACTAATAAATCCTATGGAATTCTCTTTAAGCTCTTACTGGATTTTATAAGTTCTAAAAGTTAAATATTGGCTTTCCGGGCAGGTTTTCCAAGTTCTCATTACTCTAATTCTTATTTGCTTTAATATTTTATTTTGTGGTTTACTGTACTTATTACTGCCAACTCCTTACAACTATTTTCCAAAATGTTTTCTTATGAAGATATGAAAGGTTTCAATTCTAAAAATTCTAGAGAAAATATGCTAAAAAGGTAACAAGGTTGATAAACACAGTTACCCATACAAATCATCAAAATGATTCTGAGGAAAGATAAAGAATCATAAATCTCAGAGAATATATCAATAGATACAGAATAACATGATTGAATTTAGAAATATTCTTCATGATCTTGTCTGTAACTGCAATCTCTCCAGCTCTGACCGTATATCAGAAAATTGCAGCAAGGCTATCCTAAGTAAAATCACTTTTTCAAAAGATTCTATAGGGTAGGTTCAGAATTTCTTACAGCTCTTGTGTGTTTACAGAAGTCGGGATACTTTTGCTCTAAATTAAAAAAAAAAAAAGAAGCACAATACTGGGATCATTTAGGCTTTCTGGTTTTCTGTGGGATATCTGGAAAAAAAGAAACTAATTTAGCAGAAATTGAAAGGGCAACTTAGAAGTGGGTACTTTGAAAACTTTTTTTCTGGAATGAATATAAATATGCTCTCATCCCAAAACTTTTCCTAAAGCTGGCTGGTTCCAACAATATAAAAGTCAATGCAGAGATGATTTTGCTTCCCATTTCCATCTTTTAAGAGTTCCTGTAAAACTTTTCCAGGCATTCCTGTATTTTTGTGCCAGTGTTCTGATGTTAACTTGTTCAGATATCTATCATGTTTAGATGTTGGTTTTCTTCTTCTCTGACTCAATGCATGCTCTGCTCTATTTGAAATCACTCTTTCAGTCTAGAAAGAAATCTATGTAAACCAGAACAGAATCAGAACAAAGTCCTAAATTCTGTTTCCCAGCTGATAACCAGCCCTGACTGATTACACAGAATTCGACTTCATGTACATTAGCTTTGTACACAAAAGAAGATCAAATTTGATTTTATAAGAAATATTAAGTGATCCAGAAAAAAGTTTAAATATCAGTATTCTGAACAAATTAGCATAAGCACAGAAAAATAAATTCTTCAAATAGTGTTTTTGGAATGAAACTTTAAAAAATGTAATGTCTTGTGAAGAAAGCAGTTTATACAGGAAGTTCTTTTTTCACGATCTTAGTTTATAATCGAATAAAAAATTAGTTAGAAGAATATACCTCATAAAATTGCTGGAGAGAACAAAATCCTTTATTGTTCTTTAGGAAGGGGGTAAAGGCACACACCTCCAGTATTTTTACAATTTTTTTTCTTACAGATCCTTTTGTGGGTCAAGCCTAATACTTTCACACAGCACAGGAAAGTGCTAGTCAGCATACTCTGTATTGTAAATAACTTAAAATGAGAAGTGAATCAAATGGGATTATTTTTCACTAACTTCTATAAGCATTCAATTGGTCGTGAATGCTAGAAATCAGAGAGACCAAATGTATGTTTTCTGGTTCAGTGACTTCACTTTACAGAATTACTTTCCTATCAAAAGGGGAAATGGTCAAGTTGACTCAGAAAATACTGTGGGAAATAAAAAGAAGCAATTCTTTTGTCGGCTGGACTTCTGAACAGCAGTAAAGACAGTCACTCTTATCTTATGTCTGTGTGCTAATCTTCATGAGACTGACCTTGGGATGAGCTCAGTTGGTTAGACCAAACCCACACCAAGGCTGGGTTCCATCTTGTATGGGCAATTCACTCGTGAGCTGGACTCGATGATCCTTGTGGGGTCCTTCCAACTCAGAGCACTCAGTGGTTTTGTGGTCAACTCAGAAACTGTAGTGACTTCTTTGCTGTGAGATTTTTAATTACTTATGAGCGGTGACATGAGGCTAGACTTAGGCTTTCATCCCAGTCATAAAGTGGAGGGACTTGGACCTACTGTAGATGCAGTCTCAAGGAGAGTTTTGGAAATTAATTGTGTGAATCCACGTCTGAGTTATCAGAAACAGGGGTTTGTAGCTGGGTTATACTGCCAATAAATTACTTTTTCTCTACCTTTTCCTTCTCTCGGTTGGATGACATGGTCAGTGAGCTATAAGAGTGGAACTACACCTCTCTCTGCTCACTCTTATCTTCCCTCCTTTCCCAACCCATACTTAATGACTGTACTCCAAGAAGTTGTCACAAGAGTAGAAAGAAAATTCTTCCATTTTATGATCCCCTTTAAAAAGATGCTTAATTAAATTCACAGCCCAGCCTCTGTGAGGCCACTTTCAATTCTAATATTGGCAAGAACATGAAATAATATCTTTGTTCCACACGTTTTAACCTTTTATTTCTTCCTGGTGCCAAAATGCAAAGTTTAACATGGTGTGCAGTGGCATGCAGCTGTGAAAACAGAATGATTTCTGGACATGATTACATTGAAAACCAACTTTGTTATCTACTCTCAAAGGTGAATATTCAGTGCATTTTTTTCCCTTACCCACTTAACCTCTGAAATGTAATACATTTACAGAAAAAAATTCCAATCATTTAGCGTCTACTGCCTCTATTCCTTTGTGTGCTTTTCCACATCCCCAGTGATCAATGCTAAGCGTTTTATCAGATTCAAGACTGTAATAAACAGTGGAAATAGAGTGGGTTCATCTTATTTTATCCTAGTCTCATTTACACTGAGTAGGATAAGTTAAGCTGTGCCTAATGTAATGAAACTATCCTCATCAAAATATTCAGACTTTAATTTTTGATTCATTACAAGGGTATTCTGTGCAGTTCTGAGAAAAAAATCAATTTGGCAGGAGTTTTTCATCATGATTTTCTGTTACAGGGTGGGAAATAAAATATATATCTGAGCATTGTGGTCCAGCCCTATTCTGTAATTTTGTTGACTATGTTTGTAGATTTATTTTCATCAGAACACCCTGAAGAAGTGTGTTCATTTTTGCCATTTTTTCACAGTTTAATAAAACCAGAAAAAAATGGGAGCCACATACCTGAGAAAGACATTCAAATATCCCTAAGATAAACAAGTTCAATTTTAAACTCGTAATTCAATGTTCAAAACAGATGATGACTAAACACTTTTACTAATTACATAACTATGTATCATTTAAATAATCATATAAATACAGTTGATTAAGAATGACTGATCTTTAAGAAAGCAATCAAAGCAACACAACCAAAACAACATTGAACGAAAGGAAGCAAAACGTTGCATTGCCACAAGGAGTTTCCAAATGTGCTTACATGCATGGATTTAAGCACTGCAAATCTAAATGTAAGAATAAGCACATAAATAATTCCTGCTGATTGCAGCAGAAGTGCCCATCTAGGGAAGGCAAATGGATTCTACCTTACGTCAGCTATTCAAATCAGTGGTGACAAGCTCTGCTTATACCAGTTCCAATAATAAACCTCCTTTACAATGAGCTCAGCCCCCAGGAATTTCCTCCAAACCACACAATGGAAAGTTTTATATTTCCTTTATGTCCATGCAAGTCCCCTGATGTCTTGCAGAGGTAAAGATGTAAATGTCCCTGAATAATTGAATTTGTTTTGAATAGAAAGTAAAGTCAGCACATGGAAGAAGACATATGTGGCCAGGACTGCTCAGTGCATCCCTCAGTCTACTGTCGTCTTCCTTTTATTAAGATATTTACCAAGAACATGAAAAATGTACAGACCTGACTCTACAATAAATAATTTCATGAAGGTATTTCAGGTCTTTGTAGCCTTTTCAATATGATTTTTTTAAGGTTTTTTGAACAGTTATAATAATAATATATAAAACATCATAAATGTTCCACCAGAGCCATGGATGCATGCTGTCATTAAACAATGGCCTTTGAAAATATTCTGTGGTTTGCACCTCACAAGAAATGATAATAAATATATAAGTGGGTGAAGTGAACACCAAACAGAAGCTGCATTAATTTTTAATTTTTTTTGCATCAAACAGAGCTTCAGCACTAATGTTAAAGCAATAGGGGGGAGAAGGGAATGAATTATTTCCATCTTCCAGAAGCTCCTTAATTTCTTGGATTTCAGTCTGGGGACCCTTCATATTTTATATACAAAATACAGAGAACTTGAGCATCTTCTCAAACTTGAGTCAAATTCTGCTACTATTAAAACATTACTACATTATCTGTCACTCACTTATAAAGTCCAGAGTTTAGCCCTGTTTTAGTCTTAAGATACTGATTTTTTAATAAATCTAATGTTGCAAAAATAACAATGTGTAATCAAAGCTGACTAATTTCAGATGACTTTACTTTCCCTATCAATCTACGTGAATTTTCAAATGCACGTATGTGAGGAAGAAGTTCATGGAAGTTATTAAAAAAATTATGCTGAGGTTCACAAGCAAAACCCTGCTACTAAAATGAGGAATCCTCTCTACATGTCAATGCTGAAATTCTCTTTCAGGCTTTGCCATATCCTGACTGCCTACAATAGCTCATGAGCACTGTGGCAGAGCTTCCTCTCAGCTCCTTTTCAGCAGCTGAACCTTGGGACTGTGATTTTTCCCAGAAGTGACGTGTGGGGCACTAAGTTTCTGCATAGGTGTCGCATTCTCTTTCCCCAGTCTACCAGAATTTTTAATGCTGTCAGCTGTGGCCCTTCAGATTTGGGGAGATGTGCTGAGTGTCTGGACACAGGTGTGGCTAAGCAAACAATATACCATGTATATTGGCATGTTGGTCTCTCACAAGGAGATTTTTTTTTTTTTAAGTGAAACTATGTATGTATGCATGTATGTATACCTATATGTGTTTTGAAAACTTGAGTTTAATATTTTTAGAAGCCTTCTTTCTTAATACAACATCCTTTCAAAAGCAAGTGGCACCATTACACTACAGAACAGAATTAAAAAATAATACTGGCAGCAATGAGGTAGTACAAGAGTAAATATAGTAATAACACACATACTTCCTTTTTGTGTGGACTATACTCAGATAAATTACTGGTTTTGTTCTCAGAAACACATATCTTCTAAATAATTTCTTTATCTAAATTCTTCATAATTACATGTAATGACTCTATTCTTTTATCACGGTGTAAGATTTAAATAATAAAAGAATACTAATAGACTGTAATTATTGTAATCTATCTGTAGATATTAAAAACATTTTTGAGAGGAAAGCAAGCTTTAGTTACTGGTAATACAGTGTTACTGCTGAGCTCCATTCATATTCCTCCTCCCTAATTAGGATTATAGTGTTCAAGAGTTTCTTCTTAACTTCAGCAGCTAAAGATTTAGGATGAGAGTAATGTGCACACAAAGAGCAGTACAAGCTCTAGTGTTGCTACAATCCCCATGCCTGATCTTGGGCTCTGTTTAGCTAAACTTTGAGATTCTGAGGTACAGAACTAAAGAACAAAAGATTTAAAACACTCCAGAAAGCAAATCCTTACTTGGCTTGTCAAACTATACACACTTGTTTTACAATTTATCACAGCTGGTATTCCTGACCTGACTTCAGGCATTAGAAATCAAGAGCAGCCGTCTTCTTACCTTAGAATGCTCGCCCATTGAGGTATTTTGATGTTTCCTTTGAAATCATATCTTATCCAAAAATAATAAGTACCAATGTGTCCTGTCTTTTACCTTAACATTTTAAATGCTGAATGATTTTTAGGTTTTTTTCATCTCAGATAACTTGATTTTATATCCACACTAAATCTATCTAAATTCTAGTGGTTTTAAAAAAATTAAAGACACTGCCTCAATGACTTTTCAAACATTTTCAGCCATGTGAATAATTTCTTCTATTGGTTGAAGACTTAAAAAAAAAAAAAAAAAACAAGTGATAATTTGAACTGTGTCAGAGTCAATCCAGTTAATTATTTTACTTGAGAATGTCTGTAGGAAAATTGACTGCCAGAGTAGCAAAAGGGGCTGCTGGTAATTAGTGGTGGAGGTTTGTTTGCATCAGAATCAGTCCTCAAAGGTGGCCAATGACACATGACCTATAAACACTAGACAGGCATTAGAACCTATTCTTGAACAAGAGTCTGAGCTAACACCCAGTAAGACTTTTCATTAAAAATTAAGATAACATAAAAATACTGACAGTCTCTCTCCCCAGAGGAACCTCAGTATGAGGCCTGAATCTATAATTCAAATGTTAGAATGTAATCACAAAAATGCATATTTTATATGTATTATATATGTAGATTATAGTACATATTTGATGTATAAAATATAGAGAGAAGGTAAATAATACATCATAAAATGGTACAATCATACCTTTCAGAAATTATAAGCACCTTGGCTTGCTATTTGAATCAGTCTCCAGAGCCGATATTTGCTTGCAATTCACTGTTGCTATTTACTGTTCACTCTAATCCAACCATTTATTATTAGGGAAGCAAATGCAAAGTGCTATTTAATAGTTAAGCCATATTCCTTAAGATCTGTTAATTACCTATTACAGTATTTCTTTAAGGTCAAGTATTTTAGGACTTGGTTATCAGAAATAAAAGTCAAAAAACCTGTTAAAATCAGAGGCATTATCAAAGAATCACATCCCATAAATAGGAATGTTTCACTTTTAGAAATACAAAGCATAATGACAACAAAACAGAATAATTTTTGGTACAGTCTTATTTTAGACTCGGTGGTATTATCATAATAGAAGTGGCAATACAGATAATAGCACATGTGTACAATCAGTATTAGTTTATGACCAGAATTTTCACTGTTCCAGACCTGTATAAATGAAGTATTTAAATTCTCTTCAGATTTTTTTTTTTAAATAACAAGTTAATTCAATTTAATTTGCATAAATAAGGAATGAAAACTTAATTTATGCTATAGAAAATTTCATTCTAATAGACATAATAAGAATTAATGTGATTCAATTAGGTTATATCACTCTAACTAGGTACCAATATGTACAAACTCTTCACCATTAGTAACTTAGAGATGGAACCCAATGACTCTGTCCCTTCAATTTCTCGCTGATATCAACTGTAAATAGATATGTTACACAAAATTGAGAGGGTAAAGAAAGCCTTCTTCCTTTGTAAACTTGATTTTTCAATGCCCCTCCATTCACAGTTCTGTGGTCTGAAGCTGAGACATTAAATTGATATTCCAGAAATACTCTACAGACAAAACCATCTTAAATTTTACTAGCTTTCTTTAAAAAAGAAAAAAAAGACATCTAATTTAATTTTTCTCATGATGTGTTTCCTCCTTTGTGCAAACTCTTCATTCAGTACCCTAAGATTCAGAATCCTGCTGTTACTCCAGCAATTACTGACCTCAGTGCTGCTTATTTCCAGACAAGAAAGCTGCTGAGAAAAAATTTCCTAAAATGGGTGGCATGGGGATTAAAATAAATTATCATGATAGAATTTGTACTGTGCTGTAGATTATCAGTATTCCTAAATGACCATTAGCATAAAGAGTTGACGTGAAGCCTTTCCTCAGAATAATTTAGGTCTATAACAAATATTCAACACACTGGGCTTTAAAATGGTCCCATCTCAGGGGAACCAGCTGGCTCTTACTTTAGCATCAATACACCAGTTGGCAGCCATAAAGTGAAAAAGATACTTCACTTCAAAAGTTGTTTTTTCCTTAGAGAAAACTGAGTTCCTGAAGAGAGAAGAGTTGAGAAGTTACTATGAATCCTACATAGAAGTAACAAGTTTACTAGTGCTCTATTTCCGTTTTTGCTGTACTACTATTTTCCAATGTTCATAATTCCTTTCATCCTAAGCCACAACTTTTTCAAAGCTCTCATCTGACTGAGTCCCCATGAATTTGCAGATAAAGCAGCCTCACTTATCTTTACAGTTTAATTAAGAAAAAAAAATTTAAAAAAAGAAAAAGAAAAAAGAAAAGGAAAAAAGTAACCCTGGAATTTTAATGTTGCCCTCCAAAATATTCCAGTGTTTCTTGCAACCAAAATTCCATGCCTAGCAACATTTGTATGCATCCCACAGGAAAGAATGCGAATGTGGTCACGGCAATGTTCATCCTTATCTGAAAATTAGGAAGTCAATGTTTTTGTCCATTACATGTTTTCCTCTTGAATGGTCTGTAAGTGAAACAAGGAAGGCAGCTATGAAGTGGAAACGGTAATCATATCCTCCATACAAAGGAATCCATGATACTTTTGGTCCTCAAAGATCTCCTTTCATAGAAATCAGTCTTGAAGAACTTTTCTTGCAAATAAATTGTTGATCAATAATACGCTTGTTAAGAAATAACTGAAAACAAACATTACAGAGGATTAGATGATGTGCAGCCAGGCCCTCACATAAGTCAGTCTGCTTTAAACTCCAACGCAATTTTTAGATGTGCCTTACATGAAATTGCAAAGTCCATTTTTTCCTCACAACTGTTGGTATACCTATACCTATGACTTCCTGCATGAAGAGGATTTCAAAAGCAAACTAAAATTTTCACTTTTAATAAAGATCCTCATGAATCATTTCAAAGTAGCTCAAAACCAATTTTAAAAACAAACTGTCACAGTTTTGAAAATTACAGTTTGAACTCAAAGGGATGATCAGGAGTCTTAGTGCTTAATTACAGTTTGAACTCAAAGGGATGATCAGGAGTCTTAGTGCTTGGTGAGAAACTCTTATTTTACATGGAAGGAAATTAAGTTACAGACACTCCACATATTTACAGTTTGGGATGTGGGGAAAAATGTAGGTAAGCATCTGTTGTTAGCAGCTACCACTAGACATGAAAAGGCAGGAATGAAGACTACGCATCTTTGATTTTGATTTGTAGGGGAAACTCATAATAATTAAAATTAAAAACACAAACAGAAAAGCTGCTATAACATTCCATGGTTGAGGTATAGGAAATAATCATCAATTATCTGAAGATGCTCCTCAAGACAAATTAATATCACTGGTCAAACAAGTTTGTGTGGCAAGCTGAGTGTTACAGTTCTCTGAGCTGTAAGAAGTCAGTCGTGAAATGGAAAGCCTTTTCTGACCTCAATTATTATCACTCATCATCTTCTTACTCATGTTCATGAAAACAAAACTGCTTAATACACTTAATTTTGTAAGACAGATTAATAAAACTTGGAGGTACTCTGTTTCCAATATGTTCTGAAATGGTATTGCCTCCTCAGGATAAGTAATATCTCCACCAACCACATTTTCATTCTGTTTCCTTTCAGTCTTATGGTTGAAGGATTTAGGGTTCTTTGCTCTGTAAATAGGGCAGTCATCAGTCTCATGGTGGCAGTGGCAGAGAATTCTTTAATTCCAAAGAAATGGAAGTCGAGACTTAGATTATGACCTATGATTCATGCATCTGGAAAAAGACCTTTATAATGAGGAGTAGAGGAACATGCAGAAAAAAATATGGACTTTGTAAGACATCACACACTGGATTATATACAATTGGACTTGCTGATATGAAATATTTTTTTCTTTAAATTAAATTTAAGGCGTTCACAAACCTAGAGTTATATTTCTCTACATGATAATGTGCTTAAAAAATTAATTGTATGCCATAAGTCAACAGATCCTCATCTATTAATCCAGACTACATTATTTCTATGGAAGACATGATGTTTCTGTACCTTCTTAAACTGTAAATTTTAAGAATAATACTTTTCATTATTATATTTTTCTTAAAATCACATTTCCATTTATCTTTTCTTTGGTTTAGCAATAGGCATATCTGATGGAAAATAAAACACATGTTAAACGTCTTTTTATATGACTTTTCCTATTTTTTATTCTTAACATTAATTAGTCTTCTAATGTAAGTTTTGTTATTGATCATTGCTGTCAGGTCTCCTATTTTAGATACCAAATTACTATATATACAATTCATAAAGCTGATATCAATCCTAGGTGACTGTAGAAAGGGCTTGAAAGTACTATGCAAACATAAAAAGTGAATGTTTAACCTAGAAATTATAAATTTAAAATTTACATGAAGTTTATCTTAAAGTAGAAGTATTTCACTAACATTAAACAAAAATCTTCATTTGGCAGGGGAGATGAAGATGCTTATTTCTGGAAATAGCAATTCTGTTGCTATGTATGCAAATCACCACAAATAGAATTTCTTAACTTTAGCTGATTATTGGCATAAGTAGCTCTCTTTAAGCTAAAAAAAAAAGCCAAACAAAATGAACAAAAATCACCATTTTGTTGATGACAGAAATGCCATGTTTCTTGTGTCATTGTTTCTTGTCCTCATCAAATGTGATAACACAGGTCCTTTGAAGAAAAAAGATTTCTTGGTTAAGTTTTCATATGTTACATATTGGGGTCTCCTAGATGAAACAGAAACATGGTAAAAAATTCACACAACTTTAATGAAAAAATAGGTATGCCATGTTTTGTTAATAAGCTGATTGTCATTGTCTCCAAATAGAAAATAAATCTTCTAACACAGCCTAATGGTATAAATCCCTGTTTAATAACAATAATTAAACAACAATAAATAAAAATATTCCCATATTTTAAACTGCTTTCTTTTTTCTAAAAGAAAAGTACTGTGTATCTCAAGTCTCATATTTTAATACAATATCTCCTGGTTGACAAACTGGCTATGAGAATTTAATTTTAACTTTTACCTTTTCAAAGCTTTCTTATACTTCTGATTGAACTGAAATTGATAGCACATGGGTCATGTTGATTTTAAGGTTCTAAGAGCCCCTGAAAATTAGAGATTCAAGCATATGCAAAATAAATCCATGTGGATATGTGTGATACCATTAAAATGCTATGTTCATTATCTAAATGTCATGCTGGACATGGAGACTGTTCAGATAATTGAGTAAGAGATAACTAAGGGATTTTTAATATAATTAGTAAGTAGGATATTCTGACCCTGTTATGGATAAATAAGAATTGTTTAAAGATAACTGAATATGTACTTTTAGCTAAGAGTATTGCAAGAATTCAAAAAATACACTGTTGTCCTTTGTCATTGCTGTTTCACCATTACATTAATTTTTTTTTATAAATTATATTATTTACCTTATTATTACATATTATTGCATTATATTATTTATCTTTTTTAGAAAATATATATTTTTTAACATTTATTATTAATCTAAGCAAGAAACTTCTGAAGTAATTTATTGTGAATTTTGTTATTAGGCATTTAGTAGTCTTCTAGTAAAATACTGAGAGATATTAAGTTTAAAATTCACCAACCATCTACTGTAGTCACTTTCCTGAGTGTCATAGAAATGACCTTCTGAATTGCAGTGAGAATATTAATGCTTAAAGGAAAAAAATTGTTCTATGTCTTTGCTGCTGTTATAACAGGCAAATACATAGTTAAGATTTCTTAAACTATTTACAGATTATTTTGGGTTATGTTTTTTATAGAAAGACTATCACCTTAGTGAATAGACTTCATAAATATATCCCCAGTTGAATATTTGTGATTGGTACTTATTGAGTCCAGAGAGACATCCAGCTCCCATTCAGCAATGCATCCCTAGGCAGTGGATTTGAAAGGAATTCAGAGAACTGAAGATCCAAATAGGCAGAAATCAGCAGGTCCTGTCCATACATCCTTTAATTCTACTGCCACCATTGCTATCAGGAGTGGACCATACCCACTCCCCACCCTGGCTGCCAGCTGCTCCTGCAGGAGTTCTGAGCATCCTGCAGGGTTCCTGATACCTCACATGGCTTAGAAAGATTGGTCTGGTCATGGATCTGCTGAAAAGAACACACTCAAAGGTAGAATCAAATTTGCAGTATATTTGGAGTTCTATGAGATTATTTTGAGTAGAAAAGTCATGTGGTAGTGGTAGGTACTTTAATGTGACCAGACATTGTTTTAAAGTGGCAGGTAAAGATGTTACCAAGATAAATTAGGAGTTTTTTTAATTATTTTTCTATGTTCAGGCTATTATCAAAGTAAATACATTAAACAGAAACCCATTAAAATTAAAAATGTAAAGCATCAAAACCAAAATTTCATACATAAGGGTTCTGTCTGTTGGCTGACACTATACTGACCTCCCCTTTTAAAGCAATAAAATAGCTTTTTCTGCACCTAAAGTAATTTAAAGTCAGCTAACTGAAAAGTGTATGAAGAACAACTCTGGCAGCCCTCATATGCAGCTGCTTGGCTCAAACACAGATTCAGTACTGAATAAGAAAAATGACTTTTATAACTGGAAATTTGATGAACACTAAAATTTAAATCTTGAAATTAAGCCATATTTGGTTCAGTGTAATTAAATTAAAATGAACATAGTTAGGAATTTGGGTTTGAAAATAGCAGGTTAATATATTTAGATTAAAACTACATTCAAATATTATCATAGCAGGGACTCATGATCATGGAATTTGTTAAATTTAAAGTACTAATTCATCTGAATGAAAAATACCAGTTGGGTATGGACCCATTCATACTTAAGCACATGCATTGATTCTTTCAATGGCAGCCAACATCCTTAGTTCTTTGGCTTTTTATGTGTTTTGATGATATGTTTTTATAAAATTTTGTTTGACTAGTTTTGTGTCTCTTTTCTCTAATATTTATTATTTTAACAACAACTATGTAAAGCAGATATCGTTTATGCTGCTTTATACACTAGTGGGCATTCTCAGATACTGCTCTAAAAAGTATTACATACAAACAAAAGTAAAATAGCAAAGAATTAAAGCATTCACCAAGATTCAAAACAAAATAATTCAGTGGGACAGGAATTAATTTTGAGGATCAAGCTCATAAATTAAGGATATCAATAAAGAGCTTATGGGTACAGAGACACCGCAGGTCAAAACTCAGGGAAAACAGAACATCAATTGATTAGGTATGCCACTGGTTTTTTTTAAATCTATATAAAAATAATATATTTTTATACTATTCTGTACGTATTTTATAGTTCAAAGCCCTTTGATTCTGTTAATAAATATATTAATTAAATAGGCTCAGTTTCTAGATTATTGAACACACATTTTTTTAGTCTTTTAAATGTGCCTTTATTAAGCATGGAAAAATTAAAACGCAATGTCTTAATGATACATAATAATTTCAAGAATATTAATTTCTTTTTAAAGAAGTTAATTGCTAGTGAAATTTAAAGTTCATACCCAAAATATAAAATCCTTAATTTTGCAAACTATTTAGATCCTATCTCAACTAACCTACTGCTCTAGGGAAGCTATTTCTAAATTTTATACTGATGTCATGACACATTAGTTCTGGAGGAAAGCAAGCAATAAATATTTTCCTACTAAAAGCCACAGGGGTTGGGAGTTTCTTTCTTTCTTTCTTTGACTTTGGGTCCATTTATAGTTGTTTTCTGATTTTGGTTTTTCTCTTTCCTAATGGATATTTCTTTAATTGAGAAAACATTGGGAGATATATATTCTTGTTTAGGCAGATGTGAATCAGGTTTTGCATTAGACACCCAAAATAATATTTTTACTTCAGATTCTCATTGGGCAAAGGGGCTTCCGGCAAGCATTCAGAATCTTAGGAGTTAATAGTGAAGAGCTTTATTCTAAGCACCACGAGACCCAAGTTATTTTATAGGTTTCATACTCTACCATTTTTATAAGGAAAGAGTTGATTACCTTCTATTAATATTAAAGTCATAATGTTAGGTATGTGGTACCCTTAAAAAAATGTTTTTCTTTTAATTTTGAGGTGGGGTTGTGCGTGCATGAATACATTCTTATTATGTAAAAATGGTATTTTTGCCAAGGAAGTTTTTTCTAATCTTGTCCAGGTTACTGGACAAGATAGCCTTTGGTGAGATTTTTTTGGACACAAAATTGTGTGGAAAAATGAAAGCACTGAGAAACCATCCCATTAGCCCTCCACATGTCCCCACTGAAGGCAGCCAGCATTGTTACACACACTTTGCAGGCTGTAAACTGGGGATAACCCTTGACCAAGACCAGAGATACAACAAAAGTACAGACAGCCAAACATTGCCTGGGGTACAGAATAGAGCCAGGGGTGCTGTCCTGGCTGTCCCCTGGGAGCAGGAGGCCCTTTGCAGCAGCACTGGGTTCCTGCCAGGGCTCTCCAGAAGGGCTGGAGCAAATCTGGCTGATCTGTGTCTGCAGAAAAGCTTCCCAGCTCCAGCATGGAGCTGCAGGCAGAGGGGAAGAAACTGCACAAAGCTATTTAGCTGATTAGCAATGAGAGCTCAGCAGTTTTTGACAGCTAGCATGTGTCTTATCCGGCTAAAACATGTTGTTCTGTAAATCCTCAAACCTAGTTTCTATTATTGTTTTAAAAGAGCTCTTACTGCCTATGGTAGCTCTGGTGCTGGTGGTGACACGTTATATGTGACAAATGGTGTAAGGAAGAGTTCAGAAGGCCAGAAACATTGTCTTGTCACAATAACAAAAGGACAATCTTGTGTCTTGAATCGAGAATATCCTCTTTGAGGGGAAACTTATTTTGTGGTACACACAGCTCTAAACTATTATGTAATTGGCATCATTTACTCTATATTTATGGCATTATGAGTTTACTGTATTTGGGTTTGTTCAAATAATTTTACATATCTTGGAGAAATTGTATTTTATATGAAGATTTAATCTAACCACAGCTGCAGCAATATAAATTACACTTAAGACTATGCTGATTGATTATAATCAGTTGTAATCACATCTTATAATTACATTGCATTCTGGAAGCAAAGGACTTTTAAGCCTACTCAGCACCCTGCTACATAAAGAAGATTAGCTGTTACTTCTGACAATCTCAGCCAACACTGAAATATGCATATAAACACCAAGTTTTATAAATTTATTGTTCAAGAACCAAATGAATTTCTTTTTGTGTCGATAAAAGGCAAAATGGAAATAAAAAATCTAAAATTTATTGAAAGCCACACTTCTATAAAATATCCTCATTAAAATATTTATAGTCTATTTAGTTTCAGAATACGAATAAATATAAGGAAAAATCCATTTTCTTGATATCCATCTGATAATTATTTATTGGTATACCACTGTTCAATCATCAACAGAGTAGTTCAGGATGCACTGAAGGTCTAACATGTAAAAGTGGCATTCAAGTACTGCGTATAAATCAGTGTTTCACTACAACAGTAAATTCAAAAGACTTTATAGATGTATGTAATATTCCAGTTTCACTCTGGCAACTTAATAGGTCTCCTTTTCAAAGAAATCAGCTATCTTATTTCACCCAAGCCCAAGGCAGCCAAGTACATGTACTCATACCCCCAGTGCAGAGAGCAGGCAGGAGCCACCCCCCTGCCAGAGATCCACTTGGAAAAAAGCAGCTCCTCTGTGTTTGCTTAATTTTGGGCCCAATGGTTCTGGTTGTCTGTAAGTTTCCTGCTCCAGTCTCAACATTTGTGTTGTTCCATAATACTAGGGCTTCTGCCCTGTGTACACCTGACAGGTAGAGGTGACAAGTTTGCTTCAGCCTTCAGGGCTTGTCTGTTCCTGCCTTCCCAGAAATCCTGGGAGCTATTCCATTTTGTAACTGTTATGTGGCAATGGCCAGGCCATGAGCAAAACCATAAACACCTGAGTAGTATTTCACTCATTTTCCAGAATAGTTTCATTAGATGCTATTTCATTTCCACTTTGCCTTCAATCATTTCATCTGTTTCTAAGTTGTGCTACAGGTATCCAGTCCATAGAACTACAGTCAGTAACCTAATGCTCCTGTTGCCCCTTACAATAATCTTAGAAGATTAGTAATCTTAGAATCTTAAGAAGGAAAAAAGTGAGGTCATGTGGTAAGAATGAAGACAATTTAATCATTCTTCCAAGTTTTTCTTTCAGCAAATATGAGTAGCAATCTTGTAGATTGCCCCTGCTACAAAGTGATTTATTTTTCTTTGTATTCAAAGCACTGTTTTGACAACAGCTAGATGTTAATTGTATATAAATGTTCAAACACTAGGGCACTGTTACCTAAGTATTCTTGAGGTAGAGGATTGTCCCACAAAGCTATAATCTTTCAGCACTAAGCAGACTCTTGATATTTAATAAAGTATCCATGCTAAATAGCTCAGAGAAGCTCACTAAATATATTTTTGCATGGACATTTTATTAGAATATTTCATAATATCTCTCACGATGTTTTTTGCTGGAAAACATTCATCCCAGTTAATTTGGATAGAATAATGTCATAGGAATTGAAAAACATTAACAGAAACAGGATAATATGGGCACAATTATATTCACTTGGGCAGCATCTGAATTGTTATATGGGTGCCCAACAGGTTCCTCCATTGCTGGAATGTTGTCCCAGTGGAAATCCCAGTGCAGATGCTTTCTGTCTTGGTGTGCTGTGTCCTCACATTATGTTCCCAGTATAATCTGAACATGAAGGTGGTGGTGATGTATATCTCAGAAGTCTATTTTAATATCAAAATATGGACCTGAAATCTCAGAAATTCTCTTTGCAATCAATTATCCAAAACCTTAGTAAATTGCAGCCTTATCTCCTTCTTTTTTTATGTTCTCTTATTTCTGTCCTTGTCTTTTGCTTATGAATCATATCTTGGCACCCTTTAGGCAACAAAAATATGGAGTAAAGACTGTAATTTCCATACACTTTTGTTTTACTGATATGTTCATCTAATGTCATTTAGATATAACTTTAATGAAGTCTATTCTTTTAAAATTATGACTGCTGTTTTTCTGGATCCACATTGTGTGCAATGAAAGTTAAACAATTCAAGCAGAACCAGCATATCAGCATCTGTAAGTGTCCTATTCTCATACCTAGGCAGTACTTAAGTTTCCATTATTTTTCTGGATACATGTTGTTTATATCACATACAGTTTTACTTGAGGCATATTTTTATAATTTCACTGTAATTGTCCTTAGTAAATGTCTCTGCAAAGTTTTCTAATGTATTTCAGTCCATGATGTGAAACTCTCCTTGACATTATAGAGAATGTCTCAATCTTTAATTTTTTGTAAAGAACATTTGAATATGCATTTCATATTTAATCAACTATCTTTGTTATTCAAATTACATATGCAAATTAGCTGTTTGACAGACTCTGTGATCTAAGTTGCTTAAATTGTACAGCATGTATGTAGTGGGTTAACAGTTTCAGGAGCTGCCAGTACACTGCTCGACATGCTGAGAACAGCAGTAATTACAGTCCCTGGTGCTTTGCTTCCCTAAATCATGGCTCTGCAGAATGCTCTTCAGTTGGATCTGATGGGGACAAGTCATGATGATGAAAACAAGAGTCAAGAATTGGAAAACAGTATTTACAGGACACAGCCTAGGAAAGGGAAAGCCCTGGAGGAACAGAGAAAATGTATATGAATGAGAAATAATTGAAGATCATATGAGACACCTGGGACCAACTAGGTTTTCAGAGCCAAAAAAGAGAATTAAGCACAGAAGGCCAAATTTTATATTAAGTTTTACCTTTATTTAGAGTTGATATCTGTGCAGCTAAGAGGTAGAGATTTTTCTTTCTTTTTTTTTTTTTGCGGGGGTTGTTTGTTGTTTTTTTTAATTGATAAGGATCGGGTAGAAGGAAAGGTTCAAGAGCATTCTGGTAGAAGAATTTCAGATTAGGCATCAATAAAGGAAAGGACAATTTTACAGAAAACATCTTCTACCCAGGTTCACACAGCTGAATAAACTTTCTAAATACTGCAAACCACACAGCTAAGACAAATACTGAAAATACTGAATATGTGGCTGTGTGTATGGGCAGATTCACATTAGTGGTGGTTTCTGTTGTTGTATTTTTAAGATGAATGATGGCATATTTATAAGCCGCTTCAATAACATGCTCAATATCATAAATTATTATGTCTAAAGAAGAGGTGGCATTTTTAACTATATGAGCCATAAACTGCTATAAGACTAGTTGAGCAGCATGATACCAGAATGGGCCCAAATCCAGCTGGATGAGACCCAGCATTATGAAAACAAACTGACCGAGCAGTAAGAAGTTCCAAAGGAAATGAAATGAGACTATGCTGCTCATTAAGCTAATAACAACAACAACAAAAAAGTCCGTCTGCCTGGAAGAAATGTGGATTCCAGTTGGAGCAATCCATAAATTAGGTTTTGTAATTCTTTTTGTGACTTCAATCCACATTGTTCTCTTTAATACAGAAATAAATAGCATCTAATAAGGCCATCTTGCAAACATCAGTACTATCTGGCTCCAAGCTAGAATGATTCACTCAGAGAAGATGATTTAAATTAATGTATTTGTTATAGAGATTTTGTGTCACCAGCAGTCTGAGAGACTGAGAGCTCTGTGCATGCTGTGTATCAGCAGTGCTGTGACCCAAAGTGCTGGTTCCAGAGTGGATGCTCGAGTCAAGACCTGAGTGTTGGAAGGTGACTGTCCACAGTGTGCCCTAGCCCCTGGCTGCCCCAGCAGAGAGCACACAGCCCAGCATCCTTCCAAGGAGTGCTGTGTAGCCTGGTACCAGCCGGATGGGCTGAGGGCCAAGGTGTAGACAAATATCACAATGTGTGGCACGCTGAGCACAGCAGATGGGCTGAGCTGAAAGCTTCACTGGAAAGCAAACACAGCAGCACACATTTCAAACATCTGTACACATCTCCTGTACTCCTCTTGTGTTTACCATCCCTGGTGTTTCTCCCTTCTCTTGGAAACATGGCTAACTAACAGCTAGATTTCTATTAAGTCTAGTTAACATTTGCATTTTATCTGATGTTTAAAGTTTAGACTAATTTTTCTGCAAACTTCAGATCTGAAGCTAACAGTGCAAACAGTATTATGAGAAACTTCTGCCTTCCACAATCTAATTAAACACATCAATTGTATGTGTTTGATTCTCCAGAGACCCTAGGTATCCAAACTAGCCTTGCTGCACAAGCATTGTTTCACTTTTAGAATTACTGGGTTCTTCACTAATTCATTATTAATCTGTTTAGCCAAAATGAGGTCATTTGTCCTCCTTGCAGCAAGAGATAAAAGGTCATTAGCAGAAGTCCTGTTGTAGGGAGCAGTGGTCTTTTCTGGGAGAGGTGCTCTCATAGGTAGTAACCTGTACAGATCATTACATCAACATAATATATATTTAGTGGGTGATCATTTTAATAGTTATTGTAAAATCTCTTCTGAATAGGGATAACACTATACGAGGGAAGAGAGAGAGAAGCTTAGAAAACAGGTGAAGGTCTTAACACTGAACTCCTTGGTTACAAGTTTTCAATAAGCAATAACACAAAAATAATAAAATGAAAGAAATTTATGCATCAGCACTGCAAATTTTTCAAGTGACATATCTAAATATAAATAGTTGCATGTTGAAAGGGCACAGGTACTTCTTTGAGACAGGTAGTATGTGATCTGATCAGGAGGTTGCAACATTCCAATGCAAGAAATCTCACCTGAAAATTTGGACTGATGATCACAGAGTTTCCAAATGAGAAAAGATGTAACACAGACAGACAGCTGGGAAAATTAACTACTTCATATGTGGAACAAAGAAGAAAAGGAGAAAAGGATAAGCAAATTCTTGTGTAAACAAAGTAACAGTCTTCTGGTTGATGATGAATCGTCATGGTTGCATTCATCAGCACAAAAATACTGCAGCAGTGAAACATTAAACAGTGACAGACTGGCAGATTTTCTTTTTTTTTCTAAGGGATAAGGAAAACCATATTTTAGCAATGTAATGTTTTATCCACCGGGCTATGAACCTCTTTTGAACTCGCATTATGAAGTGGTTGAGAAATGGATGGTTGTCATGAAGTGTAGCAAAAAAACCAGGAAAGCAGACTCAGAAACACCAAAAAAGGAAAGGAAAAAGCCCACTCTCCTTCTGCCTTCTGCATCCCACCCCCAGATATTCTTTCAAGTGAGACATCCAAGTCACAAATAGTGTTACAAACCACTGTGCAAAAAGCCAGTGTTTTATTAATATGCAAAGATTGCTTTCTACTCAATGTTCATCAATTCTTCTGATGATGGTTGTGTTAATTCACTGTGGATTATGAGATGTAAATTTACATCCTGCTCTATGTACTTTATTCAAAGCTTGTATTTTGAATGAGACTGATACCTTTACTTTGGTTTCCATACCTAATATATGATGGTGCTTTCACCATCACTGAAAGTGAGAAATACGTTGCTGAAACTGTCATGATACACTAAATATATTTGTACATTTCCAAATCTAACTCCTTCTGTACGTATGTTATAATTTTTCCAAATCTAGATAAAATGCTGTTTGAGAAAGTGAATCTCTCAATCAAAAATTCACAGCTTTATTTAAATATTTTTATGGACCTAATATCCTTCTAGCCACACTTATTTTCTGAAAAGCATTGTCACAATACCATGCTTTGAAACTGAAAAAGTCTCAAAAGAAGAGTCTTCTTCAAAATTTTTGAAAGTATTCTATTTAAAGATGCTTTTGGGAAACCCTTTCTTGGAATGCAAATACCTTAGTAACATAGGCAACATGAAATATTGTAATAAAGTAATAAAACCATTAGGTTTAGATAAGACGGAAATAATGGGTTTTTTTAAAAATAAATCTTCATGCAATTCTCCTCCTCAGTTGTCTTTACACTTGTAAATAAAACTTTCCATTTAGAGAAAGGAGTAGAAAATTGCATAAAAAAATTCCATAGCACAACAGAGAAACTCTCCCTAGTCTCACACAATTGTCCTAATGTCCTATAAAGTGTGTGCTATACTAGAAATTTAGTACTTTATCTGATATATTTATTTATTTGAATTAATGATTAATCCCTTTTTAAATTACTGCAAATTGTCAACTGAATAATACATAATTCACAAGGAATTACAATGCACTTTTAAAATGTACATATATATATTGATTATATAAATGCATATTACTCACTGGTTGCCTATCATTTAATACAATAAAGAAGGAAAATATTTTTAATACATCCCTAGATTACAAATTTTGCCGAAAAGCTGTTGGTCAGTGCACTTAAAAACCTACAGAAATGAAGAAATGTTTAATCATCAAATTAAATACTTCATTGTAAGTAATAAAACTCAAAGACATCAGCCTTCACTTCTGCTTCACTTTCTAATTCTGCAAAATAAATTAGTTTTCTACAGTCTAGTAAATGGGAATACTTAAAATTGTTTATGTAACCAGGAGCTTGAAGTGTTCAAAATGATGGTGCTGGATAATAATAATACCCATAGGATAAAGGCATCTTTTTCAAGTATATTTTTATTGTAATTGCTGAGTAAATCTTTTGAGTAAAAATCCATGTTATATTATTTTGCTTTACAGTGGCTACAGTGCTTCTATGCCTTTCACAGGCCAACATTGAGGCACCATTAATATTGTTGTATGCTATGAAATAAACCTGTTACATCACCTTAAATTTGTCTGCTAACAATTGTTCAGTCATATTTCCTGTTCTTACCTCCATATCTTTGATTTGTACTCACTCTGTAACAGGTCAAAGTGATTTCTACTGGAGATAGAGATTTGTTGTATCTCAGGTGAATTCAGTCTATTACTTAGGAAGTTTTCGAAATATATGTACATGCATATATGTATGTGTAATGTATATTACAGACAGAGAGATATGTGTGTGTGTGTGTGTGTGTGTGTGTGTGTATACAGGCACAAGTTGGCAGTGGTGAATTTCAGTTCCTGTTGTCCTGCATGAGAAAAATGTGTGTATAAGGGAACAGCATCAAACTAGGCAATTAGTACATAGCTAATTATGGAAAGTTCTCTACATTTTAAAACTCATAAAACATTTTCTTTGTAAGAACACCACAGTGCTAAGAACCACATTCATAAATAAACTTTTGCACTAAAAGGCCAGACCTGAGGCAAAACAGGATGTTTTCAGTTCTTAACCAGTGAATCACCTCCTAGAAATCTGTACCTGAAGAGGTAGAAATGGGGCTTCCAGGTGGGGTATTGTTATCAGAAAAGTCTTGTATTTTTCTTCTATTATTTCTTTCAGAAAACCAGCCAGCTGATTTTCTTTTCAATTAAAAATGAATACTGTTACTAGCCAGGATACAAAATCAGAAAACTATTGACATGAGTTTTTCTGCTAACATAATGTTGAATAGTGTCCATCATCTGTGGAGTCTGGAATACTTTATGAACTCAGCTTTTGAAAGAGATCCTATTCAGGCACTTCATTCTGGGTACCAGTGAGAAGCTGAAATGTGTGTCTTCCTCCTAGGGCATTGCCATGCTGAAGGTAGAACTGCTCCTCTTAGAACATGAATATTAAATTTACATGTTGTGAATCAAGGAGGAGGTTTGTACTCCAGGCAGCAGTAGAAGAAAGGTTGTGTAACCAGAACTACACAAGTTATGGTAGCTGGATGGTCAGCTCACAAATTCTCACATTTTAGTACATAAAACTCAAAGCTATCAAAAACAAACCTCACAAGGATTCCATTTTCAGATTTTTCTTAAAACATATTCTATGAATTCCTGCTTTCTAATGGTGCAATGTTTCTGTGACAAGACTTTCAAAGGGATATTGTAGTATATATTAGTTTTCTTATTCAGATTAATTTCTCTAAATGTGTAGCACAGAACAGTTCAAACCATCACAGATAATATAACACTTACTTATTCAGTAAGTGTTTGAATAGTATTGATTTTATTCCAGCCATAATCATTGGCAGAAGAGGAATTTTTGCTTCTGTGCGAGTCTATGAGATTGATACAGGGTCTGGTTATCAGCTGATGGCACATGCAGAACACAACTTGTTGGTAGGCTTCAAAGTCAGCAGTGTGTCACCTTCACACTTCCAGTCCTGCTCCAGATACATGAGACCAGATTCTTGGCATTACCCAGAGATGTCTGAATGCTTCTCTAAATTACTCTGGCTGCTAATTGTGCCAAACATTCATTATGGTATCCAGTAATCTCAGGGCAGAGTGCAGGTTTGGCCACATTTCCTATGCAAGTCCCAGGCAAGCAGATGGTTGGAGAATTATGCTGGCATTTGCCCCTTTAGTAAGTCTATATGCTCTGGGTGATGCTTCCACTGGTAAATGCAGGCATTAGTGACACTTGGCACAGAGAGCACAAGACAAAGCAGCCTGGAAAAGAGACACATTCTGTTCTAACAGGCACAATGATTAATAGTTATGTTCCATATACCATGCACAGTCTGAAAGGGTTTCTAATCTTTCAATTTTTAAAAGAGTATATCCTTGAAGCATTTTCCATTTCAGTCAACTTATTTAAATATATAGTTAGGACTAAATGACAGACTTTCATGTTTATAATTGTAGTTCTTTCACCAAGTTCCCTGGTGAGGTGACAGAATCTGTGAACTTGTAGTGGACACCTGACAACTTTCACTGGCTACAGAAGACAGGTTTTTATTTGCTGCAAGGGTCATGTAACCTATAGTTCATTTTAGGTATGCTCTTTAACTGCATATACACCACTGATCAGTTACCATTGCTCTGGCATAATAAAATAGTATCCTCGAGAGGAACTCTTACAGGTGTATGAACTTGTGCTGGAAGATAAGGCAGACTGATATTAGTGAATGTCAAATAATGCCTTGATTTTGCAAAGACAAAACTGCAATTTTCATGCTAATGAACAAACTCCTGCTGTCATTAAATCCTTCAAAAAGTTATAAAAGAATGTATTCAGTTAGCAGGCAGATCGAATGTATCAAACCAGGCTCAGGTAACCCTAGCCTACAATTAAATGTCATTTCCTCTTGGGAACAATTTTTCAAAAGGAGAGCAGCAATAGTGCCAAGAACGTGTCAGCAGCTGCAACTGCAACTGGAAAACAGCAGGTTATATTTCAGTGACTTAATTTGTTGTCTTAAACACAACCCTGAGAACTTCAGCTCTACAAAGGTGGTAAAGACATGAGATTGGGTATGTTGGTGATCTGAGGCAGACATTATAGAACTGGAAACTGTTTTCTGGCAGTGCAGCCACAAAATCTGCTCCTTAACTCACTGCCTCAGCTTTGACAGAAAATAAAACTATTTAAAGTTCAATATCTGTCAAATAGAAATCAAATGTCAGTCTTCCATTCTAAGATGCAAAATTCCGAAGGCAGAAGAAATTGCTCTCTTACAATCTGGTTTTAAGAGAAGTCAAGATCAATGTTATTGATTTAACAAAAAACTTAATTATTCATTTTATATCTAGTTTATTACAAAAGTTTGCCACATGTTGACTAATTATTTTGCTAGGAAATTGTGTCTGTCTAAATTAATAATGGAAGAATGCAGAGTTTACCCTGAGGCTGCAAAGATTGGGAGCAAACAGGAAAAAAACCTAGTTTAAGGCAGCTAGGAATGTACATGTGATTACAAGCTTCAACCTTGCACCAAGATAAAGCATAAGGAAAACTGCAGTTATTATTTCCCACTGGGGGATAATTAAATACAAATAATAAAGCCTGCACGATCTGTGAGGTTATAATCTCTTTTTGTCAGGAAGTGTATTCCTGAGTGACAGCTGTCACAGGCCTTGGCTACATGTGACACAGACTATTTGAAGCTCTAATTGTGCAGAGAAATGTGCAATTCTCAGAAGACGTGTCATTGCAGGCTGTGAGAGGAGTCCTTTGGCTGTGGCTGGGAGATCATATGAACACAACACAGCTGACTGCAAATGGGAGGTGGGAAAAAAGAGTTAAATAAATATGTCCTTAACATGAAGGTCAAAATCAGAACAAGCCCACTTTTCACAGAGAGGAAATCCACTAAAGTGACTTTCAGCACCACTGGGGCAAAATCAGCCCCAAAACAAAACAAATCCTTTGAAAATTAGCTGAGGGGTGGTATGTCATATAATGAAAATCAGTCAAAAAATCCTGTGACAGGAACCTTCATCAGTTAACTATTCTATAATATGTCACTGACACTTAAGAACATAAACCTACCTCTAGTGCTATTAGGCAAGGCCTCCTCCTCTCCATTTTGAGTCAAAATTTGAATATAATTTAGAACATGTACAAAATCAACAGAAAAGTTATTACTTCTGAAGTACAACTATCATTAATATTGCACAACTTAGGTTTCCTTTTGTAAAACCAGAAGTTATTAGACCGCTTTTCTCTGAGAGAAAACCAAATTGCATATTTTTCATATTTTTCTTTCAAAGAAACTAACTTGAGTAATTTTAGCTTGAGGCTTAGAAATGAAAGGGTAAACTACACTAAATCTGAGGCACAGGTGCAGTTATTGGAACTTTCACACGAGCTTTAGGATGGGGCTGCACAGAACAAGCACTTAAACAGAAAACTCCTTCCACACACACACAGAGTATGTGAAAGACTTGGGAATCTCTACTGACCCAAATTCCTGCAAACTATGGAGCACTTATTTGTGTGAAGAGAATAGTTCTTGTAGCTTTTGTAAAAATTAACTTGAAAATTGGGCAGGTTTTTTTTTTCATTGTAATAGAGTATATAAAAATTAATCTCATAAGACAACTGTTCCTGTGATGGTTTTGTTGGTTTGTTTAGCAAGGAAAACTATAAATACATCAAAGCAACACTAAGGATGGTGAAGACTCACATAGACCAGAAAAAGAATCTTCTGAGAAGTGTTAACAACCTCTTTTTTTTCCAATCCTGTAATATTTATGGGTGTTTAGAATGTAGTTAATATAGAGTTCACACTCTGGAATGCTACAGGCATTTTTTTTCTGCTGCATATAAATGAGTAAATATTAATGCTTGTAAAACCTTTGCCAAAGAAAATTTTAGGGCAGACAAGGAAACCTTTGTAATTCCAGAAGTTCTTATAAAGTCAAGGACTATAACTAAAGATTTTTTTCTATGTTCACCTGTGTGCATTTAAAACATTTTTACTGTTGGTCTAATGCAAATACCTTAATTTTAGGACTTGAAGCAAGGATGCTAAACCTTTTTTTTAGAAATTCAACTTTCCCCAAGACTGTGCTCACATTATTCATTTATTTTTGTTTTACTAGGTTTTGTTCATAAGAATAGAAACTTCACAGCTTGATAAATTGCATGTCAGAACCTGTTCCTGTTTATTGTTTGGGGGCTTAAGGGATTATCCAAAAGGTTTTGGCTTTCTGTTCTCAGGTTTTTTATAGCCACTTGAATCATAGAAGTAGACACGTAAATGCTCACAAAGTACTTTAGACAGTTGATGGCTGTATTTTTTATTATTATTGCTATTTGTAATACATTTAGCCATTTCTCCATGATTTTCTGAGGATGCTTTAGGCACATCTGTTTATCTTACCTTTTCCAGAAAGCACAATTTTACCTGCAGAAATAATTGTTCCTTTGTATTATAAATCACAGAGATGCAGGCCCCTAAAGCTCTATTGTGTGTGATTTAAAAACTGAAATAAGCTAAAAGGCTCAACAGAGGATGAATAAAAAACCTGAAATTGCTTTGACAGTAAGGATGCAATAATTTATTTCTACTCACTGTTAGAAGTTCATTGAATCTAATTCCATTAAATATTTCTGTAAATGCCTGAAATATTCAAATATGGTTATGTATTAATTGAATCATCTTTTAAAAATATCTTTGGTGACGTAGTGCCTAGAATGTCTTACAAGTGTAAGACATTGTTCTAAGCATTAAAGAAATTATGAAAAATTTAAAAATCTATCCAAGTATTTTTGTGGAACAAGGTGGCTTTGATTTCAGAATAACTATATAAAATGCATTTTTGTTACAGATGCAAGAATTCAGATAGGTCATCAAATTAAGCTAATGACCATAAATTAAGAAAATCAGAATATGACTGCATTATTAAGGTCATCTTAGCTAAACTGGTATGCATTTAATGCACTTTTGATAACTTGATATTGAATTATATTTCAGTAAGAAAAAGTAGAAGTATTCTTGTTAAGGCAATTGATAAATACACAAGAACTCTGACCATAAAAAATTCTTCTACCCTGTGTTAAACCCTACAAGGGTGGACCTTTGAGGCATTTCCATTCTCCTCATGTCTATTACAAGATTCTCGTGCAAGAAGATGAACTGCAGCAGCTCATGAGTTCTCAACCCATTAGTGGAGTTTTGCTGCTTTGAGAAATCATTGCAAGTTCGATGGGATCTGTTGACTACTCAGTGTTCACAAAAGTGAGGTGGAGATCTCTTCAAGCATTTGCTCCACACAGAGATTCAACCAACAGCCAGTCCAGCTTTACATATTGTAATGCAGACCTCAGCCCAAAATTCTACCCCACGTTCCAACCTGTAATTTCAAATGTTTCAGGGCTTTCTGATTCAGCTTTCCATTGACCAATTGTCAGATATGGCTTCAACATTTGGTTTAATTATACTGGAATTGAAATATGCTGCTGTGTAGTGAAATTATTATCCTTTGGCTCTCACAGAGCTGCCTTAAGGCCTGTTCCAGAAGTTCTGTGACAAAGAAAACTCTCAATGGCTCTGTTTAAACAGACTAATTGCAGTGAAATCTTTGCCGGGGGTAAGACTGGAGGCCCTTAACAAGAATAGCACTGATTGAGAGCAGTGAAACATAATATCTCTGTTATACAATGAGCTCTACAGAGTTTAGCAGAAAAAACCTTTTCCCTGTCATGAAATCTTGTTTTTCTTGCAAGAAATGTTATCTCTGGTTTGGCTACTGGTTCCTACCTTTGAGACAGAATCAGGCACTACTGAAACTCTTAGTCCCTTTAGCTCACTACTTTGGCACCATCACCCTTTCTAAGATCTATATATCTAAGCCATTGTGCTATTTGCCTCCAAGTTATGCCTCTCTGTGTCCATATTTTCAAATACCAGTGTTTAGAGTAACTCTATGGTAAGCCAGCTATGCTAACACAGGTCTTAAACACCCAAACAGGGACAAAGCAGCATGTCTGCCTAAGAGAAAAGTGGGAAACAGGAAAGTGGACAGAATACAGCATTGATTAATGCTGCAATGAGTGAGGTAATCTGCTATTTAGAAGGCACTTAAATTATTTTGGAAAGCTAGCTGTAGAACACAAAAATATAACATCAAAACCTGGAAATTTAATTGGCAAAAAAAGCAAGAGAAAACAAAAGACTCAAGTCTGTGCCAGTTAATATTCTACTATTATAAGCAAAAACTGACTGAACTGGGAAAAAATTCTATCTGAAACTTTTGAGTTAAGGTTTTGCAAACCCAAGATGATTTCAAAAGCGCTCAGCTATGAGCAGACCTCAAAAATGCAAGAATCAACAATTTATTTGTATAGCTTCCACATGAGATATTTAATTTTTCAAATTCAAATACTATTGAATTGTGCCCATTTTAATGTTTATTTTCCAATTAAATTTTGTGTTAAAATGCTTATCTATTTATACTTTATTTAAACTTGCTTCACTGAAAATTAAAAGGAATAGATATTTTCATTTAAAAGAAACAGTATATTTTGCAGAAAAGAAAACCATACTGTTTCTGCAGCATAACACTGAATCACTGCGAATGAAAAGTCTGATATATCATAGGCATACAGGATTATGTCACATGCAATAATTTCAGTGATTGAATGGGTAAATAGTACATCTGTACCTGTTCCTCAGCTCTCTCTTTTTTTTTTTGACTCTATGGGCAAAGATGAATTTTGCATATTGGATGGAATTTTGAGCAAATTACCTATAACAAAGGATTCAAACAGGAAAATACAAAACATCACCTTTCCAGAATTCATGGCTCCTGAGCCTTATCTTTTTTTCAAGCTAGAAAGGATAAGACCTAAAAATACACAGCTATTGAAACACAAAAAGAAAAAGCTGAACCTGCAGCCCTCTCTGCAGGCTGCAAGATCTGCATTAGAGCTGGGACACGAGCTGCTGCAGCTGCTGGAGCCACAAGCACAGCCGAGCAATCCGTGTGGGGGATCCTGCCTGTGTGTGGCCCTGGCCTTCAGATTATTTTTCTGCAATATTAATAAAGGACAGCACATGATAGTGGCCAGGACTGGCAAATCCAGCATTTGTGCTGCTCCCAGAGCAGAGCAGCTGCAGCAGCATCTCCCAGTGATGCCGGTCATGATGCTCTGCCCCAGCACCACTGAGACTCGGCTGGGGCCTGGGGCTGGAGCTGGGAGCTCTGCATCCCTGCAGGAGCAAAGTGCTGGGGACGAGCCCCATGGCTGTGGGAGCAGCAGCAGGGCTGACACAGCTGCAGAAAATGCAGTGGTGTGAGTGCGACATTGCAGACTGGCTGAGAACTGTGCGGAAAAAATGATCCTGTCGTGTTTGCCAGGCCATGGTTACAGACCAGCCCTGCTCTGCTGCCTCCCTAGGCACTGGGGAGGGTCCATGTTCATACATATCTCAGCAGAGCACTCTTCCATTTTTACCTGAAAAGATTATGCTCATTTCAAATTATTGCATGCAGTGCCAGTCAATCAACATTTTTCATTCTTCAGATCACACTGTGCTGGTTTCAAAGGGGGCTCAGGTCGTCTTTTATTACAGTGAGAAGAAAGGGATAAAAGAGCTTAGTTGATTTCAGTTAATGAAAGCAAAACCTTGTCTTTGTTTTTGATTTTGAAACTAGTTTTGCTGGTGCATATTTTTTATTTTTGGCTTTTAAAATATTAAAATATAGGGATTTGATGATTAAATGCTGCAATTAACAATGGCAATATTCTCTAAATTTAAAATATAATTATGAGGTAATGATGAAGGCAAGTGGGTATTTTTGCCTGATAAAAGTGGAGGTACTGCTGACCAGATGCCAGCCTGCTTTAGCTTTCTTGGTAGCTAACCTCCAGATAGTGCATTAATCTGCAGCTATTATTACAATTGCTATATATATTTCAGTGCAGACGTTATTGTTATAGATGGTATTATAAATTCTTTATCTTTGTGAGAAATGCAAAGTCTTTGAAAAGACTCATAATCCAGTCATTTGGGGAGTATCCACAGTAAATCGCACCAATTTCAGTTTGTTTTAATCAATGTATTGTCAGTTCTTAATGGAGAATTGTACTGCTATAGCAGGCACAGGTGTTCAGGTTGGGGCTCCTAAAAGAAAGGAGTGCATTTATATCTGTGTCTGTTCAGTGACACTGAGCAGAGTGCAGATAAACACAGTGCACTAAAAGAACACTTGGCTCCACAGCAGTGGAAAGCTACAGGCACAGTGGTAGATTTTTTTCCCTGAACCATGAAATAGTGATGCTGGTTTCAGATACCAACCACCCAGTTGCTTCCTCATACACGTACTAGAGCAACCACACTTGTGACTGGTTCTACTAACCTCAGTAGACATAAGTATTGCTACTTATTTGCATGTCCACATTATTTTCAGGATCAGACACTTATTTCTAGTATTTCTGGGAATGTATTCATGTGTAACCATTTGGTGCTTAGAGCAATATGCAAACAAAATAATTGATCACTTTTAAAACACTGTTAAGCCTGAGTAATTTATTACTGTGGGGTGAATTCTATTTTAAAGACTTTATTCTATATTTATTAATCTCTCATCCTCAAAGGCAGGTAAAACAACAATTAAGAACAGTATTAATTTAAAATAATTATCCTTTCTACTACCATTATTCTTCAAAAAGTATCTCTTGTAATATTTTTGAAATTTTAGTGAGGAAATACTGAGAAATCTGTCTATTTAATTTCCACTTTGGCTTAATACAATCTATTCTGGTGAGTTGCAAATCTTTTTTTAACATACAAAATCCATTTTAACTGTCTAAAATGGAATATTTTCAGAAATCCTTTAAATGGCACGTAGTTTTTAGAGGATTTTCTTTGGCCAGTTATTGATGAACCAGTGAAAACTCTTTCCTGAATTCACATGGGCCATTCAGGATCTGCAGCCTTTGACTCCAGCCCATTGTCACTTGTCCAGCACATTGTGGCTGGTGGGCAGGTGCTTTGCTGCTTGTCCTTCACCTCATGCTTTGAATAACAAAGAAGCTTTCCAGGCTGTTTAGCAAAATCTGTTAGATGTCAGAGTCCCACATCTTCTGGTCATGGGCATCTGCATGATTCACAGGACTGAATGATAACTGCAGAAGAGAAATACAATCAGCAACTGAAGGACCCCTCACAAAAGATTTCTTCATGGTTTTGTCAGATCTGAAAGAATTCCTTAGCTCTTCCCTCATCCTGACCTGCCCCTGTTATTCAGTAATGTGCAACTTGAGGACCCACAATACACATAACATTGTGTTTGCCAGCCGAGTAAAAATTAAAAGTAAGTTTAAAAAGGCAACGATTATGCAAAACAATGTGGAATATAGATATCCAATGGATTCTATATTTCTAAATAAGCTGAAATACTGAGAGCAGTGAGAAGGAAGAGCTACAGTGTAGGAAATAATGCTGGATGCATGACATGATGTAGGTAGAAAATGATCAATAATTTCAGGCAGTAAGAGAATTGAGAAAAACAAATTTCAGGAATAATAATAATAGTAATTTCAGTCTACGGCATCATTGAATTCATCTCAGGCTTAGGGGGCAAAGCCTCAGATGTTGGAAGTTATCAGTGTAGTGCTGATATCAAAAGAGCCATGACAATTTATGCAAGCTGAAGATCTACCCCTCAGCAGCTCAGATGTGGCTTCTGTGCACTGCTGAGCCAGTACACTAGCAAGCTGTTCTTGGCTCTCGTTGCCACAGTATCTGTGCTCACCAGCCTCGTTTACCAAGCAAATAAACAAACAAACAGGGTTCTTCAAAATATATTCTGCAATTGAAGAGCTTTAAAAAAAAAACCCAAACCAAACATGAAGATCAATGAAATTAATAAAAGGAGTCTGCTCAGGGCAAAAACATGCTGAAATTGGAGATCTTTTTTTTTAAAGAGATAATACCCACAGAAAATGGTGGGTGTGTTATCATCATGAAAAAATATTGATTTGTGTGCCTACCAGCTAAGCTAAACAGTTGGTGGGTTACAAAAAGTATGCAAAAAAAAAAAACCACTTCCCTCTTCTCATTTGATAGAAGGCATAAGCTGAGAAAGTTCAGAGCTCAACTGCCTCTTCTGTGATTATGAAATGTGTCAAATAATGCTTGAAATGGATCAAGAGTATTCCCTTCAGCTCTGTGCAGAAAAATGTCCTGGTCTCAGCTGCAGAGCTGATGCACTGCATTGATGAAGGCTTGGCCTGAAAGACAGATCATTAGACAGTGTGCTGGTGTGCCTCAGCATTGTATTGGAACTGAACTGCCTTTTTAAGTAAAAGAAATTTTTAATACTGCAGTGATCCAAGAGCTGCAAAATGTCCTTGTTTAGCTATTAACAGAAACTTGGATTCAGTATCAAAATGTAACTTGTATATGTTTACCGACCATGCCTTGTGCTGTACATTATATGTATGTCTCTAAAAAATACTTATCTGCTACAGGTATATATATTTTATCATATATTAGATCACTGTGTACAGGTCTGAGCTACACTATTATGGTATCTGTCTATCCTTAAAAAAAAAAAACCTGAAAAAATAAATCAGTTGAAATGACTGTCACAATTGTTTTGTCCCTTCTTTTTCATTCACACATGGATTTTCCTTTCAAATATACAGGTTGAACATTTCTTCCATTAAAATAAAAGACTACAGTTTTTCTGAGATGAAGGCTGAATTTTTGTACTTCCAAAATTATATTTCTTAGACTACAGTCTCAAGACCAACAATAATTAAGTTCCACAGAGATGGAAAAAAACAAATATAACATATAAACCCTGATATGTACGTTGAAGCATAATATTTTGGACTGTTTCTTCAAATTATAAAATAAAATCATAAGCCTCCCTCTAGTTTGATAAGAAACAACATTGAATTATCCCTACTGATACTTATTGTATGTAAATCTAGTGATAAAACATCTCTTTAAAGCTACAAATATATTACATTTTTTCTTTCTCTACCCTCTGTAATATCTCCTCTGATGGTATTACATCAACAAGCTTCAGGAAACTCTAATTTGTGGAGCTCAGTATTTCCATAGCAGCCATTGAATTAGAACCTGGGGAGACATAATCTGAACACTGGGCTCTGCAGCAGTACTGAGGTCCAAGAAAAGTCATCTTTAATGTGAAAAAGTACAGAGCAAGGCTTCAAGAACAATCAGTGCGCTGGGGTGCCTGCTTTGCAAGATTTTTAGAGTCAGAACGGTTTAACTGAGCAAAACAAGTGAAGTCTGCAAGCACATATGATTGCTGTCTAAAAAACACATTGTAGGAGTAAATATTGAGCAGTGATACTGTAAGATAAAGGACAGTGCTGTCACTAGGAAAAAATGGTGATGACTGTTAATGTATTTAACTGGAAATGAGAGAGTTTTAAACTATTGGAATAACGTGTTTCTGGAGCTGCCTTCCAAAAGAAGGAGCACAGAAGCAATGAGTTGACATAATAGTTATGGACTTAATTATTTATCCTTTCAGTATTTCCAAATATCAATATCAAAGTACTTGCTTTTATGTGTGTATTTTAAATGAGATTTTACTATCATTAATAAAAGTGACACAGAAGTTTCATTTTCAGGAAGCTACTTCTCTTGTCAAGGAACCCTGGAACAGGGAGCAGGGTTCTCAAAACTCAAAACTGCAATATGGGCCATATCAAGATATAGTCTGCATCTTCTTGCTTGCTGTATTACAGCATTTCAGCAACATGGTCTGGTGAGATGTTTCCCTTCCCACACAGCAGAGGGCTGCAACAGGAGGATCTTTAAGGTGCCTTTGAACCCAGCCCATTCCATGATTCTGTGATTTTTAACAGACTCAACAGCTTGTTCTCACATTTATAACTGGTTGAAGATTGTTTGAAAGTGTGGGACCCTTCAGCATTTTAGGCTCCAGTGGACAACATCTTGCTTGGTTTTTTTCATCCTTTCATATATTTTGACAAAATTATATGCAAGTTCTAAACTAGCATGACCTATTTTAAAAAGAGGCTCAATAAAACAGCTCAAGATGAGGACAGTGTTGTAAATGTATTACTACGATTAGCAGTATTAAATTACTACATCTGATTTTTAATAATATTTTGTTTCCATCATTATTTCTAAACAGCTTACAGAAACTATTAACAAAAATTTATATTCTTACATCAACTCTTCAGAAGAGAAATGTGTCTGCACCTGGGCCTTTTGTCTATTGACTATCTATTAATAAAATACAAATGTTTAGGACATAATTATCAGCTACAGCTGGCTGGAAAAACTCCCTAGAAATCAGTATTTAGAACTTTCTTTTTCTAATTTGTTGTTGAAAGTAGTCAACCATCACCCATGTGCTTTTCCACTCCTTAGTGCTCAGTCTATGTGTAAATATACTCCATTTTCCCTCCTAAAGCAAGCTTCCCTTTAAAGGAGTTAGAACTTTGCAGATTTCTTTTATCTTTACCAATTGATTAGAGAAGAGTATGTCCCTTCAGGAATACAAGCGTGCATTTTAATTTTATGCACACCTTTAGGCATCAGTCATCAGCATCTGTTCTGTGAGACTCTCAGATTTATAAAGAAACAGAGAAGAGTTGCAGGTGAGCTGTACATTTCAAAGTGCAATTCCAATAGAGTCTGTCCTTTGGGCAGGCAGCTATATGCTAGATATTGCCTTTTAAATCCCGACTAGACAGAGAACTTAAATCATTACACTTATTTAATCCTTTCCTTATTTAGCCAAGATTTTAAGCACATCCTCTGCTCAAGAAAGACTCAGGCTTTGATAGAAATTCAGCAGAAAACAGATCATAAATGAAAATACATTAAAACATAATAACTTGAAAGAATTAGAGCATTGCATTTGAAAGACATCCATTTAGATAGGATTAATGCAAGAAATACAAACTTTAAGAATTTTGCAGAGGTTTTCAAAGATATCATCTCTAGAGTTTTAAAAAGTTCCATAATTCTGGGCCTATACTCTCTTATCCACAGCTGTAAATAAACTTTAATAAAAAGTAAGTGTCAATAATCTGAAACCCATTTTTTAACCTGTCTCTTGCACTACCCTGACATCTGCAGTAATGATCTCCCTCAGATGGAGCACAGCTGATCAGGGTCATTCACTGATAAACGTATTTCAGAGGATTTTTCCCCCTCTATCTCAGTTTGAAATTCTTATCCTATAATGGTGTGTCCTTGCAGAAAATGCTTCTGAGTCCCAACTTTTTATTTCATTGTGTCTGGTTGTACAGTTAATGGAAACTTTATATTTCAGGCATATATGACTAACTTTCATTTACACATCTACAACTGTACAGGGATTAGTGTAAAAATTAGGATTTATTCAGGATAGAAAAGGCTTTAAAGATCACATCATAAAGAATTTTGGATTGTTTTGAAACAGAGTTTGCCTCAAAGTTGTTTTTCTCCAGTTTCATTTTAGTGTCAGAAAAAATGTTCAACCATCACTGCCATATTTTCCTAAGGAAATGAGACATCTGTGATCATGCTGTAAATACATCTTCCTCTTATTCCTTCTGTAAATGAATTTTTTGTTTAACTGGTTGTTTCTTCTTTAAGTAAGACTTGATAAAGATGAAAAAAAAACAACATAGAAGACTGACGTTGCAGCTTTAAGATGATTTTGGAGACTAACAAACTGTACCAAAGGGACAAGAGAATGATTTCACACTGTCAAAGTTCCCAGTAGAATCTGGATGATCTCAGAAGGTGATCCAATGAGAAATAGTGAAAGTTTCTAATTTCTACAGTTTTCAAATGTTTTAATAATTACTCAGAAATCCCAAGAAGTTTGCAAATCCAAAACTTGCAAGATTCCTTTTCCTTTATTTATTCACAAATGATGTTTAAGACAGAAATTGAGACTAAAAATGCATGATCTAGCAATACTTGGCTAGCTCTGTCCAGAAACCAGACACAGCTGTAAGATCTGGAAGGTTTTGTCTGCTTCCATGCCCCTGTCCTCAGCTTTTCACCCAGCTCGGGGCACAGGCATTTCATCATCAGTGTCATTGTTAGAGTGCCACGAGCTGAAACAGATTTCTTCCTGTTTCCACCTGCATTATATGTTCAACATTACTGGGTTTTTTAATTTTTTTCTTTTGCCTTCAAAAGCTCTGATGTTCCAGTTGGAATACATTTCTCTTAAATATAGTTTGGATTTTTTGTTCTCATGGCAGGGTCTTTGATTTGTCAAAGTTGCAGTGATCCTCTAGAAAGGCATGGTCCACCTTTCCAAAGTGTTGTGGTGTAACAAGAGCAGCTCTGAATGTTGCAGTTTCCCTTAGATTATCAGTAAGACAGCAGTTGTCACAGACAACGTCTTGGATCTCCTGCAACTGCATTTTAAAGCTTTTAGAGTTTCATTTTCTCTTTAAAATGCTTCTTTGAACATTATCTATGCCCAGAGGACCAGTTTAAAAATGAAAAACAGGGTTTTAGAGCTTCAATTGCAGCCACAGGGGAATGTATATTCTTCCATTGTTGCTTTGCTCTAGTATTATGCCTCCATTTACTCAAAATATAAAGACCTGATAATGTAGGCCCCTTTGGAATACCTAAGATTAACAATGAGAGTTTCATCTTGGAGGACCTGCAGTATTATTTATTTGAGATCATATTACATCAGTTGTACAAAATCTCTCTTTGCTACAAAAAAAAATCTAATCAAGACTATTAATATTGTTTTTATTGAATTTAGAAAACAAAAAGAGTCAAAGTTTTTAGCTGTTTCCTTGTAATCAGAGATGCATGTTATTAACCCTCCTTTTCTTAGTTGAATCTTATCCAGTTTTCACTTCTGTCTCTTGTGAGTTCTACAGGAGATGAAAGAGGCCCCCAGCAACTATTTCCAGATCAGTCCCTTGTCAAATAATTCAGGTTACATGGACTTAATCACGGCATATGCAATCTACTAGAAAAAAAAAAAAAAAGAAATCCAGTCTGTTTAATAACTTTTCTCTATATGTCAAACATATTGAGGTACATTATAACAATGCTATTCATGTTGGTGCTGGATAATGCTCTACCATAACAAGTTAATGGCCTCAGTGCTTAAAACACACTGCTATGCCTGTGCAATGGATGTTGAAAGCATGCCAGCCTACATGAAAGGTGTATATGAGATGAATTCACACCCCTTATTACAGACAGAGAATGGTCAGTAAAAAAGACAGTTAGTACATCAAAGAGAATTCTAACATACCAATCTATATATTGAATTCCACATTTTCTGAGAAAATTCGTAAACTTATTTCAAGAGCTGGAGAATGCCTATTAAGCATAGAGATTATTCTGGTCCTACAGTACAAATATCAATGCTCAAATACTCAACAGAATTTGGTGCAGAATTTTATTCAGATTTTCAAAATAGGCTTGTCATACTCTGTTTTTCAACAGAAATATTTTCACTGCTTCTGTTACATACATTTTTCTGCACTGGATATTTCATTCATCATCCAAAGTATTCTCTGCTTCTCAAGGTCTCAAGGGAAAAAAATAGCTAATTTAGTATACCCCTAAAGCTCAAGTATTTGTTGGTAGAAATACAGGCTTGTCAATGTTGATGCATAATAACCTCGCTGGTAATTACAGCTGACTGTGCCAGTGGCTCAGAGTTAGGGAGAATATCTGTAATAGTAGCTTCTAGAAAGTCTCTGACCTCAGATCTACCCATTTGATATGTTATTTTCCTTTAGATTAAGAGATAGAAAAGACAGCTCCAATTCAGACATGTTCAAAAGCTTTCTTTGTCTTTATCTTTTTCCTGGACAATCCATAGGGGATCACTTTGAAGAAGCAAGTGCTCAG
Organism: Passer domesticus; assembly: GCF_036417665.1. Classification (NCBI taxonomy): domain Eukaryota; kingdom Metazoa; phylum Chordata; class Aves; order Passeriformes; family Passeridae; genus Passer; species Passer domesticus. The sequence goes on from NC_087480.1 coordinate 50,245,592, forward strand.
TTGGAACATGTGTGTCATATACATTATGATGTTAAAGAAGGACTTGGGGATCACAGATTCATTTTCTCTAAAGCTAGAAGAACCCCTCTGATCACATAATCTGACCCCTTGTTTTAAGGAAAACATAGTGTTTCCCTGAATTATTTCCCATTTGAGACACTGGTTACCTTTAGGAAAAAAAATCTAAAACCTATTTAAAGATTTATATTAATGAAGTTCTCCACCACCATGTTTTTCTAGCTGTTAATCTGTGCTACTAGAAATGTGTATGTTGTATGTAGACCAAGTATATAGCTCAAGCTTCCAAAGACTGGATCTTTCCTCAGATCCAGTGTCTTCAATTGCCAGCATTTTTTTTCTGTATTATTTATAAATTGTGGCCATTCTGAGATACACAGCTTAATAGAGTAAGTTCTTTGAAAATCTATAAAGTCTGTTTCCCAGTACTTGAATAATTTCATAGTGTAACTCAAGATGCAAAAGAACTCTGGGTGTCTTTTGTCCTGATCTCACAGATCAGAGATAATCTGTATCAGGTTGCCCCAGATGAGCCGTGAAGATCTCAAGGGATAGAGATTCCACAATCACTGAACTCCTATTTCAGGTTTTGGCAGCCCCCTTCTGATTTCTTTTTCCTAGTATTTTCTCAACATTTCTTATGTTGCAGTGTGTGTCCATCCTTCTCATCCTAGCATTGTGCGCTTCGAGAAGAATCTGGCTTCATCTTCTCCATGGCCTTCTATGTGCCTGAAGACAGCAATAAAATTCTACTTTAACCATCTCAGTTAGGGAATGGTCCCTCAAACTTTCTTGTGCTCCATCTTTGTGCCACTCTGTTGGAGTTGGACACAATACTTCAGATAAGTCTTACAAGTACTGAGAAGAGGCAGAATTTGTTTCCCTTCACCTGCTGACAACTAAATTTTGTTGATGTGGTGGGCTACTGGGATCTTCCATGTTCTTTTGTCCAATGCTGCTTTTTATCCAGTTGTTATCCAGCATGTATTGTTTCATGACTTATGCTATTCCTTAGGATGCAGGATTTTGCATTTACCTTTGAGAGGCTTTTGTCAGGCTGTTTCTTCAGTCTGTTTAGCCTTTTCCTCCAAAGTACTGCCAGCTCTTCACATTTGGTGCTTGCTGAGGGCACATTTTGTCTCATCTTTATTAAAGGCATTAAACAGTATCTATCCCTTCTATTTATCACAGTAAAACAGAATTTCCATGTGTTTTCCCTGCACTATTTGCAACCTGTATCATCCTTCTTTAATGGAGGTTGCTGAAAATAAAATGAAAAGTGTTATCAAAGAGGTAAGACCAGTGCAAAATAACTGCCTATGCTGACCAAGTATCTCATTTACATATGTACAGTATGTGCCTTTTGTTATGTGAAATCAAGTAAATCTGTTTATCTCTCATAATGCCACTCTTTCTTCATAGTTACTACTGCTTGGATAGCTACTCTTTCTATAAAATATCCTTCTTTGTTAACATGTGCCATTATTAAAAGGTGCATTATCTTTTTACACTGCATTTCAAAACCAAAGAGTATCATGTGGCAAGAGCAACCACTCTTTTTCATTATTTAAAATGTCTTTTTGCCTTTATATTATTTGTAACAGTTTTTATATCTTTTTTCTATTTCATTGATCAAGTGTTTTAATAGCAGTGCTAAGGTTATTACTAGAAGTATTTGATGATGCTTGTAGTCTTACAGACACATTTAAATATGTTTGTTCTGCACCTCTTAATCAAAGTGACAGATAGAACCAAGTCTTATAAATGACTCTATGCATTACCTCATCAGTACTTTATTCGAAACATTTCTCATTTCATCAGAGACCTCTGCCTTTCTTCACTTTCAACAGTGTATCTTAGAAGATACTTTTCAACTATATTATTAATTGGTCTCCCAAGAAAAGGAAGTTATCAATTAGGTTAGGAAAATAAAATTAGCCATTTTACAGACACATCCAGTCAGTAATTCTCCTAACATGGAGAGAACACACAGTAACTAGGCTTTTGTGGCATGGGAAGTACCATCCCTTTCCTTCTCACTGAACACATTTTACACCTTCATTGTATTATTACGAGTAAACTGTCAAGTGATGACAACGTGGGGAAAAGCTCAGCATAGTTTCTGATGAACTATCAGAGTTTTGTGAGAATATAATGGTGGTTACCAGTGTGCACTCTCCCACACTTTGGATGTTCTTTTTGAAAGTGAGGACTTGATGCTTAGGAAGGATTTTGTATGAAAGCAGAAAAACTTTAGGGCAGGTTCATGTTGAAATAAAAAAATCTCTTTTTGTGACCAGGATGTTACAAAATGTTATGCTAAGTCATTGGTCACTTTGAATTAGTAAGAGAAATGAAATTCAGCTGATAATGCAGGGCATATTTCACATGATAGGAATAGTGTCCTTTACAGGACATTTCTGAAGGCAGGTCTATGTTTTTATTATTAAGAAGCACTCTTTAAATACCCAGAGTCATGTGCGGTGTCCAGGAATTGTCAAACTAGCAAGCAGTATGTGGCTACTTACCAGCTACTGCTTATGCTGATTTCAAATATGCTACATATAATGCTTTTATGCTTTAGTAGAAAATATGCTAGGTGCCATCATAAATTATTTCTTTCATTCATCATTACAAATAGCTGTCTAACCTTAAAAAATTTTTCCTCCTGGAGGAAAATTATCCTGTTCATATGGAAAAAAAGAACTTCCAAAATTTTATCAATATGAATCATAGAATGAGTCAAAAAGTTTTCCGCATACTGCCCATTTCAGCAGCATACAGCATACATATGTAACATTAAGAATAACCTAAGAATAGTAGAACTAGGAATCAGGAGAAAAGTGTTACATAGTTCTTTCTTTATTGATATTTTTCTGCAGTAACTGCATCTACTGTGGCTTTCTCAAACAACAATAAGATTTGTTCACTGAGGCATGTTTAATTCCATGAGGAGCACTCTGAGCAACTACAAATATGTGTAATGTCTTGGTGATTAAAAAAACCATCTTTTTCTTGACATGCAAAATCATATAAAATTATATGTGTGAGGTGTTCTAAAATAGTTTTAATTGGACAATTATTTTACAGATTCAGAGTATATTGCCATATTTTTGTTTCATAATTAACTTGGATACAGGAGTCCATATGGCAGATGAGCAGTATTAAATAAAAATAGCTGGTTTGACAGAGAGAAAAGTGATGTTATTGTGAAGAGATTTGTGGATTACATAATTCATGATTGTTATAGAAGTCTTAGAGTTATGCTTAGAAACTGTTTTTTGTTTAGATTCTAACCAAGGTATGCCACTGTTGCAGTAATGAATAATGCAGATAACATGGTGCCCTCAGTGAACTATACAGCAGGAAAAAGCAGCTGACTATCAGAAATAGCTCATTAGGAAAAAAAAAGAAAAAAGATAAATGTGAGCAAAGCACATTACTTGATGGAGAAACAGAAAAGACAGATTCTACTTCACAACTAATTTGTAAAAACAAGCCTGAAGAACTTCTGGTTCCTAAAGCCTTTGGGCAAACTCAGAACTAATTAAATAAAAAATGATCTCTGTTTCATACTTTTCAGATGAAATGGTAAGATATTTCATCATGAATGTTTATGTGATGCAAATGTGGGCCAACAGCAGTATAGGAGATCTAAAAATGAAACCATGGATGAGAAAGACACAATGAGTCTGACTCATTATAGCATTGCTGCTTGCAACTCCAGGATGTAGTTAAGATGGTGTCAGCACTTTTATTATATAACTTATTTTTAGTTGTTTATTACTTAGCTATAAAAATTTACTTCAGGCAAAATCTGAGTGCACAAGGTTTCAGGTATTGTGTTGGGTTTTGTTGTTGTTGTTGTTGTTTTGGAGGTTTTTAAATAAGTTTTAAATAAATTCTGAACTTTGACTAATGTATTAACAATTGTAGAAATCTCTTTTCTGTGAAAGGTGCTGAATTTACACACTTCCTTTACTGAATTTGTAAACTTCTTTTAATTTCTAGAGTATTTAAAGCATTATTGGAAAACACATTCTGCACCATTAAATTGCTTCAGCTTGTATATTTGCAAATATTTTAAAATCAATCGTCGAACCAATTTAAGCCCTGTCAAAAACGAGAGATGTGATGGCTGAAATTAACATACAACTAATGGAACCAAAAACCTTACTGCAAAAGAATAGTGTAGCATAGAGCTACAACATAAAACCACGTAGCAAATTCACTGAATAAACCAACACCTAAATATATCTTGTTATAACTACTTTTTTGTCTGTTTCCTAATCTTCTGTATCTGATACTGCACAGTCTTAATTTTTCTGTATGTCTACAAAGTACAAAAATCTATAAAACATTTCATCAGTGCACCATTTGGGTGAACCCCAAAAAGACTGTAAATATGTAATTCAGAAATAGTAGATCATCTTCCACCTAGTCCAACAACAGGGAAAACCTTCATGTTAGATACCAGGAGTGCTTGCATTGGAGGCACGTGTTTGGTGTTTTCAGAGGTGACCATTAAGCACTACCAGGCCCTTTTCCTGGATCAGTGCCTCTGCCTGTGAGGCTGCCCAGGGCTGCTCTGTGGGGTGAAGAAGACAAAGGCATAGCGTAGCCCTGCCAGGAAAGCAGCAATAATACACTGCTGAAAATGGGGTGATGTCCCATTTCTGGCATATTCATCAGACAGTGCTGACTTAGCTTCTGGCACACTCTGTTTGCACCCTGAAGAGAAGCCCTGTGCAGATAACTTCTGGGGACCACTTGAAACACTTGTACCCATTTAAAAGTGGTGTCCCAGACATGCTCCTGTAAAGACTGAAGGCTGTCTTGTCAATTCTACCAACATCATTTGAGTGTGTATCATCTGAAATTGAAGGACAGATATTTATCTTATGCTTGGTTTCCACTTAGCTTTGTGAAAAATTGATTTAAAGGTTGATTCATAATCTGCACAGAACAGAAATGATAGCCATTATACATGCAGTAATAGGTCACATATACAGCCTTCAGCACTGCAATCAGTTTAGCTAGGTGAATGAATGATGAGTAAGATATCACATCCTTCTCAAAAAAAGTATATTTAGGTCACTGACTTATCTGATATAGCATTAGTTAATGTGTGCTTTGAAATCTTTTTTAAGAGTGAGCACAGAGAAATCACTGGGGTCTTGTACAGGTTAAAGGTAGTCTTAACTTTAGATTTTGCTCCCAATTAATATATAATATTAATATAGACATTTTAAAATAAGCTACTATCTCTCCTCATCTATACACTTGCAGTCATTAACTGGTCAATTCAAATATTACCAAATTCATACACATTATAAGTCAAAACTAAAGGAAATGCAGTGGAATACTCTATTTACTGGTTTAAGGCAAGTTCATTAATTCCATTTTCATTTATAAATCCTCAGATAATCTTTTTCCCTTTATTTTCCTTATGATTCAAAAGAAGAAAAAAAAAAAAAGCAAACAGAACCTCACACCAAAAAAGTTATTGCCAGGATCCACTATTCTTGTGAGACCCTTTCCTTCTTTAGCTGACTCTAAGTGAGTAGTTTGGTCATCTGGCTGAAGACTGCAGCTTCCCAGGTACATTACTTTGAGTTGCTCCCTATCTTTGAGGAGTAATTTCATAGTTGTTTTACTTTCTTTTTGGGGCATATATGTTGCTTTTCCTTAATTTTCTTGTAGTTACTTTCCCTTCTTTCTTCCTTTTCTCAGATTTATTCTGTTCCTTCACAATTGCACTTAAACATTTTCTCTATCTTAGCTTCTGAACTACAAGAGTATAATCTTAAAAGCAGTTAATGTGTTTGATTGGAGAGATGACTATGTATATATCTATTTCTTGAAACAGGACTGCTCCTCTTGAGCTGGGACTATGAGGCACTGCAGAACAGTTTTTCATGCAGAAGTCAGTGCATACACTTCCACTGTCAGCTCTCAGAGCTCTCACAGGACACCAAGGACTGGAGGGTCTCTTTTCTGGCTCTTCCTATTACTAAATCTGCTGTCAGATGGAAGGATGCAGGAAGCAAAGGAATTCTGAAGGAAAGGTTGTTGGCTTGTTTAAGTAAAGAGGCTCTCCATGTATCACTTTTGTATATCATCCTTCTAATAATCTTCAGTCTTCTCTTTGGAGAAGCAATCTTCCATCTCCTTTTCAGAAAGTGATAAAGGTTTCTAGACCTTCCTTTGTGTCATTAGAATCTGAATAGACTGCAGCCTTTTTTATTTACACAATGACCATTATACTGAGGATCATCCCACCAAAGATATAACTTTATTAATTTTTTACTTCTGTAACATTTAATTGAATGTTTATTATTTTATTTTACTTGTAATCAAAGCCTAGCTTTTAGCCTGCAGTCTACACATTTAGCAAAGAAATTCAACTGCACATAGAACAACCTACTAACAGGTTAAAAATGGAATTGTCCTGAAAGAGAACCAGCCTTTCTTATAATAGTTTGATGCTACTGTAATAACAGGGAGTTCACAAAATCAGATGACTAAGAGTTCTGAAAGTCATTTTACAAAAGAAGACACATAATTGGAATTTAGTCCTAAAGACTTTGATGTCTGTATCTTGGCTGTATCTTGCCTTTGCTGCATCTTTGAATTTTCTAGCTTTTGTCACTGCAATACTTTGGATCACAATGTAATAAGGAAGATTTCTTCTTTTTGTTGTTATTATTTTTGTTCATACTATGTAATTGACCCATTTCCATGTAATTTACTCAGGAAAACTTGACATGCCTTTTTTCTGCATTGCAAATATTTCTCATTTGCAAGTCATTAAATATTTTCCTTAGCAGATATATCCTTAAAGGGTAGGCTAGTTCCAGAGAAGGTTGAACAAAAAGCCTCAAAATAAGCATATTTAAAATACTCATAAAAGGACTCGAAAAAAGATTAGCAGGTGTTCTTAATATATTATGTGACATTGAAAATGTTAAGTTCTTGAAAGATCGAAACAGTAAGACAGTGTAAGGACAAATTTATGTATATAAAACCAAGCCTGAAATACCTCATTCAGGATACTCCCTCATACCTATAGTTTGCATAGTTTTTAAGCCTCATAAGAAAACCAAGATGTTTCTAAATGCTAAAGAACTCTTCCTGTTTATGCTATTTTCCTATTCTCGTTCACTTTCTAAACTGTACAGTAAGTACAAAAGTGCTCTCTAATGAACCTATATAAACAAAAACACACAGAAAGTATACATATTTCACATGGATGTTGGAAGAAATGCAACCAGAGAGAAGAGAACATCCTCCTGTATTCAGCCCCAAATCCTGCATTCATTTTGGGGCCAGTCACCACAAGAAACCCTGAGGTGCTGGAGCATGTCCGGAGAGCAGCAATGGAACCAGGAAAGGTCTGGAGCACAAGTCCTGTGAGGAGCATCCGAGGGAGCTGGGGGTGCTCAGCCTGGAGAAGAGCAGGCTCAGGGGGAACCTTGTCACTCCCTACAGCTGCCTGAAAGGAGGCTGCGGCCAGGTGGGGGTCAGGCTCTGGAAGGAGGTGCCCTGGGAAGTGGTTTCAAAGCCTAAAATCATACAATGAATAGGTGTGGAAATGTTTAGATTCAGTATTCTCTGAAATTTATTTCAAAGCATAATTTTTGACTTCATAATGCCATCTGTAAATAAACTTTCTTCCAGTAGAACTGCATATTTAAATCACATTGCACACATGATTTTTTCTTATAAATGTAATTGTTACACTTATTCCAAATGTTAATGGATTGAGGGAAGCCTGATTTCTCAAACAAAATAGAGATTTTAAGTACAATCCAGCACCAAAGCTTTTACAGCAAATAACAAATAACATTTTTATCATGCTGACAGTCACAAAAAAAGCATGGGATAAAATAGTTGTTAAAACCTTTTCTCCTTCCTTACAGAGAGCTATGTAAGTCACCTATAGCCTAAGATTCATAATATTTTTTATCCTTACCAGGCAAGGAGGAAGATAATTGGTCTGTCTGACTGTGTATCTGCTTCAAAAGCATCAAAACAATATACGTAATAGAATCTGAGGGGGGGGAAAATCACATTGTAAAATGATAGATGATAATATGCCCAACAGGTAAACTTTTTATAGGACAGGGTTAGGGATCAAGGTTACAGCTAATAATATATTGCAGAAGACTGTAATTGTCTGGAATATTTTCTGATTATGTTCTTATTTCTAAAATAGTATTTTGATGTAGTGCAGCTCTTCTTAGGCTCTGATAGTTATTAATAGATAGATGTCCTTTAGTATAAGTAATCTTTTCCACATAGGAAGAATATATTGTTCAAAATAAGAAGGCATGTTTCATTTTATAATTGGTTGAAAACTCTTGAGAAATAGTTGTTCATTCTGGAAAGTACTGTAGAGAATAAATTGCCTCTTCTGCTTCAAAAATCTATGAAGTCTTATCTTTTTGATTCAAGGTTTTCCTCAAAAAGTAAATTTAGATACAAGGATAGCAGAAAATTCTGCTATCTTTTGTGTAGTAAGTAAAATATTAAAGGAAATGACATCAAAGATCTAATACTGTGGATTTTGTTTTGGTTTATTTTGGCAGTGAACCTATTAAAATCTATTCTTTTAGACTCACACTTTTTTTTTCTCTTTTCTAAAGTTTAATAAAAATAAATTCCCTCTGAACTAAATCCTAGCAAATCTAATCAAAGGCAGTCACTTCACTAAGGGGAAGCAGGGGGTGGGGAGGAACTAAATTACAACTTTCTACAAGATCCTAAAAAGCAAAATGGAAAAAAGCCATAGTCAATATAATAAATCATAACATCATAGAGAGCTTATTTGGAGGGAGTTAAGGAGTGTTGATTAAGGAGGTGTTGGTGTTAAGGTTGTAATCAGGCAGCCATTTCAAGCCTCACTTTCACAGCCTGCTGACATGAAGGAATAACATTTATTTTGTGAACAGTTATGTGACTGAAGTCAGAGACAGATGAGAAAGGGATTTCCCCCCCTCCCTCTTATTTCAGCTGTAGAATAAAAACATGTAAAGGCTTTATGAGTTACAAAATGAGATGTGTTTTATGATTTTTCTTCTCACTTCTCCAGGATGAAAGCTACCTTTTCCAAATATGCAAATTAACATCTGTATAAGCAGATCCTGGAAAAAGTAAAATGGACTCTTCCCATGCTCATATCAATATCTATGTCTTTACATATGCATGTGAATATGAGAGCCTAATAGACTGCTGGATGGGCAATCTGCAAGTAAAGGCCTTGGTCTTCCTTCACATTGTGTAAATTGAAAATAATTCTGCTGAATTCAGTAGACACAGTTTTGCTGTCAAAGTGGTTTCTCAGAGAAAATAACTAAAACACACTGATACTTCAGACAGCTGAGTATCTAGTGTTCTACACTGTTGAGAAAAACCAGATTTTCATCTAATTTTACTACTTTGCTTAGTTTGAATAATGTGTATTAATAAGCTATAGGAAAAAGAGAATGACATCTATGTTTGGATAAGAACACAATGGTGGAACAAAGTCTTATTTCTCCTCTAGCAAACTTGTGTGTATATGTGCAAATCCAGGTTCAATGTATTGCCATTCATTGCTTGAATTAAGTGTATGCCAAAAAAGCTCTGTAGCTCTGTCAATAAAGCTCACTCAAATTTCTAATTTTTATTGGAACTACGGAGAATATACAAGGAGAGGCACCATGGTGTTATCTTAAAGGTCTAAGGATATGTGAGATAATTCACAGGGGAAACATAGTAGCTTTCATTAGATCAAGTAATACAGATATGAAAAAAAGGATACACTTTCAGGCAGACAAATTATATGTAAGATGTAAAAAATGACCAAACATGATTATATAATATCGATAACATTAGCCTTATTGTATGCTAAAACACTTTGCACTGAATTAAATATTGAATTAGAAGGGTTCCTCACATAACCTTCAGCTCAGCTGCCTTATTGGAGAAGATGGCTATTTGCTCTGTCTCGCCTTCAAAATAGTTGTTTTACCAATAAGATTAGTTATTTTTAAAAAATAAAAAAATTATTCATTGTCATAGTTGAATTTTGCTCTAAATAAAACACCCAAGAAAGCTGTAGAAAGATAAAAAATAATACTCCAAATATGACTGAAGAAGAGTAACTGGATCTAGGAAAGAGGCTGAAGGAATATCTAAAGGTGCCTTCGGCAGTACTCATGTTCTTCTTGTAGAGCTCTGCTTCAGGATCTCTTATGGAAGATGAAAATGGAGAGATGGAGATGGAAAAATAGAAAGAAGAAAATTCACTTTCCAGTATAATCTTATTGCAACTATGCTTACTATAGATTTTTGCTTAATAAAATATTAGATTAAAAAGAACAATTCTTCAATAGCACATATCCATTCCAAATTAAGGAAGTAAAAAATTAAAAGAATCATGATCAACAATGATCTAGAAAGAGGAAATGTAAGCAAACACACAATGAGAAATCAGATAGTCTTCAACTTTATAACTGCAAAACATAGCGAATTAAGAAGGAATCTTAGTATATGTGAAAGCTTTGATTAAAAAATATGGATTTAAAAACCACTTAAGAAGGCATTACTGTACTTCCAAAGAACAATCAGAATAATAAAAAGAAAAATGCTCAAAAATTGTCCAGTTGAAGAGTAACTGGACTTTAGACATATCCAGCTGTGATTGTGACACAGCCTAATGAAGATTTGGCATCATTTACTAATGGAAAAAACCTGACAGATGATTCAAAGTGTCTACATGCTCACACACATGGCAAACATTCAAGAAGAAAGAATAACAGATTTTTTTTCCTATTTCGTAGGTTTGTTTTTATTTCGTGTAATAAATGGATACCAGCAGATTAGAAAAGCACAAAAATATAATGAGAAACTTGCTGCTTGTTTCTGAAAATAATTTTGAATTCATGGGTATCTGTAAACTGGTGGTATACATCAAACACAATTTTTAAAAAAAAATTGTATTGTGAAACTTAAATTTTAATGCCTACAAATTCAAGAGAATCATATATTTGGGGGGGGGGGGGTGGGGAAAGGCCTTATCTGCTAAACCCTCCCATACTTATTTCATGTAAAAGACCATTTATAAATAATTCCTAGGTAATGGAATTACTGCAAAGTCCAGAAAACATTTTCCGTTCAGAGATACCTTCCAAATTGGCTCAGATCACCCAGACAATTGATACAGCATGATCAGAACAGAAAACCTGGTTACACTATTACTGTAACTTCCCAAGTCAAGGCCACTTCTTAGCAAATTTCTTTCTACATAACCATACAATGATTTCAAATTTCCACATTCCTTAAACCAAATTGCAGCAATGTTTACCTAACATACACTAATGAATCTTGGCATCTTTATATATAGTCCATTTAGGCAAAAAGTACTTTGGTCTCCTTGGGGGAAGGAGATCATGGCTAAGTGGGAAACTTCTTGAGGACTTCATAAAGGACAGCAGTTTTATAGGCCTATTATGGAAAAGTGTAAGTAGATCTCAGTTCATGAAAATGAGAGCTCAGGTTGTGCAGTTCCATCGTTGAAAGCATGACTGTCTTACCTACAAACATCCAGGCTAGAACTTTGCTGCAGGACCTGCACTGAGGGGATAATTGAATAATAAGGACTAACATGGTGATGAAATAATGTGTATTTAAATTGGATTACACATTCACTGCCTTTTTGCACAGCAGATGTTGAAACATTCTGACAGCTCTGAAAGTATGAAGACTACAGCAGAGCTGATCAGAATAATATAACTCTTCTTCTTCTAAATTTATCATATAGAGTAGGAGAGTAGAGACTAGAATTTCTAGACACTAGGACACTACCCCAGGAGATTTAAAGATAGTTTTTGTTGCACAATTGAGCAGCAGGATAATGAGGTAGTATTAAGTGCAATGACTTGCCTGAAGACCTATTAGCTATTACCTTTCTGAGTGTAAAAAAGCATGAATTCATACCTACATAATTCCTGAATTTGAGTAATCAATAACGAATTTAATAATACCTAATTTCTTTTCATTCATTTTCCATTCATCATTCAAATTTTAAACTTTTAGTCCCCAGAATGATAAAGGTTAGAACTTTTCCTTGATATAATTGAAGGCACTACAATCAAAGTGCTGATAATTGTATATAATTGCATGCTGGAGCCAAACTGCGAAGAGAAGGTTAAGCACTTCAAGAGGAGACGAAGGAATGTGAGACTGGCAATTTCTCTACAAGCACCCTGGAGAAGGGTCATCCCACACTTTGTGCTGTTGTATGGTCAGAAAATGCCCTTTTGGGGTGTTCCAAAACCAGGGGGGAAGGTTGTTCCAAAAGATTTGACATAAAGATTCCATATCATGGCCTTATCCTTTCTTGCAACTGCTCTGCGAAGACAGACACATTGAAGAGAAAGCCTCCAGTGTGAGGCAGAGATTGTGTGCTACTGTTTAAATCAGAGTATTTAATATGTGGACATGTGTTCAGCACTGGTCAATTACAGTAGCTCCACAGATTTTCATGGTTTGATGCCTCAGAATAGAGTATCTTTTAAAGGACTTCCTGAGCATGGCTAATTCCTTGCTGAATCAGCTGGAATGGTGGAGACTCAATTTTTACAGCTGTCTCAGCCTTTCATTCTAGAAAAGCTTCAAAATACTTAGCAGTGAATCAAACTCTATGGTAACTTATTGGTAGGATTTTGCTGAAATGATAGAGTCGCTACAGCAGTAATTCCCATTTCCATAGCAAAATTGTGGTTTACTTATCCAGCTATTTCAAAAATGTTATTGGAGAAGATTCATTTTTCAATTTATATTTTTATCCATTAGGTCTTCTATTTTTTTTAAACCTAACTTATTTAAAAAGACAATTAAAATGTTAAAATGCTTAGTTTTTATTTTTCAGCAATATCAAACCAAACAATAACAATTTCTTCATTTCTTCTGGTTGAAACTCTAATCGATTTCAGCTGTTGTTTCTTCCTTACTTTGGCCCTAAGCACAGGCTAAAAATTCCACATGTCAGTTTGAAGGTATAGAGTCTTACAATAAAGAAAAAAAGGATCAGTGATTTACTGTGTAATGGGAAGTTCAGATTTGTACTTTCACATATCATGCTTAGTAGAAGAGCCAATTTCTGAGCTGCTCATTCTGTACAGCTCTCATTCACAGGATCTCTTCATAGGAATAATTGCCTAAATAAGTACATAGGTCTTTATACCTTTCATCCTGTGAGAGCATTGAAAAAGCAGAAGCAAAGCAAATACTCCTCTCTGAAGTATGTGGGAGGATTCCATGCACCTAAATTCTCAGCCACACTTTTCAAGTAATTATAAAAAAAATATTCAGAACCATCAACCCAAGAAATAATGGACTTCTGAAGGTTTTTAAAACCTGAAATTTCTATACATAGATTTTCATCTTAAGCCTCCTGAAAAAGGTTGTTGTTATTCATTATTTTGGTCCAAATTTTTGAATAGGTAAACTTGGTAATTTCATCTGATTATATGATCACTTTTCTATCTCTTCTAATGTATCTTCTTTATCATAAGGTTTACTTTTATTTATGCTGTGGTAATAGTAATTAGATATATATCAAAATGGAACATTATCTCTCAACTCCTTATCTTTATCTGTGTGTTGTTATCCCAAAGCATTGTCTCAGAAAAACATCAAAGTAAACTGAAACCCTTAATCCTTCAAGCTCCAGAAGGATGATTGGGATGTTGTTCTGTACTGCGAATGTACTTGGTCATTTACTAAGAGTTGTGGACATGAAGTATCATGCAGAAAGTGGGCTGAACATGTGAGGATTCAGTTTAATAGTAGGAAGAATTTCCTGAATTGTGAGAAAATTTAATTTTTTTGGAATATATACTTTGGGGACCAATATTGAAAACCCAAGCTTCCATTTCTATTCTTGTAATTTCAACACTTTTATGGTAGCTATCACCTCTAATTATCAGGGAACTCCCATTAGTCATGCACTTAGATATCAGAGTGACTCCAGTGGCAGCAGCTCAAACCCAATTAGGAACTTGATTAAAAGTACTATAAACTTGACTGTTTTTTTACGGGTAGATGGAAGTCAAGGATATGAATGAGAGCAACTCCCAAAATGCTTCTGAACAGTAATCTTGTATCACTGTGCATGTTGCTGTTTACTTCCTAAAATACAATTTTTGATTGTGAGAATATGTATTTATTATTAAAACAATGGTTTTGTGTCTGTTACCCTTTTCTTGCTTTCCCAGGACTCTGTAAACATGTGCATGGCTCTGAACAATGAACAAGTTGATATTCATATCCCAGGTTTATCTCCTCTCACTATTTCTACAAAGTGCATTAGATATTTTTTGTTGCCAGCCCTGTAATGACCCTCAGCTGTTTCCAGTCTCTCTTAGGATGTTAATATTTCATTTGCAATCACACTCGGTGAGCTGTAAAAATGTTTACATATGTGTATAAGGCAACAGAACATTTTTCACATTTGAATCTATAGTGACAGCCATAAACACAAAACACACAATGTGAATGAATCTTTCTTCTACCTTCCAGATTCTTGATTCAGAGCCCAAAAGCTTAAATCAGGAGTGTCTTCAAGCACGTCAGTGCTCTCATGTCCATACACTTGAGGTACTTATGCAGCACATCTATGTCTTTTGTTTATTAGTTCCCTGTGTTGATGACCACTTATGTGATTATGTATTTTATTGAACTGGGACTGCTGAGATCAAAGTTAGAAATAAATGAGTACTGCTGAATACGGGTAAGTGCACATATCTACTCAATTGTTTAAATAATTTAGATTAATCTTTCAAAAAGCAGGAATCGCATGTGGGAAAGACACCTGTGGATTTTAGAAATCAGGTCTGGTGGCTGATTACAGTATTTTAAAGAATAGCTTCTTCAACCTTATTATGCCTAGGAGGTGTGCAAAACATCAAATTATTTCTACTGAATGGGATAGTAAGATCTTTATACTGTGGAAGTTAAATATCTCTCAGAAACAAATGTATTCATAACTTCCATTTTAGCGTGCTGAAGAATAGCACATGAAACTGAAAGATCAGCAAGAACTTTCAGATAATTTTGCCTGTTTTTATTTGCTTGCTGTATGGAAGACCGTTAAAATATTCTTTTATCTAAAGTATAATTAGGAGACAACTACACTGTGAACAGCTAAATCATTTGACTGCTTCACAAGAAAAAAAGGTAATCTTGAATTTCATTCAGAAAGCTTTTGAATGAAGAAATTGATGGCTACAATTTTATTCTTAAAAGAAAGCTTTTCTTTCTAGGATAAGCTACAGAAAACTAGTTTGACTCACACAATTGTGTTGCACAAAAAATAAGGAGTAGATCAATATTGTACATAGACATTTTCACATTTAAATTCTCTTTTTTCTCTCTGAACACTTCGGGCCAGCTTTCTTCCTTTCATAATTCTTTTCTCTGATACCTTTAAGTCTTAATTAGTGATATTCTTAGTGTTTCTGCATCTGGCTCACAAAATAAATGCCTTCCTACAAAAGCACTCTACTTATTACTCCACAAAGAAATTCTGATAATTCTACATTATTAAGACTCATAAGTAGATCAATAAAGAGAAATGAATAAATTCAAGTGCATTATGTCATAAAAAGAACACACTATGCCTCTGACAACTGCTGACTTACGGAGGTGGAAAAAATGAAGTGAACTACTTTTAAGTTTAAAAAATTCTGTAAAATTCTCTCATTTTACTGAAAAATCAGTTTAATATGAGATTATTTTGACAATCAGAATACAATGATTTTAATCTTATCTTTCCTGTTGAATCTCTAATACTGCTTATACATTCTTAATTGATAATTTTATTTATTCTGAGAATTAAACTAGATTTAAAAACAGTGGGAAATAATAATGATGTACCTGTTTTATTAGCATATAAATAGGCATAGAATTTAAGAAATTTCTAAAGTAAAAAGATATTTTATTCATAAGCATATAAAAATAAGATAACTCTAAATTTCTGCTTGTTTAGTACCATGTCATTGTTTAACTCCTTTGACCTTTGTAAAAATGTTCAAGTTCTCAATGCACTGGGAAGTGTGGCAGTGGCTACATATGAGCTCACATACCTAATTACAAATGCTCCTTGAAAAAATAATCTTGCTTTCTGTTCTCTTCAAATCTAATACCATTTCTAATTATTCACTTTTTATCTCAAATACTTAGAAATATGTCTGTTCTCTAGACTTTCTGAGCACATGGCAAAACTGTTAATCAGTCCTATTTTTTTCTTTTTCAATGTGATTTTTAAGAACTGTGTCTAACAAGCACATATTCTGTTTTACAGTACTTTTCAAGTGACATGATTAAGCTTCTGGCATGTACATAATTGCCAGGTGATTCAGTACCTTTTCCCTGCAGGTGTGGGCTCAGGGCAATCACTGCTATGATAACACTCAGGCAACCCAAACTCTTAGTGAGTCATATTTCTCTTAGCCAAAATATATCCCATGAACTTAGATATTCTGAATCAGAATTTAAGTGGACTGTAGCTGGGAACTCTCACAAGTTATGAAGTAAAAAATGCTATCATCAATTGGACTAATCACCTTTCTTATTTTTTTAAAGACAAAATACAATATGAATACTAATTAGGTGATTTGCATATCACTGGCGAGTATTCAGTGCCCAGCATATGTCCTCTGACTCAGGGACAATTTTGGTCCAGTGGTGTGAAAGAGACTGGCAATTACTCTGATGGAATCTACCCCTCCTTCTAGAGGTGGATTTGTGCAAAAGCATACTTATAACTCAGAAAACACGCCAGCTCAAATACACAGCTTTAATGTACCTGGGAAGCATTTATGTTGTATTAGCAGAAATCAATATTAGCATTTTTTTCTGTGACATGAATAGAATCTGGAAAAAAGATTACTTTAAAACTGCTATAAAACACAGTCAATTCTGAGCAAACAAATATTATGAGATATTGTTCCTTGTCACCTTCTATTTTTCACTTCTGTTTGGAAAACAGAGGTGCTTTCTTCATTGTTAGACTTGTTCATATAAGTATCATTTTTTCTTTGTAGACAAAGGACATTTCTATTGAATTTTTTTATTTATCCTTTTTTTTCAGGAGATCTAGAGGAGATAAGGAAACAAGATATACCCCTGCATCCCCTACACACAGTATGTCTTCCAATAAAGAAAGAGAAAGTGAACAAATAAATAAGAAAACAATCCTATATTCTTTCTGGTTTCATCACATCTGACCATGAGCATACAGCCACATTTGCCTTAGAAAGCAGAGATAAGTGCTATGACATTTTTCTTAATTCTAAAGAACAGTTTTCCTTTGTGTTTGAATGGTGTGCATGATCACATGACAGAACATTCAATGTTTCTTCATGTGCTCGATCCAAGAAAACTCTAATTAGCTGAATATTTACCAACCATGTAACACTATCCACACACATATTTAAATTTTGCCTACATCTTTTGAATCTCACTTTTTCTAGGAACACATTTGATTAATCTGAAATTCTGTAAAGTTTGTTTTTTTGTTTTTGTTTTTTTTTACATCTGTACCCTCAAGTACTGAGACAATCTAGTCTTACTTGCCTTTTCAATACTGCAATAAAAATTCTGCTGGATACACGGTTCTGCCAGCAACAAATGAACCATAGGATGTTAGTATGAGAAGAATGCAGATTTAGAAAAGCAATTTCACGTTTTTGAATTTACTTATGGATTCAACATATACATTTGTGTGAGGAACATTTTATCACAGCAGGGTTTTTTATGAGATAAATTATTGCAGGAAATATTTGTTGTTTTATGGCTACAATATATTCCCATTAAGTAAATAAAAATTCACATCAACTCATAAAAAAATAATTGAACTTTTGAGTCAAAATCTGTTATTTAAAAACACATATATAGATCGTTAAGATTAATAATGTCTGTATGAGCTGAAAACAAAACAAAAGGAAGAATTTTCTCCAGAAACAGGGATACAATTCAATGTATCATCTTTTTTTTTTTTTTTTCAGTTTTTACTGCAGATCTTGAAAATTTTGTTTGGAATTCTATAGCTCACTCTTAAACAAAGATATGAGATTATAGCAAATTTATAGGCACTGCTTACCATGGCTGTATCCATCATAAGAAAGCATCTGATGACAAAGCCAGGGTATGGATCTCATTTCAGATGCCTGACCATTTGGAACTATATAAAGAACTGCTGAGGGGTGGGGGGTTTTGGGTTATCTCTTAAATAATTTCAGCATTGTGGAGAACTATCAAATACCTCTCCCCTATGTGCTGCAAAGTGTAATCTTGACGGTGGTTATTTTAGAAGTTCAGAATACTTTTCAGCACTGAAGCTCTTAATATCCGTAAAAGGTGCTGTTAACCAAAAAAGCCCATCCAGGAAAACCCAAAATTGCTTCTACACAAAACAAAGTTGCTGTCTTCTGCAAAGGTTTTCATCAGCTGTGTCCTATATTTTAACAGGAGAATATAACTTGGAGATGCTTTCCTGGTTGGAACTTTTCCGGCCACACTTCCAACAGGGATTAAACTCCATTCTCAGGAAAACATCAGTCCTGGGTTACGATATAGTTCCACATAAACTGATTTTTTATGAATCCCTGAATATTCTTTAAAGTACACCCAAAGTTCAATCTAATCTAGATGGCATCATCAAATTTTTATACCATTACTATAATTACATTTGCACACACAACTCAATTACCAAAGATATGGATCGTTACCTGCACAATTTGATTATGAAATTTAAATCAATATATTTGATATAATTACAGTTAAGGTTACAGTACATTTTGTCACAAACCACATTATACATTACTGTCTTGTTTTATGCATTTTAATAATTCACTTTAATCTGGTATACTTCAATAAAAAGGGATATTTTTCTTCTGGAGTAATTTCACTAAATGGGAGGAGATGGGAAAATATATTGTACATTAGCATCTAAGGCTAAGCAAATTATCTATCCTGCATTTTGTTTTAAGAATCTACAAGCATATTGTTGTATTTTGGAAACAGAGAAATATCATTGCCTTTCTGTATTGTTGTGTGTTCATGGAAGCTGGTCCATAGGAGAAAATTTATAGAAGGAGACATATGCAAAGTTGAAGCCAAATTGGGTGCTAACACACCACATGTGCTTTAATATACTTGTCCAGGTGCCAATGAGTGTCAGATTTGACTCAAAGCTTAAATCTGGACAGTTCTGAACAAACAAATGTTTGATATGAGTAATTCATATATGCACACTAATTCATGCATGCACATAAAACTCTCTCTGAAATACATTCATCAGGGGGAGAAGCAGCAGGGAATCTGTTTAGAAAATACAAACATACACTCCTAAAACAGAATAGAACCAGAAGCAATTTAATTATATCCACATTTCATAGTGATGAAAATTTTCACTTAAGTTATTCCTACACAAATTCATTAAAATTAGGGTATGATTTGTCTCAGAGCATTTCCATACCTTTGCTTGGACAAAACTCACTATACAACAAGACTTTTGTATTTTAACTATCACTTTGAGTCCGTGGCATAGTTTCACTCATAGTGAAATGATTATTCACTTGCTTCAAAAGAAAATATTAAGCATTTGTTTCATCCTAAAATTCACCTTAAATAACAAAGCAATTCCTGCAGCAAGAAGTTTTTTTCTTCTTTATAAACCAAATTATTAACGGTAATTTACAGTAATTAACAGTAATTTAAACATTTTCAACAAAGACAAAAGTAACATATATGCTATGTTAGTAAAATATACCTCTCTAAGATTAAATAATCTTAATAATCTGATATTTTTTCCTTATGGTTTTGGTGGTTGAAACTAAATAAAGGTAATAAATATGTGCATACATCCCAATGATATTTGTGCAAAGAAACAGGTAGTGACTGTCAGTACTGGGGAAACCATCCTTGCTTTGCTTTTTGGCCTCATTAGCTTGCTGTATAAAAGTAAAAAGAGAGAAAATGGTTATCTTTTAGGTTTTTATCTTGAGCAGATACTAGGCTCTACAATTTATTATTTAAATCACATTTCAGATTTCACAGTGCAAGTTAATAAGCTACTCTACAGGAAGAAAAAGTATATTTTTCCTCAGATTTATTAACGTACCTTCAAATTGAGACTGCAGAAATGTTCTCTACATTTGTGACTGCAATATCTGATATCTAAGTAGGGATAAAATACAGTCTTATTCCTGGGAATGGATTTTCTTGTCTTTATTGAAAGATGATTTCACAATAGAAATTAATTGAATTTTAAAAGACTTGTCATAATTCCATTTCTTATATATCTTTTAAGTAAACATAAAATAAAAAGAATGACTGAAACCCATCTGAAATATTTTAAATGAGAATATTGGAGAAAGGAAAAAAAATTGTTTTTTTCGAGCTTATCAGCTCATGTCCATGTATTAATTCTTTGGGGTTTATGCTTTAATCTGTGATCTATTTCACATTAGCATCAGAGATCATGGTAGACCAAAGAATGTTTCTGTTGTTATCTCAGGTTGAATCTCAGTAAGTCTTAAGCTGCTCAGTGATGGCTTAAACCCTCAAGGTCTTTTAATGAAAAAGCACACATTTCTAGAGTTACAGCTACCTGTGGCTCAAATTGGATTGCTCTGCTCTATCCAAGTCTACCTCCTATTTGAGCCATATAAATTGTGACGAGTATTTTTCTAGTTGAAAACTCACTGCCTTTATTGGGAGCACTGATGGTATGTGCTGCATGAAAGGAATGAGGAGACTTCCATTGGGATGAAAATCATCTTGGTCACCAGAGGTTAAGAGATAGTTTCATTTCTTTCTTTATCAATTTAAGATGTTATCTAACTTTTTACTTTGGTAAAAAAAGGATTTTCTCTTTTCCTTAAGCAGTGGCCTTGAAACAGTTCCCTGAGTTGAATGAATAAGTTACTCGCTGTGGTATGAAGCACAACAGAGAGGATGTGCCAGCTTTGTTCTGTCCAGGATAGAAGTGGTGCTGCCACGCTGTCCAGTCTGGGGCCCTCTGGGAGTTAAGACTGTGAGAGAGGCTCTGCTGCCTTAATAAAAATCAGTTATCAACCTAAACACAAAACCAGATTCCACATATTACAATTCTGTCTTTGTGCATCAGGCAAAGCAGGGAACAAGAGAAATAAATGAAGTAACAGAATGTAGAAGTAATTCTTCTGAATAGATTCTGTAAGAGGTCCACAGCCTTTAGCAAAGCCCTTGAGCTGACATTCCTCCTGGCACACCTCAATTAACCTCAGTAAAAGGTGATCTGGGCTTTCCTATACACACTATCCAGATTTTTCCTAGATTAAAATAGTGTATCCATTGCTTTAAAAAAACATATGAGCAGACTGGTTCTAATTACAGACATTTTAATGAGAAATAAAACCAGGAGACCAGATTGTATTTTCAGTATTTCCAGCACAATCACCTCAGCATGCATAGTGCAAGTCTGTATTCTTAGGTATCTATCCTGAACAACTCAGAACGAAATTGAGTTTATGTCTCTCTGTCCCCTGAAAAAAAAAAAGTCCACTTGGTTAATTTGTTCAGGCAGCCCACAGGCCTCAGGTACATTGCAGCCACTGAGCTGAGGAAAGTTCAAGCTCATTGAAAATTTCCTCTGCATGTAGTAAATTATAATAATTTTATCATTCAAGACATGTTTTTCTTATATTATGCTCTCTCCATGTATTGATAAATCCTAATCTATTTTTATTAAGATCAGTTTGAATTCAGTTGATTAAAATAGTGTAGGTAAGAGCTATGCAATAAGGCAGAAAGCCTGGTAGCGGTCCTTGTTTTATATCTTGGAATCAACTCTAATTAAAGAAGTAAGGTCCTGAACTTCAGCTGGTGTCTAGTGACATTATTTTTAATGGAACTCGAACAAATTTTGTCCATTTTATGTCTGAACTTTGACTGTGCCTTGTTTGTTTTTCACTAGGTTTTTTTTTTTTTTTCTTCACTGTTAATAAAATGTTTCCTGCTTCATTTCCTGAACAAGAATGTCAGCTGGCTGAAAAAAAAAAGATTCTTCAACTATCCATTTATTAGCAACCAGATTTTCCCCAATGCCCATTGACATTGACTTTCATAGAGATTCACTACTTTGAAAGTGTTGAGAAGCTGGTCATGAGGCCTTCTAATTTTTGACAGACTTTTAAACAAATACTTAAACTTGGACTTAGAGTTAATGAATCATACCATTTTGTAAGGTTTACATATTTAAGTTGTATAATATAAATTAGCCACTATTTATTTATTCATTGGTAAGCAAAAACAAAAAAAACAAAAAAAAAAAAAAAAAAAAAAAACAACAAAAAAAAAGAAACTCAAAAAAAACCCAAAACCCCAGGGTGTTTAGCACTCTGCAAAATGACTTGAGGATTTTTTCAGAAAAACTGAATAAATGTTAATTTTTTCCCAATTTTCCATGGATTTAGGTGCTATGTTTCAATAGCTACCTGATTTATTGAAAGCTTTATTATAGGAAAGTACACAATTCAAATGGTATTCTCTATAGCTGAATGCCCAATCATTATGAAAACTTCAGAAATCCTGACAGAATTTCATTATTCCACTTATTACAAAGCTTCATTTCATGGAAGTTAATATTTTGATATCAGGAAGTTGAGCAGTTATGGGAATCAGACTTTTACCAGGTTTTATGTTTATCAAAGCTGAGGATGGTTTCTGTGGAATGAACACTCTTAATGATAAGTATTCTTTTCTGCATTCTCTGTGCATGTCTGGCTATTGAAGTAACAGCTTTTCAAAGTGTATGAAGGATTAACTTCAATAAGAAACAGTGCACACTAAATTAAATATAAGTTCTGGTAGGATTATTTGATCATGGATTTGAGCAAGCAAGTACAGTCAAGTTTATGGTCATATAGTAATTAAATTCAAAATCGTTAGCAATGATAGAATGATTGAATTCTGGAGAAAACACAAGTTTTCAAATTAAATGTTTACCTCCAAAAATATAGATGGGACAGTTTCCAAGGGAATAAAACATCCGCATCTTAGTGAAAACCCCATCTAAAAGAATTGTTCATATAAGATATTATCATGATCAATCCCACTGATTTCCCCTTTGAATTTGACAGGACAAGACTTTTATCTCTAATGTACTCAGTTTATTCTAAAACCACATAATAGAACCTTTTTGCTCATCAAGGATGACTAACCTTATGATGTCTACATATCACAGATGTCTAGCTAGATATTTTCTAAAACTACCACTACAATTTTATTAAAAATACTTGCCTGACATCCAAGTGCACTTTGTCATCCAAGTGCACAAGATTACATGAGCCTTCTTCACAAATTTTGCTGTGATATACATAAAATTCCACTTGATTCCCCATTTCTATCTAGAGAGTAAAAAAACATGTTTAAATAGAGAGGAAAATATTTTCTTAATGTCTAGAGGTACAAGTGAACCTTGGACTGAAAATTTATTTTTGTAAAAAACAGTAGGTGTTCTGAGTTAAGAGAACTGATTTCCCTGTAAATAAATGTGGGAGTGTTCACTGGAACAACTCCATCACCACACAGCCTAATTTCATTATCTGAGTCTTAGTGACTTCACTGGGGTTTTGGGAATTAGCAAAGGCAAAATGGGGGTGTACATATATATTTATTTAGTTAGTTAGTTTATTTTTTAAAGAAAACCAAAAAAGGAAAGTCCCAAGATGTCTGTTGCAGTTTAAGGTAAACACTATAACTCTGGCAGTTGCTGGAAGGATTTTACAATAGTTTTAATAAAAGTGATTTCTTTAATCTGAACTTCCATTCTGACACAGATAGGATACTCAGCTTAGCTGAGTATATAGCTATTTCTATAATTTTTAAAATAAATTAATAGAAGCCTTTTCATTATTGTTATTGCTATTACTGTTACTGGTACTATTACTATCCCTTTATTCAAGAAAAATAGATCTGTAAAAATCTATACAGAGTGCAAAAACCACTAATTGATTGCAGTGATCTCATAGTAATATAAATTTTATGTAATTCTAGATTGACAAAGATTAGAATGCTTTTGCTGTTAGAGAATACTTAGTTTTGAGATTCCAGTATTCTTTAGACCTGCTGTTCACTCTGTGACAATATATAATTTGGGGTCTGAAATTCATAGTTTGTTATTGGACTGTGATTCTATGAGTGAATTCTCACAGGAAGATCCTCCACATCTATCTCAAGCATCTGTACTTTTGTTAATGACCATTCTAGTGTAAAAACAGGCTGATGACTTAAGCTACTTTTAATAATTTCTCTAAATTTTCTTTATACTGCCTTTATTCTATATTTTTCAGGTTCAAAAAGTTCCCAATGTAACATATGCCTCAGCACAAAAATGCCTTCCTTCAGAGGAAATAAGCATTTTATTTTACTGCTTTTCAAGCTTTCTTGTACATTTCAAGAAAGAAAAGTTTTAGTGTACGGAACGCATATCTGGATTTAAAAGCAGCATGTATTTATAACCAGAGCATGTAACACAAACCAGAGCTTTCTTATTTGATATTTTGACTGACTCACTCACAACAAATGCTACAAAAGGGATTGAATTTCTTCCTTATGTCCTCTAAGATTATTATCGTAAATACAATAACAAAAATATGGTTTAAAAAAATCACTTCTAGAAGTGTATAATGTTGTCGTGATGAGTACTCTGATAAACATTCTCTTACAGTTGCAACACATTTACAGCTTTCCTTTTTAAGTTTATATTTAAGTTTGATATTTAGGGAAAACATTAAATTTATCATGAAATTGGTTCTCTAAATTTTATTCAGACGATGAAAATTAAGACAAACAATGCAAATAAGATCTACCTGTACAAAAGAGAAGACTAAAGAACAAGAAGCTTTGACCCTGAAAAAAGATCCTTCTGGTCAGGCCTCCTGGTCTGAGTTTGACCCTGTTTATTCAGGGCCTCAGACAAGTGACAGAAGCTGTCTCCAAGAAACACTTTCTTTGGAATAAAGTCTAGAACTGTATCTTCACTCTTCACTGTGCTGTTTACATACTGCACCTTTCCTCTGTTTCTCCTTGCATGATATTTTTACAGTGTACATTGTGTTGGATATAATAACTTGTTGGATGAGCAAGTGCTGACAAGAAATTGGAAACATTTATTACATTTAAGCAAAAGGCTGTTATAAGTTTTGTGTTTGTTTTAATATAGGCTGATTATCTCTTCTACTGATAGGAATGATGAAACTTCTGTTCATTCCAATGTGGCTTTCTAGTATCTTAGTTCCTTTTCTTCCAGTGCACATAGGCCTTGAAATGTGGAACACATTCCTTCACATGCTTGGGCTTCTTTTGCCACTGGAAAAGTGGCACAGGGGCTGGAAAAGTGAATCTAGCTCCTTGCCTCCAGTATCAGCATCCTGGGAGGATGGTATGAATTATACCATCAATGGCTGACTCCTAAAGAAAACTATAGCTGAAAAATTTGCCCCCTTTAGGAAAAGAAACCTCTAAAAGCACTCAGGACTGCAACTGAGAGAGTACTTTAGAAAGTTTACCATAAATAGATATTCATTCTTGTACACTGTTCCATGTAGTTGCTTCCTTTGCCAGTTGTATAAGTTATGAAGGTAAAAAATTCCTTTCAAAAGTGACAGCAAAATTGTAAATATGCTTTCAAAGTAAATCTTAGAAGTATTTTTTCATCAATTTTCATGGAAATATAGTTAAAAGCTACATTATTTCTGCTAGGGGTGTAGTAACACAAAAAGAAACTAAAACATTATTTAAAGAGCAAGGTCATATTATCTGAAACATATAAAAATTATATATGAGCATACTCTATAATCTATATACTGATTATATATCAGGGTTTTACTCTACCCCCATTTTCTGGGGATCAAATAAGGAAGTATGAAGTCAGGAACACAATTCTGAGAAAGCTAACACACAAAACAAGTGACTTCCATGTAATGTGCTCTAAAAAGGTTCAGGAAGAGCATTAAATGAGAAATATTTTGTCAGCTTCTTGAAAGTAACAATCTGCATCTACTATATTGCGCTCAGTTTTAAGAGTTATGAGTTCTAAATACCATTACCCTATTTTCTGTGATTGTTAGCAATATGAACATTCTATTCTGGAGAGAATTATTTTGGGCCTTTATACGAACACAAATTAATAGTGTTCCCACACTTTGAGTTATATACTGTATTTCTTGAAACATCTTTAGGCATGCAGTTTACCAATATAAGTAAAACAGATATGTTTGGAAATTCTTTAGAAGAAACTTGAGACATCTGTCTCTTTGCCAGTCAACGAATTATTTATTAATTAATCCTCATCACTTTTTGTTTGTTTGGTTTTGGTTTTTTGGTTTTTTGTGGTTTTTTTGGCAATTGACTTTTCTGTTCTGGTGTAGTTTTGAAGAAAACTAGGATATCTTAGGTCCTTTCAGAGTAATAAGAATTCCTACAAAAATTCAGGGGTTTTTTTCTGGAATAACAGGCACTTCTTCAAGATCTGTTGATCTTTTGTCCTGCTTCAACTACAGCCTCAATGCCCCCTTTTAGCTCACAGAACAGAGGGTGAAAATAGCAAGGAGTTCAGCTGCTCATTCTTTCATAGCTTTCATCTCCAAGGAAAATAGTGGGAAACAAGTATGACCAGGAATGCCTTCTTGGTTCTCTTTCCCCTTAAAGCTCTTTTAATTTTTTTTTTCTTCACTCAATACCTGCTTGAAATCAAGCTTCTTCTGAAAACCTCACTGACAGTTTTTCATGGATTTTTGTGGGTGTGTGTGAACAAAACAGTTCTTTTGCTTTTTTGAACATTTTTTGCATTTTCTCTGTCACTGAAGAAAACAGACCTGCTCATACCATTATTCACACGAAGCACTCAGAGAAGGTAGGGCAAACACAAAATGGATGGACTCATTTGTAGAAGAGCACATCAAATTGCTGATAGCCAGTGCTGGTTGCTTTGGAAAGTGAGGACCATGGCACCTGCAGCTTGTGATGGTTATACCAGAACTTGCACAGTTCTACTGTCCAGCCCTTCATAGTGCATCAGTCCTCATTAGGGCAATTTGCTCATGTCAATTCCTGTTACAGAAATGGTAGGCACATGGATGGAGCACTACCACAGTAATAGCAGCTGTCTCAGAGGCTGTGCTGAACTGCTCTGAGATGTGCCTTGGATTTTATAAATAATTGAAAACAGTAAGTGGCAAGAGAGCTAGCAGCAGGAAGCACACAACTCACTGTAGTCTGTGTGCGAGCAGCTCCCCTGGACTAAATAAAATCAATAATCACCAACCAGCCTTTCTTGGGTACTGTAAAAGCTAAAGATCCCATATTGCCTTTTATAAATGAAAACCAAGTAATTGACAGCAGTGACAGCTGCTGAGAGCATACCACTCACTGCCAGTACTCATTGCCTCTTTCCTCTCCCTCCACCAACAGAAACAACAAATATATTGCAAAAACGAATGACTGGCATTGCTGTCGTACACAAAGAAAGAACTCACTTGTTGCCTTATAATTGGAAATGAAAAAAAGGAAGCACTGCCAGCAAAATGTTGTTAATGAGGCACTCTATGGGCTCTGATTTCAAAAGCTAAAATTTGCTTAAATCAAAATAATAAGGAAGAATTCTCTAGGATACTACTGAGAATTCAGACAGCTCTTGATGTATCCCCTCCATCCCCATCCCGTTCTATACATTTCGTAGCACCACCAACTGGGAATAATAATAGGAAGGAAATGTACTACCTGACTCGGTGTATTGCTGTGAGATTATTAATCAGTCAATGTTTGTGAAGTACAAGGAAAATGAAATGCTACCCACAAGTGTTAAATATTATCTTTCCACAGACTCATTCTCCCCCTCCAGCCTTTCAGCCTACTCTTATTCCCTTCTCTTGTAGTATTACTATATACTTTGGAGTGTATATTTCCAGCATACCAAAATAGCACACCAGGATTCCAAGCCTGCAGAGTGGGCTTGCTATCAGGAGGAAAGGTCTGTTCTGTGAAATGTGTGCCTGAAAAACTTTTTACAGTTATTTGCTGTGGAGAGCCCTGAATAAGCTATTCCTTTACCAAGTTTTCTTTCCCACTAGCCTAAAATTGCTCTATACAATATTTGTAACAGCTGTTAAACTACTTTATACTGAAGCATTGACTCTCAACTACCTAAGTGCCTGGCTTTGTACCTGCATGCATCCCATTCTGGTGGACTGCTTTTCTGCTGCTGAATAAGGAAGACAAAAACTACATTCAATGTGGAACCTTCCTGAGACTTACTGGTGCTCTAGGGCACACATAGGAAATATGTGCTTTTTACAGGCCATCCACACTCCTTTCATGATGAGGACAGTCTACAATCCCTTCTCTTGAAAAGAGACAGCCTACGGTCTCCACTGCTCTGATAGCAAGAGTAGCTTGAAATACCTATTTTAAAAGAGATTCTGAGACACTGTGTCTACCTAGTCCTACCGATCACCCCGATTTTGCTGTTCAGATCCTTCTTCTGTGACTGGAAAATGAAGAGCACTGTGAGATTGAGAACAGCATCCTCAGCCACCTCCCAGAGCACACAGAAGAGCACAGTCCTGCAAAACACCGGCGAGGAGTGACTGCAGGAGAGAGCACTGGGCAGTGCAGAGCTGGAGCAGGGCACAGGTGACAAAGGGTACCTTGGCAAGCAGGTGGCCAGTGCACAGAGGCAGCAAGAAAGGTCTGAGGGCTCATGCAGCTTCCAGCCACCAAATTCAAGGGTCAAGTAAAGTGTAGGTAAAACAGCTTTGATTTGGATCACGTATGTTGATAATGCTCAGTTGCAGGGGATGCCTTGCATTAAGAATATATCATAAACATTGAAGTAAATTTGGGAGCAGCCCATTTCTCCCAGATGTCAGCTTCTAATTAAAAGTATAAAAAGATTTCTCCCCAGAGGTTTTGCAAATAAGTGGTTCATTGCAATAAAAGCCATATGGAGGTCTCTAAGAGAACTCCCGAAATGCAATAATTCCAAACTCTACAATTTTAATTTTTAATCAGGATAAAACTTTAAAATTGTCAGCTATTGGAAAATATGTTGATTTTGATAGGGTGTTAATGTCTTTACAAACGATTAGATGGGTGAAGGTGTGAGTGTTGAGGTCTTTGGAATGGGTCTGAATGTCTCTGCTGGCTTTGGGCAGCAGCTTTGCTGCAGAGCCCAGGCAGGCTGGCTCCTGTCTGCACAAGCCTGAACCTCTGAACCTGAATAACAGATTCAAGGGAGAATATGGGGTAGGTGATTTGGGAAGGCTGTACCTTCCCAGTACCTCGGCAGTGGGGAAAGGAAGATGGCACTGGGGTCTGGGAGTTCAGGACAAATGGAGGCTGTGCCCTCCAAAACCTGGAGAGAGGAAACCGCACGGGTGTGCCCCAGTGGGCTCTCTCTATTCAAATAAAGGTGCAGGACTCCTCTGTCTCCTACACGAGCACTGGCTTTTCAAAGTGTGATTTTCCATAAAATTTTATATATCAATATATTCTCTTATCTAATTTTAAATGTATTAATGATCTCATTTGGAAAGTCCCTGTCTCACCTCTTTTTCAAATTATATATCCCAAACAGTACAATCTGCTAATCTGAAATGTAAATGCTCTACTAGGTATTTATAATAGTTAAACAAAACATTTCTAGGAAATGTTTAATGTGTAACAAATGCTTCTTTTGCCATTATCTGTATTATTGGTATGAGAATATGTTTTTACTTCAAATGAATAGACTTCACAGATTCACAGCCATCTGTGTTTCAAGTGACACAGTGCCTTATGTTAGCTTCCTATTAGAAAAAATCAAATTTCCTACATAATTGAGGATAGATTAAAAGGACTTCATTGGTCATTGTCCAATTTGTCCTTTCTCATTTCTCTAAGGCATTATGTTCTAAAATATTCAGAACTTGTTGGGGTTTTTTTTTCTTTTTTTTCCCTTAAGTCAGTCTCCAAATTCAGCACAAACTAGCATTTTATTTGATGGATCTTCTGTACTTTGGGAAGAGCAGGATATCAGGACTGTTACACCCTTGTGTGATGGACAATGCCAAGATCTGAAAATCTCTCAATGATTGACAAGGATTGAACTTTTAAAGTTCTCAGACCTCAACTGAACGATGACCTTTTTTGTCAGACTTTTATCTCAGAATAGCAATTTTGGTGTGTGAAGCATTGAGTAAAAGAGCTGAGGTAGTTCCCTTTCTAAGTTTTCATGTCCAAAGACTAAGCACACTGATTCTATTTTAGCCAAACCTCCTAAATTTATTCCATGTCCAGTGATTTCACCTCCAAATAAATGTTTGCACATATTTAAATAAAACATAGTGTACACACATACCTAGAAAAAGTTAATTAGCTACAACTGAATATTTCATTATTTTAGGAATTTTTTTTTCTATGTAATATATACAGCCTGCAGCAGAACTTCATAATCATCACTGTAGTTTTATCCTGCCCACTCCAAAACTTTGTAGATATTACAGGGATAAAGTATTAATTTGTTTACTCCAGCTAAATGAGAGTATTCTATAGTTCCTAATAGAGAATCTTTATTCCTTATATATTAGTATTGTTGGAAAGTTTATTCGATTTTTAAGTCTTTCTCTTTTTTTCCTATTCAAACTCTGAAAAGCCACTAATATAAAAGCAGTCTTGGAATGCAAAGAGCTTTGGCATGAGTTTCCCTCAGGTGGCACAAACAGCCTACTGGCTTTTATGAAACCTACATACAGGTAAGGATTAAGCCTTCTGTACTCATCCATTTTCTATATTCCTCTCTGAACATCTGCAGTTGGTTACTGCTTAGGATAGAATATTCAGTAAGGTGGAACCTTTGGTCTGACTCAGTGTGGTTCTTCCTACATTTTTATGTGCTTGATAACAGCATGCTCTGTCACTGTGGAGTTACATAAAATTCCTCTGTGGATTTATGTTCATTTAACAGAGAACTGGGGGGGGGGGGAAATTGAGGAAAAATCTTTCACTCTCTCTTGCTCTCTTTTCAGAACACAAACTCCTGCTATGAAACAGCGAGGCAGCTTCTTCCTCAGAAGAGTTGTGTGCAGCCTCATTTCAGCACAGCTTCCAGCAGCTGCAAACTTGCTGGTTCCAAAAGCCAGCTTGGAGGGAGTAAAGCAGTGGCAGTGCTGCAGCCTGAGTGACAGAGATAAATTAACATATGCAGTGGTAACACAAGGAATTTACCCAGCAATGTGAAATCATGTCACCATAACAGACAGATGAACCAAGCGGTAATTAAATCATTGATCAAGGACACAGTTTAGTTAAGCTTAGCTGAATCATGTAAACTTATTGAGCCCATGTGTTTTCTGCCTTAAAACAAAATCAGACCTGCCAACAGAATGCTGAATTTTGAACATTTTCAGACACCTCCTCACACCATAATTACAGGCAGCCAATACCAGATGCAGCTTCTACTTTAAAGTAATGTTAACTCTGAGAAAAAGTGAGTTGTGCTTTAAAACCCGCTGTAATTCTTTAATAATTAAACCTGAATTTGAAAATAATTTAGAAATTACTTATCTAAATACTTCTAATTTAATCTTTAATGTAAAGGCACTTTAGCCAGTTGCTCAATTGAAAGAAAATACCGGGAAAGATTTTATAAAAAGCAAATTATCAGTTCTGTAAATTAGAATACTCTGTTTTAGAATTGCTGCCAGAGAGCACCATAAAGACCATGTGTCCATACTAATGAACTCAGATTTCAAATGTGGGAATACTGACAATGAATTGCTTGCAAACAATCTGAAGAATTATTTACAGATTTTTTTGGCAAATTCACTGAATAAATTATTCACCCAAGTCTATTACTTACCCTCATCAGACACTAAAGCTATCGAAACTTGAACTTTATTGTCAACCAGTATAATTGTGAATTATAATTAATTCTTAACAATGTTGTCAAGAGACTGCAACTTGACTGAAAAGTGCACAACATTCCAAAGGTATCAATGACACAAATAATTCCCTCAATGCAGAACATGGCATTAAAATAGCCTGAAAATAAATCACCACCAATGAGTCAGCAATATAATAATTTACTGCTAAGACAATTAACATTTCACATGTTAATTCTTCTATTCTCTGTAGCCCAGATAACAATGAGCCACTGAGCAGGAGAAAGCTGCAAGCAAATCTAACTGGACAACACAAGGGGGAAAAAATTCCTTTGGAGAATTGCCTCCTATCTCTTTGTAGCAGTTGTTATGTAATTTTTAAAGCATTATTTGTCTCATAGCTTAGTGCTGCTGAGGCTCATGCTGTGTAAATATTTCTCTGGATCTTTTTTTAAATAATAAAAAAGGCAGAAAATGAAAGAGGTAATAGCCCCTACACCTGTTCACTCTGCTCATCCTACCTGCAAGACAAGCATCAATGAAAAGTTCATTTGAAATGCATTCCACCATCCTCTAAATATTCATAAATAAAACAGAATATCTGTGTCTTTGCTTCTTTGAAACATATTTCTGCAGTAGTTGTACCCAAATTTTACTTTTCTCAGATTTTTTTTTCTTTCTTTCTTCTTTCAAATTGTAATATTAACAAATATTGTCATTTCCTGGCTGTAAGAGTGTTTGATCTAGAGTTTGGAGCCCATTAAAAACTTTTCTCTGTAGTGTGATGTCCTCACTGCTATATTTTCAGTTGAGATAATCTTGTCATAGTAATTGCTGCTGTCATCATCAGTATCAAGGTTCATTTTGATTTCTTTTTGAGCCTACATATTTGCTGAGCTCCTTTGGCAGCATGACTAATCAGGATATGTGAGATGGGAGCTTCAAGATTTCCGGTATTGGTGTGGTCACTCGAAATGTCATTCATTGTCTAAAGAATCATAAGAGAATCAAAAACATAACTGTCATTGCATTTAATATTGCAACAAACTGCTGGTGGTGGTTGCACGTTTCCTGCATGTTACCAGCCATTTTGTCCTAAGCAAACACAGTGCATTTCATTCTAGCTGTTTGAACAGCTGTGACACAGAGGTTTTTAAACCATACCACCATCACTAAGTAGTCTGCAAGATCAAAAAATTTCATGAAACATTTAATTTTTACCCTTTATTCCTACTAGTATAGAAAGACAAATCTGTGAAGGCAGTACTGCATTCAAACCTAATTACCTTAAAAAAAAACCCCACTGCTTATCCAAATATTCTTAAATAATTGGAATAGTACTACTCCAGATAGCTAAGACATGAATATCTAAGGGTATCAAAGTGGTTTTGAAGCTTTCTTATTTTTAATAGACAAGAAGGTATCAATAAGTATTACAGCTTCCATGAATACATAGCAAGATATTAATAAAATATCAGTCATGAAAATCTGACTTGTTCATAATTAATTAGAATATATCTGATACTTTTCTTAGCTAGAAACCATATTTAAAATAAATGACCTGTCAAGTAGCATTTTGATTACAAACTGAAGGTTAAAATAATTCTAATACGGGCAAAACTTTTTTATTCCTATGAACTAGTATGACAGTAGAAATGTGAAAGATATCATCTGTCACTACCATAACATTGTTTTTAAGCGAGGCGGGGGGGAAAGGAGGAAGGGCTGAGTAAATAACTGCATCTTAAAAGTTCATGGCTATGCATGTTGCTTGAATGCAGTGGCAAACTAATTTAGTTCCACTTGTGATCTTGCAATAATTTCTGTCAATCAGGATGGCATTAATAAAAAACCTCAATCTAAACAGAAGTGCTGTGCAGCGTGTATAATGTATACACTCATTGAAAGAGGCTGAAAAGATTGCAGTCACACAATTAGGGTAACATTTGACAGCTTTAATCACTTTGAATCTCTTCACATCACTTTTAAATGTCAAAACCACCTCCAGAGATCTCATCAGAACAAAGCATTACTTAAATTGCAAATGAAACTATCCAAATTCAGTACACTATTATTAAAAATATTAAAAATGCCCCACATTATTTTATGAAAAACATTCATAAAACATTCTATGATGCAACATTGAAATGAGCAAAACAGGAAACAACTGTGGTTCCTTAAAAAATTGCTAAATTTACTCTCCATTAGTATGCCATGAGATGTTATTATTCACACTGCGCTGTGCTGTCTTCCCCAAGCAACTAGGACTACCTTTTTCATATTAAAAAACAAAAAGTAGGAGCTTTTGAACAATGAGATCCTTGTGATTTGGTGAGCAAAGATATATAGATAGACAGGGAAACATGTGAACAGTTTTTGTACTGATATCATACAGCAACAGGCTGCTTATCCTGTCCATTTACAGGCTTTTTGGTCCTTTTTCCACAACAGTTGTAGCTGTTACCTCCATGGCATACTGCCATACATTGTGTGACTTGTTTACATACACAAATTATGCCCTGATCCTATTTACATGTAGGATACATATATTTACATTCACACAGTTTTAAATGTACCCTATCCTTTAGTTATTTTTTACTCTGTGTTCAGAGAACCATACTTTTGAAGAATATAAAAATGCAGAAATATGAAATCTATTTCTAAAATTTTTTTTAGTCTACAATATCCCAGTTATCCAGTTATTTACTATGACATTAATATTTTTAAATTGTTAGATTTTTTTCCTCACCTATGCCACTATCCTAACTGAAAGGAAGATAAGCACAAAAAAATCTTTCTGTCGATATTTTGTCTAGCTATTACTCAGCAGATATTCCTGCAGTGAAGCTAACAGCACCTTACACACATCATCGTACTTTTTGATAGCCTTTCAGACCAGTAAGAAAAGCAGCCACTAGAAAGTTGAGGTCCAAATAACAGATTTGAAACTGGATATTTCTTACCATCTTTGGAAATTCTCTTGAATGATCTCAGGGTGTGTGCCCAAGTAAAGCACGAGCCCCACTTTTTTTTTTTTAATCCAGATATTCATGATTTCTAGTTTTTTGAAGATGTCAAGAAAATATAGTCTTACACTATCTAACCTAAGCAGAAATTATATTTTCCCATAATTTTCAAAAATCAAGGCTTCTAAAGAGATACAAAAGTATTGCATAGTTGACAAATATTAGATATCAACATTTAAAAATTGTCTTAAGTATGTGTTTTAATTTTATTATGTATCGCATTAGATTTAAAAGCCAGCTTTGCTGGAGTGCTGTATTTGATTTAATTAACAGGTAATCTATGTTCAATTTGAAGAATGAGGGAACTGAACAGGACGAAAGTTGCTCCTGTTGAGATGTAGAGGAGTCACTTGCTATTGAAAAACATTTACAAACTGCTCATCTCCCAGACTCAAAACTATTGCAACAATCAGAAAAATTTAAGCACTGTCTAGTTTGAAAAGGATACAGCTGATCACTAATACAGGGACTCATAGCCAGGAGAGACCACACACAGCATGCCTATTACCAGGTCACCGGGTTTCTTTCTCTGCTCAATATACCTCAGCGCACGGCAGCCAGTTTTCTCACTCAGCCACACACAGCATGTGCAACTTTGAACAATTCTGCACTGCAGGGAATATTTTGCAGAAGCTACATGATAAGATTACCAAATGGCTTACTCCTTGCTCCCTTTGTCCTTGAGTTTACTCCCTCCAATCATGGGGCAAATGTGGCTCATGGTACAAAGGAAAGGTTACTGCCTAAGTGTCACATTCCCCATTTCGTGCTCTGATATAAGTAGCTGTAAGCCTTCGTATTTCTAACAAGCACTCTTTTTGCCTTTGTAGATCTTGTGCAATCACATTACCCAATTTTTGTAACAGGCTTCATACCTTAAGAATATTGCAAATGTTTTGTGACCTGCTGGCCCACCCTGCAACCATGGAACTTCGTTAAATCTTTGTGTTGTTGACTTCCCTGGAATTTCACCTGTTAGTATGAGGTTAATTGTAGATAGCAATACAAAAAAAAAGTTATGTTTCTTGTTCTACTGTTTGCTTGTGTGACCTTGTATGAGTCATTTTACCTCAGAGGACCTCACTTTCTCAATGTGTAAAATGTTCAGAGAACATTAATAATCCTCATTTCATTGTTCTGCAAATCTCTTAAATCAAAAGAAGTAAAGTAATTGCAAGAAACTTCTCCAATTATCAAATATACCGTGCTGACCAGAAAGGCTCTTTAATCTGTTTGGGCATTTGTAGATCTGAGCTGTGGCACCCATTCAAACTACAATCTGGTTGTTTACTTACTTTATCTCATAGTGTCACATACAGTAGCATGTTTGAAAAAAACACTGAGGTGACTGGAACGTCCTCCCACAGGGCCAAACACTCTAATGTGAGCATATATTATTCACTAGGTTGTATGCAAGGGAAGGCAATTACAGCAGAAAAAAGAAATGCTGCAGCAGGGGCAGTATTCAGTGTATTGCAGAGAAAAACAGAGTATTGAAAGTCAGGAATTGGATAAATTTGTCATTGGTTACTATCACAGTATTGACCAAAGGCCAAACAAGTTTCAAGGCCTTATTAAAGTTGATCTGTACACACAGTTAGTAGAAAGCCAATACCTGACTTTAAGAGCTTGCAATCTAATCAAAGGCTTATTATGAGAAAGTCTTTCTGCGGGAGGATGAAAAACCACAAATGGATATGTAGGGGCAAATAGAGACAGCTTGTCTGCTCAATTAGATGTTGAATCAACATTCTCAAAACAGCCCTGAGTGAGACAAACAGGCCTGGCATGAGGCCACTCTTGCTTGTGGCCTAGAAAAAGACCAGAATGGTGAAACACAGTTTCTGAAAATGAGGTCAAAAAGGGAATGGACTTAGCAAATTTGCTGTAAGAGCTGGGCAAGTGGTTGGTGGTTTTGGCCAGATGTTTTCAGTGTGAAATATCACCAAGGATCCAGTAAGCAGAATGCTTGCTGGTACAGTGGTGTTGGAGAGAGTGATGATTTCCTTTGTTGAGGACTACTGTGTCATTTAGCTAAATGACAGATTTAGAATCTAATGTAAAAGAGACTCTGGCTTTCCTATTTTGGTACCTATGTAGTTTAGTTTTACAAATGAACTACTTTGGCCTTGAGCAACAGCTTGTCAGATTTATTCCATGATAACTAACTCTGATCTGCATTGTAGAAACTTCTGATCAGTACCTGGAGCAGTGGAAGCAATGCTATGAAAACAAAAACATTATAGATTTTTCTGTACTGTGATAGAAGCTGTGACACAATTAAAGTCAATATTGTCTTTAAAAATTCTTGTAAAATGTAGCTGTTATCAGTTTATGGAGAATATCCCTTTCCTCTCTTTCATACTAATGAAAGACTAGTCTTACTTTTCTTACAATGAAAAAAAATTCTGATTTAAATTAATTCATTTTAATGTAAATTGGCAGGAGGTTGACATGATAATGGAAGAAATCTGAAAATTCAATTGGTTACTTAATGAAATACCAAGAATTTATAATTTTGCTATGTGAAATATATATTTTGCAACTCACTTTTTTAAAAGGTATATTTGTCCACTGATATATTTGTCACAGTCACTCAACATGTTTTTCCTACTCTTTTGTGTATGCTAAATGCCTAATGCTCTATTTAATACCATCTGATGTTTTCTTCCTCTGTTAGAATAGTATTTTAAGCATTTCTGTGTATATATACAAAAATTAAGCTTTTTGCTAGTCAATTATAATTCAGAACTCATCTAAGGGTTGAAAAAGACAAAATTATTAGCAAAAGAACTGGGCATGCCCAAGGCTGATGTCCTGGTGAGGAGGGAATTATTTTAATAAGTGTGAGAAAGAGGTTTAAGAATCTAGCTTTCCCACTGGGAAAAGAACTGAGCACAGTATGAATCAAAATTCTAAAGTAAACTAAGCAAGATAGACTGTTACACCATTTAGCAGGCCAGCTCTTTAAGTTATATTATCCAAGCTTTCAGAATGTAAACGACCTTTCTTCAGGGATGAATTATGGATATCATGTTAAATTTATAACCCACTTCCATTACAAAGACCTATTTTAGCCTCTTGTCTAATTATGATTTAGAAAATTGGTTTGGCCTGAAAATTGTCTGATTTACTCTAAAGGCAAAGGAGAATGTTTCCACAGAGTGTAAAGATAATTTATGGCATAGTTTTTCAGGCAGAGGTCATTCAATTATTTCCCTGATTTAAAATTTTGTCTTTTGTCTAAAATTTCTTTGGCTCCACCTAGGTCAAGAATAGCTTATTGTTATCTCTTCAAGTACAATTTTTTGCTTCTTTTTTTTTATTTGGCAGCAGGGGGGGAGTGGTCTTTCTTAAAATTAGAAGTAATTGAACAGTCATGAATTATAGTTCATAAGATGATAATAAATATTCATCATAATCCTTTGTATACCTGCTGTTTTCTTTCACAATTCTATCGATCAGGGATAAAAAGCTCTAAGGAGAAGGGTTAGACTGAGGCTTTTGAAAAGGGCAATGTACACATGTATGTTCTTCTGTTATCTCATTGGAAATCAGGGGAACATATGAGCCAGAAATTATTTTAGTCCATATGCATCATGTAATTACAGACACTTGCCTATTTATAGCTTTAGTAAATTTAGTCACATTGTAACACTGCAGTAGACATTATTCTTCTGACAAACTTGTGATAAATTAGTTATTTTAATGTAGAGAAACTAAGCTGAGTCCTGTCTGAGGGCATTGGAAATGTGTTCAGGAGCAAGAGAAAATATGTGGGAGGCTTTTCAGTGCCTGCTGTTGAATGAGTTCCTCATTTGAGGGATTTTTTTTTTTATCCAATCAGGGAGAAATGTTACCAGCAGAAGAATGAGAAGTCTTTCAGCAGAGGAGGGAACACTCAGACGGAGAAGGGAGACTAGGTTAAATTTCTTACTCTAGTAAACTGTAAATAAAAAATAAATATATGCCATAAATCTAGAAACAATATACTTTTATTTCAAGCTCAGTGGCTTAACAAGATTAAAATCTCATTAATTATATATAAATATTACATTACGTTGAGAGATGGAACAAATTCTGCAATTGCAGTGGAAAGAAACATCTTAGGATATCATTGAAAGTAGATTATAAAAAAGTTTAAGAATTTTCTCTTGTTTGTTTGGAGTTTTTTCCCTATCACATCCAGAACAAGAGGGCAAAAATTTTGGAAGTAGCCAACTTCTTTTTGATTGACAGTTTTCATATCATAAAATGAAATACCTGGTAAGGTGTGAGGAGTATATTAGTACTATACATTTAGTACAAGAATTTGGAGCAAATTCTACCATAGAAAGCTGACTTCCTGTAGTTGTTTCCTACACCAGTCCTAGTGTCTTACTCCAGACATCCAGCATGAGTTTCTTCCCTATTTCCAAGTCTTACAAATTTGGACCCCATCTGAATGATTTCACCAACCACAAGCAAAGTCTTTCTTTGTCCAGAACCTCAATACTCCACTGACCATGCCGAGACAAATATTGTCAGGGAGGCTCCCACAGAGCAATCCAGACTCACTTAAAAGGTAAATTACAAATTGAAGACAACCACAAACTAATCAAAATGTAATAGGAAAATAATTTCACTCTGGTCTGTGTTTGTCAATGCAGTTAATCCAAGCTTGATTCAATAATGCTGCTTTCTGTTTCTTATGAACTGCCTTTGTCAACTTCTTCAAATAATTATTTGAAGATATTTGTTGGGTGAATGCTGTAAAAATTACAAGAAAAATAGTTTTAAAAAGTGAAAAGGAAAAAGGTCTCTACATCTCTGAAATGTACTCTACATAGCAACTTAAAGTGTGAGATGAAGAAGCCATGCAATTTAACACTTATTTATACAAAGATGTTCATGATGTTAGGTAGAAAGTGAATTTACAGTATAATCTTTTAAAGCTACTCCCATTAAAAAACTCACATCAGATTTCTGCTTGCAACCTCTTAGTCTGCTCTGCCTTTGACTGATATATTAAAACATAAAGGCATAAAAATCTCCCATAAAAATTACTCAGTGTCTGTAATAGGATGTGGTGAATAAAAGTTGAGACCTGCATTTACATCTTTCCCATGCTTCCCCCTATCCTTTCAACATTCCTCAGTAAAAGAATTTCTTTTTCAGCAATCATTGCCATTATTCATACAGCTGCTAAGTGGCAAATCGTAGATGTTGGATACAAGTGAGTTTATTCAAGGTGTAAGTGAGGCTGAACTTGGGGAAGAGGGATCATGGATTGAAGACATACATTATAAACATTACAAAAAATATAATGATATTTACCGGAAAAATTGCCAAAATAAACTAGAATTAAAAACAAACTCAGCCATGTCCTGGGGAGCAAGAGTTTTTAATTATTATTTTCCCCTTGGTTTCCTGGCCTGTGGTGTCTCTGTGATAGATATGATAAAAGTTTCTTCTAAAATGTAAAGTGTGAATGCCAAACACTTTGTAGACTAAAAAGGACTGCTATAGTTCCCTTTTGCAGCACAGCTGCCATCCTTCTCTCTAGTTCTTTCTTCCTTTTCTCTTAACCCTGTGCAGCATTACTTAGTGTAGGGTCTGCCAAACAGGAGGTGAGAGATGATGGACCCCCTGAGGAATGAGAAAATGGAGAGGTTGACTGCACACATTGCACATGAATAGCAGAAAGAGCAGCAAGAAATGCTATTCTACTCTGGTTACTTTCTGCCATCTAAAGGTATCCTCTAAAGTAACTTAGCATTACATAGTGCTTTGAGCAAGGAACTGTGAGCCAGGAAACCTGGGTTCTATCCCTCACTGCATAATTTTAAATAAATCTGTTGCCTGGACCCAGTTTCTAAACTTGTAAAACACTCATTATGACTATCTTTGAAAATTGCTTTATGATGTGTCGCTGGAAAGCAAACCAGAAGTGCAAAATTTCTTTAAATCAACTCTTCGCTAATGTAGCAATGAAAAGCCAAGATAACCAATGCAGTGGAAAAATACAAATATTTCTAATCCTTGAAGACTAGCACTGCTCCATGTGAAAATTACACTGGACATGTTTCTACCATACATAGTTGTGCACATCCTGCTAATCTACTCATTATAATGGATGGTTGATTATAAGTTGCTATGATTATTACAAAATGAAAGGAGGAGGAAGATAAAAGAACAAGGATAGTTGCATTTTCTATATCATTAAGGGAATCATGAAGAAAATTTTGCCTACATTTTGTGTCTACCACATTGTTTCTGTACTTTCAATTCAGCAGCACATACTGGATGTAATACCTAAGTTTTTCCCATCCCTGTTTTACTGGATCCAAAAAATTGAGCAGCCTTTATGTACTTCTTATTAGTAAAATTCTGATAGTGCATGTTCTTCTTACAGGGTCATAAAACTATAGGATAGTGTAAGGGAACACAGATCTTCTTACAAATAAATGCATATATTAATGAATAAAACTAAAAATGTATGTGTACAGAGACAACACAAAATTTGGGGCTTGGGAAACAGCAATCATTGCAGAGATGACTTAAGTGTTGAGTCCAATATAACTTTCATCAAGACAGAAAAAAGCAGGAGTGTAATTCTGGTTTGTGGAAGGCATGTTCAGCACGATGACGGCTTTAATTTCATCTTGGATGTCTAGTTCATTGTTCTTTCAAGTTAAATGTTGTATTTAAATCCTTCTTCACACATTATTATTAATCTCTCCAGCTACATCTGTTCCTGGGAAAACCCACCCTAATGATCCCTTGGCCTTGTGGAGGCCTGGCTCAAATCCTTGCTACTCAAGTTTTCATGCCCTACAGAAAAAAATGGTTAAGGTCAATTGTTTTAACTGCGTATCAGCAGAAGTTTGCCAAGCTGTTATAACTATGCCATTATCCTTTACCTGGCAATGCAGGTCTCTCTCTGTACACTGCTCCCTGACACAGATATCAGGAGGGCAAAGAAATTGTTTAAGGACTGGAGTTGCCCCAGAGCTCCAAGCAAGAACAGCCCATTGTGTCTCTGTGTGCTGGGTTGTCACACCTGGCAGAGTGACTCTGAACCCTGGCTGGCCGCTCTGCTGGATGCACTGCTTGATCCAAGCTGGACTGGAAGGGCAGGGCAGCAGGCCTGTGAAGGAACACCCATCCACGGGGCCTTGGGCTCCTGCTGAACCATGGACAACAAACAATCAATTTACACCTTTGCAGGGACTCACTTTCCCATTCCATAGCAATACAACAGTGCCTTCCTTACTCATAAGGTTGCTGGGGGATAAAACCTGGAATGGCTATGGAATACTCCAGGGTCAATAACTTTGATTAGTAGCTCTCTTTGGGTTTTGGCATGCGTGTTGATTTAAGGCTCAATAGAAGACAACTAAGAAAGGTCAGCCTATTGGGAATGTCTTCCCAGCTATTTTGAAGGGACCTGACCAAGAAGATTCTTTTAAAAAAATACAGAAAAAACAGTACATGAGATAACCTTGATCTAGAACAAATATGCATATAAAAAGAATATTGGTTAATTTGAAGAAAGGTGGAAACTATTAATAACTCAAAGAGAAGGCAGTAAGGGTAGCAGCTGGTTAGTTATAGTTTAAGATTTTGACACATCATATTAATTTTTGAAAAAGTAGTAATGAGTAAAAAAATCCCGAAAAAGATAACCTAACCATTTTTTCACTTCTACTTTTAAAAAAGTTGCAGCAGAGGTGATTGTTATGCAGGGGTTTTTTCTTTTGTGATAAATTTAGTAAGAATATTCCAAACAGACAAAGGAAGAAATACATTTTTAAAACAGTAACATTACTTGTGTTCTTGCCAAGCATATACACACATATGCACAAAGAAACAACCAAACCGCAAAAAACCCCAAAGAACATAAAAAATATAGAAGAATACAAACAGGCATGATAAAAGAGATGAATATGTGTGGCCTCAAAGTTCAGAACAAGAAAAAAATTATTTTTTCTTTAATTAATATAAATCTGAAACTCAAGGAAAATCTTAGGATGAAAAATGATAAAATTAAATACATACAGACTTGTTCTTTTTCTTCCGACCTCAGATAAACCAAACACCATTTTTACTTGTAAAGTATTCTAATACTAAAACTCCAGAGAAGATAAAGAAAAGCATTCATTAATTTCATAAATTAATTTCTTAGAAATATTTAGGTAAATGTAATCCTAATCGTGAGTTCCTTTTAAAATTTTCTTTTTCAGTCTCAGTTCCACAAATATTTTGGTCAGCTGTTTCATGCTATTTCAGGCTATAATGAAAAATAATCAATGATTATAAAAAAGGACTGCCACTGACAGATTTTAATGTGATGGTGATGGCAAAGAGTAGATTATTGGCTCAAGCAAGACTGTCTATAAAGTGGAAACTTCCAAATTTCTCCAAGATAAAAAAAAAGACAAATTGAAACTCTACCCAATAAGTTGATCGGGGATAAACAATCACTGTAAAGAAAGGAAATTAATCCTTAATATAAAAGTGCTATGATACAGGGGGCGCCTGTATTATTATTGATGCACCATACTGATATTGATTATCACTGATTTTAGTATTCAATACGGCTCTGCACGATGTTAAGTGCCAGCTGCAGGTGGAAGTCTTTCAGATACAAACCAAATTGTAAGGTGTTTTATTCAGAACTAGCTTTCATTAACTTTAGGAAGTTCCATTGCCATTCATATTGTTAGTAATTAAACCAAATAACCAGCAACCATGCACAAAGCAAAAATCCTCCATTTGTTTCCTGCTGAGCTATATAACTTTTTACATGACACTTTATTGTAATTCAAAAGTTTTATGTGTATTTTTCTTGTGTGTGCCAAAGTGGAACTGACTGTCTCAAAGTTTATCAATGGGAAACAGCTTGTTTAGCAAATGGAGCATCCTCACCTAGATTATTTTAGTGTTGTACTGCGACTTGTGCTATGACATCCTTTAATTCTTATTTCATGCCTGAAATTTAAAATTAGATATGCTGAGGAAGTTAGGAAGAATTTCTCATTTTTAATGTTCTCTGGATTTCCTTCTGATAAGCATAGTAAAGTTGCAGCTGGGACTGCATCTCAAATGGTTGTAGGGCACACTTTCAACATTTGACTGAATTTGCAGCTAGGATAAAGAAAAGCCCAGCAGCAATAATGAAAGCCATATTTCAGTGTCCCAGGGAAAATGAACATGTGTGGTCATCTCCATATTTGCTCCAAATAATGAAAGTAGAACTATTTTCATCAGGTGGCTTGTACAGAATAGATTTATCTTCTGCAACCATAATGCAGAGTCCAGAGAATATCTAATAGATGTTTAAATCTTCATTTATCTCCAAATAAGTAAAATATTTTTATAGTACCATCTCATGAAGTTCATTTTGTGAATTTAGTCTCCACAAATGACTTTCAATTAAATTAGTTAGTAAATGCCACTGAGGTACAAAGTGATGTTTAATTTATAAACACATGT
Source organism: Passer domesticus (assembly GCF_036417665.1). Taxonomy (NCBI): domain Eukaryota; kingdom Metazoa; phylum Chordata; class Aves; order Passeriformes; family Passeridae; genus Passer; species Passer domesticus. The sequence goes on from NC_087480.1 coordinate 50,290,068, forward strand.
TTCTTTCTCATTGCACAGATATTAAGTGTCACAATGGGTAAGCAAAACTTAAAAATTACCTTTTGTTCACTATTGTAAATTATGTCTAAAGAAGACAGGATTCATTAGTCCTGATTCTTGTGACAATGTTGGAATTGACTGAAACACAGATGAAGCATTTTGTTAAATATAAGTACTGATTTTTAGTTTATGGCTAGAGGAAAAGAATTTTTCTTGAAATAAATTTTTTAGTCTACAGATTTAAAAACATTAGATTTTCCTGAAAGATAACTTTTATCTTTGGTGTTTTGAGAGCTGAAAAAATATTAACATCCTGGGAACTACATAGCCACACTAACCTAATTATTAGTAGTATTATTCATCCGTTATTGAAGTTTAATTTTTTAATACTCATGACACAACATTTGTCCTGGAAATCAAACATCATTGCTGCTTCCATGTGGGAACTGCCTGTGGTAGCCAAACCTTTGCTCACGTCTCCTTGTATCCCTTCTCCACAGAAGTGCTCAATTCCCATCTGTGCTGCACAGTGGGAGTGAGGTGCTGGTATTTCTGGCATTGCAGCACAACACTGCACCAGAGCTCATCAGCCCTTTTAAAAGATCAGTGGCTATACAGCCCTGAATTCTTTGCCACACTGATACAGGAAAATGTTTTTTTGTCAAAAATGGGAGCTGAGTAGCTTGGAGGGCATCCATGAAGAGCTTTCACATCAGTGTGCTACCTACAGGGATATTTGGGAAGAAAGGGGAAACTCCAAATGCACAGTACATTGCTGGAGAAAATAAAGTCATCTGGACAGGCACAGACTAAGTCAGTTCTCTCTGCTCCCATGCTGGAAACATTAGGAAAAATCATTTAGTGCTGTCTGAGTCCATATACAGTCTTGGCCTTTAGGAGTCAAGACTTAAGAAAAGCAGTGAAATTCTGTCTGTGCACAGAAGCAGAACTTTAGCCTCCAAAAACATGTGACTTCACTCCCAGTGGCATGGACAGTTAATCAGCTACTGCCCACAGCCTTTCTCCCACTCAAACATTGCCCTTTCTCCTATGCCAGCATAGCTGTGTGCACACCACATGGAAATGCAGAGTGAGGAAATGACATGAGTAAAAGAAATCTCCTATCCCTTTACTATTTCCTTTTGGGCTTTACCCCTCTCTTCTCCAGTGCAGTTTTCTGTGCAGCTTCCTCCTCACCTGGGCTCACACAGACAGAGGATGGGAACAAGACAGGGACAACAGCTTCCCAGGCTAATTCTGCTCCTTGTGCAGGAGGAAAATAATAATTCCTTTCTTTTGATTTGCAAACATTTGATGAATATCTTACCAAAAATTAGTTAGGAGTCAGAAATAATTGTTAACTCTTGTGGAACTTGCTCCTACAGTGCAGCAGGGAGACGAAGTGAATAAACTTGTTTTGGAACATAAATCTCCTTTCTATGCTTCCCAGCTGCCCACAGCAGGGTTTTCTGCTCCTTGAAACTAGTTAGTAATGTCTAGTGTTAGAGGCTAGTGGATCACATTGCCTCTTTCTCTTATGGATATGAATAGTTTGTGAGTCAAGTGAATTAATTTTCTTTCAAAGAAACTGAAAATCCTGCAGATCCCTGGTGATCCACTATGCCTGCTACATATGTCATTTACTTTTTTTTTAATGGACAAAGATTCATGCTCATTATTTTAATGAAATAATTCATATTGTAATTAAAGTAAATGTTTACAAATATATTATCCCAATTGTTATACTTTTTAACAAAATTGAAGTCATCACTTTACCTTGCACTGATGTTTAATTTATTCCATTTAAATTGAGAACTTATAAATCAAATCTTAGGTGGCAACCCTATTTTTTTTTATTTGCATTTCTACATCTATTTGCACTACCAGGAGGTTGGTTTTGGTTTTGATTTTGGTTTTGGGTTTTTTCATATTTCTGTAAATAAAAAAATAAGCTAAAATCACACATAAACAACAAAGGAGACAATCAAAGGACTTACAGAAAACTTCTCCTAAATACATCATTCTAGTAATATTTAGAGCCTTCCTTTCTCCTTCACTTGTGCTGTATGTCACCTCTTGAAACATTCTCCCCAGAGTATTGAATGCTCTTTAATGTTTTCATATGGCAATCAATAATTATCAATTATACACTTAGTCATATAGTGCCAAACCCTTTCATTTAATACTTGGTTCATCAATTGTTCATATATACGTTCTGTCAAGCAGCTTAATGGTATGATTGAATTGTGTGCTATTGATTTTCTATCTGTCAAGTTTATGCAGTGATTTGGAAATACTGGGCCTATACACTGATGTAATTTCCTTGCCTTCAACAGAGTCATTATTCTATTGGTGTAAGGGACCTGATAATCAGATTGCCAAACATCTGGAGTGAAAGACCTTTTTGGTGAGGGTATAACGCTGCCCTCTACAGTCTCTTTGCCTAACAAGGTTAGGTTGTAGTTCCTTTTAAAATGTAAGGGATTATTTAGTTTGGATATACTTGACTACATGTACTCTTATTGTACCTGCAACTAACTTTAAATTAATCTACACAAGCCTCATTGTTTAGAATACACAGGCTAATAATGAGGAGATGGGCATGTCAGAATTCTGAAAAAAAATGCCATAATCTTAAAAAAACTCAAAATAAATCAAGACCTAGACCGGCAATTGAACATGTGCAGAGCTTATACATAATGTTTGTAGTGGGCCTGGGATATTCTGGAGTAAACCCAGTCAATTCACTGCTCTGATACCTATTATAATAAAATTACCTATGTCAGTTAGACATTAGCTCATCAAGAAATATAAGACTAATGAGAATTTGGAATAGTCAACACCTCTGACAGCAGAGTACTTCTTCTTTTATTTCCTTTTCTGAATGCTCTGAAATAGTAGGTTTCCAGAATACTAGAATGCTTCTTTCCCTCCTACAACTTCAAATAACTGAAAAAGTAATTTAAACACTAAAAACAACAGATGAAAAAACTTGGCATCACAGCTATTCAGTCATGTCTTGCACACATACATATTCTAGGAAACCTGAAAATTATTTCTCTACTTTATTTTTTTATTTCCTGATATGTTAACCTTTCTGCTTCCTCCTGCCAGGAAGAAAACTAGCAGAACAAAAAGAAAAATAAAAAACAAAAAACAAACCCTCATACAAAAATGAAAAGGACCCTTCAACCTCTATATAACTGACAACAACTTTGAATGACAGCATGTGGAGCAAAGGATATGTATTCAAACACCTCACTCTTATAATGGGTTCCTTTTCATATTCAAATAAATGTTCGCTAATAAATACCAGAATCATAAGTACATCCCACAAGGAAATCTCATTAAAACTTATTCTTTCCATCCTTCTATGTCCTCTCCAAATGTTAGAGATAAAATCCTCTTTTTAGTACTCCTGGAAGATTTACACATATAAAACTTTTTTTTAAGCAGTTGAACAAGTAAATCTCCATAAAGAGACTTTTCTGACAATATCTTCCTCATATTTAAATTATAGAAACCAGAACTCAACTAACAGCTTAAGTATTCCCATCTTCACAGTGTGGTGTATTTAGAAATGAAATCACTCATCCTGAAAACAATCTGTATAGGGTTGCTATACAGTTTTCAGTTGATTATATTTTACAATGGAAAGACATAGGTGAAGTTAGTCCTGACATTGGCTAGAAGAAGAAACTTGTAGAAGAATCTCAGTGGATTTTACGTGGCAGGGAGACCAGTTTAAAGATTAGGGGAAATATTCTGACCTTATAACCTTTTAAACAGCTGAAGGGAAAGCTTTAAGAAATAAGTGCAGTTCCATTGACGTCAACAAATATAACATCAACCAGTATGTATCTGAAGGCAGAATTTCTCTATGAGATAAAATTGTGTGAATTTTGCCAGATTCTTGAAGCTCTCTTTTATTTTTCCTCTCGACAGATTAGAAAGCAACAACCAAACTGTTTTTAAAGACTAATACCAATAACCCTGTCTTTATTTTAACTTATTTTATATAATGTATATCATATCTGCATGAGATAGGGCTGTTGGGGGGATGTGGGACTAGAGATGGACTCCCAAATGTCAGATGCTAAGTTTTCCTTGAGCTATCAAAACACAAGATGTATTTCTAAAGACAGTTTAAACATGTGGTACAATACAGCAGCACCCAGAACTGTCAATAAGGATTGAAGGATTTTAAAAGTGAAGTTTTTTCATTGACCTTTGGAAATTTATTACTGAATCAAAACATTTTTTTTCTATAATCAGCAAATTTATGTCACTGGTGTTTTACTTGTCACGGCCAACAGTAAACGTGCACGCCCAGGAAAAAGGGCATTGCTAAACTGCTGTCAGCATTGTAAACTAAGTTATATAATTTACCCTGAAATTCAGTAAACATAACTGCAATACATAACTAAAAATGGGTCTACATCCAACTGTCAACTGAGCCTGCAGTTATTAAGGTTATTCTGAAAAATCTGTGTCTCTTTGGGATTAGACTGCAAATCTCCAAACAAAAGTCTATCCTATTGTTAAGAGTATCTCCTAATAGTAGCTGGATCAAAAGAAAAACTTTCCCACTATTTTTTGCTCCTGGCTGTGTCCTAAACCAAGATTTTTAGTCATGGGAAAAAGATAAAAAAATCTGCTTTTCAGAAAAGCAGAATAACATTTATGAAAGGCATTGACAGATCTAAAGATTGATATGCCTTACTTTTGTAAAACAGATCACTGTGCCTTCTAAGATTCTATATCAATTGCAAGTAGGGAACAGATCACTTTATGAATTCAGGCCTATGTGTATAGGAATTAATCTATGCAGTTAAGAAGTTTTTTACCTTAATTCTGAATCAGAAAGGGACACATCCAGGGCAAGTCTGCTTCACTGTGATAGGAATTCTGTAACAGAGACACGCAGTTCTGTGGCATCTCTGAGCTGATGCTACAATAAACAGCAGAATATTTTGCCCTCTAGCTGTTCAGTAACAATTTAATATCAAAGATCTTCTAATCCCATATCATCTCCATGCTATCACTTGACTCCTTGTTGTATAATGTAGAATCATTTAATTCCTTCTAGAAATTGCATGTCCTGTTGTGGGAAATACAGAAAAACTGCATCAATTCCAATCCTGGTCTTTCCCTAAACTTTCTGACACTTTCAGTAAAGTTTTGCTTGGTTTCATCCTTTCTCCCTCACATCTAAAATCTCTTATTACACAGTATCATCTAAATTGCAAATCTTTAAGGTCAGTCTAGTCAATGGTTATTCATAATTAGGTGCCAACAGAACTTGTATCATCTTAGAATAAGTGAACAAACCATGTCAAAGCTACAGAACTCCTAGAATCTTCAATTAAAATTTAATATTGTGTCATATTACTTGAAATATTTACAGCACACATGAATATATGTCCACTGAAATGTATGTTAACATCTCTAATTTCTTCTATGATACTGCAAGCATGAAACAGGCTTCTGATCATGCTTAGAGGATGAATATATATAAAAGCTGACGACTGGGCTTGTGATAGGCATCTCAGTTTTTAATGTCTCTGAGAAATCAGAAGTGATTTTGAATTAATATCTGAAAAATATGCGTGGAAATCCAAAAACCTCATGTAGCTTGCCCACACTGCAGGTAACTTGAATACATCTCATCATTACCATACAGATGTTTATCCACTAGTGCCCTCCTTTTATTATGTGTCTGGACAACATCTCACATATTAAAAACTCCAAAATTTGTAATTTACTAGCTTCATAAAAACAGTTTATATTGTCTCAAAGTAAGAGTGCAAATTTCAGCCAATTTTAGTGAGAATGCTGAAATGCTTAAAAGCTTCAGTCTGTGAAGAACACAGCTCTGAGTCAATGAAAAAACTAGCCTTTGCTAGTATACTCTCACTTAAAATATTTGCAGTGATGACTAGCAGGAATTTGAATATTTGGGAATATTTTGTACAGAAAATTCTATTTGTATCCCTTTCAAAATTATATATAAGCAGTGAAATACAATGTAGATATTTCTGTCAGTTCATTTACTGACTCTGTAGCTGCAATACAATATTTTTCTGTGGTGCTACTGCATTTAATCCATCTATGAATCTATCTACAGGCTTATTTTGTAATTATTCATTAAAAAACATCTAGTAATGTAGGCATGAGATATATAAATTTGAGACAGTTTCCTGCAGACATCAGACTTGTATTTTGTTCCAAGTTCTCTCTAAGAACCAGTGAAAACTACATGGAGTTCTTATTCATGAGAACACGAACAACAAATTCAAAAATTACTAACAATGTAGGCAAATTAACTCTACATGGTTTAGGAATTTTTCAAAGCTTTTTTATTTTATTCTAATAGTCTTGTAGCCCAATGTGTAGAAAGCAATTTGTACAGTTCTGTTGTCTTCAAAGTACTTGGAGTAATGATGATGGTGAGAATTTAAACAAAAGGAGGAATCGATCCATTGCTCTAAGGTTACATAATAGCACATACATAATGGCATGACAATATTGCATCCATTTACTGCAGAACATCTTCAGAAGAGTTTGCCATGCACTGAGCCATGCTTTGAGCTTTACCTGGAGCTGTATAAGTACAGATCCAGTCCTAGAGCTTCTTTTCTGAATGTGGCTATTGAAATGCAAATAGTATGGTAAGAGATGTCCTTGGAGTACTCACATACAGAAGAGGTTGTTCTTTATTTTGAAACAATAAGCAACATTTCCATGGACTGTTGTACTTGGATCAGACAATAGTTAATGCAAGTAAATTAAACAGCTGCTCTCCACTTTGCCTTGACTTTGCTGCTGCCTATAGAGGAAGTGAGAACTGCAGTCCTCTCTGCCTGCTATCTTTCCAGGTGTTACCCTGCTACTCTTTGGTTTCTCTTATTTTAATTTGTGACTAGACATCATTTTATCCCAATCATATTTACTCACCTCATGCCTGTTAACACCAGTTTGAGGTTACTCTCAGGACATATCCTTCTGCAGAAGATGGTAGGTTGTCCTATCAAGGCTGATCCCATTTCCCCTTCCATTCAGTACCAAACTTCTTTGAAAATCAGCATATTTCCTCTTGCTAGGGAATTTGACTGTATATAATTTCTGAATTTCTGAATATCAGAATTTATATTTCTGTATATAAATTATGATAATTTCAGAACAGACAGGACAACAAAAACACAAACTGCAAACTTATCCTTTCTTTTGGTTTTGATTTGCTTATTTCTTTAGTCAATTGCAGATTAATCATCAGCACCTATGTACAATATCAATTCTGACTTGATCATTGGACCTTTCTTTTTCCTAGTACTGGCTCCATGATTCAGCATAGAAGTGATAATTCTTATATGAGAGAACCTTCTTTTCATTTCAGATCCCTCAGTGTCATTGAAGTGTCATGGTGAAAATTATTTTCCTGTTGCTATTTTAAGACATAATCAAACCATTTGATTTAATGCTTTAAGATATTTTATTTTCTACTATATTAAAAAGAGGTTGCCTACATAACAGTATAACATAAAACTTATTTAAATAACAGTGAAAACCCTTGGTGATTTTTCTCTGGATTAATATCTGCACAACCTAGAACTGTGAGTTGTAAATTAGTTTTTATCCAGATCTTTCTCTAGTACCAGTGAATACACTATATTTTCCTCAGATTTCGAGTTTAAAAAAAATGTAACCAAAGTACCAGAAAAGCTGTAAGCAAAATATAACATAATAATATAATTACAACCATTTTCAATAAGTCAGCACTTCTTTTAGTTTTTGTTTCCCTTCTGAAAAGCAATGTAGGCAATTATTTTAAATTAGGTTACATGAGAATATTATTTGTGTAACAGAAATAGGTTTCTTATTTTAATTAAGTTTAATGGATCTCACTCTCGAGATGAACAAAATCAGCCTTGGAAATACTGGGTATCTCCAACTGCAGCTACGTAGTACAACTCTCTAAAATGCATTTCTTTAGGTACAATGAATACAAATCTTTCAGAATTTGGCTCTATTTTTCTCGACTTTTTTAATTGCATGCAGTCACGTAGCTTCTTTTTTTAATATGAATATATGTTTCAGCATACTACCTGTTGCTGCATCAATGAATATTAACCAAAAAAATTGCCACCTTGACAAAGAACAATGGGTTCTGTGTAAGAATCAGATCAACAATGTGTGGTGAGTCATGGGAAGCTGTAACTGTACCTGCATTGAAAATCTAAGAGGAAATGGACATTTTTAAAATAATTGTGATAAACTGTACAGGTCTACCACAAACTATAACCTGGACACAGGAAATGCAATTCCCTTTATAGAATGTGTCAGTAAAGTTAAGGGACCAGGACTAAGACTTAAAAATGTGGTACTAGGGACCAGATTTGATAACTTACTATTTTTACTGTGGTACTTCTGATATCTGATACTCTTCTTTCAACTCAGTTTCCTTGTACTAAGGAGCACTTGGCATGTTTCTTGACACTAAGCAAAAGTAAATATAAATAACTAAAACAGAAAAAAACCTTTTAACGCAAAAAATTAATCCCAAATACATTGTTTTTAAAAATTCTTATATCTTCAAATAAACTTGTAATAGGAATGCCTATGGCCTTTTAAATTTTACATTTGATAGTGTCAGTATAAGTAAAATAGCAAAAAATGAAGCTCATGCCAAAAGAAATATTAAGAACAGCAGGGGGAATGGGGCAGGAGGGGGGAGGGGTTGGTGGGGATGGTATACAAGCCAAAATAATGTGAGTTTTGGTATGAGATAGTTGAAAAGGGTCACAATGCTTAACAAAAGGAAGAAAGAGATAAAGAAATTATAAAATTACATGCACAGGAAAAAATAGATAATTTTAAGTAAGTAAATGTGGTTGGGGTTAAGAAAGTGAGCAAAGAATTAAACAAAGCTTTTCTGGAAATGTTCTCTTTTCCCCTCTGCAAAAGGTATTGTGGGGTGAAAAACACAAAACAAAACAAATAAAAAACAGCTTAAAATTTCAGCAGGCATGCAGGAGAAAACCCACAAAGTTTCATACTAGATATTACCAGTACAACTGATTAATCTAAACAGCATGTAAATTTGCTCCAGCCTGAGCACATAAAGAGGCAAAATAATATTGCCATGAAGGTAACTTTAAAGTTATGCAAAAGTTAAAAGAATTGTGTTTAGAAAGTGCCTTTGGGAGTTATTGCTGAAAATTTCTTTCTTATTGCTAAGCATTATTTTGTTTCTGCACACAGATATGCCCACCTCTCTTTCACCTGAGAGATTTAGGCTAAATCTTCAAGATGACAATCAGCACCAGCGGCAGAGAAACGGAGATACTCCTTATAAGTGATCAGGTTCACAAAGCAGAAGCAGAGTCACGTTATCACAGAAGATTTAGTCACAGTGTATTAGTCTGGAAGGAGCTGTGTTTTACTCCTGGGAACACCTACAAAGTGCAGTTAAAGCCAACAAGGGTATGACCTGCCTCTGCCCTGGCCGCGTGCATCCGCTCCCACAAAGCCCCTCCCAGGAGCCGCCAGCACGGTTCCCATTAATCACAGTTGTCACTGATTTCATGTCAATGATGAAGCATCTTGCAGGATACTTCAGTAACACTTGCATGGGTTATAATTTTTCTCATTCTCACTGAACTTTATTGATCCTCTCCTGAGAGGAGCAGCACCCCTCGCAGCTTTATGGGACCATTCGAACAATCTAAGAATGATTTATATTACCCTTAAGGAAAAAGACATCAAAACTTTTTACTCAGTTGCTGAGATTTCCTCAAGATCTCAAGTTATGAAAATACTAAACACAAGTCAGAATATACTTGAGCCATGGAAAGCACTGCAAAGCTTTATACCATTATTAGGCTTCATGTTATAATTGGGTGATGCTTCCACTTAACACGCAATTTATTTTATTCAATATTGATAAGATTTAATGGATGATGTATTTGATTCAAGGCTTTGATACAAATGTAGAGTCTTAATTAACAAGTGATATATTTGATGCAGTGAATAATGCATCTGATTTAATAGAGGATGCACTCTATCTGCAGCTGAAGGTGATTGGTCTTTTTAGTGAGAGATTAATTCATTTCAGAAGATGATGTATCACTTTCAATATGAACTAAATCAAATTTTTAATACACATTTTTTTCCAGTGTGCAAAGTAGCACAAGGAACAAGTTTGCCCTCAAGTGGACTTCAAAGGCAGATCATACCTCCAAGGCAGTAGTCAGGTTGAATCAGTGGTTAATTCATTTGTATTATCATATGGGTGGAACCAAGCTCTAAGAAGCTACTGCCTTCTCAATCAACCTTTTTTCCTGATTAAAAATATATTAAATTTATTTAATTAGAGATCCACAAAAGTTTAATAATCTATTAAAAACTGTTGAAAATAATAATTGAAATATTCAAGATGAAAAAAGTATTTGAGTTTGAGACATTGAAGAGGTAAAACAAAATGACCTATCATAGCACGCATTTTTCTTAGGTCACAAAAGCCCAGGTAGATTTGACAATATGTACTTTAACTTTATAAATTCATCTCATCAATGCCAGTGCTTTTACATATTTTAATTTTGAGAAATTGTTACTTATTACTCAAATCATCAGGAAGAGTCAATGGAAGAGCTTCAGTTTATACCACTGGAGTGTTCAGCTCCTGTATATAGAAAACTAGCTGGGTTTATCACATGGAAAACACAGGAAGGCTACATGGACCCAATATTTCATTCTGTGATGTGAAACCTCTGTGTTCACTCATTGCTCTATCAAGCTTTTATTTTTCTGTTCAGAGCTCCATAAATTCTATATTCTATGCTTTTAATCTAATTTGTTGACAAGTAAAAATGACCTAGGTTCAAGACAACTCCAGCTAGTTTGGGGATTTTTTTATTACATATTTAGAACTATAGGAGTATTAGGACATACATATATAAGCTAATGAGTTTATAATGGCTGTCATGCTAGTACATAATATTCCTAGGAATTTAATTATAAGCATCTGACCCTTTGGTATTTAAACAGGAAAATGACTGTTTAAGTACAATGCAGTTAAAGAATAATAAACCTTCTGGCATATTCTTCATTCAGATGTTGTACTCAAAAATAGAATTAAAAGACATTCATCAGGAATTAAAACTATTCTGAAGTAAACTGATTTTATCTTTCTAAACATATGATGGATCTTATCATTGTCTTGGACGCATACATTCAGTTTAGTGTGTGCCAAAATTACAAGCTAGAATTAAACAAGCAAACAAACAAATTATTTTTAATCCTATTTTCTATTTTTCACCCAAAAATAAAGTCTTCTCATTTAACCCCAGCACAAAAAGTAGTTCTGGAAAAAGATTATGATAACATTAAAAAACCCACATAATTTAAAAACAAAAACTTAGATCATATAGAATTAAGTATTTCATAACATAAAAAATAATATGCCCATCTTAATGATGCTTGATAACAATGGATAGTGTATGGAGTAGGACAAGATTTATAGGTCACAGTTTTTGACAGAAAAAAACTCAATCCAAAAAATCAACCAAACAAAAATGAGGTAAAGAAAATTCATTAAATTAAAGACATAAATTCTTACAACATACAGAGGAGTAGAGGCAAGTACACTCACTGCAGTATGAATATTCTGAGTGCCTGGATATGTTCTATATGCCCCATATTCTTTTTCTGAGTGCCTGGATATGTTCTATTCAGTAGAATTCTGTTGTTTTGGAAAGGCAGATGAAAGCTCCCTTCAACTTTCCAGCAGCTGTTTCTCCATTACGTTACTCAACATCTTGAATGTAATCTTATGAGAGGGAAGATGATCAGTAATATCTGCAAGTTGGTCATTTGAGGAAATTTCCAACGTTTTTATATAATATTTAATACTAATTTAAAATTAATCAGATCTTATATTCATTACCAAAAAAAGAATAATAATTTTATTAATAATTTAATAACATTTTCTGTTTTTTCTTGAATTAAAGTAGAAACAGAAAAAACATACCACCATGAGGAAATACCAAAATAGTTCTATGTCCACTTACTGAAAATCAGATAAGAAAATTTCCTGTACCATGGAAATTAGGAAAATAGATAAAAAGAGATTTCTGAGTAGTGGTACAAATTTTATGACTTTGTGTGTCCTCAATGGAGTCATTAGCAGAGGCTTGCAGACATATGGGAGCCCTATTTCATAGAAGGGAGTTGAAGTTATGTCAGGTGAAGTGTTTCAAGAACAGGATTAATAATGGACATAAGAGAGTCTAAGCTACCAGAAAATAGCAAAAATAATTGTTAAACCTTTCAACAATTAGGCTTGAGGAGAATTAGAGTGGAAAAGATGGTCAGAATGACCTGATATTAAACAGAAAGGAAGAATAAGGTTTGCTTTAATTAATGTCATGCCTTCTTTAAGGTAAAGGTTGTACAGTGCCATTAACTACTAACCCATAATTGTTGAAGAGAAATGTTAAGAAAACTGTTTTACTACAATTTCTATGGAGTTCAGTTGGTGTCTTTTGTTCTGACCTCAGGTGTCCTCACTTAACTCCAAAATAAAATTACAAAAGCTCACACATTCCTCTAACTTAGTCATTCTTCTCCATTTAAATAGGTGAAGTATTACATTCAGTTCCCCAATCAAATCGGACAAATCTGTTGCTGTATTTACTCATGATTTCTTGGCAATCAGAAAAGCTGATCCCCTCTCTGCAACTGGTTTTTTACTTATTGAATAAACATAAGCAATCAATTTCTTTTTGTTTTGCTGGCAAAATTAATTAAAATTTGTATAATCAAAAATCTCTCTCGAAATTCTGCTGTTTTCAGAATAATTTCTTCCATGTCTCAAGAATTGTGGGTCTAACATATTTGAGATTCTAATTGAACAGCAAAAACAGAGTAATAATTTTTTTACATAGGAACCATCTTGGATATTATAGTCTAGTCAGAATAAATATTAATTATGTGCCCTTTTTCCACATTTTCTAAAAAATTCCAGTCCAGTCTATTGTAAATATTTTAATATTGTTTAATTCATTGATACTAGATTACTGCATGGTATAAAATACTCAGTTCTAAATGTTATTAAGGACAATAAATTTTAGTATTGTACTTCAATCTTGACAGAAAGACAAAACTTTCCTCTTTTGACATTGCAAGGATCTTTCCCCCACTCCACATAAAATTGCAATATTTCATTTGGTTTATAGGTTGTGGTGTGAGAAGTGGTACAATAAGTGAGGTTTTATCACTGTTTAATTATGCTAAAATAGGTCAAAGATGCTTCAGGTTCCAGGTTTTAGCACGTGCTTAATATTATAACAAATTTAATCTCACAAGTAGTCATTCAATTATAAATTCTTTAGTAATATTATTTAAAATTCGAATGTTTATTATCCTGTTACTTACAGTTATCTTAATAAAATAGGATAATTAATTTTATACTTTAAAATTGTACCAATGTTTTTCTTATGATAGAAATGAGATATTTTATAAGGAATGACATTTCATTGTTAATGATTTCATAGCTACAAAGGATAAAGCTGTGCTCTTCTTCTATTAGCTTTTTTTATTCAATTACCCCAAACTCTGTGTCTACACTAGTGACCTGACCTAGGAGAGGTTATTTACAATAAAATTATCAGTACTCTTGAAATTTAAAAAAATTCAGATCTTAGTGAATAGCAGTCTTATGAGCTCATGATACATTTTATATGGTATGTTTTACTGGATGCTGTAGAATTTCCAGACACAAAGATTTAAGCTGAAGACTTTTGACTTATATCAAGGATCAGAGAAAAAATTATTAAAATGCTGCAATTTGAAGATAGAAAATCATCCTTTTTGTATGGAGTGGACTACTGGATTTCTGCTCCCAAGTGTCTCTCTTATTTCTTGCACAAACCAAATTGATCATCACTTTTTCTAGGGAGAATAATCAATACAGTAAGGCATTAAGCTAAGATTCTTGTATTATTATCCTGATTTGTTGTCATGGCTATTACCAGGGAAATTTGGGAACTTTTGACTTTTCCTCCTTTATTTTAGGGGAATAATTCTGACAGACAACTTGTGAAATCAATTTTTATTTTAAAGGTAAATACACAGTTTAAATAATCAGACTTTGTAATTGTATTTTGATTCTGTTTCCAAAGCCCTGAGCATCCTCTTCTTATATGTAATTATTTGTGGGTATTTGAACAACTGCCAGACTTTGACAACTTCCAGTCTGTCCAACATTTTGTTCTTGCATCTCCATGACAGTAATTTAACCAGGTCTCTGCATTTCTGGTCAGTGGGTATAGTGTTGTTAGGTAACCCAGTGACTTCCCAGCTGAGAGGAATGAGGATCTCTTGTTGGGAGTTTCCAAAGGTATAGTCACCTAACAGGCTAATGCTGAACAAAGGCAGCAAACCACTAAAAATACTGGGGATTACAAATGAAAATCCAGATAATTCCAGAGGCAAAGAAAGCCTCAATTTTCTGACCAGGAAATCAGGAGTAATAACTCATAGGGTATAGATTGTTCTTTACAAACAGTTGAAGATTCCTCTCTAGAGACAAAGTGAGTTTCATGTTAGAACAAGAGATCTCTTTTTTTGCTCTTGGTCATGAATAAGTCATATTACACTGTCCTCTTTGAGAAGATTCAATTGACTGACCAGGTCAGAGCTGGAAGTTAGCGATGCTTCATGACTCAATATGTTTTGTTAACACATCTAAGAGAATTTATTTCCTAGTGATCCACATAAAGTTCTTAAGATGCTTTTCATGTTCTCTGTATGGAGAACAAAAGTCTCTCATTCATTTTAATTAATCTATATTCTACAGAGAAAAAGAGAGAACGAGTTATATCAATTCAAGATCACATTTTATGAAGACAGCAGAAGAATCAATATGTTTTATGGTCCAGTTTATCATCTATGACTTTGAGTATTGCCTTCTTTGAAATTTAGGTTCATAGTGTAATAATAAATTATTAATTTCAGTCATGTCTAGATGAGCATGAAGGCTTCACACCATTGCTGAAAAACACCCAATGAGAGATGAGAAAAGTAACAGGTTTTCAAGTTCCAGCTCTCAATACCTGTTCCCTGATAGAATTTCCTGAAATAATCACTTGTCCAAAAATGAATCCTTGTTAGAGATGGTAGCAAGAAACAGAAATTGACAGTACAGTATAGAGGTCTCCACTCACGGTATCACTTGTGGTTTGGCACCTGTCTTCAAATGCTGGGCCAAGCAATGCTTTGAAAAGTTTTGTGAATCCTGTACTCAGTATGACAGCTTTGTATCAATTACAAATTAAATTAAGTAAAAATATCTTTAATTTACTCATGGTTAAGAGTAGCTATGATGGTTTCGGTGACTGGGTAAATCACTGAAAATATTTTCATGCTATATTCAGATTGAAATATTAGAATACTAATTTTTACTTATCATAAGCTTATATGGCATATATCCAATTGTGCCTTCCAGACAAAGTCTGCTACCTTGGTTTTGAGCTAAGATTAATATTTTCTTCTCATTGTCTTCCAGCAATGTCTCTATCTTGCCTTTATGTTCCTTCATACATAAAAAGACCCCAAAGTATTCCCCAGACACCTTATACTTTAAGACCTAGAAGCTCCTGCTGAACAGAGGAAAGGATTCCTACTTGACTGGCAGCACTGGGTATTATTTCCCACTCTCTGAATTTTAATGTGACCATGTCCAGGTGGAACAAGGTTCAGTGTTACAAAGTCTGATAATTGACAAGTGTGGATAATGTTTGCTGGATGTGATGAATAGAAAAGAAAAGGGTCTTATTTTGTTAAATACAAGGTCATTTTAGTGTAGCCACAATCACAACAATTATAAGTTTCCCTTGATGCTAACCAAGAGAAGCCAGTAACAAAACTCATATTTTTCATAAATTTCATCACACTTGGGCAAATATGTAAATTTTGAAAGAAAAACAAAACAGTCTAAATTTTGTATAACTTTTGCTTATCCTTGGAAATTCCATTCACTAAAGTATTTATGAACTCCTAATGTTTACTAAATGAATACAATTTTAAAAATGATTTTTTTTAAATTTAAAAAGCCAAGTGTAATCTCAGTTTCTTCCCAGTTTTCAAAAAATTTTACTGGATCCAGAAGAAGCCTAATTCTTTGTTAATATAAGCTGTTCAGTTACACCTATTTGCCATTTACTATTACATGAAACCAACTTAAAACATCTAACTTCGACTGCTTTGGAAAACCAAATCTCCAAAGTATTCTGGAAAATATATCCAAACCCAGTAATAAATCTTGTTCAATCTAATAGACGATTGAACAGCAGTATATTATTTGGATAACAAATTCTCTTCTCAGCCACTACCAACTTTCAATATCAAGCAACTCTACTTTTTGTTTCTTGAACCTCTGTTTGCTTTGACAATTTTGTCTTACTACTTTTCTTACTGTCTCTTTCTCAGAGTTAGTGGCTGCAGCCTGTCCCAGGGCTGAGTGCTCTGGGTCCAGCCGGACAGTGCCAGGGGAGCCCTGGAACCCATCCAGCACTGCCACCCCTGTGCCCAGGGCACAGCAGGGCTCTCTTCCAGGAGGGAGGAGTTTTGTTGTTTTGCTTCTCCCCAGAATATATTGTTTTAGTCTTAGAGGCCCCTGTGCAGCACCATCCTTGGGATGTTGGCTCCTTAAGATACCCAGTTCTTTCCCCAGTGCAGTCACGGTGGGAGGTTTCTTAGTAAAGATTTCCTTCGCCTATGAATAATTCTATCAGTGCTTGAAATCAGAGTGCCCAAAAGCTACCACCATCCTCAAATCTCATGTGGGTGCTGGTGAAGTTTGAAACCCTGGTTTGGGCTTCTCCTCTCTTATTTTCACCCAGAAATGAGATCATGCTTTCCCTGGGTGTATCCAGGCACTGCTGGCTGGGATAACTGCTGGGCTGGGTCTCGCAGTTCTCCTACCCATGCCCTCCTCTCATCAGCATGCCTGTGGCAGTGGGGAGCCCCTGCTGTGTTCAGTGGCTCTAACCCAACAATCCAAGGCAGACTTTTCCGTGGCTGTGACAATGCTTTGAGAGTTCCCTTTGAGTCACTCATCTCTGAGCTCAGCGATTTGCACAGAGTAACTTCCCTTGAGTGACTTCAGTGACTCTAGTTATGAAAAGTGAGCAGTGGGACTCTGTCTAAATGTGGGCTTGGACTATCATGAAGCAATACTTTAAGTAGCATTACTTTAATAAATCCTTTGTCTGCCTGCACTGTTCTTATGGAGACTAAATTTTGCATCCTTGCATGAAAGCATCGTTTGTATCTATTAAATAGATCAAAGTCTTTACAAATGCTTTATTTCATTTATTAAGGCAGTAGAGTTTATTGCTATAAAATTATGTTTTTATGGCTACCAGGCTGTGTGTTCTTATGATGTGCCCTGCTGTGTAGTCAGAGGATTAGGTCAATGTTTCTCCAGACATCTCTCATCACTCCAGGAGATTAGTTAAAATCCTACAGAGTCATAAGACTGTGTTCTTCTTTGTATGCTTTTTAATGCTTGATCATTTCTTGGAAGATAATTTTCTGGGACGATCACGGTAGTGAATATTATTTGTGAATACAGAAATTGTAGATTCATTTCTTCAAGTTTCTGGTTTATCTTCATGCTGTACATTAAAGTTGCATGTTCCTGAAATCACTATGTGAGCAATAAGATCAGTTTCTCTTTGTTTTGATGCTAAACATTTTATCAATATGTTATTTACATACTGGTTTACTCTTGATCAGATTGGTGGAGTTTGCTATTTTGGTTGGCTATTTCTACATATTAGTAATTTCAAATATTTTTTCATGGGCATAAAAATTTATTAGCTCCAGCTAATCTTAACTTCCAGAAGTTCAACTCTTTCAGCTTTTGAATTGTGGACAATTGGATATGTGTGGGGAAAAAAAAAAGAGAGAGGTTTTATGAGAAATAACAAATGAGAAGACACACAAAAATCCAGAACTTACAATTAAGGCACTTTGAAAGCTCTATTTAATTTGGCTCATATGTTGTAATTGCCTTCTCCTAAGTGCCTTTGCTGCTTGAATTGATTCCTTACTTTGGAAAAGTCACTCTCCTTTTAATATTAGAATATTGTTAGGCCATCACAAACATTTTAAAGTATAGTAAGTACCTTCACTGATTTAGTTTGTCAACATTCATATTTTTTTCTATTTTGTGTGTTCCCTACCAATAAATATTGGGCACAAGAATTTTTTGTAAAAAAGTTTTAGAAAATTAGCAATTTTCATGGACTTGTAGAAGATATTCAAGGTGATCAAATTCTGAGCTTGTAAATGTAAATATTCATCCTGAAAACCTGATTTTTAAGGACTCCAATCAGTGAACAAACATCCTGTGTAATTCATGTATCTAATCAAAGCTAACCAACACAGCCTGAATTTCAAATGTCAAATGTTTGCAGTAGGCAAACAACCCACATATTTCTTCATCTGTGCATATTCAAAGAATCTCTGTGTGAATCAAACAGAAGTTACAAAAAGTAGTTGTATTTATCAAAGTATTTACTCAGCTCCTGTGAGCAACACAGACAGCTGTAATATCAGGTTTTTTATGGGGTTTTTGCAATTGATAACATATTGATCATATATTAACAATTTTTCTTAATATTTTATTGTCTTCTCAGAAAGAGTATTGATCTCATAGACCCAAGTATATGAAAAGGGAAATCTTTCCCTTGAAAAAATTTTTGTCAATTCTCCATGATTTATATAATCCCATTTTTCAGCCATCTTTTCAAACATATTTTGGTTTTCATCTGATAAATTAAAACTGGTATATTTTTGATGGTTCTAGGGTTTTTCCCCCACCTCATTAAATTTTAGCTAACTTAGTTTGCCTGTGTTATTTCTACAGTGCTTTTTATCCATTTGTAGTCTAATTTTGATGTCAATCTATATAATTATTACACCACCCCATAAATCTTTCTATTGGTTCTTCTTAAAACATCCCATTGATTTAAAGATCTCGTTACCTACCAAAATATGTTCTGATTCTCTGACCTCTTCAGACTCCTTCATGGTGACTTCAGTTAATTGCAAGATTATCAGATGATAATGTGCTAGCATTAAACTGAATTAGCTTGTAATTAGTGTTGCTCCCAAGGTAGATAGTGTATTTAAAATAAAACAGTGCATGTTATGTCATGTAAAGCATGAAGCAATGTATTTCTTCTGCTGTACTCAGATATCCACAACTATATCCACAACTCTTGCTTTATAGAGTGTGTTGATGGTATAAAATCCTAGAGGAGAACTGGAGACAGCTGTTCAACTTCTTATTTTGCATTTGGTGTTATTCTTGTCAATATCAAAGTCTTTAATTTTTACAAGTACGTGACAAAGTGATTTGCTATGATCTCATTCGGGTTGTCTTATTCTTATTGTCATTTGTTTACTACAAATATTATCAAGATTACACAGTGTAGCCGACAGTAATGAGTTGCCAGAAAATTGTCTTAACTACTTAAAATTAATTAATTCAATTTAAATATGAAACAATATTTTAAAATACTAATGTGTCAATAGTTTTTCAGAACTTAAGCTATGAATACAAAGCTGTTACAAGCAGAAAAGGTGCTTAGGTGATGGGATGTATGATTAATTACATCTAGTTTGTTAATCTGAAGAAATTGTCTTTTAGTTGTTCTTATGCAGGACCAGATGAAGACAATTCATTCTGACCTCAGAGTGTATTTACCTCTGTTGCACTGGAGTGTCTGGACACCAAAGGAAACTACATGGAAAAGCAGTTTCTGTTTTAGTATTGATTCATTTTCTAAATATGACATTTTACTCCTCTGACTGTATTCTCAAGAATATTGCTGTCTTTCAGTTGATGACAGTATTTAGGACTTAAAATGTACAGAGATTGGGAAATTACACAATTGATAAGGAGAGGTCTAACCCTCATTACCTTCTTTTTGAGATCATGTATTAGTTTCTATAACAAGTGGCAAAGCATAGAAAGCAAGTGAGAAACAAAAACCATGTTCACTTGCACTATGCTGCTGTACAATGCTTTACTGGAAAAGCACTAAAGATGAGGCTCCCAAATCCCATGGCTTCAGTGCTGGCTGTCTGCTTGAGGGGGGGATGTTACTTGTAATGGGACCTAACACTGACACATCTAAGTCATATCCCTTGAAGCATAAAAAGTTAAATGTTTTCAGCACCTAATTTGAAATAGTTGCTATCCAGAAAATCTGAGCCCTTAGATTTCTAAGTACTTTGTGGATATTATAGGGAGATATAAATTCTAAACTGTGAACACCATTGTGTGCTGTTACAGATAATGTATGTGAAATGTAGAGTGCTAAACTGTTAGTGCTAATGGAACAATCTTCTATCTGACATGCTTTTAGTTACAGAGCAATCAGTTTTTTGTTATGTTAAACCATATTTTTTGAATTTACACTAACATATCCAAATGGAAGGTTTCTTTGTGGGATATTATGTGTATTATGTGGTGTTTTGGGTTTTTCGCCCCCTGTACTTACACAAATATGGTTGAGGAGAACGAATAATAAAAATAGCAGAATCCATTCAATTTCATTTCATAAAACAAAATCCACTGAAAATGCTTGCATTACATGCTTGAAGGAGAAATTAAACTTAATCGCAGCAAAAAAACCAAAAAATCCCTGACCAAACAACACTTGTTGGCAGGAGAAAAACAAGAGAGAATAACAATTGTATCTTATCTACATGTGTTGCTTGCATCTTTAACTGAATTACAGATCAGATTGATTAAACTGCTTTGGCAGTGAATGCAGAAACAATTACATGGGCATCTGCATATACCTGTTCAAGGATTTAATTGATCAATATTTATATAAAAAAACACAAATGCTTTTTGAAGAATTAAGTACAATAATTTTCTCTTCTTTTGTTTCTGTCTTTCCATAAAAAGATGGATTGATGACTTTTAGAGACTTGGTATTCCAAGATAACAGATTGCTTCTTCTAGAGTTCATTAATTCACCTGATGATGACTTTAACTATTTAGAATCTATGGTTTTTAAAACAAAGCAACAACTCTGTTTCTGCTGGTGATCTGAGGTTTTTTCCTGTATCTCTTTTCCTGCACTTTGGAAGTTTTTCTGGTTTAAGCAACACTTTTTGATTTCACAGTGTTCCTCATATTCTTTCTCTTTCCTACCTTGCCTGTGTTCATGAGTTCTCGTCCTCTTTCTTTTCTTTTGTATATAATTATAAACACTCATTTGTGAAATATTACAGATTTTATTTTTCACGAAGCAGGTTATTGATTACTTTGTGTCCACAGCATAAGAGCATGCCTTTACCCTCTTCTAATAGTGTGCAAGGTACATTCTACTTTAAAATGTATAGGATTTCTGCCAGTGTTTGCTGCATATCAGAAGCAATTTTTATAAGGAAAAGATTGGAGAGGAAGTTAATGTTTTTCCTTGTCTGTATCCAGGAGCAGAGAGATGTAAGTTTATGTTAGTAAACTTCAGTAGTTTTATAAAATTCAGTCACTTCAGTAGTTTTATATAGTTAGCACTAGAACATCTTCCATTGCTTCACTGAAAATAGGTTTATGGTATATTTCAGTCTTTTATCCTCACTGGGCCCCTGGTCATGACTCTCACCAGCCCTGCCTGTGTAGGGAATGGTACTCATCTGATTTTTCCTTACTGCTGGCTGCAGAACTGGTTGACATTAGTTCTCCTTGATATTGACCAGATATTTTAATTTAAAGCTTTTCAGAATGTTTCCAGTACCTATTTTCTGATGCTTTGTAAATTTTACAACACCAAAATTATAACAATTTGCATTTCATTTAAATTTAAATTCATTTCATTCAGTTTGTTTTATATCTTCAAATTTAAATAAACTGTGCCTTGTTTCAGTTTTATGCTCTTGTATGTGTACGTATGTTGTAAGCGTTCATGTTTGTATACCCTAGATGACTTCCTCTGACCTTAAGAAGTTAAGTGTGTAGGAATGTAATGCAATTTTGTAATTATCGGAGCAGTGAAGCTTGGGAGAATATGTTTTATGATAAACAGAGTCCTTTTTGTTCTTATCACAAAGAGTGCAGCTGATGCTGACATAGTGTATGTATGCCAGAGAGTTGTATCATTTTTATCAGTCTAAATACATCAAGAAACAGAGTTTGAATGTATTTTAGGAGCAGCACAGATGGGAATTAGCAAACAAGTGTTTAGAGTAATATCCTACTGTTTTCTAGGTATAGACTCTTCTATCATATCACACTCTCCGTGGTCTGGTTTTCTCTCCCCATAGCATAATGATCAGAACAGTCATGCAGACTGAAAGGGCTTTGAAACTAGAAGAGAACAGAGTGGTGTGCTCAGAAGTTGCATCTTTAGCTTCCAGATCTGTCACTGAACCCACCTGGGATGAAGTGGATACCAAACATTGAAAGCTTTGTTAACTACACAGAGCTCAATGGCTGTGCCGGTACCTTAAGGAAGCTACGAACGAACTATCAAAGGACAATCCTGAGAAGAGAATCAATGGAAAGTGTCCTACTTGCCAAGTGTTTATTCCTAGCAAACAAGATTGCTTAGATGACAGGGCTGTTTATGTAGCTACTTTTAAAAACAGTATGTGTGATTTTGCCTTCATGTCTTTGCTGGACATTTAGATGCCCAAAATGAAATTTGACTGAGACATCGCTCCTATTCTGAGACCATTGGGTCTGGCAATAAACAAGTTTGCCAGTGAATTCCAAAACTCTGACACAGGGAGTAAAGGGAGTTTTTTGTTAGTTCAAATTCACATGCATGTCTGTGTACAGCATTCAGCTGTTATAGCAGTCATAAAGGAAGTCTGGATGATGTTTTCCCATGTCCTCTTTTCTTCACCTTCTTGTCTTGCCATAGGAAAACACGCCTATCTCAATGTAGATTACAGTCTTAAAATCTCACAATTAAATATTATTCAAGCATATGGAAGGTGTGTGCTGTCAGGATACTCTATGAGGATCAGAGCTGTTCAGTTCAACAGAACTGATAATTTTCTAAAAATATTCAATACATCCTTCAGGGTTTGCAAGAAAGGTCACTGTTGCTATAAAGTTGCTTTAAGTACACCAGGAACCTAATTCTTGACTAAACATTTTGGTAAAAGCATGAAAACAGAGATCTAATTCCAGAAGCTTTTAATTATTTTCAGTCAAAACTCTTAAGCAAGTGAGTAAATATTTCATATGCTTATTATTACGTAAATGCAACATTATGGAAATGTACTGGTGTGTATATTTGACGCAGAGTGTCCAGAGACCATCTGCTAAATTCTCAGATGGATATTTGCATAAAGTCTTTCTGTGTTTATACCCCAAATCTTCAGAGAGTTTGCAGACACAGTAGCGAATGTTTCTCCTATCAGATGAGACTTTCTTGCTAAAATTGATCCATTGATTGTAACTTGTTACCTGGCTGGGCGGGGGTGTGAAGGAGGGAAACTGTTATAAATTCAATGTATCTGCAGTAAGAGGCATATGAAAGCCAAGCAATGTGCACTTCCATCTCTGAGTGGTTACTTCCAGTGCAGTCTATTTTCCCAATGTTGTCTTCTGTTAGTTTAAAATGTCACAAACAAAGTAGATTTATAGTATAAAAGGGGAAAACTTTAATGACAAGAACATTTAGATGGAAATCCATTTTTTGATCAAAGATGCACAGAAAGAAATCAACTAAATATCCAGTGCAGAAAAGCAGTAATGTAAAGTTCAAAAAATTTGTAGTTAATATACTCCAGGCAGTAGCCCACTTACAGATTTTGAAGATTGGCAGGCCCAAATGCTGCTCATAATAGTAACTACCAGAGAGAAAGTCAGAATTATGTAACAGACAGTGAATAGGGGGAAAAAAACAGAAAGAAGATAGAGGAGAAAATCGTTTTACAGTTTCAAAGGCTGCATTCTACACTACAAAAATAAAATAATTGTTTACAATGGTACCTGTACTGTGCTGCTGCAATATAAAATTTTAATGACTGAATGATTAAAATAAGATACATGTTTCAGATAGAGACACCAAAGTGTTACTCCTTCTTTTCCTTGATTTTAATCAATTAATTGGTTTAATATGCTGCCCAGCAATTTGGTTATTTTATGACCTGTTTTCATTTAAGAAGGAGAAATTGGGGGAAAAGAGACAAAGATCAGAAAAAATATTTTTGGATAGCCAGGTCTGAAATTACCTTGTACTCAAAATTAGATAATGGGTTCAGCTTTCTGGTTATGGAAGGCTTTTGTCGTACCTTTTCTTAACAGTCACTTTGTAGCAGTGTTTCTGTTTCTCCATTTGAAATAAGCTTAACAGGAATTTTGTTAGATCTTTGGTTTCTTGGGGATGCCCAGATAGCAGATTAGGCCAAGGTGACCTTTTTCACTTGTGTTTCCCTAGAAATTATTATTGCATTTTTTTTTCTTCTTCTTTCTTCCCTAGATATAGTAAAAATAAGATCTTTTTCTTTCTTTTTTTTTTTTTTGTTTTTTTAATCTTGTTATATTATGCTAGACTACTACCAGCCATCCAATGCTGGTTTAAATTCACTGGAGGCTTTATAAGTAAAGAATGATTTGTACGTTCATTCGGTGACATTTCATGTCATGTTTTGCTAGCATCAAATGAGTTTCCTAAAGTTTGTCCCAAGAGAGTGGACAAGCCCACTTAGCTTAAAGTCCTGGTTTGCCTAACTGAGCATGCCCACCTCATGTGGCAGCAGGAAGGGGATAACTGTGCAGCTGTGACCTCTGTTTCAGTCTTGGTCCTGAGCTGCACTTTGAGTAGGTTCAGTCAAATAAACCCTGGAATAGAACATCTTGTACTAGTGCACTATTAATAAAGAGTACTCCGCTTGAAAATCTCTGGTTATTTTTTTTTTCTCTGAAATTTAAGAACCTGCTTTATCTAGTGTTTTGAGTGCAAACTGGAGATTACTGGGAACTAGGAATTTTTTGTAAGCTTCCATGATTTTGTAAGCTTCCCTGATTTTTCAACTCCATCCTGGCATTTTACAGCTCAAGCTTCTTGAATTTTAACTGCTCTTCCATCTATTGTCTTTCTTTCAGATAGTTGTTGAGTTATTAAAAGGGTACATCAAAATGTTTTCTGTGAAACTCATTTCGTTCTGAGTTGTTTTTCTATGGGCCAAATACAGAGATATGAAAGGATTTTTAATTATAAAAACTTTAGATATTCTGTACACTTTCAGAATGCTTGGATCTACTTTGAACTTTATATGATGACAAAATTGACTTTTTAAATTTTCTTCTTTTTATTCCTTTTATCTGATATAAGGATTACATTTTATGTATCTGCTATTATATAAAAAAAAGAATGTGAAGAAGATGCAAACAAGTAAAACTTTAATAAAAAAAATCTGTATCAAGTTGTTTTCCCTTGGTTTATGTCAGATCTCAAACAGTATTTTTTAATTTTTCTAGGCTTGCAGAGGAATAAAACTGACACTTGCTTTGTCTGTATACCTAGAAAAGACAGGGCTCAGTCCCCTGAGGCAAAGCCAAGATGAAAACGATTGCTTATATTCAAGTTCTCAATTTTTTTAAAGCTTGCTTTTCTCATTACAGTCTCCTAGCAATTTCTTTATTCCAATCAGTAGTCAAGTTTAAAACCATCAGATTCCATGATGTTTGTGCTGGGTTTAGCATCCATTGTTGGGGAAAAGCTGATATAATTTAGGACTGAACCCACTGCTGTAATGGCTGTTTTTCAGCAAATGCTTAATGCTTTCTGAAGTATCTGCTTTATTATGACTTACTGGCAGCAACTATTGTCATTTAGGTAAGCTACGCTCTGCTACTGAAATAAATATATCCATGAGTAAGGATATTCATGTGAGATATGCTGGAGGACCATGGAAGGATTTATAGCCAAGAAAGACTGATAGGTGTGTTGTCCATCAAAATGAAAGTGAGTTGGACACATTCCTAGAAGCATTTTTTGCTGATAGGCTGCTTTTCTTCCCTAAATGAAAAATTCTGAAGCCCATAGATCTTCTGATCACCTAAGTTCTGTCAAGCATTTTACTATTTGAGAAATTATTTCTCTCTTGTCTATTAAATAACACTCTCAAGTTCCACTGTCACCCTCAGCTCTATGAGATGTCATTATTGTGTGCATCATCTGAACTTGGACATATGAAAGCCACAGCAAAAGGATCTTTCTGGCTTTTAACAATGTTTGTCCTAGTAAAAGAGAAGGGAATTGTAATTGCAAGACATGAGTTCCTAACTGAAAACTGAACTGATAAAGGATCTCTCTAGCAAGGTCTTGTGCTGTATGTACCTGATTGCCATGAAATTTAAATGAAATTAAAATACCTGATGACAAGCTCTTAGGAGAAGATCCTTAAATAAAGTCAGTGTCTCATCAGGTAGAGACCAAAACTATTTGGGCCACTAGTTACTGCTAGAAATGCCAAAATCCATTCTATAAGGGAAATGCAGCCTGGCTTGTGATTCCTTCACGAAGTGGCCAGGCAAGGGATACTTAGAAACATTTGACATCTGATGAATGAGTCCCAGCCTAGAAGAGCAGCAAACACAGGCAACAAAAAAATAATCATTCAGGACCAGGAGTGTTCTCTTCTTTGATAAAATATATCACCACACAATAAATATAATTGGAGTTTACTTCTTTCAAAACTGTAGTACAAACCAGAAGAACACATTTTGGTTTCAGTAGTTGAATAACATTGGTTTCAGAAACCTAGGAAATCTTCAATCACTGCCAAAGGCTACTTTTTGAAAAATTCAAGGAAAATCTTCTGTTCAAAGTGTTATTGAGAGGTTTGTGTAGGACCAAGCTTTCAGAGCTTTACCTCAACTGTTGCTAAGAGTTATAGATGAGTTCTGTCACTCCCAACAGAAAGGATTTTATTTTTCTGCTAGGAATTCAAATACCTCAGCAGCAGATCTAGAAAGAGGTAAACACTGATACAGCCCTATTATCTGAGCCATCAAAAATAACTGTTTCTGCAAACATCATCAAAGAGGTTTCTATTTGTTCAACAGTTTCCTTTTTTTACTTCTCTTCTTATCAGTAAGTCCTGAGAAGTGAAAATCATGTTGCAAGTATAAAGTATGTAACAAAACTGTAATTTTAGAAGGAAAAATGTTGATGCTGATTAGAGAGAAATTAGGTAAATCATTCACTTTAAACATATTTAATCTAATTAAAATGATTGCAGACAGAATTTGTGGTATCTTGGTGCTGGTTTTTTTCTCTTCTATTCTTTTAAAATAGGAAAGACTGTTCAATGATTTTTGCTTCTAGTTAATTTATTATGACAATCTGGTTTGCCACAGTATTCTGCCTTTCATTCCTGGCATATCTTCATTATTAATATGCTGCAGTGAAATTTTACAAAAAATAATGATCTGTCTGCTTCCATAGCACCTGTCACTTGGACTATAATATAAATTCCACAGACTCTGATAGAAACTAAACAGAACAAAAATTTGCCAATGCATCAGGCATCTTTAATAATTTGTAGGTTTTGTAGCTTTTCAATGTTACCAAAATGCCTTTCAGCCTTTTAACAGAAAAGAAACTTTCTGGAAAAAAATCAGTATAAGGTTGAAATTGAAATATTTCCCTGGAATGTAGGCCTCGATAATAAAATACTTTAAGTCCTTATTCACCAAATAGTCTTGATTTTTACCATTCATTCTAGTGCTAAATGTCTGAAAAATTCATGTTTCTTTTAATTTTATCAGTACTACTATGATTTTATTCAGTCCTGACCACTGTGGCTCCTAAATCATAATCAACTGTGCCTCCTGTAAAACAAAATGAGAAAAGTTTGCCATTTTATAAGCTCAATACATATTCAAGACATCTCATTTAGAACACTTAGGAAACTCTTCTCTAATGAAATTTAACATTTGAAGCCTGGACTGGCTGTTAATGGTCCCAAAATAGACCAGTCCATTCTGGAGGATATTTGACTACAAAATGCTATCTGTTGAAATTTTCTTGAAGCAACTGCTTGTCTTTGTCTATCAAGAACATCAGATGTCAGTTTGTGACAATTAATTATAAGAGAGCTTGCATTTAGTGTTAACTCCCTAAATTAACTGTCAATGTATACATTCTAAACCTGTGTCAAATAAGCTTTAATAGGATATATGCAAATTCTCAGAATGCAAATCTAAATCTGTCAGATTGCTGGTGTTATTTCAAACCTTCTTCCTTTTCTTTCATAATTTTGAGTCAAGGGGAAACAGTTCTTTGCAAATTGAGGCAGTCGCAAGGGGCATATGGGGGTATAAAACACAGCTGGCATTTACATGGTACCACAGTGAAGCATCTTTTCTCTGCCAGTGTGTTACATAAGTGATGTCTAAAAATAACGAAGCAGAGAGAAGGTGACATTAAAGGGGAAACCATGTCCTGTAGGCTTATGAAATAAAGATAATACCGCAGAAAGGGAGTAGGGAATGCTTATACCCTACTCCAAAAAATTCCAAAAAAATGTTCTTTGTTATGAGAGGTTTCTTAAGGTGCACAACATGCATAACATTGAGGCAACTTTTATAGTAAAGCAAATTAGATTTTCTTTATTGAATATAAACATTTTCAACACATCCTGAGAAGGACTCATTTTTTTTCTCTCCATGAATGGTTGAGATTTTAAATGCAATAGGCCAACTGGTAAACTGGTTGAAGCCACAGAATTCTGTCAGTTTTCAGAAAGTTGCAGTAGTTGGACAGTACAGCTAAAACAGTGCAGAGACTGTCTCTATTGCTCAGCAAACTTGAGAAGAAGAATCAGTGTTTCCTTATGTAGTGTACTTTGTAGAGTCTGTTTTAGGGAAAGGTGGGAGAATATCGAAATCATCATTGTCCTGACTTTGTTCTGACTTGTCCATTCAAAGTCATACATCTGAGATGCTTTGTGTCTAAATGAAGAGGGTGAACCATAAAGTTACCCTCAAAGCAATATATGCTGATTATATACACTATAAACTCCTCAGTTTAATTTCTGGAAGCTATGCATCCCGACTGTGAAGCTTTGGTGTCTGTGTATGAAGTTGTCTCTGCTACAATTTATAACCAAGAATTCTCTATTTTAAGAGTACCATCCATTTGGACATTACCTAGACATTCAGGTAAAGAAGAGATATATCAGGTAGCAGAAATCCCACTGTTTCCTATTTCTGACATTTCCTACCCAGACATTTTACATACAACTTTTTAATTTATAAATTAAAGCAAAGACCACAAAGGTCTCTATCTGTAGCTGGCTATGCCAAGGAATGTAGATCATCCTCAGAAAACTGTGTAAAAAACTAGCAGGTTTTGGAGCATGTTTCCAAATATAAAACTAGAGTGGAAGGAAAGACTGTTCAGTAACTTATAGCCTCAGAATTAGAACTGTGTGAATTAGAACTGAAATGGTGATTTCATAGTTCAGTTCTTGGCACAGATAATATAACTAAAAAATGTCCCTGATAATCATCATCTGGCATAAAACCTCAATCAGGATATCTGTAGACTAGTTCTTCATCAATACAATGTTTTTATGATCATCCATGTCTGTAAATTCTTGCTCTCAACAACTTTTTAAGTTAGTAGAGTATACCAGACTGGAGAATGTCTTCTTAGATTATTTCTAAATAATATTTTTTAATCTTTTGAAATCTTACTGACATGGAGAATAATTCTTATTCTTTTCCTGGTACCAACCTAGCATCTCCTCAGCTTGTAAATAGGAATATCAATATATGGTTGAATTAATGCTGTATGGATACCAAATTTGCCAAATTACTTAATAACAGTTATAAAAAAAGAGACCAGCCTGAAGAGTCTGCAACTTTCTCTAAAAAACCATGTTAAACTTTCCACTATTCAACTCTCTCCACTATTAACTTCCTATAAGGTCAGGTTTTGAAGGAGCTGTTTCATTACTAAAATGTCTAGTAAAAATTAAGCCTGAGAAAACTGACAGCAGTTTTTCTTGAAAACTGTAAAAATGTTTCTCATAATGGTCCTTCAGTCTAACTTAAAATAATAACAATAAAATAAAATCTACCCTTTGAGATTTAAACTTGGATTTCAAGTTTCTTGAACAGCTCAGGTTTACTGGTATGCCTTAAATATTTAAGACAACCTACATTAATTTGAACCCTTCTAGTTCCATTTTTGCAGTGACCATTAGTGGAATTTTTATGTGTTATTCAAGTGTGGAGCTTTAAAACTCGTATTTTAAATTAACATGATTCATAAAATTAAAATATGCAAAGTTCAAGGTGCAATCATTTGTGTAGTCTATTGGTTTGCAAAAACTAAAAGTGGGACCTGCAAGTCACTGGATTTAATCTTCACAATAGAGGCATTCATTTGCTTTGAAAATAAAAAGCAAGAATGTTGGCATATTGTATATACTGGTATGGGAAGAGAAAAAGAAATGCATGCTCACTAAAGGCTTAATTCTCTTTTACTTGAAATGCAGATCAGATTTGACCCTATGCTCTCCTGATATATATTTCATAATAGGTTAAATATTTTTCATAGTTCTATTTGAAAAAACAGTTTTGGAGAAAAGATGAGTGTTTATCAACACCAATTACATGGCAATTAACATTTTTTATCTTCAGATCAATCCACCTTTGAAGGTTTTTGGTATTCCTTATAATTTTAAAAGCTATTGTCTGTAAGAATGTACAGTTGGATTCTCCAATAAGCATTTATTTGCATGTATAAATATTCCCAATTTCTGCTTTCAACAAGCACTTAAATTTCTTTTATGTAAATATCACCATTTATTTTGCATGCAGTTGCACATTTTGGATGCTTTTAAAATATAGCTTCTATTTAAAATTGTCCACTGAAATGGAAGTTCCATGTTATAATTCAGAATGTTGGTGTGTTAAAATCCTGAAATGCCCTATATTTACAAAAATACAATCATTTCTTATCTCTTTTGAAATCTTATTTGTTGACATTTAGATATGCTGCTCTTAACATTGAAGTTTCTGATATATTTGAAATATAGGAGAATGAAACGCAGTGACATTTAAAATACCATCAAGCCAATCCTCTTCCTCTCTCAAAAGGTTTTTAAAAAGATGAATGTTCCAATATTTGATTGGAAACATCTGGACTTTTCACATAGATTTAAAAATTAGCAGTCCTATCCCAGTCCTAGCTGTATGTTTTTTTCTCCTTTTTCTCTGTTTCCAGTGCTCATCAGACTGCTGGAATTGCCCAGTTTCATTGAGGTTTAGACCATACAAAGAGAAAAGTAGCAAAATGTTCAAAAGAAAGCAATGCAGATGGAGGACTATAATAGCCAACAGGACTGAAAAAGCCTATGATTTGAGGAAGATCCTCACCTGCACAAGAGCAGGAGTGTGGTTAAAAAAAAAAGTTTATGGAGTAATCCCACTCTTAAAAGTTCCTGTTCTAGGAAGAGAATCAGGTAAAAGCACAGCTTTTTATCTGCTATTTCTGATTATACACAACCATACAAGAGGAGGACACAGTTAGGAAAATTCAAATTCTTAATCTTGAACTGTATGGAATTATTCTTTTATATAGGTGTAAATCCTAACTCTGAGACACAGAAATATTTTATGTGCTATTCTTAAACTGCAAGCTAATTTAACTGTAATTGCAATTGAACTGCAGTTGCATTTTCAACGCAGCTGCATTTTTAACATTCTCTTGAAAATCTTAAACCAACTCAAAGCCACTCAACCTGATGAACTCTTTATACATGGATTTGTACTTTGCAAGCCCTAAGAATCCTTGCAAGGTCTATGTTTAAAGAACAGTTAAGTGCCATTCACCACTTGTGGTTCTCTGCACCATTACGCACACTCTTAGCCACATAATAAATCTTTTTTCACATCAAACTTAAATTGTAGACAATTGTCCTCTCTGTCTTATACGAAATAGGATATGGTACCCAGAAGAGTACATGGGTTTCTGTACATCTCACCATTCTGCTGTTGTTATAAACTATTGTTCTTGGGAACAATATGAACAATTTCATATCAATACATGGCATTCTTTATTTTAAACAGACACTGCATTTCCATTGTCCAGGAACTGACACCTGCTGAAAGATTCAATTTACAGGCACTGGACACATCATTTTTTACTGTTGCTGATAACCTTAGTTTGGACACATGCAAGAAATATCTACCAAGAAACATGTCAAAACAAAGTTTCTCACAAGAAGGTTTTTCCAAACATTTAAGAATTGTGCCTTAAGTTTTAGCTTTCATATTTTCCAGTCTCTGTACTGCACTAGTATATAACTCTGAATTTCATATAAAGTGTCAGCAAGTTCTCTTCACAGATTGGTTGTTCAAAACAATTCTTTTCCATCCCAAGAACCAAGGACACTCTTACAGTTTCAGGCCCAAAAGTTGTAAACAACAGGTAATTGAGGAGAGCAAACTGGGAGAATGAGACTTCACAGCCTGAAGCTATAATTGGAAAATTAACCCCAATATGAAAATGGGCCAAACCTTATAAAAGTGAAAACTCATGACCTGTCATCCCTCTAGGGTGTAGCCTTGACCAGGCTCTTGTACTGCCCAAGGTGTGTCCTTTGAAGGCCTTTTTAATAAATTCCTACTTTATTCCTTTAATACTGTCTAGCCTCTGTTCTAGGTAGCCTCTCAAGGCATCACTAAAAGAATAGATGTTTTCTTCAGTTCAGCCCTGTCTTCTGTGCAATACTAGCTTATATATATCATTAATTCAGAATATGCTATCCATCTGTTTCCTGTAATTGTTCTAGGATGCTTGGTTTTGGAAAAGTGCCAACTATTCCAGCAGCTTGATAACATATGAATATAAGTGTATTCCCAGACTGAAGGTACTTCAGGTACTTGATTGTGATCAAATAACTTTAAATTTTCAAGTAATCAGTGGCAGAGACAGAGATTAAATGAGGGATTCTGTGATTCTAACTCCCTACTGCAACTTCTAAAATGCATTCTTGAAAATGAAACCTTGCTGGCAGGATATTTTCTTGTATAAGTTCATAAAGTAAATTGTTTCACCATCTTTAAAAACACACAGTTTATATGTCAGGTGTTTGCTGCTCGTCTTTCCACAGGCCATTAAGATGTGAATTGAAAGAAGTCCTCCTTTCCTCATATTTGTTTTTCTTTTCTCTATTCCAGCTCCCCTTCTTTGATGATTAACTTTTGAAATTGTTTCTGGAGGGATCATGCGGAATATAGTTTTTGTAAAGTTCCTAGAAAATTAATGAAAGCATTCTGCAATCTGCAGAAATCTCAATATACTTTGAAGTGTTTTTATATCTTGTTTTTCTTTTGAATACTCATGACTTTGACTGTTAGCACTGACATGCAGAAATACACTTTACAGGTCTCTAGATCCCATGTCTCCAAATTGCACTTTCTGAAAAGCTGGCAATTTCTGTACACAACACAAAGATTGAATGCAGGGCTGTAATTCAGCTTTGGTTTTCTGCAGATGATATAAACCACAAAAGCTTGTTGGTTTATTGAACTGCAGCAACAACAATACAGAGAGACTGTATTATTGCTTGTGTATTCAATTACATATAAAGAGGTATTGCCCACAATGCAAAAAAAAATACATATTTGCAATTTCCAATTTAATTGTAAATAGATAAATGGAGACTATTTAAAGTGTAAGAAATGAGTGAAAATGGCTGACTAGTCTGTGACATGCTGCCTAAAACAAATATGTGGCTAGTTTAGACCAAAAACAAAATTCAAATTATATTTAATAAAGTTCTGCTGGCAGTTTCTTTCCTTCTGCTCTGTCTTCAGCTGGAAGAGACATTTCCAAACCAGGGATTCCATTACAACAGACTTGCACTGTATATGGCTGGTGCCAAAATATCCTTCCTCCAAATATCTTTGAGACAATTGGTGACACCACAGCAGCATTAGGTAAAATTGGAGCCATCTCTATAGCTGCATGAAGTTATATAATATAGCACCTCCTTGGGAATATTCTTTTCCAAGTCCTTCGTGCTTCTGCACAGATTTCTGAACCAGTGGGTAGGAAATAAGTGACATTTGCCAAATATGATCAAATTCTTAACCAAGTTTTCTCTTATACATCCTGGCAGCAGTGAGGGGGAAAAATGCAAACCCTTTTTTGATTGAATCTTATTATCTTCTACTTAGGTGAAAAGTCCACAATAAGCTTAGCAGAGTAGTCCTAGCAGAAAATCATCTTGCAGTAGAATTCTAGTGGAAAAATGTTTTTTATGTGATTAATGCAGCTTATCCATTAATTCTCTCAGTATGTGACTGCTACTATAGTCCTTATTTGGGCGTGAAAGTCTCTTCTTTCATCATTATTTGCGTGACAACACAGTAAAAAAAGCCTTTGAGTATTCTTTCATAACATGCAATTTATATTTTATATGTGCCAGTGCACATTTGCCACTAGTCCCTGTGATATTAGCTAGTAAACAGGCAATAGAATTTGTCTGAGAACCTTTCACCACGCCATATATATGCTGAAGGAACTGAGCACCTCAGTCACCAGAACACAGGTTCACCACATGCTTGATTAGTATTGAACACCACCTCCAATCAAATAAATACATGGAAATAATTTATAATATGCAAAATATACTATATGCTTACAAAAATTTATGAAAGACAATTGAAGAAATAAAAAGCCCCAAACACACAAAACAAAGCATGCTGTTATCACTTAAGCATGCTCTTAGCACTCTCTTTACTCCTTTTGTCAAGCTGACTTTTCTGCAGAATCCAGACACATGATCCCATATTCTGTATTTTTTCCTGCCTACATTGCATTCTTTAGAGAAGAGTATCTTCTGGAGAAACAGTTTGGCTTTTATAACTAATTATCTTCTGGGACTCCTCCAGGAAGTCTGGATTTCTTCCCTCTAAAGTTATTTATTGCTTTATTACTCAGGTAGTGTTCTGGAAACTTAAATAAGCATTCTGTTTGCTGCTTGGGAGTTGCAAACTACATTTTGCTAGACAAGTTGTCATGTCATGAATCTGACCATTTATAATTTTCCCCAAAGGGCAGGCACTCTCCCTGCATGCCCTGATGAGTCATGATAAAGTGTTTAAGTCAGTTTTAGTTTTGATATCAACTGCTACATTAGCAGACACAGTTGAAAGGAGTATTTAAATGGAGTAATGCATATAGTTCACTCTTCACTGGAACTAGACATGACAGTAATCAACAGCTTCTGAGTCAGCCACCAGCTTTAAGTGCTTTGCCCTCAGAGACCTTTCTTCTAGTTGTTGTAACACCTATAAGCCACAGCCATGAAGAAGGTGATGTGTGAGAAGCAAACATCAGCAAAGAAGGACAGCAATCTAAATAGAAATTATTATCTTCTTGGATACTGACAGGAAGATATGCTCCATGAAACAGGGCTATAGCTCTTCAGGATTGGAAGTGCTACAGTTAATAAAAGCTACTGACAGTGTTTGATGTCTCAAAATGAAAGAGATTTAAAAATTACAATGATGTGCTCTAGTTTGGTAGCTTTTTGGGGTTTTACAGAAAGTGAGGAACAGCAGAGTAGACAGGTAGCAAGGTAGAAAGTCTGAAAAGAAAAATTAAGAGAAAACTGGTGATGGAGGCATGTGTATGTTGTAATGAGGGCATGAAGGTAAGCAGAGAAAGGGAGGTAGTGGAAGTATGGAAAGAGAGCTGATGGGCTCAGGTGGCAAAAACATTAAAATTATCTTTGAATGATAATTTGATACTATATGAATGGGACAAGATTGTATTTTTCAAGTGTCCAAGGAAAAGGATAATGCTGTAATTGAGATGAAAAGTGTTGAACATCAGAATGGAAGTACTGCCTGTTTAAATTGAAAGGCCATACCTTAAAAATATTATGCACAAAACATAGCCTAGATATTCCACTGACAGACAGTATTGTGCTGTTATAATTGAAAAGGGAGGGAGTGGGGAAGAGAAGTGAGTTTGAGTGGCAGAGAGATGTACAGAGAGATTAAAAGTTTTTGTTCATGCACAAGGATGAGGCCCAATGGAGGTGGGGAAAAATGTGTGCTATTGTAACAGCACCAAATAACAGGGGAAAGCTATGCTTGATGAAGGCTCTTCATTCCCAGGCTGCCTCTCCTTCATTAAATTTATATAGGAGAAAAACAGGTGCGCTAAAATGTGGTTTTTAGCATTATATAAAATAATGGTGTGGGCAGGTTTGTAGACCAACCAAAAATATTACATGAAAAAGATAACAGATAAATATGAATGTGTCTGTGTAGGGGAGAGAGAGGGGTACATGTGCCCTGTCATCTGCTGGCTGAATATGTTCCTTGGAGTAACAAAGCTGCTTCATTCATTCTGAGATTTCAAGTAACAATCATGCAATGCTTATTTCAGGTCATGATTGCTAAAAGAATAAAATTTTATTGAATTGGAGAAGATTTTTCCTTCTTTTCTTTTTCTGTAATAGTTGCATTTTTTTAATGTATTTGGATCACCAGTCTCTACCCAGCAAGGAGTGAAATATTCTCTCCTTCTGTTAATGTCATACTGAAGAAATAGAAACCAGAATTTATGACAGGGATGTTTAGAAATATTGTGGTTGTCATTCACAAGTTAAGTCACACTTTCCCCAACACTCACCATTGAATGCAACTTTCTGGAAGTGACTCTTGGATTACTCAAAAGAATTTTAAAACTTGAGAAAACATTATCTGATTATGAGTGAATTACGTCACTAAGAAAAAGCTGCAATTCATGAGAGATGTAACATACAGAGAAGCAAATGTTAGGGACTTGGTGCCTGAAATCTGAGAGAAACAGCATGCCTCATTTTTATCTGAAAACTTTTTATAGACTTTCTCATAACACATACTAATTTTATTATTATTACAATGCAGAGTTTGGTAGCATTATATTGCTGATTTTTGAACAATTGGATGAATTAATATAATTGTGAGACCAACATGATTTTCAATAGATTTCAATCAGTGTGAGCTCTCCATCTGAGATTATTAGTTACACCAATTCACAGCTAATTAATAATATTTCCACAATGTATAGAGAATCCTAAACCAGTTTTGTTTTAGTCTGTTATTTGCTGAGTTTGTTTTCTTTTTAGTGTGGAACCTTTCGAAAATGCTGGATTCATGTGAAAAACTTTCACTATTTGTTTTTAAGAAATCTGTAATTTTGGCATTGATCTCTTTAGTGTTTAACAAGGCAGCTTATTTACAGAGCCTGTAAATTACATTATTTGGAAATGCCAAAATACACTTGCAAAGCAACAAGATTGGTTCCTGCTGGAAACACTGAGAATAATCAAGAAACACTCAGATTTAATTTTTCTGGTAAGGAAATGATTTGAAATCGTTCTAAGAAAAAAGCTGTGATTTCCTGATGCAGCACTTACTTGTAAGGTAAATCCTGCCTTTTCAGAGTTTGCAAATGCTTGGCTTACCTTTTTATGTAAAGGCATTTTGGTGAGCCTGCAGTTTTACTTGAGATTCCTGTAAGCACTCAGGAGCTGCTCAATCTTCTCATCCATCAATAGCCAGTCATAGAAGAGTATTTTAGACATAAACACAAATAACAGAAAGAACAATATTAAATCTCAGTGGGTGTTATTGGACTATAATCCTTCATGTAAAGTCATGTAAAGTCCTGTGTTATAGGAGACAGCTTAAGAAGTTTGGTCACAAGAATTCAGACTGGAATTGATGGCATGATGAAATGACAGGCTTTATAATCTGAAAGGATTTTCTTTTTGTATTGTAGGGATATAACATTTTAGCCGTTTCCTTCCTTTTATCCCACATCAGGAAATCTCAGTGCTATTAGAAAACTGAAAAACATTATGCAAGTGTTTGGAAAATGAAAAGTAAGGAAGGAAAAAACGTATTATACCAAAGCTATTATAGCATCAACTAGGCAAGGTACTTTTGATCAAGTCTGGACTTCAAGCAAATACTTTCATAATCTGAATCATGAGACAGCTTTTTGGAAGAGTGAATAAAAAGCTTCTAAAATATAGATTAGTAGAACCTAGTCATCATCTCCTTAAGTATGTGGTAGACCTTTCTAACAAGATGTATAAGATATATTTTTTGTATTAAATGTCACAGTAGCTAAACAAGATAATACAACTGAATAACAGAGAATAAAAGTAAATGTCAGGGGATACTGTAAAACTGCTATTTATTTTTTTCCCAGCGCTTCTGTAATGTCATAATTGTAAAAGTAAATTCGAGAAGGTTAGTTGATAAAAACCCTAAGGAAAAATAAGAGTTCTTATAATATTCTTTAGTGTGTATGAATTATATATAACAAACTATTGTCCTTTAGCCTAAAATAACTTGAAATAACCAATTAATCATAAAAATATTGAAAACTACCACTGGATTTTTGCCTTCTATTTTTTCTTAAAAATCGAATATTTTATATTAATTGTACAGATTATATTGTTACACATTGGTGTTTACAGGAATGTTCTGTATCAGGTGACTTTGGCTGGAAGACATCTGTAGTGGACATTTTATAGTTGTTTCACAATAGACTCCTAAAACAATTGTTAGATTAATATTTTCAAGAAATAACATTTTTAAAAGTGACTTTCATCGTCCACTCATTCTGTAAACATTAATTGATGAAGACTTTATATATTCATATATTTATGATGAATGCTGTTGAGCCTGATTGAGTGTTTCCTGACTACAGAAGAGATTCCTTATCCTTGGATATGCCACATTAATGAGTTGCCACAGTTGAAGAGAAATTCTCTTCAAAGGCAACCTAATTGGGCTTAAATATGTATTTATAGACTTCAAGAATTGATCTTTTAGAAGCAGCTGTTGTTGGAAACATCTTTTACCTTAAATTTTGATTAACTTTTACTCCATGCTTTTTCAGTTTTCTGCAGTTAATTAATAGTTGACCCAATGACCATTAAATCCACTGGAGTGATATTAAAACTCCATCTGTTTCAATGCAATCAGAAAACTTGAATCTTTGTCTAACATTTAAAAGATGGTGTACATAGTGCATCCTCAAATTGCTGAGTGCAAGACATAGGTTTGTGGAACAGAGAGATATATCTCCAATGAACGGAATAAATTGGACAAAATGCTCTTCTAGGTGTTAATACCAGTTTTTCATTTTAGAAGCCCCAAAGACTTTTTTTTTGTGTGAGAAATATGATGTATCCTAGAAATAACAGTTATTCTTCCTACATTGATATTAGATTTAAATACTTTCCCAGGTGTTATATTGCTAGGAAATTTTTCATTGAACAGTTTTCTTCCAAATGAAAGAAAAGTCTTTCTTTTGAAATCTTGGCAATTGTTTTAATAAATCTGTTTTGAATAGTTTATTTAGGGTTTGACACAGTGTCATTATGTCACTAATGCTATATAAAGTGTTCAGTGAAAAAAGATGGAGAGATGTTTTTCTGTTAGATTTTAAGGTATTGAAGGTAATTAGCTGACAACATTATGATATACTATAATGGAAACTCAGTTGCCCTTTCTGAGGCAGATCTATTATAAAGTTCATGCTGAACTAATGTTTCTATTTGGCTTTGTGGTCATTACTCACTGCACTGGCATTAGCAAATATGTTGTAGATCTGCCACTCATTGCTGCAATAGTAAAAAACTAAGAAATTACTAATAACCTGAAGATCAGCTAGAGGATAATTATTACCCAAAAAATGTCCAGTAGTAAACTTCCTTCTTGTTAAAGAAGGACAAGCATAACTATGATACAATTAAAAAGATATAATTGTCATAAAGATTTTCATTTACCCTGTGATTAAAAAAAAAAAAAAAAAAAAAAAAAGGGCATCTCAAGGCTGCTTAGACAAAGGAATTATTACATCGCTGCTTTAATTTTCACTAAATATTTTTAACCAGAAACCAGTATTTTCACTGGAGCTTCAAAAGGTATTTAGCAAACAGTGACTGAATTGCTACTTGCCAGTTTGCTGTAAGGACTCCAGCAGAACAAATCAAAATCTGTTGGGCCAGAAATATAATATATGATCAGAGCATTTCCAAAATCATTTGAGAAGACTGATCTGGATAATGGAGGGATAGAGTAAGGAATTTCTTTTTGTACAAGATTTATATGAAATGCATATGGTTCAATATTTTGAATCCAGCAAGTTACTTAAGCACATGAATAACTTCAGCTACAGTTATATTGATTTAACAAATTAATATGCTTCCTTCAACTGGTTTATTTAGCTGACCACCTCCTATGAAATAAAAGTTTTAAAGGAAGTTGAAATGTTCTGGAAATGCACAACCTACTCTTATGCTTATGAAAGTTCATATTGATTTATTAATAATGTGACACCAGTACATCTAATTCATTGGGATTTTTTTTATTTTCTAGAAACAATAGATTTAATGTAGTAATTCTGGTTTTGTCTGTTGGAAAATCTGGTTTCCTGTTGGTGTTAATTTCCAAACTGCTAATTTTATGAGATTAGAGGAAAATAAGACAAATGCTAAAAGGAAGATGGTCATTGGCTTACACTGCAATACTAAAGATTTCATTTATTTATAGTTCATAAAGGTCTAATATATGATACATAGAAGTTTAAGTAGTAGACAAATAAATAGTACTAGTACAAAATGCAGGGAAATTACAGGGAATCACATTCAAATACTGTTATAACTGATTAACAGTGACATACAAAAAAATTACATAAATAAAATTAAGAAAGGTATATTTTGTTTAGTAAGAGGAGTTTTACTCAAATGATCAATTGAATGATGCAGAGTTAAATTCTCTAAATTACTACAGTGGTCACATATATCTAATGTTATCTACTCCATAACCTTAATTTATTAATCCTTTTCAAAGACAAAAATATATTCTTTTTTTCTCCCTGAATAAGTGAGTGTTAGATGCGTTCAGACTGGGAATACTACTTTCTTCACTGCATTCAGTTTTGTCCTTGTATACCCTTCAGGTTCCAGACAGATTATTGCTTCCATCAGAAAAGGGATTTGATTAATCACCAGATCATATGTTTTATTCAAAACCAGTGCCCTCCATCCTTCATTCAGAGTAAATTAATGAAAAATTCACATAATTTGTGCAGAATATTTTATTAACTGCTGGGTTTTTTGGTGGTTTTTTTTTTTGTTTGTTTTTTTGTTTTTTGTTTTTTTTTAGTTTTGTTTGCAGCCTCAGAATAAAATCTAAAAATCAGGAAAGAAAATAACTACATTCAGGATCTTGATTTTAAAGAGTGAGTTGAAATGAAGTTATATTTCTCTAGATTCTCTTAGATAATTAACTGACTGCATAAATCATCCTTCACTAGCAAAGCATTTGGGGATTTGAAATGCCCCTTACTTGATTTTTCCATCCCATGTACAACTATATCTTTTACTGAACAATCTGTCTTTTGGGGTGCAAGGATTACACACTAACAAGCTGGTGAAGCACAGCATTGAGATCTCAGGTCTCAATGTTATGGATTTTCCTGTCTTATAAGTGCAAAAAAGAATGAATTTGGAGTCCCTAGCAGGTTATATGTAGAACATTAGGACAAATATAGCAAAAGGTAAAAATATTCCTTTGTAGCTATGTGTTACTGCTCAGATTATGTAACATACTCACTTTTTAATTTAGAAATTACAAGAGATGTCTCCTACCATAGAGAAAAAATAATATTACTGTAAATATCTAAGATAAAAAAATTGCTCTTAAATAAGAGCAATGACTCTCATCTTAATTTCTAATAATTTTCTGTTTTGATAAATTATTGAGACAGTCCATGTTCAATTTATCTGTATCCTGAAGTGAAGGAATTCAACTGTGTTGTGACATCTGAATCAGCCAGCAGCCTGTCTTTATAGAAGAGTTTAATGTGTCACTGCTCTTGATATCCATTCTAACACTGCATCTATCCAACAAAATGAGTAGTGAATATCTGTGTAGGGGAAACTTCAGGCTGTGCCTTCTTTGGCGAAATTAATTTGATTTGCTCCTAGATAGTCAAATAAACCATGGCTTTTACAACCATGCACAATTTGCTAAGGTGTGTTTATAATAAATGCCCAGGATAAAAGACCAGCAAAACAAGATGAACTCCACAGTTACCACTCTCTTCAAAACTCTGTTAAAGAAATGTGTTCTTGAGTTGGACAGATACAGTTTACTAGAGAAAAAAGAAAGGTGATTCTTGCACTATGACTGAGACTGAATATTATTT
This sequence comes from Passer domesticus, assembly GCF_036417665.1. Lineage (NCBI taxonomy): Eukaryota > Metazoa > Chordata > Aves > Passeriformes > Passeridae > Passer > Passer domesticus. The sequence continues at coordinate 50,332,367 of NC_087480.1, forward strand.
GTAAAAAAAACTAGTACATAAAGTATTGCTCATCACAGATGATTTTGAACAAAAGGGCTTCCTTGGACTACATGACAGTTCTGTCTGTCATTGAATTAGAAAACAATTGTTCCTATATAAAATGTTGCCATTCATGAGTTACAAGAATTTATATGAAAAGTAGGCATTCTTTGTAAATCAATGGTTAGCATCTTGAATTTCCAAATACTGCCTCCCTTTCAGCTCAATTTCTCTTGAAATATATCTGTTATGAATAGAATAATTGCTTAGTGTTGTAATTTAAGGTAGTGAAGGAAATTCATGTCCAACCCACAGGAGAGGAACTGTGACCCCAGGAAGTGGTTTGTTCACATTTGCAGTCATAGAGTGTCTCATAGAATCCTGGAATATCCTGAGTCAGAAGAGACCCACAGGGATCACCAAAATGTCACCATGCTTTGTCTTAAAATGAGTACCATCTTGTGTCCACCTTTCAAATAATAATTTTTGGAAAGTGGAAAAAGATGAGCAAATCTTTGTAATTTGATTAGTTAACACAGGTCACTAGTGGTACTGAACATGTAATAATAATATTTTTTGAATGTTTTATGAAAGAGTGTAAGTTATTTTCCTTCCTCTATTGGACTGGAGCTACTTCCTTGACTGAAATATGGAAGGGTTAATAAGAGTTTCTAACAAAGTTTTTCTTTGCACTACACAGTTTTCTTGAGACTGAGAAGGAAAAAAATGTCACTGAAACTAGTTATGGGTCTCCCCACCAAGAGTTATGGATTGAAGGGAGTGTTTGATATTATAAGCCAGAACAACTGGAAAGACACCTTGGTGGGAAGTATGATATGACAGGCATATCAAAAGAGCTGATTCCTGGTTTGGGCTTGAAAGACAGGGCCTAGGGGAAGGAGAAAAAGACAGAAAAGAGTCAGAAGGGAGAAGCCATCGCTAGATCTGCTGGCAAAGGAGGGTCAAAAATTGATTGATTTCAGAAGACAGATGTTTTCCATTACATTTTAATGCTATTAAATATTATCTGTTATTGATTATATTGTTTGAATAGACAATTTTTACACAAGTGGTTATAAAGACTTTTATATGTGCATTTTTGAAGAGTGTATACCGAAAGAAAGACACTTCCATGTCCTGAGAACACATGAAAAAAAGTTATGTTTTAATACAAAATCTCAGCTTACAAAGTTGAAGGGAATCAGAGAAGACATTTAAAAATACAAGAGTAAAGGATGATGTCCAATCTGAGGAATATTAGGGCCTGTTTTCCTTAAATATTTGTAGGTGAAGAGTAGAAAATAAAAGCCTATTGAACTAAAATTCTGTTTAGGTAGCTATTATTCCTTGGTTAAGGTGTTTTTTAAATATCTTTTTGAAATAGCACAATAAGATGCAAACTAAACTGTGTATAGTAACATACCTATGCTAAAAATGAAGTTCTATTTGGAAATAATTTTAAATGGATCAGTATCCAAATTGAAAGGAAAGATTTTTTTAAAATACAGATGAGGTCTGTACATTTGAGGGTTTGAATCAGTATATATAAAGATATGAAGATTTTTCAAAATCAAATTTAAAGGTAGTTTTAAAATTTAAAATAAAAAATTAAATTTTCTATTTGGTAAGTGTGTGAAATCAATGGGTCAACATTATCATTATCTGGAGTTCTATTTCAAAGGAATATGTCATAAAATGTACTAATTTTACTGTGGAGTTTCATTTAAATATAATTTAGTAATGTTAGATATGGCAACAATTTCACTTATAGCCATTTACTCACTATAATTGAATTGATTTGATCTTAAGTGTTTCTTATTCCAAAACTGATCTAAGGGAATCTCTGTGACAGTTTTGCCTTGAGTACATTGCAGCAAAAAGAATGGCAGGCTTTAGGGAGCCAACACCAAGGTGCAGGTTCATACCTGCATTCAGTGTCCTTGGGAAAGAGACCAGGCATGCAGAGCCACTTCTGTGGAGGGACCTTGGGAATGTCACCCAGCAGCCACACTCCAGACTCTGAGCTGGCCTTTCCACCCCTCAGGAAAGTCACTCTTCCCTCCTGTCAGTACATATTAATAAGGCAGAAAGAAAAAGCAGTAATTGAAACGAACACAGCACTGACCAATTAGTAACTTAAGGATAAAATTATAATGTGACGCAAATTCACTCCATCAGTTCTGCCAAATCGTTTCTATCCTGGTTGCTACAAACGATATGACCACAAGTCTCCTTTGATTACTAAGAGTCAGAAGTAGGACCAGCCAGAGGCATGGTCTGTTTTGACTAGGTACCAGAGAAATAGCTCTTGCTCTCTAAAGCTTGGTATAATTAGCACCCCAATGATAGAGACCAATGGCATCAATTAACAGAAATGTAGTGCAGAATGTACAAAAGATGATTTTCTGCAAGGATATCAACACTTTTCTCTAAAAAACAAGCCCAAATTTGAAAACTCTTAAAAAAAATTAATAAATATTTACTGATTACTCTTCATAAAGGAAAAAGTAAATTGTTCTGTTTCTTCTGTTCCTGGGGCTGTGAATTTTGCCTGAGGCTTTAGAACTCATTAATAAACTCTGTCCACCCATGGATTTGCATGTCTTTTCTCAAGGACTAAGAAACTACAGGTGTAAATGAGAGGTTGAGAGTTCTCTTGTTGTTGCTGTTGTTGTTGTCATTGTGTTGTGGTTTTGTGGTGGTTGTATGTGTCTAGTTTCTTGGTTTTCTTTAAAGAAAAGTCCTATTAATGTGATGAAAAATAATGATCTGCCAAATACATACACTTTTTTCTTTTCATTAGTTACATTTCCATCTTCAACCTTTTAAAAAATCATTTAGTTAAGAAAGAAACAATTTCAGACAAGAAGACATACTGTTCCTCTCACCAAATTAGCAATAAGATTGTATTTGGTTTCATTAATGCAGATTAATTCATTAATGTTTATCTAGCTGATCAGCCAAAAACCTACCAGCACCCACAGAGAAGATAGGTCAGATGGAGAGTAAACTGTCTTCTGCTAGCAAACCATAGAAAAGTTACATGACATCAAGTCTTTGCTGTCTCTCCTGTGTACTTCTGTATTCATATATCTGAGTACAACCACCTATTCTGCCCTCCTGAGCCCTTCATACCTTCAAATGACTCAAGTCACTCTGCTTGACAGTGAGAAATTAAGCAATACTATTGTTAGTTAAAAATTAAGCTAAAAAGCCTTTAGCAATTCAAACCAGTAGAAGCTGGAAAAGTCGTTTCATCAGGACTGCTTTTTAAACTCTTTAAATACAAACAAGATGTATGAAAAAAATTTCAAATATTTCAAATTTAAAAAGAGTAATAATAATACTTAAATACATTCTTTAGAATGTTAGAATTAATTTTTCAATTTAAAAAGACACAAATGGTAACACAACCCACATGGGAATAATTTCAATGCTGCCTAGTCTTGAGCAGTGTGTTGAAAACTCTGCCCTGCTGTATTTTGAGATCCCTTCCACAACTAATATTCCCATATTCTCTTACTCTTACAATACTTTTACTCAAATTTTTACCATCTTTCACTTTGAATAGTTTTCTTAGACTGATTTTCATATTCTCACCCATTAATGAAAAGTTGGGAAAACTACATCTTTGAAAAGCTAAAAGAAGAGAGAAGCTTAGTATTTTCTACAGCTCTAAAAGAAAAAAGGTAAAATCTAGGGCTTAGTCTTTGTCTATCTGCAAAGGAGTAGAGAAACAGGGTTTTGCAGGACACCCCTCTCCCTTTTGCATTCCTCCTCTCCCGGGGGAGACTTTGTGCAATTTATCCATGTTGCACAGGCAGGAAAAAAACAAGACTCTTAGTGGCTGTGGATCATTTTGGCCTGAAGTATTTTTGATGAATTCTGTCTGTACTCAACCAGAATGAATTCTAAATATGCCAGCTTGTTATTGTGGTTCTGCTGAGCACAACTCTGTGTCAGATAGGAAATATCATTTGAAGTTCAACAATATTTTATATCTTATATTTATGCATCTAATATAACAGAGGTTTTTCTTTTTTTTAAGGGAGGGTTTCAGAATGCAGCTATAAAACCGCTTCTTTATGGAAGTTAAGATGAGCTGCCTTGATAAATTTTCATCTTTAGTTCTTATCTAGTGTTTTACAGAACTTAACCCAATTAAATGGTGTTTCTAAACTAGTAATTCAGTAATTTATGAGGAGTCAGTCTGTTATTTTTCTGAAGCAAAGGTATTATTGACTTCTCTTGTTTTGTATTATTTCATTTTTCCAGAATTCTCCACGTCTGTCATTAAGATAAGTCAAGAATATTAATCTGCTGGCAAGGAAGGATCATGTTCACAACAGAAGAAAGCTGCGTCCCATGAAGTTATGCATGGAAGTTTTCATCTATTCAAGGTAGCATCTTCCCATTCCACTTGAATCCAGAGCTGGAAGTGTTCTCTCTGCACAGAGAGGTGCAGCAGATGAGCTGCACAAGACCCTTCCCATGCAAATCCTTGCATTTTCCCACCTTGCTGACATGATGGCTGCATGTCAGCCTCCATTCCTGGTTAAACCTCTGGCTCCTGAACACTCATTTCCAGGAAGGGAAACCTGAGTACATTTCTGCACTTTTCCCCAGCATGCAAAAACATTTTAAGCAACTTGCTCAAAACTTGTATGAATCATGAAAAAAAAACATGTATTTTGATTATCCTGCTAGACCTCAGCTCTACCTTCCTAAATTGAAGATTTGGTATAATGATGATTTTTTTTTTTTTAAATAAGTAAGGAAACCAATTTTTACTCCTAATCTACTCTTCCAGTTCCTTTGTTTCCCTGGTTTGGTTCTTTGTCTTGATTTTCACTGCTTGTTCTTCAAGCCTGCTATCTCCTTGTTTGGAACCATGCTGACTTTTCTCATGGCAATGCTCCTTTGATGTGTACAGTGGAAGTTAATGAGCTCTCCCAGTACATGCTGGTCTTCTGTGAAATCTTTGTAGAGTATGAGGAAGCTGATTTTACTTAAAAGTCCAGCCACATGTAGAGTGAGAATCTTCTGAAGACATAAAACAAACATTATGTATATGTCTTCCTTTTTCTATTTGTAACCTTGGAAACTGTTAATACAGCATTATCTTTTGAAAGTGACATTTCTACACAAGCAGCTCTGTACAGTAGTTTCTTCTCTGTCACTATCTGAGGCTGGCAGAATCCATACCTTTGGTCCATGCCAAGGAACTGAAGTTTTTTTCCTCACAGAAAACAAATTTTTCTTTCATTTCACCATGATCTTCCTTATCTTCTTATAGCTGTTGTTTTTCCTGGCTTTCTTTAGTATAAATGCTACTTTTCATTGTCTAAAATCTTTTACTGGTTAACTTCCCTCAGTTTCTGTTTCCCTGTCTTATTCTTGTTTTACTACTCTTTTGCTGCTATATTTCCTGCTGCTTAGCTTTCCTAGCAGTTTCTTTTCAAGCTCATTCTTGTCTCACTGCTGTTTGTGAATTTTCTTAAAAGTCTCCTACTGTTTAATTTTTCCAAGCAATTTTTTTCTAGGCTTGTTTTTCCACTTCTCGAATTTGTTTTAAAAGCCACCTGCTATTTGTCATCTTCTAAGTGTTGGTTCTGTACAGAATTCTCTTCTCCCAAATGCTCAGTACATTCTATTTCCACACCAAATTCAGGTGTGATTTCAGGGGGTTCTATATAGCCAGGTTGATTTGAGAATGAAGAAGAGAAAGATCCTTCTGCATTTTCTTGCATGTTTTTAAATGTAATACAAATAACTTCAAGTTAACTCCTTGCGATGGAAAATAGCCTGTCTTCAGCTTCAAGGTTAAGACTACAGAATAATTTTCCATCTATAGGCTTTTCATCCTCAATAAAGAAACATGCTTACTCTTTCTAAAATATCTGAGGTGTGCTTTTTCAAGATAGGATGACAAGCTTTCCGAATTTCAAATCACAACTGATGTTTTGTTTCTGAGATTTAAAACAATTCTGAATATTCACAGATAGTTAACAGAAGAATGTTCATGCAGGGACAAATCATCACTTTACCAGAGCACTGGAGAGAGACAGTGAGAGTGAGACTTTATTAACAACTCTCTGGTGCTCTTCCATCTTTAGTAACTTACTCACTTGGCCAGAGACCACAGCAATATTCAACAGACAATATTCAAGGCACTCACTTGGAGAGGGGAAGTCAGTAGTTCATGTCTTTGCTCCAATAAACTTTTAATTATTGATATGAAGTGGAACAGTTCCAGAAGGAAATGCTGAGAAATATCCATCTCAGAATACCTTGTAATCTACTACTTTATGGAGTGCAGCTGGAAATTCACACAGTTTCCATATCTGAAGAGATTAACATCTTAGTTATTCTGAATTGGGCTTTATTGTTGTCATTTATTTTTCAAAGTTTTTGAAAAAGTCCTGATTAAATCTCACTGTGTAATGAGACATGAAAAATATCCAGATTTTCATAGAATATTTCATACTCATTCCTGTTGGCTTTATTACAGATTCTACTCTCTTCTTCACCTAGCCAGCTTACAGTTAGTCTGTTATATGGCTTGTAAAAAGCTAATTTCTCAACGAGTAGTTGACTAGGTTGACAGTCTACTAAATTAAGGACCAGTTGAAATGTCTTATATTCCAAGGATCTTTATGGATCTTTAATAAAAGGAAGTGCTTTATGTCACAGATAGTATTTATTTCTTGCATCTTTCTAGTATGAATGAAAATCTTTTGCCTAACCTGTTATAAAATCATTATTCTAAGAAAGATTCCAAAACTTATTTGTATTACAGTCATAGACACCAAAAAATAGCTGCAGAAGTTGCTAAATACTTCTGAAAATCAATGTAACTGCATCATTATAATACAAAAGTGAAAAAGTTATTAAATGCTTCTGATAGCATTCCCCTTATATACACTTTTCATTATTAAAATATCCTCTCTGCAGCCATAAAATAATTTCTTATCATCACTAGAGCTTCACCAAAAATATTAATTTCCATTTTTTTTGATGCTTACACACTTGTCACATCCATTCACACAGACCTTTAAGGTAATTCCAGTGATGTCTACTGTGACCATCAGTGGAACACACTGGACAGAGTGAAATGGCACCTCCTGCTTGCTCCCTCTGCAGTACCTGACACCATCTCCTTTTAAGCTGTGGTAGCTGAGCAAAACTATTTTCACCCTCATCCCTTTCCAGTTTATGCTCCTTTTGTTTGATTTTAAGGTGAAAACCTGGCCTCAGCAAAGCAACTGCTGCTTTTGCTAATGACCAATTTTTTGAGTCCTGGACCTTCACCCTTTCAGTCTCTCACAGCATAGCTTCTGAATGCCACTCAGTAGCTTCCTGCCTTCAATTTTATTAAGATAGAGTTTGCTTTTCTTACAGGGAAATTCACAGCTCATTAATCTTTTTTCTCTAAGGTATATCTCACTTTTGTTGGCAAAGCTTTCATTTGTTCTCCTAACCATCTAAAGATGGTTTCTTCTAAAGAAACCATCTTTAGACCCTAACGTTTTTGGAAGATCGGTAATTAAGCAATAAAAGTTCCATAGCAGAAGCATCATCATCATGAAAGTTGACCAGAAGTGGCTTTTTCATGTCTTTTTATTTATTTATTTTCCTCACATTCATCTCCCAATACTCTGACCTTTCTTTCTTCGTCAAAATAGAAAACTGAGGTAGTGTTGGGGCAGAAAGGAGCAGAAAGAGAAATCTTCAGGACAAGTATCTTTTTATTTTTAATTCAGTTTTTTTCAACAGTCAGTTTTGTTATGTTTTTGTTTGTTTTTAATTAAAACAAATATTTTCTCCCATAGGGAAGAACACTTTTTAAATTAAAAATGTCATCTCACAGTATGAACACTAGTAACATGCCTCTCCTGTGAAGAAAATCTGTATTTAAGAGATCTTGACACAGCTGTGCCTTGTATAAGGAGAAATTGAACATATTTCACAGAATCAGAGTGTTACAGAATTATTTTTAGAAGGGACCTTAAATATTATCTAGTTCCACCTTCCCTGCCTTGGGCAGCGACACCTTTCAGCAGACCAGGTGGCTCAGAACTCCCCAACCTGGAGCTGAACCCATCAGGGACAGGGCAGCCACAGCTATGGGCAACCTGATCCATTTTCTCACCATCCTCAGAGTAGATAATTCCTTCCTGACATCTAATCCAAATCTACCTTCTTTCAGCTTAAAGACATTACTCCTTGTTCTATCACTACATGACCTTGCCAAAAGTCCCTCTTCAGTTTTCTTGTAGCCCCTTTTAGGTGCAGGAATGCTGTTACCAGGTCTGCTCACAGACCTTTGTCAGTAGCTTATTTCTCAGTAGCTTATAATTTACTAATGCCAGAATATAAGAACAACTCATTGGTTTCAAAATTCAGGCCTGCCTTCTGAGATACTTGCCTTGCAATTCCAGCAATGTATGCCTGAGGCATTCACAAAGGCTATTTGCATAATCGATGTGGCACTGGATCCAACCTATAAAAGGGAGGCTTTTACTCACTTGCAGCTAACAGCAGAAATGAATCTACACTTCCAAAGATGAATTCTTTAGCTGTCAAGATTTTAGACAGCATCACAAACAAAATGTGTATATATTTTCTTGACAAAGGCAGAACCACACATCCTGATACAGTTATGGCTTGAAAGCATATTCTTAGCTATTGAAAAGGTCTTTGAATGAGAAAATTGTGGAGCTTTCAGTTTTAATAACGCCCTAGTAAGGAATGAAGTAAGAAACTAAAATAACTCAAAAAAACCTCATTTCTTATAGCCCTAAGTGTCAAGGGCATTCATTGTGTTCTTGATAAGCACAAACATTGACATCACTGGTATTCCAGATCAACAGCAGTATATTTACTTGCTGTACTATTTCCTCTCACATGAGTGAAAGCAGAGTGAAAAGGTCATATAAAGTAAGCTGCAGCAGATGTTGACTATTTTTTTGGTTTCAGAAAACTAGAAAAAGTCTTGTTTCTTAATTCCCATTTCTTCAAGTGGATTTTCTTTTTTATTTCTGTTTCTTTTTTTTTCTATTTCAAGAAAAAAAAAGTCCAAAGGAAAAGGTGCTTAGAGTTACAGGAAGATGGAATGAAATGACATAAAAAGGTCAAGGATCCAACTTTTATGGACTTTGAATAGTAACTGGGTACTCAGTTGCCCTTACTTCTCTTGAAATTCTCTCAGCTCACTTGCTGTAATATTTCTGTGATTTTAATGAGTAAGGAATAATAGGAATGTCATTATCTTGAACAGAAGGATATATTAGAATGGGGGCAGAAGTTGTAAAAGAAACTGATGATTAATAGGGTGGGGCTTAAAAGTCATCTTGGGGTAAGAAAGAAAGTATTGCAACTGTCTTTATGTGCTGGGTCCAAAAATGTTATCCAGGCTATTTCTGGTAACTTCAAATTCCTTATTTCTAATTATCTGCATACATTTAACATTTCTGCCATGATCCTGAATGTTCCTGATACTTTTTAACTGCCCCAAGTAATCAGCAAGAAAAAGGAGCAGGCTCAAATTTAAAGAAACTTCATCTAAACACCAGTTGTAAACCCTGACCTCAAAACCTGAGACTTTCTGATGCTCAGCAGAACAAAACTCAAAACTAAAATGAATTTTAAAAAAAAATCAAATCAAAAAGCTGCATCAACAGGAATAAGTTAAAAATACAGCTGAATTCTGCATCTTTAAGTCTGTTTTGGTGTATTTAGCTGAGCAGCTATTGGAGCACCTGGTTGCTTTTTCCCCTTCTGCATCAACACCTTACTCACAGCATGGGATTGTCAAGTGTGGAGGTCTTGTCACTTTTTCCTGCTGGGTGGCAAGGCACAATTCCAGCTGCCACTGATCTTGTAAAATCAGCTGCTTCCTCATTTCACTAGCCATTCATTACTCTGCTTCATTAGAAACCTTTTTTAAAGTTTTGATCATTTTAGCTGTTATGATTAATTCATGATGAAAACTAATACAGTTGTGAGGTTCTTAAGCTATTCCTTCATCCCTCCACGTCATAGTATAATACTCTTAAAGTATTATTTCCATTCCGTTTCTAAGTCTTACCTTTGCAGTGTGAGTTTGAGTCTCTTGGATAAAACAAGCATTCAGCCTAGGTATAGTCTTGCTACTACATTTTTTTTGCTGTTTTAGTCATGCCTCTTACCTTCATTTGAAATGTTCCCACAAAATAATCGGCTACCAATGTCAAAACAGGAGAAACTTCCAGGATCCATATTTTTGAAGAATTTTTATAAAATCCTTACAAACAGCTAGCAACCCTAAAAAGCCCAACAGTAAGTGTGATTCTTCATATCAAATTCTGTTGATTTTCACCACAATGATAACAACTTTCGGGGTCACTTTCTTATGAGTGCTTACAGGTTTTATGAAACCTACATTCTAGATTTTGCAAAGTCTCCGCAATTCAAACACATCTCTCATTTTTGGAATAGAGGTATAACTACTAGCCAACATTAAAAGAACTATAAGTTGTGATACCTCCAAGGCCCCTTTTTAAAACTAAGGAACTGTATAATTGAACATGAAATGTTGCACCACCCAGGGAAGCAAGCTAAATTCTCTGACCTAAATGCTAAATTATTCATCCAGAAAAGCTTTATTTCTGGTTTAGTGGACTACTTATTCATCTTCCATTAGATGGATATTTAATATGAAATCCAAACAAGACAGATAATGGGAGCTAGCTCTCATCTCTTCCATAAACTGAAGTAGCAAAACAGCCACCTGAGATGAGACATCCTATTTCAACCAGTATGAATTTACACTACCTGGAATAGTTTCAGCAGTAGAATTTCAGTATTAGCTGCAATAATTTCTCAGGAGATGAGAGGCCTGGATATTTCCAGGTCATGGAGACTGAGAATCTGAAAGGACTCTGCCAATATTTCAAGTCAGATTGTCAAGATCTGAACTATCAGAGGGACTTTTCTCCTGGAGGTGAGGAGGGGAATGATTTAGATGTTTAACTTCAGAAATGAGCAGAGTCAGGTGTCTTACAGGGTTTGAGGTTTTTAGCTTCTAAAGTCTGTTTAGAATTATTTTCTGTCTTCATATAATTGTTGAGCCTTCCTGTGGGTCTGATTATCAGGAAAGTGACATAAAACTTAAATATCCCTGTGTCAAGTTCCTCAGGGTATACAGTACCTGTATATCTTTAAAACTCTGGCCCAAGTATTGTCTGCAAGATGTGCAGGGAATTGATATAACAGGTTAGACAAGATGTTGGCCTATCTTGTTTTCTTCATGTGATTACAAAAGCTTCCGTCAGCTGTAAAGGCAGTGGTAGCTGAAGCTTTATTTTAGAGAGGTAGCGTCTAGGAACCATTTTGTAGAGTTTTTCTTGAGGCATATTGCTGCAACATGGGGTAAACACTTTGGTTTTTATTATATTGTGACTTGTGGAGATTCAATCTATGGAGATGGTCTTCAGAGGCTTTGTAAAACTACACACGTTGCAATTAATGTTATGACCATGAAAAGTAAGAAATCAGAATGACTCTATAGAGTGACTCTATAACAATATCATTTACAGTTTTGGACATGCTTAGTTTAGCAGCAACTTTCAAACCTAAGGAGGACTTAAACTTTCCTAACCAGTCAAATCCATAACAGAGACTTGGAGTTTTCTTGATGCATTTTTTTTCCTTTTTTATAAGAATTAAGAGCAGTTATTAAAAAAATATTTACTTTTATTCAAAATTCTGTCCTAGTGAAAAAAAACTTCCACTCTTTTTAATTTCTTTTGCTCAACTAATCCATAACAAGTGGAGTTTAGTCTTTTCTTTATTGTAAACAAAGTCATTTGCTGAAGTCCAATTAGTTATACTGATAATCTGCAGATTTCAATATCAATGCAAACTGATGTATATAAATCTTCTCCAAGTAATTTTTAACAATGTTTATCTTAAAAAATATACTTTTAGCAGCAGAAATTTCAAATCTAGTAGGCAAATAATCAAATAATAAAAAATAAATAAATATAAATGGAATATCATTTCAATCTGGCAGTTTATTAAATGACATTAGTCTGTAACTGAAGTATATATATCTGAGATAAGTGCTTCTGTACAACTCCTTTATTTTTTTTCAGACTATCATTTCTGCAACTAAACATTAAGTAGTTAAACAGTTTTACATGGCTTCAAAAGAAGACTTGCCTCAGAAAATATATGTTAAGAGTGGAGATACAACCATAAGTGAAGGCTCATCAGGTATGCAAAGTTTTTACTAGTACAAAGAGAAGGAAAAAAAGAGCAATGTTTGGTTTTGTTTAGGTTTTTTAGTTATTTGTGGGTTTTTTTAGGTTTGTGGGATTTTTTTATTCAGGAGTGAAAGTGTATTTTTAAAGTGCTTGAGAAGAGCTATGCTTGAGATATATTTCCTTTTGGTTTTTACTATTACAATGCTACTATGAAGTTTAGTTGATGTATTTAAGCCATCCTTCTAGGAAAGGATCTATGAAAAAATAATCACCTCTCAGGAGAAAAACCATCTGCACTTTGATTGGCATTTCTATTTTGTCTTAAAAGAGCTTGCAACTCTGCCCTTGAGGGTTATCCTTCACCTTGTCTTCAGAAAAAGATGCAACTCCAAAATGTGTTCACACAGCAGAGAGTACACATAAGCTTCAAAATTCTTTCTGCTTACATGTACCCAAAGTCAACTAGCTTATAACTGACTTTTTTTTTAATGAACTCAATTTTTTTTTTCTCCTTTTTTTTTCCTTTTTTAGTCGTCTACTGAAGAATCTAGTTCTTAATCAGAAAATTATTTGCATAAGCCTGGATGTTATTTTAGTTTTATTAGTCCTTGCTTACACAAATATCATAATGGTCAGAAAACTCACTAAGGCTGTTTTGGTTATGGTGTGTTCCAAGTCAACTATTAATAGCAACTTTCCATTATAGTCTAAATATCAGGTGATGCTGGCTACTGACCACTTAAATCCAGAAGATTTTCATAGATTATGTCTAAATCTGGTCCTGAGAGGTGTAAGGTTGTTGAAAGCCAGCTGAGCTCTCCTGGACTGCGTGGCTTTGGGCAGCAGCTCCGTTGCTTTGTCACGCGAATGAGCGGGCAGGGACAGCACCAGAGCTTCAGGCAAACTCATCTTTTGGTGGAGGCAGCACGGATGAGGGAAGTTCCATTAAAGCCAAGATGGGAGGGGGAGCCAGCATTCAAATTGCCCCTGGCAGTCAAATTGCTCTGAATCCACAGCACAGCCACTCTGTCTAAAGAATCTTGGGCCTTGTCCTCATTTATTAGCACGATAGGTCCTTAGGACAAAGAATATAAACTGTTTTATAAGGCAGGTCATTTTGTTGAGTGGCCACAAAAAGATGATTTTAGTTACTTGAAAACTTTTTGAAGCAATGAACATGCCAATAAAAAATCCTTGATATTGCTGCCAGGTGAAATAAGAATTTCTAGTCTTTAAAGCGAATTCAAAAAGGAAGCTCATGCTTTTAGGTTTTATCAAAATAGACTGCAGAGCAAACTTCCTCATAAGTTTATTTGTAACATATATATTAGGACAGTTGCATAAATATATATAACACAATGCAGAAAACAAAAGAAAATTGTCAGAATTTTCAAATTTCAGCATAGGAGTAACTTTTTTCCTATTATTATTTCTACTGTAAAGATAGACACAATCAGCATAGCCGGTTCTGTGTGATTCCTCTAGCATGCCTTTTAAAAGACAATTGATTTGTGCATGTGCACATCTCTAATCTGATTAGAGAACACCCTAGCCAAATTAATGCAGATCGATTATCCATAAAAAGTGGGTTAATTGAATAATAGACATTGATATAAATGGCTAGTGGATATTTTTCTACATGTATGTGTGAAGTTGACATATTTTGCTGTTAAATAAAATATAGTGAAAACAAGTATATTGATTCACAATAAAGTTGATTAATCTATTCATTAGTGTAATTTAATTGTCTGTAAAATTAGTTGCTAAACAGTAGGGAACAGTCTATTATTATAATTGTCTGTGTTACAGTAAAGGAATGATTTTATTGAGTGCTACACAAATAAATCCAAATTTCCCAGCTATATGTATTAGAACAAAGGATGGTGTCATTTGCAATTACAGGAAATACTATAAAATTATAACAAACAGCTATTCACATTATCAGCTTAGTTACTTGTCAGACTCACTGTATTGAGCAGTCCATGGCAGAGAGTAGCTTAAAGAGAAACCCTCATAAAAGAATTCATTATCGATAGGAAAAAAGAGGACCTAATTGAGAAATGTCAGCCACTGTTTGCATCCTCAATAGAAGAAAAATGGACTATATCACAAAATGCCAACTCTGGCCATGTTCTCCAATTTTCTTTTCGAGGACACGAAGCAGTAGATTGGATTAAAAAGGAACTGCCAAAGCCATTATCTTTAACTTTCAATAAAAGTGCACTGTGTCCAAATGAAAAATGCCAGACATCATCCCTCCTTTCTTGGGGAAAATAGTAGAACCAATTAAAAAAATCCTGGTCTATAAATCTTTTGCATTTTAGGCTTTCAAGGAAAGAGCAACAGAACACTAAGTCATTAAAAACTGCAATAGCAAAAGAAAATTCTCATGAACTGCAAATGAAAAATGAGATGGGAGAAGAGGACATCAAAACAAAATTAAAGATTAGAAATATGGCCACCCTTTAGGTCTGATGTACATATTTGACTAAGTTTGTTATTATTGTCATACATGTAAAATACTATTTTAGTTCTGGAAGAGAGGACCTTTAAGAAATGCATCAAAACCTAAAATAATTATTTTGTTTCATTGAATTCCAAAATAGGAATAGCCATATCCTAAAATTTCAAAGAAAACTGTTTAGTCCTAGCATGTGTAGATTATTTGCACTCTCTCAACTTAAGGAAAAATGACATGTTGAGGATATTTATAGTCTTATTCAGAAAAATCCAGAAGCCTTTGCTAACCATGACTTATAGATGTGACAGTATCCAAGTGAGGATGTTTTATCAACAGTGCTCACCACAGATACTTTCCTTTCAAAGAAATTCCTAAAACCAAGCCCTAATGTTCTGTTATGAGGTTTAAAATTGTGTCCATTTTACTTCTGATTGTAATTCATGCTGGATAGAAAAAACTCCCAGTTCTGGACATCATTTGGGAGAAGAATGAGCAAACTACATATTTTGTAATCCATTGATTCAAGCAGTTTTCATTTTGCATCATGCAGAAGAGGAATATCATGGTGTTTCAGGCCCTGTATAATCATGCAGCTCCAGGATAGCTTTGCAGTGTACCCAGGATCACTCAGAGTCAGGTGCTGACCTCAGTTAACAGGGTGGTGTGTTCTGCATGAATTTCATTTTCCACCTCAGGTTAGATATATCTATATGGAGACTTCCCTTTATTGCTTTGCAATCTCACTACTGAAGTGGAAGTTGTAAAAACAGAATTCATCTCTGAAAGAAATGCTGCAAGTTCATTGGTTGCATGTCATAAAATAAAGGCCACACTTCTCTGTTCCTCCAAGAGCAGCTGGGAAGCAGGCCATTTGCAGAAAATGTGAAAAGGTGAGTGGAAAAATCTGAAAAGGTGAGGGACTGTATCTGAGAAGTTATTCAGTAGATGCTGTGTTTAAAAAAAATCCCTTTTGTAATCTCAGCAGTCTGCCACTCCCTCTTTCTGTGAAAACAAAATCTAAGTAAATATGCCTGCAGCTATTCGCTGCCATTCTGCAGCAGAGCAGACAAGGAGAGAATTACAGATTATTTTGACCACATAATGACCTTGATTCCTTGTGTCTGTCCTTTTCTTAAGTAACTGTGTGTGCACAAATCCACAAAGGATCTGAGAAATAATCACTGAAAGGGAAGGTTTGTGCTGGTATGAATTCCTCTAAAACAATGCCATACTTTTGCTAAACAGATACTTTCTCCTTTTCTGAGCCCTCAAAACAGAAATTTGGTAATGAAAGTTTTGAAGTACCAGCCCTGAGACATCCATTCATGCCACTTCTGACTCACATTATCTCTCCCTTGGTGTCAATAGCAAGAGCACCAGGATTTACCAGTGGCAGATAGGCATGCATTGCTTGCACTCCAGCACTCATGACTCTCAGAACAGCTGCTCCTCGCTCTTAAGAGGATAAATAAATAAATAAATAAATAAATAAACACATAAAAAAAGTCTTACTGTCAGTGATAAATAACCAGAATATCAATTTTCTGTGCAACTGTTATAATATTTTCATGGTAGTGAGGGGTTTTTTTATGCTAATAATGCATTTGGTGATGCTCAGGCATTTACCAGCCAGGTACCAAGCTTGTCAGAGTTCAAGAGCATTAGGACAATGCTCTGAGGCACATGGTGTGATCTTGGGGATGTCCTGTGCAGGACTGGGAGTTGGACTTTATGATTCTTGTTGGTCCCTTCCATCCTGGGATGTTCTATGATAATGTAAATCCTCTTCAGTCAGTTACTGTTGGTGTGGATATTGTGAAATATCAACTTTATGAAATAAACAAAGTAATAACAGGTACTTTTCTGAATTGCACAAACATTTCTCACACGTGCTATTTTTCTCCTTGTAACATATTTATCTCAATATCTATTTTTAAACTTAGATTCTCTACAAAAAAAAAAAACTGCTGGGTATAAATGTCTAATATCCTTCTATTAATCTTTTCATAGTTGTCTAATGTTGGGTGGGTGGCTTGTGTGTAAGAGAGAATTCATGCTGGCTTACTCAAAGACTGCTTGTTCCCAGACAGTTCTTTTTTGATCCACATATACAATAAACACAGAAGAAAGGAATTTTTGAAGTTCAAATTTCTCTCGGAACTGACAGATTCATGAGAAACCGTGGTTCTCAGTTACCTCCCAATTATAATTTATACAATGCAAGTCTTTGAAATCAGGACTGAAAAGCACAGGTATGCTTCATACTAAGAGGCTATCATCTTCATTTAATCAATACTACAAAGACAAAAGATGACAAAAATTGTATTCTGCAAATGCCCCTGCATAGTGCTGTATTAATTTTCATCAGTGGAGGTCATTACACACGCATGTTTGTTTGGATAACTGATAATAAGATGGGTTAGTATGTATTGAGGGGGAATTTCTTGTTGCTAGGGGAAGACAGCAGTGTTTTGCTTTCCACAGAATTTGATTTGGTTACCCAACTAATAATTGATTCATTGACCATCTATTAGACTTCACTTTTGTACTTTACTTTCTGGCAAATTAAATAATCCTGTTCTTAGATTGTTGTTAGTGGCAGCAATGGTTCAGTCTGTTTCAGAAACATTGTCATCTGAGCTATAAATAGTGGCAGGTTATTTTTTATGAACCTTTACAATGAGTATCATAAATATGTGATGATTTTAATTGAATCTTATTAAGGTATTTAATCTCTCCTGATTGCATAGCAAATAATAAAATTGTATCTATTTAACACCTGTGAAAGTCAAAGTAGGTAATTTATTACATAGATTTCAACATAAAGTAAGTACATGCAGTAACATCTTGGGGGTTATGTATTTAAAACATGGTTGTTGCATTTTTTTATGCTTTTCACCAGCTCAAAAACCTTAGAACAGATATTTCAAACAGCCACATGGTACACTATTGGTTAACAATAAACTGAAAACCAAAAATATATTAAATGAGATTTTGAACCCATCACATTGATATGTCTGTTATATAGCCACTTATCATCAGTAAGTAGTTTATTTAAATATTGCTAATCACTTAGTATTCAATATAAGGGTGCTGTCTCAATGAAAAATTAATTTCTTTGAGAGACTGTATTCTGCACAAAGAATTACAACAACTTTCTTATAAGTTTATAAACATCTGTGTTAATATAGAAGAGAAACTAGTATTGCAAATAACCAGTTGTCCTCATCTTGAGCCTTCTTAAATTCACACCAGGAAAATACTGGTCATTTTAGATAATTATCCATAAAAATAAAAGTTCTGTAATCTAAGTTTGCATAAACCTCAGTCAGGCATAACTGTTGAATGCAATTTACGGGATAAAACTCTGGTACACCTTGCAAATGTGGAGAGTAAATACAGCAGATTGGCCCCAGAATTCTTCAGGTGCATTCTCTGAGACCCTATGCTTTCTCATGCCATCTCTTCCCTATAACCCAGGTATACATTCCTTTTTTTCTGGAACACAAAGTCCAATTATTTTTAGGAAGGCTTAGTTTTCCTTCACCAGTAGTAAAAGAAAAGCTCATTACTTCCTTGCTGGGGAGGAGTACTGCACCTGTGTGTGACAGAGAGCACTCCCTCAGCTCTCGGGGTGGTGATCTTCAGGAGTGAGAGCAGACCTGGCCTCTCCCCTGGTAGCCCCAGCACTGACAATGAGGTCTCACACCCCAGGCCAAAGGCAGAAGAGCACCCATGTGGAACTCCTGCAGGATTAGGTGCCCACAGGGCTGGGGGCTAAAAGTACAGTCTGCCTTGATTGAAGCTTGTTAGGGATTCAAAGTAACATTTTAATGGAGCGCTTCATGACACAGGGATTTAGGGAGTGCTTTCAGTTAACTAGCTCTTATTTCTTATTCTCTTCTCTAAAATATTCTCTTGGCTCAAGGGGGACGTCTCTCTTTGATCACCTGTGCTAGGTGGCTTATATATCAAGTACAGCATAGGTTAATAAATATGATTTCTGAAATGATTGCACAGTTTCCTGATGTTTGAAGCCAGAAGGGATCCTCAGATCATCTATACCAGGTCATTAAGGTTTACCAAGGCTTTATTCTAGACATAAAGGTGTTGATTAGAACAAAGAATTTTAGACCTCATGAGATCTAACTATGCTATAGGCAAAGTCTGAAACTAATCCCCAATGCCCTTGCAATGGCAGGAAATTAATTAGATGAAATATGCCTGGATGAGCCTAGAAAATAATCTTGATAATAGGTGTTAAGGAAGGCAAAACAAAAAATAAAGGTCCAGTTTCAACCTCTAATCCTTGGATTTTGTTACACCTTGATCATTAAAGATAGATAGCTCTCAATTATTGGAAATCTTCCCCTTCTGTTACTACATATAAAAAATAATTCTATTGCCTGTTTTGGGGTTTTTTTTAACCATCTGAATAAAAAAATTGGTCTTGCATAGCAAAACTTATTTTCTAGTGTCAGAATCATTTTGGTAAGTTCTTTTTAAGTTCTTTCTAGTATTTCTACCTGCCTTGTGAACTAGATTTTTGGTTTTTTGTTTAGATATTAAAAGAGTCAGTTCCAGTACCTTACTTGCAAAGGAAACAAAGCTTTGCTACTTTTACCTTATGTATGACTTTTGGATCACATTTGTTATGTGACAACACTGCACCAATGGTATTGTTATCTTGGATGATTCCTAAATACATATTGAAGACAAAAACAGGGATGAGCATTTATCTAGGGAAACTTCCCAGTAATACCTTTAAAATCTATAATGAAGGAAAAAATATAATCTTCATTGCCAGGACAACTGTTATAGTGACAAATGCAATAGCACTAAGCAGCTGACATTTGTAGACACTTCAGAAATGTATTAAACTAAGCACTAAACTGCTTAGTTTAATACATTTTACCTCCACATTTGCCAGTGGATTTCTCATTTGATTTATTCTGGTAATTGTTAATGTTTTTTGGGTTTGCATTGCAGTTTTTAGTTCAGATAGTTTTTCCTGGTCCCTGAATCTTTGATGTCAACCACGCATTGATTGACTTCAATATTTGTTTAAAATGTTTCTAATTTACTTGATTTTCCTCATATTATTCACAACTATAAACAATATTTAATAGGCTTTGGTATTTTTGTGAATTTAACTTTTGTTGTGGAGTTTCTCTCAATGTCATAAAGATTTTGTCCTTTAATGTAAGGTGTTTTGTTGCCCCTTTCTTTTAATGTTAATTGCGTGGGTCATTGTCACTGTTTAAATGGATGCACTCCTTTCTGTTTCCCACTAAAGGCTGGGGTCAGAATATATTTCTAAAGATTCAGTCTGTCTTCTGACATCTTTGTGAAAGCGAAAAGTAGAGAGGAGCTGCTGATACTGCTACTGAATTAAAAGTTCAGAAGAATTTCTGAATAAACCTGAAATGAAGCCAAGGCTGAAACACATTCTAAACACATTCATATGCATGTACCAGGCTCCAAGTATTCTGCAGCAGTCTCAGTCTAAGGTCTGGTGCCTTTGTTTCTTTTCCTTTGTTTACCACATGTTTACTTGGAGATATAGCACGAGGAGCAGAATCTCATTTGATCCCCTAAGATAAGCAGTATCCAGTTAGGGTGGTGTGTGAAAAGATGGTGTCCCTGGGAAATCTCAACTGTTTGTTGAAAGAGGCATATTTCAGTATGTGCCATTCTTGCTGAAAATTGAACTTGGCTTTGGTCATATATTTTAAAAAACTGATCTGAATTTGAATTGCTAGAGGGGTTTTTTTGTCCAGGTGAGTCTCATGGGAATGGGAATTTTGAGATGCTTAGTTCTGTGCTCAGTAGGGCAACATCCTAGACTTAGTTCAGGGAGTGTCAGTATCAGTCACACTCTGATTGATGCTGGCATTGGATAACTGCATTTGTACCCAATTTTGATTAGCTTTGAAGCAGAATTAGACGGCATACTGCATTTGATAATCCTTCTAATCCACTCAGACTTCATGTGAGTGACAAGGCAGCTGCTAAAAGTGTGAGAAGCAAACCTTAAATGGTGATAGAAACTTTCTCCTGCATCTCAGCCTTTGTTCCAGTTTGGATCCTCACCACTGCGTTCTAATTGCATTCTTAGTGTTTCTCAGTTGCAGCCCTTTGCAAATGACACTTGAAGGAGATATTTGGTCAAAGAGCCTATTTTTACAAACTGGAACTCATCCCTATATGCACTTCAGCCTATTCATTTCCACAAGCAATGAAATACTTCTTAAAATAAAAAGATTCAACTCCATCCATTAGATTTTCAGAAAAGGCAGTGTCTCTCTATAACGCAATACATATATTTTGGTGATAGGCTGGTTCAGTGAGGGTCAGATTTCACAGCCTTCACATAAGTTTTCATATGGGTGTGTGAACTTCATACCACATAGTGTGGTTGTTTCAATCAGTCAGAATGGACTTACTAATTCTGGATTTTTGCATTTTATGCTTTACTATTATCTATATGTTTTATTAAATCTTTCAGGCTAAAAATTATTAGAAAGAATACTGTTTCAAAAAAGACACAAGACTTGGGCACAGCAAAATGGAAGTGAGAAGCCTTGAGTTTGTAAAGTCATTTTCACTGTTGTTACTGAAAAATCTGTTATAAAACTGCTTTAAAAAAACAATCTACCTCTTTGTTCCACTTGGTAGGCATGTGATTTTTTCATCCATGCTAAAACTGACCCATTTGGTCTTTGGATACTAGGCCTGTTCTGTCAAGATGGCTTGCAAAAGATCACAGACATGCCCTAAATGCAAAAATCCATCCTGAATTGCCAAGGTAAACAGACAAACAAGATAGTCTAATTCTGCTTCCTTTTATCAGAAAAGTGTAAAGTTTACCAAGTTCAAATGAAATTAAATTAAATTTTAAATTAAACGTGTTAGATTAACATAGGGACCTACAGGGAGCTGCCCCAAAATAGCATCTTGGTTTTTCATGCCTTCTTCATTTTTGTTAAGAATAATGTGCTAGACAAGGTGTTACTCCCATTAGTGAAACATCATTTAGGTATCAAAGTTAAAACAATTTTTAAGCCTATAAGTGAAAAAAAAGAGGTTTAAATCAGGTGTACTTTTCATTGTTGAAAGCAGGAATGAAAAAATAGTAGGTGAGACACTTATGATTTACAGCATTTGCAGACCCACACAAACCTAATGTGACAATAAGGACAAGAAATCTAGTTCCAATTTTACACCTCCTCACTGTCTTCATAAGCCAGATTTCTGAATCTCCAGTTTCACATCCATGGCTGTAGGAATAAAATTCAATATGAAAGTGTTTTTGTCTCAGGTGAGTGATTTTTTCTATATCAATTGAAATATTAGTGTAGAATTTCAAGCCATCAACAAGGCAAGGGCTTAACCTACTGACTTAACTGTCAATGAAGAAGAAAAATTTGAAAATCATGTTTAATGCTGAGGTAATGTTTTGAGTATATTACTGGTCCTTATAATTTATAAAATAAAAGCTGTCTATTTAGAAGTTCAGAAAACACTTAATTATTCTTATTTATTTGTTGAACCAACTTCCAGATTACCCTGTCCAGTTTGCAAAATTGTCTTGAGTATTAACATGTTGAATATCTTCCTTTTTGCACAATTATTCCTTATTTCATTCAAGTAATAGTAGAGATCTTTTCTCCATCATTAATTAATAAACTTGTTGGAGTTCCCTCTTCAAAGCCCTTTTCCCCTCATTACCCAACCATGATGAGAATATAGAAAAATGTCTTGCATTGCACAGAGCCTTACAAACCCGCTCCCATCTTAAGGATTACAACATGGAAATGAGCTATCCATAAATATTAAAAATTATCTGCTTCTCACAGATGTTCCCTCTGCCTATTATCTGCAAAATTTCTGGATCAAGTGTTCAATATGAATATGTTAGTATCCACTAAAGATTGCTTTTGGCAGCATATGTGTTGATATCAGCAGGAAATAAATAGGAAAACATTAAAAGGTATAAAACTTTAAAACAATAGCTTAAAGGTGTTTTATAAACTACAGATGGCTTATATCGTTCAAGTGGATGTCTGGTGTAGAATTAGAAACAGAGAAGACTGGAAGAGAACTTGAAAATGACTGGAAATAATGTGTCCCATGCAGTATGTTGTATTTAAAGCAGAGATAAGCAAAATGAAAATTGCTGCTCTTTTCTTGTACGAGTAAGGCCATGCTAGCATGTGTGAATAGGAGTGGTCCCCCTATTTTTTAATACAATGTTCTATAGAATGATACTTGCCACTCTGGATCCTCTCCAAAAAGATGATGCTCTCTACATTAGATTGATCATTTTTCTGTGCTCACTCACACGTCGCAGCCATTGAATTTACATAAATGTTCATCCCATGTAGAAGAACTGCCAATATCTATAAATGAAATGGGAGCTAGATGAAACAAACTTCCTTTTGTTAAATTATTAGTATTCTCTTATTAGTGCTACTCTCTATCTCTAAGCTGAACAAAATCAGTGAAGTCTCCCTGTGGAAGAACCATTTGGAAGTGTTCATGGTTTAACTTGGACCAAGTTTACAGGCTCCATTCCTCTCCTGAACCACCCCAGCACTGTGAACTCATCACACTGCAGGCAGTGAGAATGAGGAGGGAATTGACACAGACAGAGAAAAAGAATATCACTAAAAGAGCAAGGGCAAAGCAAACTAGAGGTATTTCAGCAGGCTGGTGTGAGCAGGATGGGAGGGCTGAGATGGAGCAGTGTGGATACATGACAGCCAGAAGTAACAAAACAAAACGTACAGAGCTGGCACTGTTAATAAGACACTATATATTTAAGAAAATATCGTGTCATAGTGAGACATTTCACTCTGACAAAACCAAACTGGTCCTACAACATAAAAAAGAAAAAGTTCATTTTGGTTGGATTTTTTATTTTGTTTTGTTTTAATGATTAAAAAAATATATATTCAGGTGTTTGTTCATTAAATCTCTGCCATCTATCTAGAAAATAAAAAGCCTCTTTCTCATGATAAAATTGCTACAGTGAAAATTAGTATCTTGTTACTTTTCCTTCTCTTATTTTCGTTTCCTTTCTGTAAACTGCTGTGCTGCTTTTGACAGCTGTTTTGTTTCGGTGTCTTACTAAATGATGTGCAGTGTGGGCAGTGAGTGGTCTGCAGTTTGTATACAATCAGGCTGATTAAAAGGCACTGCAGAGAGGTGCAATAACTGATAACATGGATGTTAATCATCACTGAACTTCACAGAATCACAGAATGAGCTGAGTTGGAAGGGATCCACAGGGATCACAGAGTCCAGCTCCCGGCCCTGCACAGGATCATTCCCAAGATACACCATCTACCTGAAAATATTGACCAAATGCTTCTTGAACTTTGTCAGGAGTTTGTGCTAGGATTTAATGTGAACTCTACATCCTAGACACGGATTTTTTGCTGCTTTTAGAAGGTCAAATACCGTTTCTATGGAAGGTCTAAATGAAGTCTGTATACAGAGTACCGTAGCAATTTTTTCCCTGCTGCCCACGAGGACCTGGCACTTGTATAAAACTTGTGGAGACCACACTTGTCTGCTGAGTGCTCCTCCAGTGCAAACAAAAGACTAAAATCTGAGCTGTGGATTTTGATATTTTATAACCACTTGCCTGAGACTTCTGAGCAAGGTTTTTCCATTTATTCACATTCTTTGAATCCAACCTTACAAGCAGAGGCAGCTGAGGTGTCTCAGTGGTGGCTACATTAGCAGTACTGATTGCATTTACCTCAGTAGAAAATCCTCTAGCAGCTGCACTGAGGGAAAATTTCCTTCAATGGCTGACACAATAAGTCATTTCTCCTGATCACCAGTTCCTACAGTGACATAACAGTTTACTTTCCTCTCTTTACCAAAATATTCTGCTCTAACTAAATAATTAGTCAGCTTTTTATATGTGCCAGGGAAGAAAGTTTTGATCCAGAGTATATTGTCAGAGTAAGCTCATGGCCAGTGTCAGCCATTCATATGCCACTGAAGTCTCACTGTGCCAAAAAAAACCACTTACCTGGTGTCTAATAGTTACTGCCTGTTGGGAATCAGACTCACCATAAGCCCTCTTTTCACATACTGTGCTATCTACCCACCTTCCTACATCAATGGTTTCACTAGCTTGCAGGATCACTCAAAAAAATCAAAAAGGAGTCTACACTAATTGCATACATGATATAATATAGAGTCCTCACACTGTTGGGACAGTGTTTTCAGACTGAAGCATCTTACTCCAAGGATTCATCACAGAAATGCCAAGAAGTAGCCAAGCTGCACACACAACACAAGAGCAATTGTTATTAAGATGTTAACCACAAAAGCCCAGTTCCAATCTAAATGCTCAAATAAATGTCCCTAAATTAGTAATTGTGCTGTAGGTGTTTGAGAGAGACACACTGAGATATACAAAGGGATACATAGGATACTAATGTGCTTCTAGAAGACGATCAAAATTACAGCTTCAAAGAAACAATAGCACCCAGAGCATTTTATCTTCAGTTAGGTGACATAATTTCAAAGGTGAAGTTGTTACTTACAAGAAACTGTGTCCAAATGATAGGTTTGCTAAATTTCACAGGGAGAAACAGTACAAGCACAAAAGTGTTTGTCAATTTAAGGCTTTTGAAAATGTTCTCCAGAGAAAGGCTTTTGGGTCAGGTTAGTCAGACAAAGCAGCCAGTGGATTTGATAGAAAAGTTCTAAATTCCATGTTTTATCATTGTGAAAAAAATCCCCTAACAAACCCACAATATTTGAGAATAAGACAAAAGTGCAAATGGAAGACAAAGAAAAGGAGTTTCATTTTTAAAATATTGTAAAAATATTGTTAGTATTGCCTTGAAAATTACTTTAGGGGGAAGTGTCCCATACTTTCTTTTAAAAATCCTAGATTATTTCACTGTGACAATATACTGCAAGTCAATTGCTTTGTAGTAATTCCCTATCCCCGTGTCCCGAGAGCCCAGAAAAATTATCTACTGAACAGAGCCATGATTACTTGATGGTTTGTATTTCTTCATTCCCAGTTGAAGGAAAACCATAGAGTGGTAGATAGACAATGGTCTGTGTCTATGTCTCAGTCCCCTTTGCAGTTAAAACACGGCTGGAATGGGATATCTGGACCCAGAAATTTGTGAGCTCTCTCTGCAGCACAGTTTAGCCTGAATGAGTCAAACAGCAACACTTAAAACTATTTTTTGTATATTCATAGCTTTTCTATAATCCATGAGTGACAGAAGCCAAAGAATACTACACTTAAAGTTGTACAGTATGTTTGGTTTTCTCATGCTACTCAAAAATCAGAATTCTTTACACATAATTGAACTATAAGTATATGGCAAATACACGGCATGGAAAATGCTCAGCTCCTTGTCAAAGGCAAGGTATGCAATAGGCTGGTTAAAACCTGTGATCTTTGGAACATTAATTTTATGTTACTTACATTTTCAAAATGCTGAATAAAAAAGACAAGTTAACAAAAAATAATGTACAGGTTACTTCACATAATTTCATTCTCTTAGCAATGCAATGTTTTCAGCCAATTCAAAACATCATAGTAAATTCACTGAAAAGTTTTCCATGGAATTCGTTCTAAAGGCTTATGGAGGTACTGTTTTAATGGAAATTAATGCTGTATTATGCGTAGCTTTTTCCTCTTATCATGTGTGTTCCTGTTTTCTAACTACAATTTCTACAAGCACAGAACTGTGGCTCCTTAAACATTACAAAATAATAAAAAAAAAAAGAAGTAAAAGGCTTTCCTTTAAGCAGAAAGAAGGTTAGAGGGATCTATTTCTGAGACAAGAACAAGTGGAGGATGCAGATAATGTAGACTGACCTTGCTTATTCAATATGTAGTTAAAAGCATAGACCTGTAGACAAAAACCTGGAGTGTCTTATGGTAAATGCCTCTGTTCTGGGATTGTTTTTTACTGTCAGTCATTACTTTTCTATTTTTAGCTCCAAGGCACCATCTGCCTCCAGCCACTTAAGGGAGAATCTTGAGGTCCCAGAGTCTGTGACCATCATTGACTTCACTATCCCACAAAGCAAAGCTTGAAACATAACATTTATGCTTTCTCGTACAGCTTTTGATCCATACTTTAAAACAAAACTCCCTCTTATTTATTGATTGCTAGGACTTTTGGGGACAGATTATCAACCTTTTGCCTGCCTGCAGCACTTCTTTAGCAGAATAAAGAACAAGGAAATCTCTTCCTATTAAACTGTAGGGCAAAGACCCATCAGAGCTGTGTTTAGCCTCTGAACTGAGCCTGTTCTCAGTGTCATTACCATCCCTGCAGTCAGTGAGGAGATATGGATGCCTCCACAAACCCAGAGAATGCAATCCAAAGCCCTTGATAACATCTCCATCTACTCACTGTGATTTTAGTGGCACAATGTGGCAAATTGCTAATTTAGGAGCCTGAAGTTTAAGCTATAGCCTCCTATGTTTAGTATGATGAGATACGAGGGAGAAAACAACAGAACACAATACCTGCAAAAGTCTTTTCAGAACAATTGTCATCTCTACCATTTGAAACAGCCCAGGATGCTTCCTACACTAAAGCATTTCATCCCTCAGCCAGATTCATGAGAACATTTTAAAATTTCAATATCCTGGAGCACAAATGCAGCATTTATCACATGATTGTAATTTGATTCTATCTCAGCTACGAAGAGGTAGCATTTCTTTTGAAAATGTCACAAAACTTTCATGCAAAGTTTTCTTAAAGTTTCCAATTGAGTTCATTCACTTTTAGTCATATTAAAAACCTTGCCAAAAATAACTCAGTGCACATTGTATTACCATTAAATCTGATAAATCTCATTGTCATGATATTTTAACTGTGCTATGAAGACAGAGTAGGAACATTTGTGATTACTAAATTGTGTTATTTTTGAAGGCGTTCAGGATAACATTTACGAATGTTACAGAACTGCACCAAATCAAAACACCCTCGAGCTGAAAAATTGATTTCCTTGGAGCTACTGCACGGAAGCATGAGACTATAGCATATTAAATGTTGACTTTCATGTATTAGACTGTTTTGTAGAGCTTCAGAGGATTCTGATAATAGCTGATGTTTCCTTACAAATACATTCAGATTTTTAAAATGGAATATGTGAAATGTGATTTTTCATCTGTATTATAATCAAAGATTTCTTGTGTTCTCCAAAAAAAAGATACCCAAAGAGCATTTTACTGTCAAAACACAAATTATAACATCCTGTGTCCCACATAGAACAAGCCCATCAATTTAACACTTTTTTATTGTCACACAATTCAGAAAACATAGACAGCAACAGGTATTTCAGTAGCTTCAGAATCAATTTGAAATTTCTATTAATAAAAAAAAATACTTTACATTCCTTTTCTGTAAGTGAAACTTTTTTTCTGGATAGAGATGAAATAAAGTATGTGTCTTAAAATACTCTGATTAGATGTAAACTCAAGAGTTGAGCTAATTTCTATCTCCTGATCCAGAAGATACCATGCTAAAGCAGAGTTAAAATACGCAGCCCATTTTAGTGCTGCTTTTGCAGATTGAAGCAGAATGTGAGTTTGCCGAACTGTGAGCTTGCTTAGGAGCCTGATAATTTGAACTGTTAAATCAACGGGAAGTTGCACTCCTAAATTTTGGAATTCCAGGTGAAAATAATAGGATTTGAAAATGGAACTTAGGATAGAATTTGACATTACCTCACTCAAAATACTTTGGATAGCTTGTTAAGTTCATTTCACCTTCAACTTTCCTAATTTTCCATTTTTGTTTTTATGCAATATATTTACATTAAAAAAAAAAATTGAGCTCTTGCTTAAACTTCTAATAGAAATAAATCTTTTAAGTATTTCTCTTGCTTCAGTTTTCCCCTGAGTAAATGCACATTTGTGTAAGGACAGCAAAATTTTGATTTTTAAAAAATGCAGACAAAATCATCATAGAGCCCTACTGACAGGCTTGGGTAATTTTTTTCTCATTCTATAATAAATTGTCAAAGGTTCTTTTTCACTGCGGTAGAAATGGTGATAAAAAAGATGACTATGTTTCATCAGAAAGAGGAAGATGGTGCTGAACATTCATTCTGAAGAACACTCAGTAGATTAAAACATTTTTGATTAATGCATTTGTAAAAATAATACTACATTATCTGTGCTTTTCCCATGTTGTTTGGAGAGCAACCTGGTATTTTTAAATAGTAATCTTCATCAAGGCCATTCTACTCACTTTCTGAAAATACAATTTCTGATATCAGAATCCCAGAGTTGCATTAATAACCCAAATGGAAAGAAAAGCATTGCTGATTCTCCTTCCCTAGTAATGAAAAATTCACATTTAGTGTGTTTGGTGAATTTAACAGTACTGTCTTTAAGTCATGTCCTTCAAAATAATCTAAACTCATACACATCCAAAATTATTCTTTAATTAAATTCAGAAAAAGGAGAGACATTACTTACCAGTTTCTATTCCATCTCCATCTGGATTCATCCCAAGACATTGTGATAAATAACTGTTGTCCCAATCACATTTTCAAACCAGGCTTTTTATAACAATGTAAACCTAAACATCCGTTCAACAGCCAGTATGGAACATGATATGCTTTTGTGTTTTGTGATAAACAAATGCATTGGGGTGGCCTGCATGCATTGCAGAGACAAGCAGAAACCCTTCACAGAAGCATTGACAAAGTTTTTTGTACAATGATCAAGAACAGCTGAAACATGCATCAGAGAACATAATTCCCCCTCACTTTACAGCATTTCCTCCTGTGAAGCAAGGTACCTGTTGTGCCTGAATTCCTCTTGCCTCACTGAATTTTGATACATTTTAGCAGGATAATAAGGTAGCATATTTGGCTAGAAAGACAAACACACTTGCAAATTTGTGGCTCTGTTGAACTGATACAATTCTATAAATGCTGAGGCAGAAGAGTTCGGCCGTTTGTTTCTGACATTCCTCAACAGAGGGCCATGGATGTTTCTGGTGAGTAAGAACTCTATTGGCTCATCCAATTAGCAAATATTGCTGACTTTCATCCTGACACTGGGACATCTTTTGCTTTCAAAATGTGAAAACAGGACATATGATGTTGTATGTAGCTGGGTGTAAAGGGTAAACAAAGTCATATTACACGCTGGTGAAATTAATCATGTAAGAAATCCTAGAGCATGACCCAAAATGTTACAAGTGGTTTTTGATTCATCCTAGCTTCCTGATCTGGCCCATGTGTTAACCCAGTTTCCTTGGAACTTTTTGCAAGATTTCAATTTCTTAGCACTTTAAAGTTACTTCTAAAACAACTCGGTCAGTGTCTTTCTCCGCCTTTTCCACAGATTTGAAATCTGGAAAAATGTGTGCATATTCAAGGCCAGAAGCAGATTATGCTGTGGGATGAGCTAAGGTCTCTTTATCTGAAAATTCTACAGGTTTAAAATGGTACCTTTCCACCTCTGAAAAGGATCATTACCAGGATTTCACTGGCTATATTGCAGTCTGAAAATGCATTTTTGATGCCCAGAAGTTATTTTAGATCTCATTTAGTGTCTTTTTTTGTGACTACTTTCTTACCCTGCACAAAAGTAGAACAATTACAACTTTTATATTAGGGTCAGGAACTTTAAAAATGTGTTGCAATTTAAATTAAAGTAGCAAGTTCTTTCTCCCCAAAACACTAGAGATAAACTGTTATTATTATGTTTTATAGGGTTTTGTGGCATTTATTAAGGATGATGTTAATTTCTCTCCTTCAGAAGAGGAACACACCAAAAAAAGTTTGTGTCACTTAAAGATTCCATATTACCAGAAAAATTATAGATTTTGTACTATTGATATCCTTATGATAAATTGTGAAATGATTAATTTGATTACTACTGTCCCATTCTGTTTATTTAATGCTTCTACTCTGCTCAATGTTATTTTCTGAACTAGAACTTAGAAATGGGTGGTGGCTTACTGGTATTTCATGACTTTCCATCACTCGTTTTGAATATTTGAAGATTATGATGAGAAAGAATTACATTGTCCATTCAAAAGAAGTAAACACTCAAACACTCCAAATGGAGTGTTGCTAGAGAAATAGATGAGGTGACCTACATGCAGATTCCTAAGAAGCTGCTGATAACTAGCATAAAGTTTATTATTCAAACATTCTATGGCAGCACACGCCAAAGAAGAAAAAATATTATCCTACATTTGCTTTAAAATCTATATCAGTTCAGTTGGAAAAGACCCCTATGTTCACAAAGTCCAGTCCTTAATCCGGGACAGCAGCTACCCTTTGAGCATCTCCAGGGATGGTGACTCAATCACTTCCCTGGGCAGCCTGTTCCAGTGCTTGCCATCTTTTGGTGATGAAATTGTACCTAATATCCAATCTAAACCTGCTGTGGTGCAACTTGAGGCAATTTCCTCTTTCTTATCACTGGTGACCTGGAAGAGGCCAACACCCACCTGGCTGCAGAGAGAGGTGAGCCCTCTCCTCAGCCTCCTTTTCTCCAGGCTGACCATCCCCAGCTCCCTGAGCTGTTCCTCGTGGGACTTGAGCTCCAGAGCCTTCACCAGCTCTGTTGCCCTTCTCTGGATTTTCTTCAGCTCTTCAAAGTCTGTCGTGCAGTGAGAGCCCAGAACTGATGACAGGATTCAAGGTGTGGCCTCTCCAGTGCCAAGTACAATCATTTCTGTTGGGAAATATCTGTCCCTTTGCAGTGGAGTTGGTACTTAATATAAGAATTGCTTAAAATATGATGTCTGATAGAATATCTGTGGGTGAAGATGTTAACATTCTTAGTATCAAGGTTTCCATATTAAATATGACATTTAAGTTCTGTGTTAAAATGAAATTAAGACAAGGCAGGAGAAACAGAGAAGTAGGAGAAAGAAAATTATTAAGAACCACAAAATGGTAGTTACTCAAAATAGTTAGAAAATTCCCGTGGGACATAATGATTCAATGTCTTTATCTGTTTAAATCAGGAACTATACTTCAATTTCTCAGTCTCACATGAGTCATGTCACTGCTGTATATCATATATTCTGGTCCCAGTATAGGGCCAGAAAAAGAAAGTCTTTTTTCTATTTATGGCTGATACATTTAAATTCATCTAACTTCACACTTTGTGTCAATATAGAGATGTTTCCTACTGAAGAATTTCAAGCAAGGTCTATGCAGGCTTATACTCAGCAAAAATATAACTCAGCAATTTATCTTAGACATGGGTGACCTGACCTTTACATTGGTGACCATATGTTTAAAAATTGCACAACAACTTAACGACTTTGATTTAAAACCTGTAGCCAGTGGTGCAAAAAGCACAGAAGCAAAGAGCTTGTGGAATGCTATGATAGGACAATATCAGCCCACAGAGAGGCTAAAAGTGAAACAGTAAAAGTAAGCTTAAAGCTTATCCACAAGCCCAATTATGAGAGAAGGGGAAAAATTTTTAAAAGTAAGTGAAAAAAATTATAAAAAGACAGATGGAGTTATGGAGTTCAGTTGGCTAATTTTCTACCTGACTGCCTGGATGAAAAACAGAGATGTACTGACCTTGTCCATCTGTATTTCGGAGAAATTCAAATTGTCAATCTGCTTCAGTTAACCAAAAAGCCTAGGTTGAATAGTCACTAACTGAACCCTAATCACTCATAAAATGTTTCTTGGCATTACAAAAAGTCAGAATTGTTCCTTGCAGGTGTGTTCTGCCATTCATCCTGAAAACATGACTTGCTAATATCAGATGGCTGAATGGCTTTAGCTAAAATAAGGGCAGAATCTAAATTGCCACTAAAAGCTTACAGCAAATCTTTTCTTTTTTTTTCCTAATTTCCCCACAAATTTTAAAAGAGCTTTGTACCTCACTGACTTGTTTTTCATTTTCCCACTTTGCTTCCTATTTCTGGTCAGGGCCACAGTACAAATAGGAACATCTTGACATCAAAGGTTGCTTTTTAGATTATAATAATTCAAATAAATGAAGCCTCAGCTCCTCTCGACTATGAATTTTTAACCTAACTAGAAAAGAGAATTACTAAAAATATTAAGCTCTTACAGGCATCTAAAGGAAAGGCACAAGTATGGTGAAGGGTCTGGAGAGAGAAGACACATAAGGAACAGCCTGGAGGAGTCTGAGGGGAGAGCTCACTGCAGTCACAACTTCCTCATGAGGTGAAGAGGAGGCACAAGCATCAACCTCCCTCCTCCTCTGACCACTGACAGGACCTGAGGGAATGGCCTGAAGTTGTGTCAGGGGAGGTTTAGTTCAGATATTAGAAAAAGATTCCTCACCCAGAGGGTGGTTGGGCACTGGAATAGGCTGCCCAGGGCAGTGGTCACAGCACCAACCTGACAGAGCTCAAGAACCATTTGGACAATGCTCTCTGGGATATGGTGTGACTCTTGGAGTGTCCTGTGCCTGGGAATTGGGCTCAGTGATCCTGACGGGTCCCTTCCAACTCAACAAATTCTACGACCCTATTATATTTGCAGTTCATCTTTCTCTATTTTACCACAAATAAATAAAACTTGCTTACTTGTTATGAATATTTTAAATCATTTTAAGTTACTCCATCCTTTAAAAGGGCTAATAATGGTTTATGTAATATTAAGTTTAATATTCTCTCTTCTTCCAACAAAAATGATTGAATTTCAGTAAGATTGACAGACTGATTACAGTAAATGAAAATTACTATAGAAGGACTGGATGAATGTTGTACCTGACAGTCTACACAAAGTTATCTGATGCTTCTCCATTTCTCTTTTTCTAAATATCGTTACAGGCATCTGTAAATGTCCATTTATGAGACTGAGCAAGTTCCCAAAGTGTTCTAGCATAGAGTTGAAAGTTTATGAAGTAGTGATAGAGGATGGACACATAGTATCCACTTCACATTGGACCCGTATATTTCCAGGTTCATTTGTGGGCTTTTTCCTTTTAACATATAGTTGCATGAATAAATTTTCCATGTGAAGTAATTTCTTTCCAATGCTAAAGTAAAGTTTACAAATTCCCTTGTTAAGCATTTGCAAAGAGTTTCAATGTCATTTGTCAAGAAATCAAACATCTATCAAGAGCTTACTTTTGCTTCAGTTGACACAGGTGACCCTAATTTCAGTCACAAGGTCAGTGGTTTATAGAACAGGTGCCAAAGAGGATTTTCTGAATCTCAGGCTGGTTTGGGACTGACAGTGGGAGGAGTCAGATTTTCATCATTGCTGCTTATTCCCAAGCTCTATGGGAGAGGAACCTCCTAATTTAGGATGAGGAAAGGTACTGCAAATGTGTTGTGGCACCTCAGAAGGCAGCACTTCACACCTTCATAAGACAGAGCTTAAATCATGAGTCATTTATGGTAGACATAAACCCATACTATTTTCCGTTACTATTTGTAGCAAATATCTACATCTTGCAAAATTCTTAAACTCCAACAGCTTTTGAAAGCACGGACTCTTCTTCTTTAAAAAAAATAAATATAGTGAATTTTTTTCCAGTTTATTTGAGAAAAATTAAATTAAAAAATAAAATAATATTCCATGAATATCAAGAGACACTCAACCCCAGTAAGTCCCTGTGACTTCCAGTAAGGAAAAAGGAGTATTTCTCATCAACTGGCTGGTGTTTTCCTAGCAGTGTGTTCAGTACTGGTGGTTTTAGCTTACTGTGAACCTCTCAGTCATTGCAGGAAATCTAACAGTATTGGGATCACTCTTTTGCCACATGTTCCTCAATATGCCCATGTTCTCAAAGTCCCAAACTACCCATGCTTGCCTGCTGTGCCTTAAATTATTACATGGCACCTTGGTAATTCAAGTATTAACCATGTACTGATCACTCCTGCTTTAGAGATTTATTTCTCTGAGTTATTTACATCTTGGATTTTTCAAAGGGTTGGGAACAGCCTGATTCCAGCTGCTACTGCTCACATTCACAAGATGTTTCTTTTCTACTACGTGTTCCTGTTTAGGATTCTTGGCCATTTGTTGGACTGAGGGACAGGTCTTTATATCTTGGCCACCCATGGAGCTGTTTCCTGTTTTTTCACTTGAATAGAATGGGTCAGACTAAAGTATTGCTGTTGGTTTCTATTTCTTCCAGAGGAAACCTATTTTTGGTTTTGGTGTTTTTTCTTAATTAGATGATTCCCAAACCTGGTATATATATTCTAACTTTTCTTAACTTTCAACTGTAACCTTCTGTCTTTTTTATGTTCTACTTTGCATAAGTAATTTTTCTCATTAAATTTCACCTGTTCTGTGCATGTTCTGTGGCATTTCAAAAGGAGCTAATGTACCAAAAGAGTAGAAATGTCACCTTCCTCCAAAAGTAAATGACTGTTCCTGTTGTTGCTGCTCTATTTGACATTTTTGGCAGTGAGATAGTTAACATTACTGATAAAAAGGGATTTGGATGGTCATGGCCATGTTATACCTTATCATGTGTTCTTAATACAGAAGTGATGAGGTCCACACTGCCTAAACCTAGAAAATGGACTTCTGAGAAATGTAGTCTTGCATATAATGCTGTGCTCCCAACTGAGAAAATGTAACTGCTCTGTGCTGAAAAGTGGGCAACCTACTGTGTGTCTGAGACAGGCAGTGCAGCAGCAGTAAATTCCATCATGCTTAGTGTATGACCACATTTACAGATTCTCACAATTTCTCATATGTTATAAACCAATATTTGCCTTGTCTCTGAGGAAAGACTTCAAAGAAAAAAAATCAAAAATAGTCAGAATATTTAAGATTTAACAAGCTTTTCTTCCTTTATTTTTCCCCTTTTTTCCTTTTGGTCTATCTCTACTTGTGGCAAGCATGACTGATCTGTTTTAATAAAGGCAGTAGCATTTTGCTCAGTATAGGCAGATGATTTAAACTGAGACCATTTGGGAATTCTTAGTCCTAAAATGACTGTGGATCATCACAGTTTACTGTAATGTAGAAGGAAAGAAAGTTCTAATCAGCATTTCCATTAATTCTTGTGGTAGTGAATTGTGAGTTCTTTCAGCATCTTTTCATACAGACTTGAAACTGGCTGATGGCCATTTCTGAAAAACACTTTGAATTTAACTTCCCTAGGATGGGGGGTTTTTTAAGAGATGCTCAGAATACGAAAAATCCAAAATCACTGGAAAATACAAGATGTATGTAAGGAAAGGGACATCATTGGTCCTACTGCTTATTGAATAACTCTATTCCTTCTTTTCTTTTTTTTTTCCCCATTAGTGAAAACCATGTTTGCATAAGTCCACTGATTTGTTTTGGCTATAGCTAACTACCAAATGGACTCAATAAATACACTTCAACAATTCTAGACAAAAACAATTTGAGACCCCCTTTAGATGTTCTTTAAAATTCATCTACTAAGTAGAAAAACTGAACAATCAGTAGTGATAGACACTATGATCAAGTAAAAGTTACTTTAGTGACCCACAGAAAGATTTCCTAATAGCAGTGTCTGTTATGAGCTGTGTATTTCTGCGAGGGTACACAAAGTAAAAGAGGGCCTTACATATTATGTGTAAGGTTTGGAACTGTGTTAGATGACAGTTCTTAGAGATTATAGCTAAATTTATGCACTAAAGCTTTCTAAAGAATTATGTAAAAATAAATTAAACAGTTTTCTAGCTCCCATGAAAGCAAATGTTAATTGATCGTCCAAATTCCCTGAGCAATTTTTGAAGACATCAAAGCCATTCTTATTTATAAAAATACGTACAATGATATCTAGGAAGTAAAACTGTTTGAGTTCTAATAGCACATGGACCAAAACTGAGAAGAATTTGCTAAAGTACGGGACAATTTTTTTATTTTTTTAATATATAAAACAGACTAAATTTTATTTCATTTAAATGTCAAAAGAAAAATAGTTCTGAAGTATATTGATGCTATAATAAATTAAGGCCAGGAACCAGGAAAGTAATTCACTACATATTTACATTTTCATCCTAATTCAAACTACAAGAATCATACATATAGTGGCAAAAAAAAACAACCAGAACCCAGTTGCTGTTTTCATTAAAAGCCTAGTCATGTTATCTGGCTTAATATAGATTTCCTGTAGCTATTTCTCACTGGTTTCACATACAGTTTTCCTTGAGTCATCTGCCAAGCTGCTGAGAGCTCTGGAGTCAGTTTTGCAGTAAATTCTAATCAGAACCATGTCAAGGACTGAATCTATTGCACTTCCCTTTGCTTGCATTAATGGGGGAAAAAGAAGTGGCTCGTGGTTAGTCTGTGAAAGGTACAAGATTCCACAAGCTAATTTCATGACAACCTGTATCAGTCTGGTGCCACTTTTCCTTCAGAGCTTTCCTCTGACTACGAAATTTAAATGAAGTAAAGATTGCTTCTTTTTTCCTTTCCCTTTTCCTTATTTTAGCCTTCACTCTTCTCTCTCACATGGGAGATGCTTATGAAACAAAGGAAAAAATATTTTCTTTTTTCATATGCACAATGTCTGGTATCCAGAATTTTAGTTGAAAAAGTGAAAGAAAAATTAGAGGTTAAAAAATCATAAGAGATATGATTTTTTAAGCAGAAAAGGAGTGTGAAATGGGGAAATATGGCAGTGAAGCATTAGAACTGAAAATAGAAAATGAAAGGTTGATGGAAGACACGAAAAGGCATGAAACAGAATTTAAATGTGAGAGAAGAAAGGAATAGGAAAAAAAGGCAAAATCTGGAGGGAGAGACAAAGAGGTTTAATGAACCATGTTTATTAATCAAATAATCATTCAAAACATTCTTGCTGCTTCCAAGCCTTTGTTTCATAATGCTGCACAGGTCTGAGCCCCAGTGAAATATCAGCTATTCAAGTGGCTGCAAGGGTTTAGACATGCAACGAGGAAATAAATAAGAGAAGGCATTATAACCATTCTGAACTGGTTTTGGTCAATCAGCATTCTGGAAGGAACAAGTAAAAGGTTTAAAGAATTTAGTTTCCATTTATTGGAAAATTCTTGTACATAGTTCCCCTCTCTCTGAAAACCCCCGATGAAACTGAAGCAAATATGTTCTATCTTATCAAAAGAAAAAAAAATTAACAGTAGGTTGAAGGATTTGAAGTAGAATTCAGGTATAATAAGAAAAATGGATTGTGGGGGGAAGAAAAGGAAAGAAAAAAGAAAATAATGCATTTTTAATAGGAAAAAATGAAGGATTAGAAAAATTCAGTGGTTTATTTTACCACATAATATATATGAAAGTGGATGGAACCATCAAAGCATGGTATCTTGAAGAACTAATTCAAAAAAGGCCTTGGAGAATTTTGACTTTTATAAACAGCTACTCAGCATTACTGGAAACTTAGAAAAGTCTCTAAAACCACAAACAGTTGAAAGGAGGAGCCATGCACAGGCTAGAGATTAGCACAGATATAGAGCAGAAATGAGGAAACAATATAAGTTCATATTTGGCTTATTGCTGTAAGATTTGGTGCCAAATAGTTACAATAAAATGCAGAATGTTTAAATGCAGCGCATAAACTTGAGAAGTTGAGAATGGGAGGCAACATTTACTATGTTCCTTTTTGTATGTAGTAAATTACAATTCTGCAGTCCTAGCAGAGCACATGCAGTCACTTCTAAAAATATTTTAGCACTTTTAAATGCTCAGTAGTGTGCATAATTTCCTCAGTGAAAAGAATTACACAGATATTTGCTAATAATGCAATGGCCCACTTCTACACTTCTACATGGCATATAAAAGCCATGTCACCAATCCAATGCCCATGCCACAGTCCCATCTAAGGGTCTGTATCTCTCCATGACAATGTACCAGCACTGATTTCTATTAAATTGGTCTGTTTTGCTCAGAACGCTATTGTGTACTTTGCACTTGGTCAGTGCAAGCAGCAGGGCAGGACAGAGCAATGTGATTTTGCACTTTTCTTTCAAATCTTCTCCGCTTTGAGCCTGCTTTGCACCCAGCTAGAGGCACAGAAAAGGAGGAATCAGGATTTTGATGCTCACTGTTCTACAGAAGCTCTTTCCTCCCAGTTCCTCTCCGTAGAGTTTTCTGTAGGAATTTTGAGGAAGGGTGTTGTAAAGCTGTGTAGGACAGAAAGAGAGCATCATCTAGAATTATCCTGAGTTTTGTTGCAATTATTTTGAAAAGTATGTCAACAGCCATTCCACTGAACAATTTTATCAGAATTGTCAAGTGAAAAAGTAAAACCATACATGTGAACTTATTCTGGTGACTTTAAAGGTGGGTTCTTAGATTTCTACTTACGCAGGGTGGCCTGCTAAGTAATGAAAATTCAAATATGTTGAAATCAAAGTATAGTTCAGAAACAAAATGGGAAAACTTGCATAACGTATTTTTTTCTTATTTAGGAGCCAGCAGAAGAGCACACAAAAGCATCTCAAATCCAATCAACTTTGGTTTGTCTTCTTTTTTTCCATTATTTTCTCCATGTGTATTTAAAAAAAAAAGGAACTTCACATCCCTCCATAAAAATACACAAAATTAGAGACATTAGAGTGTTCTAGCAGCACCTAGGTTTTAGCTAAATTGATCACAATAACTCCTTTTGCTTGAGGAGTAAGAACACAATACTAAGACTATAACTCTGTAAGCAGCAGCACAATGACCCAGAAGCTGTAGGATGTTAAGTTCTTATAATGCCCTTCTACAGAAATACAGTGGTTGCAGTGAAGGTACCATGGTTGCAGTTGGTAACATTTTAATGAGTTTTACCATAAATAAAAAAAATTAATTTGCACACAGATCAAGTTTCTTGAATTTCATACGGTTGTTTCTGTTTTGACTAGATGGAATGGGCCTTTTAAAAATCTTTTATACATGAATATTCTAATTTTTCCCAACCTTTCAAGGAAAAGTCGTATTAAGAAATACCTGAAAATATTAGCTGAGATGCAAGAGAACAATTTAGCCAGAGGGAAATAAATTCAAAGAGGAGGTCTGGAGCATCATAAAGTTAATCAAACTTTCACCCTGAAGATTTCAAAGCTTTTAACTTTATCTACAGTGGCAACCACATTTGCCATGGCTTTTAGAGTTTTGACCTCACTTTCCTTTTCCGTAGCTTTTCTAGGTTTTGGGTAATGGTGGGGTTTGTCTCCTTCGCAACACATTCCTAGTTCCCTCTTGGAAATAAAATTCCATCTACCCAATGTGTAAAATTTCATCTGACAAAATCAATTCTCTGTAATGATTGCAGAAAACACTGCAGTTATGACTTGCAGATTGTACCTTCTTCTCTCACCTGCCAAGCCACATTACACTGGTGCCCGTTGCCACTCCAGCCAAAAGAACCCAAGGGAAAAGTTTTTGGAGCCTCATCAACAAAGCTGTGTGAGTAGACTCAGGTAAGGATTTAAACACCACTCAGGTAGTGTTTAAATACTCAAGAGAAAATGCTGCTTTCATAACATTGGCTTGATCCCCATTGCAAGTAGGATTCAAATTTTGGGTTGACCTGTGGCTTTCATTACTTTTATGGGTTTGTCTGAGGTTATTAACATAATTTTACTACTATGTAAATTGCAGAAAAAGTGCAATATGCCAGATACTATGTAATTATTTCTCCACATTCACAATAAAGTACCTCTGAACATATGGCAGACATGGTTAACTGTACTTTATGCTAATCTCTGCATACTATTTAGCTTGCCTAATTAACTATACCTGGTATACTACACACTGCCTTGCAGCAGAAAATCAGGAAGGAATCCTTTGGATGAAATACTGGATGCCTAAGAGAAGGGGAAAAATCAATATTATAATCTATTGTGACTTCACTTCCTTCCACCTGTTTCCTTTTTTTCTAAACACCTATTCTTTCTTCAGTGGCTGAGACAAAGAAAATTTGAACTAGACCTGGCCTTTTTTTATCAGTAGAATACTGTCAACTACTCTAATAAACATATCATTGAAGAATGCTCAGAAAAAAAATTGTTGAAGCACTTATACATTCTTATCAGAATGTTCACTTCTAGTAAGGGAACCACAATCAATTCCAATTGACTTATACATGTAATCAGACCAAATAACTTAATTTTTCTAATGTTAACGCTGGGTTCGAACTACATTCAAATCTTAACTTGCAATTTTATTCTAGGAAATCATCAAATTCAAAATATATGGCCATTGAAAATTTCTGCTTGCTTAGCTGTCAGAGATTATTAAGAAGAAAAAATTTGTTGAAAGAATATACCTCATTCATTTTAATACAGATAAAGGTCAAATTTAATTATTCATAGTTTAAAAATTCTTTGTATAGTTATCAATATACAAATAGCAAGTAGTACCCAACTGTCCTTAAAATGCAGGGTAAAATCTGTTGCAAGGAACATAGTAGACGCCATGGGTAACTATATACTTACTGTCCAATTTCAAAAGCATTGCAGAAAAGACCTTTTAGCAATGGACCAAGCTGAGAAAGAGGTGTCCTGGCTACCAGAGGTGGAAAAGCAACTTCAGAACTAGGGGGACCCAAGGCAGTGTGGCCTATTCCCGTGTGCACAATTCGTCTTAATTTGAGCTGCCCCCTGAATCATGTTCTATTATGTGGTTAGGGGGAAAAGCCTTCCTTTTGGTAGCCTCCTTCACATGATGGTGGTTTCATCAAGTATATATTCTTTTTCTCATTAATTTTATTTTCTCAAGTCTCCAAGCTTAACCTTTATCTAGAGATTGTTGCAGAAGCACTATTTTTGAAGTAGCAAGGATGTTCTTAGCCAGAGAGAGCAATCACAGACCTCTGTCTGTTGACAAAATATATCTGTGGAGCTGCTTGTTGCTGCTGTCTGACCTTCCACTGTAACACACACCCCTTAGGGCACTCTTGACAAGCCAATGATCAATATACCCATGCAATTAAAGGAGTAAGTATTGCTTTTACCATTTCCTCAAGCCAACCTCTATTGCTTCAATCTTGTCCAGGGGATGACTTTCCATCTCATACTAAAATACACACCAGTGCTGGACCCTTTGGCTGATTCACCAACACAATTTCCTTGAGAAACCTTAGATAAAATCCCAAGCATTATAGAAACCAGACTGGCAAAACATTCTGGGGGTGGAAAAACCTAACAAAACAAGAAAGAAAAGCCTTTCTTTTTTTTTCTTGTTCAGGTTTTCTGTTTGGGTTTGGGTTTTTTTTTCTATTGGTAGTGCTTACAATGCAGATTTCTGCCAAGCAGCCTTCACAGCAGTGGGATTGGCTACAGAAACCCTTTGACTGGCACAGGGTGTGTGTGCTTGCTGTACAACAGCAACAGCCTCATGGAAACCTCATGCTACCAAGACACAGCATTGTTTGATTTAACAAACAGCTTTTCTTCCCTTTGTTGTCTGTGTGCTGAATGTGCTTGCTTCTTCATGTACTTTATGCTGCTGTTCTAGAGGGTTATGACTTAATTAAATGTCTCTTCCTTTTTTGTTACGGTTTTATTTCAGGATTTGTAAAAGAAAAAATAAAATAAATAAAGGCAGTCAACTGCTTGCCTCTGATTCACTTTTATCCCTCTCATTTACAATCTGAGGGAAAATGAGCACACTGGATACCTCCTAGTGAGTGGCTGACAACTAAAGATGAGCAAAAACTAATACTTTGTTATTATCTAGCCTAGAGGAAAGTTTACAGGATAACCAGCTATTGACCTTTTCAAGTAAACATATTTAAGAATTCAGTGGTTGTGGGGAGCTTAGACAAGACACAGCATGAACCCTTCAGAAAAAATGTCCAAATGCTTGTACTTGAAGTTTAAGTGTATCACTGAAATAATTCTTCTTTTTTACAGTTTGTCTAACATTTCAGACAAAAGCAATGAAGCTGAGGTTCCATTTTCACATTATATATATTATAAACCAGGTGTACAGTTTGAACATTTCCCAAATGCCAGAGTCCACTTTAAACATTACCCTTCACTCCCTAAACTTGCAGAAATGCTGCTGCAATGCTATCTGAAAATATACACTAGTGAGGAAGTTATGATCACTTTGAAGTATAACACCAATAGATCTCACCAGTCTCCTTCCTTCCATTCACTCTGTATTTCTTTTCTTTCTTTCTCTCCCTATATCTCTTTTTTATTTTTAAATTATCTTTGTCATCAACTTTTCCTTTCCTTTATCTCCCATTCTCTTATTTATTTTATTTCTTTTGTAAAGGGAAGAGCATTTCCAAATTAACTCATTTAAATTAACTTTCCATTAAATTGACTCCAGATAGGATTAAAGTAGGGTTGGGGTTTTTTTACCAAGTGGAAAAAAAAAAGAAAAAAGAAGAGTGTATTTGTTGATTGCTGTGGTGAGCTCTTTGGTGCATGTTGATTTAGAGAGAGCAAGGGATTGTTTTCTGCCATGAGTAATCAGAGCAGATGAGCTTCTCAAGGTTGCTGCTTCCCTTAACTCTTCAGGAAAAAAATATGGTTGAAAATTCATACAAATCTCATTAACTGTGAATAACTTTGTTTTACATAAACTTCCATCAGTTGCTTTGAAGTTTTTTCATACCTTTCTATTCAAGTTATAAATGTACAACCAAATTGAGGATACCTACTTCTTTTTTTCTTTCTCTCTAGAGTGTTGCATTTTAATTGTTCTCTTGACTTCCTGACAAGAGAACAGCAGCACAAAATGAGATGTTTTATGTCTGTTTGCATCACTATAAATGTTCTGGTACTCCTTATTTTTCCAGGTTGGGGATTGGTTATTTGGGTGTCTTTTGTTTTAAAAATAAACAAACTACCTTGTTTACTTTTATGCTAGCTACCCTGTAGTG
The DNA here is from genome assembly GCF_036417665.1 of Passer domesticus. Classification (NCBI taxonomy): domain Eukaryota; kingdom Metazoa; phylum Chordata; class Aves; order Passeriformes; family Passeridae; genus Passer; species Passer domesticus. Next base: position 50,375,853 of record NC_087480.1, read on the forward strand.
TATCATTCCCAGTTAATGTTTGCAAGCAGAAGCACACATGTGTCACAAATCCTGACAGTAAATAATTAAAGTATTTAAATAAATGTGTTTTTGTATGGTAGTTTTGTGGTTGTACAAATTTGTAGAGCAAGATCTTATACTGATCTATAATTATAACTGCCACTGACTAGCATGATCCTTACTGAGTCAGATTAATTTGCACATTAAGCAGCCATCTGTAGAAGTTTTCATAGTACCTTGCTTGCAATGCCAGAGCTCACATGGGGATTGAAAAACTAACTTGGCCTCTAGGGATTTTTTAGCACTGCTATTGGATACATTTGCTGTGAACACATTTTTCTAGGCACTGACACCTTGTACCCTTTGTCACTGTTTTATATCAGCAAAGGCTTTTTAATATTTTGCACACATAATAACATAGAAATTGGTAATCTAAGAACAGTATTTTCTATATACATATATGTATATTTATATTTTTTAAATCCTTGACTCTGTGTTAAAAATCTTTGCAATACTTCTGAACCAGAACAGATTTGCCATCATCTGTAGTCATAAAAGACAAAAACACAACATATTTTGGCTACAGTAAAAAACATATTGCAAGCATGTTGATGGTGATTCTCTAAAAAAAGGATAATAACTGCAATGGACTGTGTAAAGTCTTTTGCATGGGTGTTTTGTAAGTAAGCTCAACTTGTGTGCTATAAAGGGCATATAGCAAAACTTGTTTTACCTGGTACAAAAATAAATTGTAAGAAGTATAAACAGATTTTGTAAACCCAGTTTGCAAAGATGAATACTGCATACTTCAATTTTATTCAACCAAATGGGTGAATAAAAAAGAGCTTCTGGAGTTAGAAAATCATTGAATCCTAGAATATGCCGAGTTGGAAGGCACTCATCAGGGCCATTGAGCCCAGCCCCCAGCCTTGCACAGGACATCCCCAAGGGTCACACCCTGAGCCTGAGCACTGTCCAAAGGCTGCTTGAGTCCGGCCGGGGCTGTGAGCACTGCCCTGGAGCTGCTCAGTGCCCAAACACCCTCTGGATGAAGAACATTTTTCTAATATCCAACCTAAACCTGCCCTGACTCAGCCTCAGGCCTTTCCCTCGGTCCTGTCCCTGTCACTGAGCAGAGCTCAGTGCTGCTGCTCCTCTTCCCCTCACGAGGAGCTTGTGGCTGCAGTGAGGTCTGCCCTCAGTCTGCTCCGGGCTGGACAGAGCCAGTGCCCTCAGCTGCTCCTCGCAGCTTCCCCTCAAGGCCCTTCACCATCTTTGTTGCCCTTCTCTGGGCACTCTCTAATAGTTCAATGTCTTTCTTACATTGTGGTGCCCAAACCTGTCCAGCAGCAGCACTGGAGGTGAGGCCGCCCCAGTGCAGAGCAGAGCGGGACAATCCCTCCCTTGCCTGGCTGGTGATGCAGCTTGCTGTCCCCAGGACATGGCTGTCCCTGCTGGCTGCCAGGGCACTGCTGGCTCAACTTGTAATCAACCAGGACCCCCAGATTCCAGATTTCCAGCCTCTCATTCCTGTGCGTATACAGGGTTGCCCAGGTGCTGAATCTGGCACTTGCCCTTGTTAAAATTCATACAGTTGGTGATTGCCCATCTCCAATTTGTTGAGGTACCTCTGCAGGGCCTCCCTTCCTTTGGGAGAGTCAACAGCTCTTCCCAATTTAGTGTCATAGGCAAACTTGTTATTCCTTTGAGTCCTGCATCCAAATCATTAATGAAGATGCTGCCATGGTTATTCAGCTCTGTACTGGGTATGTTGTCCAGAAAGATACTGTAAGAGGTATCCAAAGCTTTTCTGAAGTACAAAATTATTACAACTACTGTAATTTCCATCATCAGCGTGCCCTGTAATGGTGAGCAAGTCAAATCATTGCTCTGCTGTGCTTTTCCTTTCTCACTTTAGTCTGTTTTACGTGTTTGGGCCATCAATGTTTTCAGGCAGCAAAGAGTCTTCCAGTTCTGCTAAAGCATCTACCACCAAGGAGGTTCAGCGATAGGGGGGCTTGAACATTATTATAACACTAGTAAAAATAACTGTAAGGAAATAGCAGAAGCATAATCTTCTGCCAAATTCAGTCACAAACATGGGCACCCTAACATGCAGGGAGCGTTCTACTATGCAATAAAATATTCATGATACTGAGACCAAGAAAGTCATGGATATTCATGGAATAGATCCAACAATAATAGATTAAGTCATTTTCCATTACTTAGAACACAGCTTTTAAATAGAAGTAGAATGATTTAGGGTAAACCTATATTATTTAAGAGGTTCTACTCATGGCCAAACAGAATCGACTATGCCCACTTTCTGACTCAACGGTATATGAAAAATGGTAGTAGGAGTCCATCCAAGCTAATTAAATCTGATTTACAAATAAACTGGAAGAAATCAAGGCAATTCGTATACACACGCACACACAGAAGAGTTTAATGCCCGTGAATAATTGTCTGGCTCATGTTAGTATTTCCAAAAACTATCAGCTAGTCATCGGCCCAAGGATAGTAATAGAGGTCCCAGTTGCAACGGTGAGTAGGAGGTTCCAACCAAATCAACCAGAAGCTTTTTCCCAGCAGTGGTCAGATGCAGATTTTTAGGAAAAAGAACAGGGCAAATGGACTACCCCTCCACTAAGGCTTTCTAAGCTGTAATTCATTGGTTTTGGTCTTTCTGAGTGTCCCATCCAACATGCCTAAGGGAACCAGCAGGGATTACCTTTAAAATAATTCACATCCCTTTCTGAATGAATTTTAATCCTGCTGTCTCCAGCAGCCTGTGTTAGTGAGATCCACAATTGCAAACCATGTGAAAAAGTACTTTCTTTGTTGATTTATTTTGTTTGTTTAAAACTCTGTCATCTGATGATTTAATTAAAATACTTGAATTCTTAATTAATTAGAAATTTTGAATAATACTATTTCCTACTCATATTCTCACCATCTATGGTTGTAAGGGCATCTCATTCATATTTTACGGAGCAAATTCTAAAACTAATTTTTCTAATTGTCTCCTCATATTGAGAGCAAGCCAGTGCTTCAACAATTATTTTCTGTAACCGAGCAATCTTCCATTCCACACGTTCTTTATGCCACCAGCATTGCCAAAATGGGACACACTATTTGAGAGGAATAAGACCTGTAAAATGCCATGACTATCTTTTCTGGCTTGTAGCCTTCCAATTCCTAACCTTCCAATAATTCTTAACATAATGTTTTTCTTTCAGAGTGCTCGTGAGTACAGCTTTGAAATTTTTGAAGGACCACCCACAATGTTGTCCACTTCAGGTTCTTTTATTCCTACATGAATTCAATGTTTTGCTAGTAGTCAGTTTTCAGTACATTTTCTGAATTATATTATCAGGAAGACATTTTTTGCATCACTATTCATGCACCTTTCCAGACCATGTAAAAATTTGTTGAATAACTCATGTTCCAGTATCAGTCCCTAGAGGATCCACTTAGAAAAGTCTCTCTGTTATTAAAAACACTCCTGCACCTCACTTCTCCTCTTTGAACCAGCATATGAAAACATTCCTTTCTATTCCATAGCACCTTATTTTCTTTGGGAAGCTCTTGTGAGAGAACTGTTGTGAAGAGAATAAGCAGGCCATTCCTTTTCTTACTGATTCTCAATTAATTCTGCCTGGTTACATAAAGCAGGACTTTTTCTATTGGTCTTCCTAGATCTACTAACTCTGTGTTATTTGCTTTGGCACAAAAAAATCAGATATAGCTAACAAATCTGTAGTTGCACAAGTCACACCTGGAACCTGGATACTGACAAGAGCACTGATTTAAGCAGCAGGTTAGGCACCACAGTTTACTGAGCAGCTATTTCATATTTGTAGCCCTTTAAAACTCAGAAAGAGCATCTGGAAATGTGCTATCACTTGCTTCAATGGTTGGTTCTTAAAATTCTTCTTCACATGCTTGCCTCTGAGGCTTGACCTCTCCTTACTGTTCTTTATTGCCCCATTTCCTTCGGTTCCATTTCTATTTCCAAATTTATATAAAGTCTGATAGACATTCCATAAAATTTTATTTGTATTAATATTAATCATGACAGTATTTAGCTTTTGTTACTTGTTGCTTTCTTCATCTGGTAATTACTTTCACTTTCGATTTCTAAAAATTTCTACTATTAAGAAATTCCTTTACATTTTAGCAGGTTAATTTTATCAAAATTTGTTTCAAGCTTATTTTTTTTCTTTTTATTGGTGTGTACTTTATTGTCAGCCCCTTCATGCTGAAAAACCATGAAATAAAGTTGGTGAACAAAGAGGCATCTTGCAACACAATTTATGCTGATAATTATGACCTGTTAATGTCATGAAACCTTCAGGACTCTGCTTGATAATTATACCTTGATACCACAGAAGCACTTTACCAGGGAGCACAGTGATGGCTAATGCACTTTCATCTGTGTTTTGCGTATTCTGGCCATTGCAGGCTCTCTGCCTCCCCTACAGCTCCCTCCATGCCTTAGCGTTCTGGCTGTAGCAATTTTTAAAATTTTTTCCTGGACTAATCCCACTGACAAATCTCAGCAGAATCATTGAGAAAAGTCTCCCTATTAGATGGAACAGGATGTTTGTGGAATTTTCTTCTCATCAAGTCTGATATCAAGGCTTACAGTGGGTGTGCTAGGATCACATACAACTTTTTTCAGTATTCAATTTATTCCAAGACATTTGGCCATCTTACTCTTTTGTTGGATGAGATGATGACTGTGCATGTTAAATATGGTGCTACTTTAGAAACAGACTGGGTCTAAGCAAAGAAACTACAGTTCATAAAGATCGCATATACCAGTTATAATAAAAATTGATTAGATTATTAGGAAATTAGTGTAGTATAGTATAGTATAATATGTCTTCCCTGAAAATTAACTTATTAGAAAATATCTCGTTTGGAAATAAAAATCTAATATAGCAATTTAACCTAGCCATAGGCATTGGTATATAGAAAAAAGATAAAAAACGCAGTGTGAAATTTTGACCATGGTAACAAGAGTGATTGGCTAGCAAAGGCAAGCTTTGTTTCAACTCTAAGAAATTTTGGACAAGAGCTTAGAGATTATACAAAAATTCCAATTGAAATCTATTTTTCTGCCCAAGTCGATGAGTTAAGACAGAATATAAGGAGTACAAGATTATACAATATTACCTTTTCTTCAAGGGAAGAGCTGTGAAGAAAGACTACAATAGCCCTGTGAATAGGAAACATAGGAAACCTCAAAATAGTGACCTGACAACACCAATTTTCTCAACAGTCAGTGTGGTATCCCAGTATACATAATTCTAAATAAATTTAGGAGACTAAACCCTCTTTTAATATGTGAACAAAATAAGTTTAACACACAAAACTGTACTTTGTCATTACAAGACTGGCAATTGCCATCAAATTTTGAACACGATTTCCAATACTTCTACACTAATTCCAGCTACAGGAATAATATCACTACAGGGTATTCCTACTGTATGGTCATTCTGGTCATTCCTGGTCTGCTATCCATCTATAATGGTCTCAAAATACTTGTGTACATACTCTAATCATGTACTTCTACACTTGAACAGGAGAATGTTAATAAAAATGCGCATAGCAACATAAAAACCTTAATAGCTGCCCAGAGAGTTAAGGAACACATTTCCAAACGTACATTACCCTTTGCTTAGGTTGCTTTCCTAAAATACAACTTGTCATACAGGATTCAGAGGAGCCATAATGTCCAAGACCTTCTTCTAGCATAAGGAATAACTATCTACACAGTTCCCAGTCCAAAGACACCCTTGCTTTAGTACTAGATTTCTCAGAAGAAATAAATTGTGGCAGGATCAAGCAATTGACCCAGGAACTAAACAGGATTTAAGTTCATCTAAAATTACAGCCCCCAAGGCCTGTACTCCAGCTCACCTTATCTAAGAAATACCTAAAATGTGCTGTGTGCTTGCTTAGGGCATGGCATCAAAGCCTGCCTTCCAGATCTAACTGCTGTGCATCAGCAGTGACAGGCACTTTGGTGCCTCACTGCATATGCAGGGGAGGCAGCACCTCTGCAGAGGCAGAGCTGCAGACAGCACAGGAACCTGCAGGGCAAAGCCATCATGTGAGTGAGTTCAAGTGCTGCTTGACATTTTCCTGAGGTTTTTGCATTTTGCAGTTTTGCTATTTTGCACCCGATGTCTTGGTTTTGCTGAGAGTGCCCTTTCTTTCAATCTGATCTAAAGTCAGTCTGTGCTCACTGAAATCCTGCAAAATTCAGAATCAAGTGTGCACAAGTATGACCCCCCAAAAAATTACTAAAATACAGAACATCAGAATTTATAGCATTGCCTATATAAAGCATGGCCAAAAGCAAGGAAATATTGCAGATGTAGGTGAGTTATCCTCTATTTAGTGGAAAATTAGCAAGATAAGAAAGGTCACTTCTGGGCTCCTTTGCCTGGCAAATATCCTTCATGTGATAATATTTGAAACCATTATTTCAGGATTATTAATCACCTCATGTGCCAATAACCATAACTTTTACTGAAAAGTTAAAATATAGGGAAAGTTTGAAGACTAAAACTTGAAAAGGTGGTCCTAATCTTGGTCAATTGGGAAGACAAACTAAAATTTAAAAATCTATACAATCTGTAAACCAGATGGCTCAGAGGGGGATTTAATTGTAATATATAAAATCTAATATGCTGCAGACACAGTCAATCCAGGTTACTGTTTTTGCCCTAAAACAAATATTGCAATAAGAGGACATACTGTAAATTGAAATTACAGAAGAACTCTAAGACACAGGGAAGCAATTTTTCCTTAACTAAAAAATATTCTGCAAGACAAATACACAAAAAAACTCAACTGCAGACTTCTAGAGATAATCAAATATTATTATATGGGAAATCTGGGTTAGAGGAGTATGCCTAATTTTGTCAGCTGTTTTGCATTAAATCCAAGTTTTTAAGCCATTATATTTTTTCATACTGTGCATGCACGTAAACAGGGAAGTTCAGTTGTGTGACAGTTTGAAGATTCTATAAAGAATTGCAATAAAAAGGAAAAATATAAATGCTTGTGTGAGCGAGATTATATTTATTTATTTTCTGCAATAAAATTTATTTGAGGAACCTAAGAATATGGTTACATGGAAATGTGCAGACAGCCACAACCTCACTCAGCCTGTTCTCTAAGTTAGCTGGGAATGTGCCAGATATGGTCCAGCACTGTATAACCAACCAGTGTGCCTGAAGTAATAAATGTTTGCTGCAAAATCTGTCTGCATCCGTCTTTGAGGAAACACCCTAAGTGAAAAAAATAATAAAAAAATTCCAGTTTGCATATACTCTGAAAAATTCCTAGAGCTTGACAACTAAATTCTCTAAGGATTCTTCAGCACCAAACAAGTGCTATTCTTGGGCTGAGCAGGATTCACCACAATTTTCTCTGCAAACATAGCAGTAAAATATACCTTTGGGGAGTCTGTGGTCTGCTGCCTGTGCTGATGAGAGGACAGGTAAGAGGAAGACAAACCCTCCCTGTGGAGCACACAGTGCCCAGCGCTGTGCTGAATGCACTCAGTGTGAAGGGTGGAAAGGCCACCTCTGGACACCCCAGCAGGGAAGACACTTGGCCAGGCTGCCCAGACCCATGGACTCCAGGGAGCTCAGTCCAGACTCTTGAGAATTTCTGTGCCACCAGGAGCAGGGTCTGAAACTTCTCCACACCTGCAGGCTTTCTTGCCTCCATGCCAGGCAGGTGGTGACATTGTCCTGCTCAAAGCTGTCCTCCTTGCTTAGGAACGGGCACCACTGCAGGGGACCACAGACCTCACAGCACAGCCTGGCCTCCCTGCAGCTCCCATGGCCCAGGACCCACCTGAGACCCCCGGGGTCATCTGTGTCTGCCCCAGCTGTGCCTCAGCCGTGCCCAGCAGCCGTGGGCACACATCCCAGGGAGATGCCTGCTGCCCAGGGTTGCAGCTGCCCCATGCCTGCTGCCTGGCACTGACCCACGGCCCCCTGCGAGCCCAGTCCCCACGGCTGCTCTGTGCATGGGCAGGGTTTGAGTCTAAACCCTTTGCACAGGGACCTTGCCTGCAGTAGGGGCTGAGCAAGGCTTTGCAGTGCCGATGAATTGCAGCTTTTCAGCATTTTCTGGTGTTCCTGGTGCACCCTGCCATTGAAGTGTGCACCCAGGTGATACCTGCTCATGAATTCCCCTGTAAATCCTAAAGGCAGTCCTAAGCAGTGAGCTGGGCTCAGCACAGAGAATTTGACAACACCAGCACCAAGACCACAGTTACTAGAGCCACAGACTTTCACCCAGCCTACAGCCAGCATTGTAGTGAAGAAGCACAGCCATTGATGCAGTTTAATCTTCCTTCTGCTTACACTGTATAAAGAAACATTAATAGAAAATAAATATTCCATTTTCAAGTGTTTATCTCTATTAATGTAATTTCTAAGAATCACAGTCATTACCAGAAAGGAAAGAAAAAGAAGACCAAGCATTAAATATTGTAAATCCTTTGTAACATCATCCATCCACTACTGTTTATGAAGATGAGGCTCCATTGAAATAATAAACTTATTTGAAGAAGAGATCAGACATTTGTTTCTTCTTCAAAACTTTATAGAAAGGAAATGTTTTTCCAACTATTTAATTGATGTCAATTTATTGTTAGCAAATGGTAAGTAGAAATTTAACAGAAGTTTCCACTTAATTATTTGTCCTAAATTTCTCGAGGACTGTTGCCTGAGAAACAACATGCATGGAAAAGCATTCAAGAAGAACCTGGAAGAAATGCACAAAAACCTAAGATTTTATTTGTGCTTCAGGAAGAAGGGATTGAGAAACACTGCTTTCAAGTCCATTTGTGGACAACAGCAAAAATTTTAGAATCCTATTCAAGAAATTATCTGCAATTATAATAGTGATACTTTCTAAAGATTCACAAACTAAAACATGGATGCATGTGAGGTGTAAAAGGATTCAAATCAATCCTGTCAGTCCTTTAGTGAAAGTACTTCTTTTCCCAGTCCCATTGAATTTTTTAGCAATGAAAATTGTCAAGCACTGTTTGCCATTAGCAGAAAGGGAATTTGAATGAGTCCATATGCACAGGTGTTTAACTTTTTCTTTAGGTGAGTACATGACTACCCTCCTGTCCACCAGCGGGATGAATCTACGGGTGCAGGTCTTGGCTGTCCTACTTGTGCAAGCACAGCTGTGATGAGCTGCATGGATTTGCACAGCAATCCAAATTCAGCTATCCTGGATTCCTCTGCCTGTGCTCCCTGCTAGCTGCTTCGAGGCCTTCAGGGGCACCTAGCCAGTGGGAAATACCAGATTAAGGAGTTTATGTGGAATTGAAGCCATCCAAATCCAAACCAAAGTCTCATCATTACATCTGTAGAAGTGCAACTCTGGAAATCCACTCTAGCTATTCATTTTATTCTGCTATTTTCATAATTTCTGTGCACTGTTTCATTCTCCAAATTGCCAATAATGCGTATCAATCACAAAGGCAGCATGGTAAATCACAGCAATGTAGCACAGAACAAGCCTTCAAATTCCAGCACATTCATTAGAAATATTGAGTATGTTATGCGGGTAAAGCCAGTAAGGTGGTGCTACTTGCAGCAACGTGGTTAATCAATGCACACATATCTTCTCCTGCAAGGTTGCTCAAAGTAATTAACAGCGATACAGGGAATGAGAAAGCAGAACTGAAAAATGGTGGCTATCAGCTCCTAACCAGTCAAACATAAGGACAGCAGGGTACAGAAAATTCTTGGCTAGAAGATGTTTTCTTCATGGGGGGTTTTAGCTGCTCATAAATCTGTTGGGAGACAGATACATGCAAGCCTGCTGTGTCAAAGAGACAATTTCATCATTTGCAAAAAAAAAGACAAAACTGCCCTAGATTTAATTCTTACAGTGAGCATGAATTTGCCTGAGGATATAAAAATAAGGGAATGTGCTGAAGCCAAATTCTATGAACTTTTTAAATTAAGTATGGCAAATGATGGATCCATTGTAGAATATAAAGACAAATGGGAAAAATTATATTCAGGCATCTAACCTATGTTCTTGGTAATTTCAAAGTTCATGTTTATGTTGTCATTGACTCTGGGGGTCCCAGAATTTGATTTCTGATTAATAAAATGTATTGAAGATCCAGATGAGGGATAATAAAATCTCCTTCTTTTCTACAGCTCTTAATCATAGAATCAACCAATGTGTCTTTACAAGAAAGAACCTGAAATTTGGTCCAACATAAAAACTCTACTGAAATTAAAAGTTAACTAGATTAGATTACTCTGTAAGAACAGAGCAAAACTTGTAAAAGTAAAGAATAAAAAAGAAATGTTTAGGGGCTGTGAGAACAAAAAAGATTTAAAGTGTTTCTAAAAATTCTGATGAGAAAAAGTCCTTTCAATAGAAAAGGAAGATTATGTTAATAACAATTCAGAATTATAACAATGATGAACTATTATTTAAAAATATAACCTTAACAATAATAAAAATGAAAAAGAATGGAAGACAGTGAAGATAAATGTGAACAATTAACAAAAAAAGGTCTTCGAATTAATTGACTTTTACAAAAGAGCAGATAAGAGCAGGTTTCACAGATATGAGCACAGCTGAGTCAGCCCTCCTTAATCTTATTGTCCGCTGATATTAAGAGATTCTACAAACATGTTTTGTATCATTGACAAATATTTGCTGCAAAGCTACTGGAAGAAAGGAGGAAGTTTGTCTACAAGAAAATTGCAGGAAGCCGAGCAATTACCTTCTACTTAGATTAATCACTGAAGTTTTTGTCCTGGAAGTCATGGCTCAATTTTGTTATTCAGAGGCAGGTGTATGTCCTTCTGAGGGCCAAACCTACCAAAAAAACCAAACCTAACCTAAACAAACCAAACCAAACCAATCAAAGCAACAAAATTAAACAGTAAATAAATAAATTAACCTCTTATCCAGGTGCAAACATTTAAGAGAATGAGTGGAAAGAATCAAACTTGCCAGAGTATTTGATGTATGCTAGAATTGCTAGATAACTCAGTGTGTTAAATTTAGGTTCAAATAGATGATCAGAAGGATTGTAAAAGAGAGCAAAATCAGGAAGTAGCCAGTTAAATGGAGTTCAATAAAAAAAGGGTAATTTCACCATTTACACGACAATGCTGTGGAAATCTGACTGCTGTCTTTATCTTTGTAAAAAAATTTTATCCCAGCCTTTTGGTCCCAGGTACTACTGCTCTCCTTGTTTTCTAACAGCCTCTCTTTTCTTTCTTATCACTTTAGTGGTTACCAGCCAGGAATCTATTAATCTACAGAGCAGTGATTTCACTTGATCAACATTAACAATGTCACTTCTTTACTGGTTGAGTTTCTGACAAGAGAAATTTAATGATGCCTCGCCTGGTTTTGTTATCCACCTTTTGTCTCAGTTTAAAATGTAATGAAAAGTGCACAAAATGTTCTTTCATTTTTACAAATGAGGAGGTTCCGCAGCTCAGCAGGATCAGATGTCCCTGTCACAAGAATGAAGTTGAACTGGAATGGCAGCAGCTCCCAGCCTTTAGGAAAGCCACCACAGGCTCCAAAGGGAAGCTCTGTGCTTTCTGTACCCTGCTGAACTTTCTCCCTGAGGCCATACCAGAAATATGTATGTGACCTAGAAAGAGACACATATTCATGTGTTTATTAATATATATTATTTACACCTACAGTCTTGCTCTTGCTTTCCTCTAGCCCAGTCTCTTCCAGTGGCACCACTCGTGCCACATTTGGGAGCACCTGCTAAAATTTCACTGCAGACTGAGCAAAAAGAAACTCCCTTTCAACTTGAACTTTTGAAATCCCGAAGTCTGCAGATACCTCACGTGTTACACCTCAAGTAAGCAATTCTGCCAAATTCGTAGTCTTCTTCAAAGTCCATACAATACAAATTGTAATTACATATAGCCTGCACCGGTATTAACTTGGACTGATCTTGCAAAATAGGTGTCATATAAACACAAATGCTCAGCATGTATGTTGATTTGATGATGCACAGAAAGAATTCTGATAAATAGCACTGGGACACAAGTAGGACTTTTCCAGAAATAATCTACAATATAATAAAAAGAAGGCTACAGAGTTGTTGTGATATTAAATATGAAAGACCTTTCTGATTTGCTTATAGCATCCAGTATAAGGGATTTATTAGCTGTTCCTAACTTTATAGTAAATGATGCATAAATGATGGCAAAGGTGTACAAGAGAACAGTATAAAGACTTGCAGAGTGAGTAAATTGGTTGAGTGCCAGCTTTTCTAAGGGTGAATGGTTCCACTGACTTGTTTAGGGCATATCATGCAATGATGGATGTAAAATTACAACATTTTAGAATGGCAACAGTTCAAGGGAAGATTCCAAATTTATGAGGGACAACACTCTAATAAACCAAATGCGTGGCCTCAGCCTCTCCCTGAAAGAGAATAATTTTTTGTTCCACGGGAGGAGAGGTGGAACAAAACACCTCATACGCATAAGAACTCAATTTTACTGCATAAAGCTGAAGCTCAGCTGAAGACCAGACAGACTTATTTTCTGGGCTTTTCTTCATAGCTGTACCTGTGCACATTTAAGGCAATCATGTCCACATGTAATAAGGTCCTTTTGAAATGAGACCAGCATTCCAGTAAGCTTTCGGCAAAACTCAGAGGGGTTTTTTGCACCATAGTCCATTGCCACTTCCACAGGGTATTTATAATATACATAAGGAAAGTGTCAATTCAAATTCAAAGACAGAGAATACCTTTTTTGATGAAGCATCCTGTATATCATGTACTAGCTGGAGGTGTTCTCTGCTGCCTGACAGAGACAATGACATGACAAGCAGGGAGAGAAGGAGCTTTTAACCAGTTTAATGTGCAGAGAGTCAGCACTCACTGAAAAGTCATTTGCCTGTTTGCTATTTTTTTTAAGTATGTCTCTTTCCTTTGACTTGTCATTACTCCTGTAATATACAATTTTGTTTTCTGTTTGTAATTTTCTGCTGCAGTGATTTCAAAGGCTCAAAATAATCTTTTTCTATCTTACAAGAAAAAAGATAAGAAAATATGTATCTTAATAGTTTGCTTATTTCAAAACCTGGATGAGGTCCCATTTAGTACACCTTTCATTGTTAGTCTTCTCTTACTGTTACTGCAGAGGCCTTGCAAGTGAGTTACAGTGCTTGTGCTTCAGGCTTTTCATCCTTCCTGGAAGCTACTTGGGCAAAAGGCTTTTTTCATAAAAGAAAATAGTCTAGATTTGTTGTAAATGGCATTCTGTTAAGCACTGTCCTGTGGACAATAAAAAAAAAATAAAAGTCAGAAAGTCATTGCCCTTTTCTTCTGTGAGAGAAAATTAGTCTATTAAATATGAGGCAACACAGAATTCTACTTGCAGCTAAATAACATATTTTGAACTCTTACCAGCCCCATTAAGTGGCGTTAAAAATAAAATTTAAGAATCGGTGAGTTTTTACCATGCAGTTTATTTTTCAAGTTAAGCTTTCAAATGTTGAAAGTTCACATTCAGTGCCTTGATCAAAAACGATAAATGAACTACTGAATTAGAAGAAGATGCTGCTATTATTTTAACCAGTAAACTAACTCAGGGTTAATCTGGGTGCTATTTAGCCTATTGAAAGTGTTTTGAGTGAACATATGGTTTCTATTGTGAAATCAAGGCACAGTTTTAGCTATGAATATAGATAATTACCCTTTGGACTTTAAACATTTATATGTGTCACGTTATGTTGAAGCATTTTTCATGGTCAATAGGTTGAAAGGTTACAGAGTCGAAAATGTAAATTGAGTGTGTTTGAGTAAAGCTACCCAGAGTAATGATAGTACAATTCACTACTGCTCTCTCTTGGAAAGAGGCAGCAATAGCACTCAGTGAGCATGAGCAATGTAACAGGCTATTTATTTAAATACAGATTGTTATGGTAAAAGATTTTAATACGAGAATTACAGGAATTCAACTGCAGTATATATTGCTAGGAAAATCCCTGGTTACTGGAGCTTAATTTGATACATACACAGGGGATGTTCGGGGGCCTAATTACAAAGCTAACCATAAAACTTTTAAATAAACTCTGTGTGCACGTACAAACGTGTGTGTGAGTGCACATGCCTCAGAGCCAGGGGCATTGCTACAACCCAGTCTTGATTTAGTCTTGAAAATATGCTTAGTTTTGCTCCCTGAGTGTAGCCCTTGGCAACATCCCCCTGCAAGGAGCCAGATGTTGTGTGTGCTCTGAGGATGTTGGGAGCACCCAGTGAGTATGTGCAAGGAGCCCTGGAGTGCAGCCTGAGCCGTGGCTGAACTGCAACACCCCACCTGCACCACGCACCCCTCAGCCCAGGACACCAATCCACCAGGGCTCCAACCCCTCTGCTAAATCCTTCACAGTGAGGGAAAGTCCAAATGCTCCTGGTCTGGGACGAGGGAGGCTCAGTTTCACCCTGCCTGAACAGCTGGAGGCGTTTGGGGTGAGGGGAGCAGCTTCTTGCTTTGTCCTCATGGGTCACCAAGCTCCTGAGCACTACGGTGACATTTCTCAGCCACTCCTGAACATGAGCTGCCTTCTTCAGGACTAGCATGCACGTATCTGCACACCAGTGCACACTCCAGCATGGATGTACCTCACTGCTAACTGCCTGGATTACTTCTCTTGAACTTCCAGCCACGGACAACACCAAAAAAGCATCACCTCAACCAGATCAATCAAAATCAGTTAATTTCTTAGTAATAATTAAGATTTTTGGAGTATTTAATGTGCATTATCAAACACAGAGTGAGGCATTACATGACAAAGAGTCACTATAAGGACTTCCAAAAACCCCCACAAATGTTTATTGATTATTCTCATATATATGTTAATTTTTTTAATATATATTTTAAATACAAATTTATATGAATGGTAGTAGATTTTAAAAGAGAATACAGCCTTTCTCCAGGAACACTAAAGAAAAATTACATTCCTTTTTTTCCTGCCCACATATACTTTAAGAAGCCATTTATTGAGCCATTTTAATTACAGCACCGTTCTATTCCTGCTACATACCATTTCCAGAAACACACATACAAAGAAACATTTTTTTAGTCATTTCTAGAAGTGTGAGTATTCAAAATATCCTTTGCTTACCCTTTACACCATTCAACTGCACCAAAATATGCTTCACGTATTCCTTTCCTTGGCAGCCTGTTTTGCAGTAGTTTCAAACATTGTTTTCTAACTTCTGAAAAATTACTTCTTTCCCTTCTTCCCTACCATGGTAGGTGGTCACTCCTTGTCCCTTTCAGTGTGGGAACTGCAAAATGAAGTTGTTGCTACTATGTAATAGTGGTTCCTCAGTAATGGCAATTAGCAAAAATTAATTGCTCTGTGAAAAATTCCTAATACTTATATTTTGGGTTGCTATTTAGAAACAAAATAAAATGTTCTTTTTTTTTTTAATAGATTTTTAATGGTAGGAATTTTTTTCCATTGGAAAAGATTGAGTATAAAGTCAGCTCAATCCTAAACTGTGTGGCCCTATAATAATTGCTGTTTTGGTGTCTTACAGGCTAGCTGGACTTCAAATAAGCCAAAGCTGCTGAGTGGCAAATGGATTATGCTATTTAAAAGATGAATTCCTGTGAATCCATGTGCAAGCTATGAAATGCAGTTTCTGAAGTCTTTTGGATCAGTTCAGGTAGCAAGGATTTTTATTTTGGATGAATTGGGATTTAACATGGTATTCTCTTCCAGTTTTTCTGACAGCAAAATTGAATATCATTGGCCTAGTTGAACTGTGTCAGTGTCAGAGAACTGCCATTTGCTGTTAAAATTGTTAAGGTGAAAAATTATTGAGCAGCTTTCCCAACTATTACCATTACTGCTCTTCACTGTTTGTGCCACAGTAATATAAAGAGGTACAAGCTGAGAGAAAGGCTCTATTTTGTCAGACATTGCAAAAATATATAATAGGAGATCTTTCCCAAGAGAGTGGAGAATATCTGTAGAAAAGGTAAGACTGAGGAGGGGGAGCAAAAGAAACTGAAAGGTGGAGCAAGCAAGTGGCAGTGCAAAAAATGGAAACTTTAATTTTATTTTTCTTTATTTTTAAACCTCAATTTGTTATTCTCTCAAAATTAGCTTTTTTGCTACTTTTAAAAATGCATTTTGTTTATTGTCTGTATGTCACTTTGTCTTTTCTGTGTCACTCCTTTTATTCTTTTACTTTCTCTCTCCCTTCCCAATTGCTTCATTTGAAAATTATTTTCCTAAAACATTTAGTTGTATCATCACATTTAATCCATTCTCCTTAGGTTTTTATATGAACTCTTGGACCAGTATATATACCTCCTCTCTAAGGCAGTCTGTCTTTGTT
Source organism: Passer domesticus (assembly GCF_036417665.1). Classification (NCBI taxonomy): domain Eukaryota; kingdom Metazoa; phylum Chordata; class Aves; order Passeriformes; family Passeridae; genus Passer; species Passer domesticus. Next base: position 50,392,276 of record NC_087480.1, read on the forward strand.
GTTCCACTCCTATATAAAGTTTTTCATTTTGCCTGCTGTTTTTAATCTTTATTATTTTTGTGCTGACAAGACTTTAAGATTCCTTGATTAGAGATGTACAAACTCTTAGGGAAAAAAAAAAAAAAGGCCCCTGAAGATTTTATAACCTAATAGTAGAGAAAACAAATTACTACACTTTTCTTTTAATGGGGTGTGCTGGTTTTCCCCATCACATGGGAAAAAGAATGAAAGGAGCTAGCAATGCTCTCCAGGAGTTGTGCCTTCCCACTAGCTGTCATTGGAGATGAGCCTGGAAAGAGATGACAATTGCATTTTGTCTCCGCACTTTGAATGGATTTCTGGTGAATACTGCAATTACACAGAAACAGCTGCTGCATGGAAATATACTTTCAAATACATGGGAAACTTTCTGGTTGTGAATTTTAAAGATGCTGAAATGACCGGTCTATTTTAGATAACATCAGAATAAAAAATCTCCCAGAAGTTGGCCCTGACCTGTCTGTCACTGTTTGTGTCTCTCTGTGACACCTTTAGTTGCAGCTGAAAAAACACTGAAAACGGGGCCACTGCATGTTTTTAATCCCCCCTTCTTCCTCCCACTGGAAAGATCTATTTTTTTTGCCATGCAAATAGTCATTCCTATTTCTCTCCTAATAAGCTTATCTTCCTGATAGTTTGACTAAGCCCATGTTGTATTCAAAACTCAAAGTTTCCTAATTAAAGTCCAATTCCAGTATTCCTCCTTAGATATTCAGTGCTTCTGCATACTGTGAAGAAAGATATTTTTAGAAAATATGGGCCACTTAATTCCCGTTAAGTTTTCTGTAACAGATGGTATAGTTATTTGATTTATGCATTCACCTTCACGTGGCCCTGCTGACTGCCAGGTTTTTTTAAACCTCTGAAATTCTTTTTTGTTATGCACTGAAACTTCACCCTTTCCCCTGCATGAAATATTAGTTTTACTTAGAAAATCTAACTGCGTGCAATTTTCATGTTACTGAAATTGTGCACGGTCTGGTGATTAATTGTATTGTCTTGATCACAGCCTCAGCCTGATGTTCAGGGCTCATAACAGCGGGAGGAATTCAGCAGAACAAGAATCTTAACCAGGTGTGGCTTATTAAAGTGGCAGTGCCCAATTTAAAGACCATAAAGGATTTGTATCAAAATTGATGCTTTTAGCTACATTCCCCTCTCAGGATCCCAGAGTTGTAATACAAAAAGGACACTGTATCTTGCTCATGAAAATCACTCACATCCGTCATGTGAAAAGGCAGCTCAGATCTGTTCTTCCCTTGAGTGGGAAGAGTTGCACTGTACTTTTAGTACAGCACACTCATACCAAACATCTTCAAAATTTTTCCTTAGTTTCTTAGTTTTCTTTTCTTAGATTAGAGCTCCGAATGTACAGTTTGCATTATCTAGTTAATTGTGCATTTCTCATCTGTCAGGAAAAAGTTCTCATTTCCTCTGAAGATGCTCTTAGCATGAAGACAAGCACTAAGGGGGAGGTCAACCTTGTAGGAAGTGATCAACAGCATTTATCTGGAATTCAACCCACATTTCATAATTTTATTCTGCATTTTAGGCAGTCTAAAATGGTGGGGAAAAACAGTGAGGGGACAGGGCAAGGGGAAAGGAGAGGAAAGAAAAGAAAACTTTTTATTACTGAGTGAGCCTATCTTCACCCCAAGTGTGGGTGCTGGTCCCTCACAGCTGACATCAGTAAGCTGGTGACAAGCTGCCAGGTGGCCAGCAAGGCTCATTACCTACCAGAGAAGCCAGACAGGTTAATATTTTTTCACATTTTGTGAAATTTTCAGGAGAGAAGATTTAAGTCGGTGTGTTGCCCTTCTTGTGAGCATTAGATGAGCGATGTGACTTGGGCGTGCTACTGTTATGAGCCTGATGCTACCTCAGAAATGTGAGTTAAACTTTACACTTCCTCGCAGATAAAAAAAAATCTGCATAAATTTGAAATTTTAGTTTGTTGTTGTTTCATTGTGCTGTGTTGATGTCAGGTGAATGTATCAAATGCAGCCATGCATTCATCAGTTCTAGCATTTAGAGCAGCTGCTCCTCCCAGGACAATGCTGGTTTATGCTTCCTTAAACCTAATAGGAATTTTCCTGCCAAGAAAAATGGGACTGGGCATGTTGCAAGTGTTGTAAAACAAAAAATGTTCTGAGGCATTGTTTATGGCTATAAATTATTTCAACTGGTGACTTTGAATGCATTTTCTCATAGTATATACCTCTGAAGAGCTTACAAGCCATAAACAGTCTGGGACCTCCAAAACTTCTGTGTATATAGTCTGTGTTTAAGGGCAGTGACTAATAAATGACTTGTTTGCTTGTTACTAGGGAAAGCCAAGTGTGCTGATTTGGAATGGGACAGAGTAAACTTTGTCCATAGTATCTAGTGTGGGTTCTGTTTGGGATTTGTATTGGAAACAGTGTTGATAACACAGGGATGTTTCAGTAATTGCTGAGCAGGGTTTACACAGTGTCAAGGCCTTTTGTGCTCCTCACACCACCCCACCAGGGAAGGGGCTGGGGTGCACAAGGAATTGGAGAAGATATAGCCAGGACCCCAAATGAGAGCAAGGAAACTCCATAATTATTCCAATATATTCAGCATATAAAGATAGGGGAAATAGGAGGAAGAGGATGGCACATTCAGACTGGTGGCATTTTTGTGTTTTCAAGTAACCTTGCGTGATGAGGCCTTGCTTTCTTGGGTATGACTGAACCCCTGCCTCCATTGAATGAATGCCTTTGTTTTGTTTTCTTTTTCTGGTGTAAGTGGCTTTTGCTTTCCCTCTTAAATTGTTTTCATACCATCCCACCAATTTTCTTTTACCCTTCTGATTCTTCCCCCACCTCAGTAAGGGGCAGGAGGTGATGAGCAAGGTGCTTCATGGTGCTTAGTCACCAGCTGAGGTTAAACCATGACACAAAGAAAAAAGCAAAATATCTTTGAAATGTGATTGAGGCTTAATCCTCAACAAATCCAGAACTTTACACAGGGTGATGCATTCCTTTTTTGTATTCTGTGTACTTTAGCACTAGCCCTAAATGAGCTGCAGACAAGCAAGGAGGACTATTGTGCTCTATGGCCATGAGAGGAGTGAGAGGGAGGAAGATGATTATGAGAAGCAATTAGTTACGTAAAAGCTATTGGAAATGTAGGTTATCACCTCAATGCTTTCTTTACTTTCAGAAGGATTGCACTGAAATTCTCCTGAATACTTAGAAGTTATGGACGCAGTACATACATTTTTGTTTGAAGGTGGCTCATTCCTCAGGTCATGTATGTGACAAATGCCTTGATCCATTAATTACACGTCTGACCAAGAATTTTGGCAACAGATACTGCTCCTCTGAAAAGGAGTAAGCTGTTGAGTGGAAAATCAGCTTGCCAATAGCTGTTGTCATGGGAAGCTCAAATAAGGAAGAGGGAGAAGGACAACGCCTGTTGAGAACAGTGAGATCTGGCGTGGGCTGGTGAGAAAGGGAATTCCCAGACAGCAAACGCTGAAACAAAGGGAAGGTGCATGTCCTGGCAGGCTTTAATCCAGCAGAGTACAATTGAAAGCTTACACAGCTTCAGTGGAAGCAGGGCCTAAGGAATTAGTCAGCCAGTCCAAAGCAGATCCCAGAGGAAAAGCAGCACAGTTTCAAAGCATAAGAGCATTATCTCAGCGGGCAAGAAGGGAAATGCTGGCAAGATTGTATGGTGAGCTGCACTAAGGTGCAGCAATGCACTGCACACATACATTACACTGCTGGGCTCCCATATGGAGTTGGTAACAGTGCAATAAGATTACCCATCTTTCTCTCGAGCCTATAATTCCAAAATTTTGCATGGGCTGGTTTTTTTACTGCCTTAGTGAGTGTGGAAATCTGTGTTATGGCTGGTGCTGTGGTATATGTTTCTTTAAGGAGGTGCTCTATAGAGATATCTTAGAATTAGCACGTGTATTGTGAGACATAGAGGTTGCTATGGTAAGTACACATTTTTTAATTGAATAGCAGACTAATAGGCACATAAAACCTCCATAACTTCTTGGCACATAAATTACCTCTCCTGGGGCTGTAGGCAATTAAACATACCTCTTTGCTGAAATTCTTTCCAAGTATTTTTCTCTGTTTTTGTTTAGACTGAAGCCTCTCATTTCTTTCCCTGTTTCCCTCAACAATGTTTCTTGTTTTTCTTTTGTCCCTTTTAGGTTATTCTATCTGTCTCTCTCCAGCCTTCTCTTGAATGTCATATGCTTCATGGAGCAAGGAAATAAAGAGAGTATTGAGTTATAAAAGTGGGCTGGTTGTTTGGAGTTCTAAAGTCTTCTTATTTTTAAAAGCATAATTTGCTATATTTCATATTTGTGGAATTCTCAGAGTGCTTTCTAAGTAAGTGTTTTAATAATCTTCTTTATGCAGATTTTCTAAAGCCACATGATCTCCTCAGAACTCAAGTTTTGGACATTTTGTAACTTTAGAAAACCATAGATCTTGTTTGTTTCTTTTGTACCATTTGAACTATTCTGACTTAGACTTGCCGGCCCAGAGATCTTTTGATGTTATTCTCTTTCCTGACAATACTTTCCTTGTTGGGCATAGTTTATTTGGCTCTTGCAGTAGTGTAATAAATACATCATTTGCCTATGCACATTGTTTCAAAAGTGGGCATTGTCTCTAATCTCTTCAGCAATACAATAAATCACAAGCTGAGGCACTGCCTTCTCACTCCAGTTTTTAAAGATTTTTTTTTTCTTCTTTCCGGTTACACAGTTGTTATAGAGAAGTAAATCGAGAGCAGGTTATTTGTACTTGCTCATACCTCAGTTATTTTTAGAACCCATATTGACAAATTTTCAAGCAGCATTGTATTTCATAAAGAGCACTGCCCTGAAATCACTGTGCCTTGAACAATAAGAAAATCCAGGACTCCAGGAGGCCAACGCAACAGGATATCCATAAGCAGCAACGCCTACTTATCAGCCAGGGGTGAGCTTAACAGACTTGTTCCTGGCTGTGACAAACAGTGAGCAGAATTCCTAGTGAGCCGGAGAGCAGCAAATAAATGCACAAGATAACTCCCAAGAAAGATTAGGCGCAGCTGACTTGGTGTGTTCCTTTGCACAAATCAAGAGCAATTTAAAACAATAATGACTGATGGTTTTTCACAAACATCCTGATTTTCATCCTATTGCAGTACACAGTTCATCCACCTTTGTTTTTTTGCTTTCATTTTGGTGTTCATTTTTTATGATGTTCACTTTTTTATGATGAAAGTGGCCTTGTCTTGAAGGAATAGATGAGTAGTCTTTGTTTTTTGGTTGCTTTTTGTCTTTCCCCTGAGTATTTCAAAGATACCTCTAACGGCTTGGAACAAAAGGAAATTACTCTGTGGATCAAGGGATTACTGAGCAATGTTTTTACAGATTTAAAATAAAATATAAACAGATGTTGAGAGATGAATGGCACAGAGACAGTTGTTGCCAATTCATTAATAATACCAATACAAATCCACTCTGTTTATTATGTTTTTAACCCATATTTGTCAATAGGGAAGACAGTCATAGTATGAACTTGTAAAAATAATGAATCTATACCAGGCAATTCTCAGTGTGGAGACTTGAGAATACCAGCATGATTAGTATTTGCCATCTGTGTGTGTGTAATCAATATTTTCTTACACTGTAATGAGGAATAGCTCTTTTATATCCTTGCCCCTTTGGCCCAAACAATTAGTCACTGTTTGTGGCCACGTAGGTTTGCCTGCATTTGGAAAGGAACAGGGAATATCTCAGTCACATGTACACAAGCGCAGCCTGTCTCTAGCTGGAAGGAATTTCCACAGCATCTGCTTCCTCAAATGTGACAGAAACAAAGACATCACTAACCCTCCCAGGGCATGGGAAGCTTTGAGGCAGAGCTCAGACACTCTGCTCTCTGACCTATTGGCTCAACTTTTCTCCTTGCTGCTTTCCTTGTAGTTGTTTACAGGGTGCCAGAGTGTCCCTCCCCACGACCATTTCAGCGTGGAGCTCCCTGACTGCTGCAGCAGCCCGGTGCTTCCTTGGGCTGCAGGAAGGCAGTGAAGTGCTCCTCTGGAAGTCTGAAGGAGGGGTGTTGAACAATCTTGGGTGTCAAAGCTGTTCTGTTCAATGTGAAGTTGGGTAGCTTCTACTAAAACTTCACCATAGCAGAATTTCTTTGATGTAGTCTCTCCACCATTCTACAAATACTGCTTTTTTTCAATGAAAGCATGGCAGTGTGATCCAGCTTGAGTTCTCTGAGGCTTTAAGAGCAAAGAGGAGGGACCTAAGTCACAGAGGAACTGCTCCCTCATCCCTTCCTAAGGGCATAATCATTGTGTAATAACTTGTAGCTAAACAAGTTCCTGTAGGACTCTGAATATAGCACACAGATTTTGTAATGGAATGATAAATTACATCAGGCCCTAAACTCACAGGTCTCTAAGAGCTCTCTCACATAGAAAACACTTAATTTCTGTGTACGTTTATAGCATTTTTCAGGCTATAAACTGCAGGAATTAGGTTCTCAAAGAGATGAGAATTTGATTTTTTTGTCCATGAAGGTCTTGCTATCTCTCTGTATCTGTAAGGTATATAACAAAAAGATAAACTATAATCTCAGAGTGATAAGTACAGTAGATAGCAGTCCACATTGCAGAGTCTTTTCTCTTTGAAAAATAGCTTTCTATAATTGAATAGACTCATATGAAGCTGTCTGTAAAATTTCTAAATTGTCCTTCTCTGTACACTAGAGAATTATAGCTTTAACTTTGGACAATCAATTCTGAAGATTTTTCAGATTTTATTGGCTAAGGTTGAAATCATACAGGTCTTAAGGTTTTAGTAAGCAAAGGTTTGGGCTGATGTTAATTGTCTGCTGCTCTTTTCCTGGAATGCTATTGAATCAGTTCATATACCTTTTGAATAATCTCCTAAGTGTCAGTTTCTTGAACTCCTAAGTTCTTGTTTCTTGAAGTGACACTTACCAGACAAATGGTATTTAAGGGTTCCAACAAGATGTGAAAGGGAGATAGGATGCATTGGGGTTTTTGCTCGTTTTGAATGTCTTGTTAATATTAAGACCATCTTCCTGAGAAAGCCTTACTGAGTTTTGAATATTTGTCACTGGCTATCAGATCCCTCTGCTGTTGGCAGTAACCAGCACAGGGGTGGTACATGCCATTCATGCAGGTTTCCTTGGTGGAGAGTAGCAATGAAAATTGCATATATTCAGGTTGAGCTAATCTGTTCAGAGCTGCTGATAGGATGGTCTACACTTATGTGTGATGTACATACACAAGGCACTCAGTGCAGATTATCATCAAGGAAACTGATGTCCATGCTGAGCTTCCCAAAGGGCTGTAGAAATGCACGTTAATGGCTTAAATATGAACAAAATCTTTATGCAATAACTCAGAATGAAGATATTTGCATCCACCAAAGGATGCAATGTCTAGAAACCAAAATACAATGGTCATCTCTCTTTAGAATGAGATAATACAGACAGGAAGTGTCGAAAGAGGTAGTTAATTCTTGGCAAGCTGTATGATGCATTTATTTTATTTATTTACAAAGTACTCCAGATTTTATACTGCTACTACTCATGCTCTTAGCAGTTTCTTTTCCTCTAGGTAATTCTCTTATCCCCAGTGCAAGAAAGGACAGTAAACAGAGCCTGAGCACTTCATCAAAATTCCCTTTCTATCACCACTCAGCACTTCACTTAAATAAGCCACATTAATGTGCCATGGGAGACTTAAAAGGCAGTTTTCTCCCCTTGCCCCCAGGTGTTTCTTCTACTATAAAATAATTTAGCCATGTTTTATCAGCAACATTAATAGTAAATGCTTACTCAGTAATCCTTCCTGGGAGCATATATTTAGTATATCTACTAGCATGCAATTATGACTCTGATGGAAAGGGATCTTACCCCTGATATCTGAAAAGTGTTGTTCTTTCTCTTACAGTGGCCTAAATCCCTCTAGATCTACTAAAATGGAAAAATTTACACCAAATATGTTCTTGGAGACATGTATTTGGTGTAACCTCTTCCATTTACAATACCCATATATAAAAGTGCCTTGATTTTGCAATATTTACTTAAGACGTATTAAATGGAGCTGATTGAAAGAAAATACAGAACCTATCCAGAAACCTACAGCCCCTGTAAATGGTTTCTCTTGGATACCAATACAGCCCCTTCAAACTTCCCATTTGGAAGCCTAAGCTGCTCAGAGTTTAATGCATGTTGCAAAGACCAAAATTTTGTAACTGTTTCTTCTGCTGTGCCAGTAGTGAAATTTGTAAGCAAGTACCTGAAGTACGCATCTGAACAGCATGGACACATCTAGTTTTCCGTTTTAATGTAAGAAAAATTATTTGCAAAGACTCAGTTTATTTTGGCTGCTACCTACATGTTTTTCTGCCTCATCTAGTGAACTTTTGCTTCAGATACTGAAGCATAAGCACTAAAACAACAACAAAAAAAATATATGTATCTGCTCTCAATTTTCTGTGAGTTTTCTCATACTCAGTACTTAAATGTTGGTTTGTATGCTGGATTTCCCTAGGCAGTTTTTGGAAGTTTATCTCTTTAGAATAATTAATTGTGAAATGTCTCTCTTGCATAACTACACCAAAGGACATGTTTGTGCCATCTCCTGCACTTGCCACTGATTCATTCTGAAGTGTGTGAATAAAAGTTGCTGCTTAGGAGTGCAGGAGTTCCTAACACTGGATGTAAGATGGTGTTAGTATGAACACATCTGGGGGGATTTTTCCCTAGTGACTCTATCCCACGTGTGCTTTCTATATACCCTGGTCTCTTCTGAACCCAGACCCATTGCTGTGCCAAAAGAGGCAGTTAGTATATTTCCACCATGGAAAAGTGATGGTGATCATCCTACCCAAAGAACCTCTTGCACCAAGTTTGGGGTGTGAATGGCCCTCAGGCGCCAGAACTGTCCTTGGGCCTTGTGCATTGAGGTTGTGCTAGGCTGGCTTTTGACCAGCTATTTACCAGTTGCCCAAGCAGCTACAAACCTCTTATTTTCCTCATAGCTTGTATTTCCAGGCACTTTAAACCCCTTTAAACCCATCTTACTCCCATTAATTTGTCAATAATCTAGGGAATATTAAAATCATCATAATATCAAAATATCTAGGGAAAACCATGGAGGTGGATTTGGTTTCGCTTTTCTGGCCCTCTTGATGCTCTGGGCTTTTAAGAAGTCTGAAAATATCTTGTTCACCACCATCATAAACAGTGTTTTTATGTAACATGACTTCTAGTCTGTCAGTTTCTCATAAAGTGACAAATATGACAAATACTTGCTCTAAATATTTTAATATAATTAATTTAAGCACAGTAAGATAATGCAGTTTCATAACAGATTATGTTTATTGATAGAGAGTGAAAATTTGTAGCATTTAATGCAAAATGACAAGTCTTGTCACATAGTCACTGATTAATATTTTTAACAAGGTTTATTTTTTCTGAAATATTCACTGCTCAAATAGAACACACAATCTTCTGGTGCTGATAGATGGTCTATTTTAAAGCAACTTTTATTCCAAACTAATAAACACATGGATTTTTGATGTATTTTGTGGAGCTGTGTCTTGCCCTCTAATGAGTTCTTTGCCATCATTTTTAAGAGCTCAGTGCACTGAACTATGGCAGTGCAATACAGTGGCCATATTCCTTCTCAGGGGCATAAGTTTTTTGTTGTCCTTGTCCTTTCTCTGCATATATGGACAGCACCTAATAAAAGTATTAACAAAGGCCTCAGGGGAATGTAAAATGCAATATATGTGCCAAGAGCAGATGTAAGGCTACCCAGAGGAAGGTGTGGGTGGCAGCCACACATGTTGAGGTGATCCCGGGCATCCACTCCAAAAATAGAAAGGAAGCCACCATCTTCTCCCCCCTGAAGGATTACATTATACCTCTGCTACATTACAAGAGAAAGTAATTAACTGCCAGTACCTGTGAGGGTAACTTCCTTGAGGCTACTTAACCAATTTGACTGTTCTGATTCTGTGTTATCCAAGCAAATTTAAGACCCACTATGCAACACCAAGCATTCACACAGTGCCACCGTCTGAGAAGTGTGAGGCTGGGTACAAATTGTGACATGTAAGACAACTTAAATTGCACAAATTAGTCAACAGCTGCTCTAAGGAGTCTTGATTGTACACCTGGGTCTGTGCATTCCCACTTCTCCAAAGCTTCCAGGATTAAGGCAGATCTGCAATGACATCTTTAATGGCATGGTTATAGGCGATGTCTCTGACTGCGCTTCTGGTGCATTTGGTGCGTGACCCTCTCAGGCTCCAATCCCTCTTAAGCACAAAATAATCTTTTTCCTTGTGACAGGTTTCTCATTTCAGTTGCTTTCAGCATAAAAACCCAGAGTTTCTTCCTTGCCATCTACCAAATCAATAACTTTAAAATAATATTGCTGTTCCCATCTGGACGCAGATCTGAAACTGTGATCCAATGCAAGATGAATATTGAGGAAAAAAAAGAGGTAAAGAGAGGTCTAATTTTCATCACATTAATTCACTGAAATTGTGACCTGGGCTCTTCTTGCTATAGTTTAAAAATGCAGCCAAATATATGGTGTGAGCTTTACTGTACAAGAGATATTTTAAAAGGTAAAGAAGAAGGAAAACTTTTTCTCTGAAGATTTATAGGAGCCTATTTCTTGATCTCCTTTTCAATTTTCTTTTTTGGTGTGATTTCTTCATTCTGGGACATTTTACAGACTCACTTAAAAATATTTTTTTAAAAAAACAATCCAGAAAGATTGTCTAACCTCCTAACCAGCTGTTACTACCATGCACATAAGATGCTGTGCACTTTAAAATGGCAAACTGATGTCCTCACATTTAGAAGCAGTTTGAGGTGACATTCTCATGGCAAAGGTCATCTGCCCTTTTGCAAAACAGGTTATTGTACTGGGAGTTTTTTGTGAGATTGTAAAACAGAGCACATCAGCAAAGCTCTCTAAAACGCATCAAGGAATATTAACTTTTCACTCAAGCAAGAAGGATAACAGGCTTCCATGTTCTGGCACAGCTGATGAGAGTCAGTGTCCATCAGCAGTGATGCTGTGCATAAACATTTGCCCTCCACAGCAGAAAGCTTCCCCTAGGGAATATTCCCCAAAAAAGCACCATATTTCACATTTTGTTTGCTTTCATTTACTGTTCAAGACAAAACATGTTATTGCAGTGAGTTATAACTTCAGTACCTAAATTTTATCATGAACTAGGGATTACTATTAGTTGGATCTGGAGAGTAATAGACTCTCTCATTTGTGGGTCAAATGCACTTACCTATGGTAATGCACCACTTGTGTTTATACTGTGTGTATACACTATATACACATAAATATATATATATATATATGTGCTGTTTTCTGTTGTCTACAGAAGAACCCTACTCACTGGTAGTTGACCCTTAGCAATCAACTCCTTCCCACTCAGGCAGAATCAAAGTGGGATGAGGGATAACAGACAGGAGCAGGTTATGTTGGAATTATGGGTAGTGCTACAAAGCACATCTCAACCTGAAAGACTAAATTCTGTAATACTCTGCTTACTCTTTTTTCTCACTCTAAAAGTGGATGTAAATGCACTTTTTATTTTACAGCTTTACATGTCTCTATTATGACTTTTCTCTGTAGTGGTAATTTTCATTTTTTCACTAGTCTTTTACCATTTTTACAATTAATGCAAATTCAGCTGTCGTACAAATGCCATCACAGGTTAATGCACGCCTCATGTCAGCACTGCCCATGACTCTGGTATTTGGAAAGTAGTTGTAACTAAGTATTGCCATATCAGAGAATGTTTGGGAAGAATGTTTTAAGTAAAACAAAACTAGATTTCCTTTTTTAAAGGTTTTAAGACAGGAAAAAAAATCTTTATTTTCCTGCCTCAAAAATACTTTTGTTTATTGAACATTTTGTTACATGATCTTGGGGCTTACCCATCAAGTTTTAATTTAGAAACTATTTTAAGCAATAAAAATAAGATTTTGAAAAGAATATTTCCAGTAAACATCTTGTAAACACTGTCCTCTTGAAAAATTGTCCAGTGTGTCGATTTAGGGTTTTTTGGGTGCGGACAAGGAAAAAAAACTAGAAAGGAACAGATTCTTCTCTGAAATATGAGTGTCTTTCAACTAAAGCAATAGAATCATAGAATGGGCTGGGAAAGACACTGAATATCACCGAGTTCATACTCTCTGCCATAGGCAGGGACATCTTTCACTAGACTGGGCTCCCCCAAATCCATCCAGTCTCACCTGGAACACTTCCAAGAATGGAGCGTCCACAGCTTCTCTGGGCAACCTGTTCCAGTGCCTCACCACCCTCCCAGCAAAGAATCATTTCCTAAGATCTAAACCAAACCAACTCTCAGTTTGAAGCCATTCTCACTTGTCCTGTCACTATAGGTCCTTGTGAAAAGTCCCTCTCCAGCTTTCTTATTGGCCCAGTTTAGGTGCTGAAAGGTTTCTATAAGGTCTCCCCAGAGCCTTCTCAAGATGGAACAATCGTAATTATCTCAGCCTTTCCCTGGAAGAATCCCTCTAATCATCTTCATGGTCTCCTCTGGACTTGCTCCAACAGGTCCATGTCCTTCCTGCTCTGGGGACCCCAGAGTAGGATGTAGCCCTCCTGGTGTGGTGTGACAAGAAGGGAGCAGAGGGAGTGGAGTTTGGTTACACTGACTGAGCTATCAGCCCTCGTCCTGTACCCATAAGGTTTAGCTGTGCCCTCTGCAGGGCTCTCATCTCACACATCTATTGATGAGAGACACTGAGACTGACAGCATGGTAAAAGCCTGTGTCATGTGGCCGTGTCTTTATTGAGACATCTGGGAGAAAGTTGTCCAGGGATGAGAGATGGAGTTAGCTGCAGCAATGAATCAAAATGTGCTAAATCATGGTGTCTAACCTTCATTTCTTCAGTGTCTGTGTCCTGCACTGCCCTGCCTGACAGCTCTCTGCTCCTTTTACAGGGATAGGGTGTAAAGCTGAATGCCAAAAAAAAAAAAAAACACAAAAAAAAACCTCTGTAAGTGACTATTATCCAGACAAAAATTCAGCCAGTGGGACTGTTATTCAGTGTGGAAAAAATGTCCAAATTATTTGTACAGTCCAATGAATGACGGATAAACTATGACTCCTTCTGGGGCATTCCGTATCTTTTTAACACACAGGCTAGGGGAAGCAGGGCTGTACCCATCACTGCTTCACTGCCTGTCCCTGAGGCTGCTCAGGGCTGGGTGCTTGGGAGGGTAGCTGACAACAGCCAAAATGCAGGAATGTTTCAGATACATCCTTACTCCAGTAGTGATTCTGTGTAAGATGTACCTGCAGGCAGAAGGGTGGCATGCAGCCAGGTATGTCAGCATTAATCCCATTAGGGATTTCTCTATATCAAAATTCCTCAGGTGTGACAGGTTTACATGTACTCTGCATCACTAAAGAAATCAGCATCTGTCCTAAAATTCACATTGCTGTTAGAAAAGCCAAATAAGTTACTGCAAAGTGATGTTGCATTAATTAAAAGAATATAATTGCCTGTTCCTAAAATGTGTCTTTCCGTTTTAGCTATTTTAGATTAACTGGTTTAGCTCAGTACTCTTCAGACCATTAGAGGAAAGAAGCAAATTACAGCAATAGAGTGTAACCAAATGTAATTCTCCAAATTACTCTTATTACATGCAGTTGGGCCACAGGTTAGTGGAGAGAGAGAGATGAGTTTACAATTGGCAAGGTTTACAGAAATGTGGAATCCCTCATGTGCACAAGAAAGAAAAAAAAAAAAGTGAAGCATATGGTTTTAATTACAAGTCTTCCAGATAGTAAATTATAGTAAGATGTGACATTCAGGGGAAAAATCTGACTGCTACTACAGCTGAAATTCAGGCCATGCCGTTGCACCGCATCTTGTTACAGGAGGTATAACGTGATATACCCGTAGCCCAGAATCCTGTAACTGATTTTATTTGGTCCTGTTTTCTCATAAATGGAGGAGGTCAAGATTAGTGATGGTTAAACCTCCAATAGTTTAGAAGTTTGGATCAGCAAAGCTTAATCCTAAAGTTTTGTACTGCTTACACAGACCCTTTGATTTTTTCCTTCTTTCCATTTCTGTGCAGTGCCCTCTGCAAACCTGAGGCTTTGTCCTTTCTTTCTACTCATCCAGCATAATCCTCCCATTCACCACTTTTATTGTTTCCAGGTTCTTATAGAAAGCATTATATGCCCACCTACATTCCCAAATCACGGTCTGAATCCCATTTGCTTCTCCCACCTGTATTGCTTTGAACACCTGTATTGCTTTCCCACCTGTATTGCCAATGAAATGGCAGCCAAGAAAAGGGGGTTTTATTATATAATCTAGAAAGTGATTAATTATCCTGTGTATCATGCAAGTCATGTTGAACAAATACCTTTGTGAGTTTGATTTGAAAATACTTCTGTTTAAAGTGATATTAATATTAACAGCTCTGGTAAAAAAAAACCCAGAAATTTGCATAGCAGACCCTGCAGGAAAAATTGTATTTTGTCAGAGCATAGAGGATAAATCTGAGGTTCTCAAACAAAAAGATTCCTAATTTACACTGTGACCACAATTCTGTACACAAAGTGCAGATGGTACATTATCAGTTTAATAGTATAAAGTTTACCTTAACCACCGCCCAGGACAACAACAGTCTATCTGTAATACTGGCACAACTGCACTAGGTCCTCTGTACCACGGTGTGGTACAACCACACTTACTTACATTTTGGGAAGGGTTCACTTGAGCTTGGGAGTTTTGCTTGCTTGTTTGCCTTTTCTTTTGCTGTTGTACCAGAGAATCTGAGACTTTGACCAACATGGTATGACAAGTATTTGTTATCACATTTCATTCCCCTGCAATGGTATTTCAAATAAAACCCAGATTTTGCATCTTCAGACTGACCATTTCCATCTGTGACATCTTTCCACCACAGTCAGTGTGGTGCATTAGGAGAGTTTGTGTCCGTATGAAGAGTTAGACTTTTTCAAGGGAGTCTTGTATTTTCAGTTAAGGATGTCTGTAATTCCCCAAATGACTAAGTCCACAACCACAGCAACCCACTGCTCAAACCCTAACCCAAACGTGAGCAAACTTCATTCAGTCCAAACATTTGAGATGAGCATCCAAGTTCTTTCATTTTTATTTTTATTTCTCATCACAAACAAAGAATGATTGCTACATGACAGGTATTCTCAATAGCAGAAACACAATAAGAAATATTAAAGAAAAGTTTTGGTTGTCTGTCAGTATGTCCCCTTAGGAAAAACTGACACTTAATAGCTGACACTGGTCCTGGCTCCACGCACTTATGCCATTTGATTTGATGTGAAGCACAGTGAGTTGCAGCTGGCAGATGTTATTGCAATATTGAAGTATTTCACAGAGCAAAGACACATACAGGCAGCATGGTATATTCCTAAGAGTTTCTGTGTACTTTCAATTCAACCATATGATTGTGAATACAGATACTGAAGTGCTCTCTACGTTTAATTGACAAGCCCTGTGCAGTGATGCAGCATGTTATTTTCCCTAACACTGCTCAGGTAAACTGACAGTGGAAGCATAATAAGTATAAATTAGTTATAGACCATATAGGTATCAAAACCTGCAGAAGTATGTGGAGCAAGCCTGAAATTTCATGAGACAATGCCTGTGTTTTTGGAGCACGCTGTGGAGGTGTTCTGCCTGCAGACAGCTGCTCAGTATTTCAGTTTTGGAAAAAAGCAGATACTATGAAGCCAAGCAATGAATTTTAACAAACCCTGGGTTTATTTAACCCATGGTTCTTAGCATACCTTACTTGAACTTAAATCACTTTTGTCACTCAGAGCCAGCTGCCAGCAAAGAGGCCTGGCTACAGAGAAAGTTTTATCTCGAGATAAGTCAAGCATTGTGGCTTTCAAAGGTCAGTCTTTTAATGGAGATTATTCTTTTCTGCTGCTTAAAAATAGAAATTAAATAGGATTACAATTAGCATCCAGCATTTAATCAGATGCAGTTCTCTCAGCATTCATGCAGTGTTTGTTTTGGTAAGCTACTTGCCAAATCTGAAAGCCAGAAAACCTGTGAGAGAAAAGAGAGGAACAAAGAATCTAGAAAATTTTTCCTGCAGAACGGTCAATAATACCTTTTCTTTAAGAGACTACAGGACATGGGCACTATCAGTGCTTGTGGATAAGTGTATGAGAAGGAATTAAAAGGTAGCTACCTATTTGTAACATTCTGAAGTCTCAACATTTTTATTTTTTTCCCAAACTTGGAGGTATGTGAAGCAACAGAATAGCTCAAGTGTGTTTTTCTGGCTTAGGCAGGATCAAAAAAATATCCAAGCTTCAGAGCATTTCACAGTGTGTGCACTCACACACGTGCACACACACATATACAGTGCCCCCTGATTTGGTATAAAGTGAATAGTTGGAAGCATTAGAGAAGAGCTGAGAGCTGCTGAGGAAACTCTCTGTTGGCCTCCAGCAGATTGCAAGAGCACCAGGAGGCCTCAAGGCAGGGGGAAATGGTCCTTCCACACGAGCTGTTGATACAATAAAAAGTTTTCTTTCACCCTCAGAAAGAAGGAATGTTGAAATTTTAATGTTTAGGTTCCTTACAAAACTTCAAGAAATAAAAATTTGAAACACTTGGTATCAACTCTTGTTACATTAAAACAAGTGGAAATACTAGCTCAGCAAGTTGTCTCAATCATGATCCATCTGGAATTTACAAGAAATCGATGTACAGCTGTGAATAGTTTCAAATGTATCAAATTATCATTTTCTGGTGGAAAAACTGTTTCACTGGAAAAACTTCTGCAAGCTTCAGTACAGAAATCCCTGGACAATTATACAGTCCAATAGCTCAGCAAGAGTATCTCTCCTGCCATTTTATATTCTTTTGATGAATGCTTCTACCTCCTATGGTTTTTGCAATACACTCTTCTACTTTTTCAGTGTATCTAGTCAATAGAAGTGTTCTTTCCAAACACAAGAGAATACTCCCAAATAAGAAAGCTATGGGTATCTGTTTCAGTTGTGCATGAAGTCGCTTTGGGCTAATGCCTTTCTTTGCGTTATCCCATGGGAAGGCAAGTTTTAAGGCCAAATGTTTATGTATTGCATGGGAAGGTGCTCACAGGGAGAGTGCAGATTCATTCCCTGCCTCAGTGCACAGAACAGACTCCCCTCATACAGCTGAGTGACCACAAATAACCAGTGCCATTGAGATTCAATATATATTATCATATTTTTGAGTCGTTTGCTATTAGACTGTAAAAAGGGGGAAAGTAACTTGTATAAATCAAAGGAAACAGACTGTCTTAGAATGTAGGAGGGGAGAAAAGCCCACTAAATTGAATGGGTAAGTAGATCATTATGAAATACTACCTAACATTTGGAGCTTCTGTACATGTGAAGTGTTTATCGATGTTCAGACTTTATAGTGAATTAATAGTTTAATCACAATGTTACTTGTAGATGTTTGTCTATTGGTTTGCCAAGTGCCTGCTGCTACCTTTCTTTTTTACTTTTAGTAAGGAACAAAAGTAGTTAACTATCTTAGTGGTTAATTGTTCCATTGATTTTTCTATATGTCTGTAGAGGAATGGTAGGTTTTTTTAATGCAGCAGTTTTGTTGGATTTTCTCCTCCAAATACTCTTTAAGTATGCATTAATTAATATTGCTTTTTTCAGAAAAAGTGGCTATTCCACTGAACATGAAAATTTATTTTAGAAATGGCTCTTTCCTTCTGCGGAAAAAAAAAAAAAACAAAAACAAACAACAACAACAACAAAAAAAAAACCTGGCAGAAGTAGAGAAAAGTTCAAATATTAGAAGCTCCTTCCATGGCCTGACAGAAAAAAAAAACATCATTAAAGAGGGTACATTTATCCTGTGGATGTCATAAGCTCTAGGTTTAGGTCTGCATAATTCTGAAAAGGGGCTTTAATTTTATTCTTTACCTCTTTTTTTTTTTTCTTTGTTACAGATCAGTTTCTGTAGCTAAAAATTTCTCCCTGAAATTCAGGGAGAAAGGGTCTCTGTGTGATGTGGAAGACCTTGCCCAAAGCAATTATGTGAGATTCACACAGTGCAGAGCTTCCTCCCAGCAAGGAAGGAGGTTCACTTGCAAGGTCCAGCTGCTTTAGGAGAGGTCAAGGGTCAGGGTCAAAAAAGCTGATCTGGAAAGCCTGGGTGCCTCAGGACTCTTATTCAGAGCTGGCACCATTTCATTGGCTCAAAGAACTGCGAGCAACTGGAGACCAGGGGCAGTGTGCCATATAAGTCTCACCAACATCTGAGGAGACTGAAAAGGAAAAACTTAAATCCCTACCAGTAAATACAGACCTGCTGAAGAGAAGATCAGTCTGGCTTTGGGTGATGGGGTGTACTGCAGGGAAGTACAGACAACATGGATTTCTCAGGGGCTTTCTCCTAGCTGTAATGTAGGATGGAAAAAGCTCTTCAGTGTATATCACTTGACAGTTTGTCAGGATAATTTTTCATGTAATAGTGCTATTTATCAAGAGGAAAGATGGCAAGTAGTCTGAGACTGGAGATGGATTAAGGGGGATGATGTGTCTAAGATGCCAAGTCCTGTGAAGCTATGGATCAGCAGTTAGATCAGGACCAAAAACCTCAAGGCTGTTACTGCAAGTAGTGAAAAGCATTAAAAAATTGGCCTGAAGGATAAGTACCAGTCCTAAATCAAGCTCCAGGACAAAGTCTTCTAAATGGTAGCAACTGCAGAGAAATACCTCCTGGAGGTCAAGCACTGTATGTGAGAACAGCCCAAACCCGCGCCCCCCCACCCCTGCCCAGAGTAGCAAGTTTTGATGTGGTTGAAGAGGGAACTATATTTTCTCAAATTAATTGCCTTTTTGAAGATGTGTGAGCTCCTAATTGTCTGCTCAGAAGGCATGAAAAGGTTTCAATAGGCATGAGAAATTTAAAATATTGTCTTGATTCTTCACAAAAGCATGTACATTTGGTTCCCCAACACGCAGATGAATAAAGCACTTGCTAAGTACACAAATTATGATTTGGTATTTGGTCTGATAACCTTCACAATGAACACTTTTAAGCCAGTCTTTATGTGCTGCTAGACATCATAAAATTATAAGGACCATATCTGTTTAGTACACTTGAAGTGAAAAAATGGAGTAAATAATGCAATATGTGGTATCTTACCTTTTTAGTGGAGAATTATAACAAAAACCTAATTTTTGTGCTTGGATTCATAACACGTATACACATATGCACTGTTGGCTCCACAAATACTAACCTAGCTTGTACTTCAAGATGGACCGTAAAACAAACTACAGTTTCATTGACAGTCGTGCAAGACATGTTGTAGAATGAGTTAAAGGGCTCTTGACCATCACAGTTGATTCCACATATTCACTTCCCATCCTTCTGTCTTTCTCAGATGTCACCTAATTGGTTTTGAATTGTCATATTTAACCTGAATAAGATGCCAGTGTTGATTGTTCCTGTTCACTGCACTTCTCAGGAAGAGGTTCACTGCTCAGTTCAGGAGGCTGCAGAGAGGGTAGGAGGCGGGGCAAAGAAAAGATTTTAAAAAAAAAAAAAATGAAAAACCAACATTAAAAGACCTTTGCCATATAAAGTGACGATTTGTGTTTCTTGTAAAGTGTTGTTTTGACAATAGTTATAATAAACTGAGAGAAATAAATCTTCCTGATGAGAGAAACCACTGTGACTTAAAAAAACCACTGTCATATTAATACCCAGTACATGTGTAGTATGCTACTAGGAATTTATTGATGTTTCAGATCATTTAAACTGGGTTATCCTGTAGATTTTAGTTCAGTTTCTTTTGGATGTACTCTTGCAATAATGTCTTGCAACAGAAATATCTGTTTGCAGCCCCAGGAAGGTTCCTGCTGTGTCTCCTGTCTTGCAGCCTGTGTGCTTGGATAGGTATTCCAAATGATCTGTGGGGCAGACATTTCTGTCAGCTTACCTCCTACATCTAGTGAAAAGATCATGAGAAGAGAAATAATTTCAGACCTTATCGTTTTCACACCAGTCTGACCATTAATCTTCACCTCCACATTGCTCATGGTATGCTATTCCTCCACGTGTACTGACCTGTGGACAGAGGAAGCCAAATTCTATTTTAAAATCTGATAGTCAAAACCATATACTTAATAGAATACTAAGCAGAAGTCAGCATGAATTTGCCATTCCAACACCTTTATCTTTTCTCTCCCACTGCATATCTCTCTCCTGTGTTTATTGTGTTGCAGGTATTTTGAGTGCTCTCTGCAAGGTCCTGGTAGTCCCTCCTCTCCTTTTCAAAATACCTTGTCAAACTACCTTGGTTTTGCTACATCAGTGGCTGGAGAAATCCTCTCCAGAAGATATCATGTTATCTAATTTTCAGTTCTCGAATGATATCTCTGAGTCAGCTAACCAGACTCCACTTAAAAAACAGAAATATTAAATTAGTATTCCTAAGATAAAAATTAGCTTCTCTTGAGGGTACGTTAGGTCAAATTTAAGATAGTTGTTGAACTGCTAATTTCTGTGCTTTGACTATAATGAGCTCTAGGTAAACATTTCAGACATAGAAGGCTATGTTTTATAACAAGATACCATTTAGCCACTGTACTAATTTTTATCTGTCAGGGAAGGACTCTCTTATTTGTGCACTTTCAAGATATTTGTAAACCTTATTTCAGATCCTTTGTATGGACAAAATTTACAGTCTTACAATCCCTGCAAAAAGCTCAGCTGTTCCCATCCAGATTATCTCCTGCAGTTTTTCTGTTAGCCACTTCTTTTACAACTTTCTTATGCTTTTGAACGTATTCGTGTTTTAGAAGTGTCAGCAAGGAAAAAAAAAAACCCATGAAAAAGTGTGTGTTTGAAATAAAATAGTCTAGAGGAAAGTCAAGAGGGAAATATTTGTAAATAGACAGTGACCTGGCAGCTCTGGAGTCAAGAGCTTCAGTCTGAAGGACAAGAAAGGGCAAGTCCATGAGTATAGAAAGTAGGGATCTGAAAGAGTAAAGAGGGGTGCTGTCATGACAGCAAATAAAAGAAGCAAGTGATAGAGCTACTTTAGTTTTTCTTTTTCTCTTTTATATTTACAAAGCTTGTCTCGAGCTAGGAAATGCAATTTCTTTCTTAGCATTTCTGTCCTTCATTCAGCAAATATTTTTTCTGGCTGCCTTGTGTTTGCTTCTCTCTTGAGCAATCAGAAACTCTGCCATCAGCTCTGGAAACAGTATCAGAGACTTTCCTAAGGTTTCAACTGAGATTTAGGTCACAAATTTTGAGGATCTTAGATTTAGAGTGTGGTTAACATTCAGTCCACTCTGACTTTATCACTACTTTTGCAGGTAGTCATCTATAATTTGCCTTTGTGCAGAGGAGAGAGGCTTTCATTATGAAAACAAACTGATGAAATGTGTCCATTTAACCTGAGCAATCTGACACTTACCTTTGCATGTCAGCTGGGCTCTGTTGAGGGTGTGATATTGATGTCTGTAACAACACAATAAGAAAAAATATCATCAGAGTGATGTGCTGGATTTGGTTGTTGAAATGGATGCACTTATTTATCATATGGTTGTCTAAACCTCGTGTGATGCTGCTGCCAAGTGCAAACCCCTCTTGGAAACTCTTCTGCTATGAAAGTTGGTGTATTCTAAGCAACCTGAGTGTCACACACCCAGGCTCACTCTTCAGGGTCTGCGCACACCTGCAGGAACTGGCCCATCCTCTGCACAGGGAGCCAAGCGAGAAACCTTCTCTAGGAAAGAGGTGCAAAATGTCATCAAATGTTTAAAGAAATAGAGGAGTTGTCCCAGGAGAAGCAGCATCTCAAATGTAAATCCAGTATGTGGATGTGAAACTAATCCAGGTATCACCTAACAGTTTTGCCTCCATATCAAGCAGAATCGGGACTGAACAACACAGTCTTTGTGCTAGCATGCCAAGCAAATAGAGACAGAAAAGAGAATAGGGACTGAAGTGCAGTGATTGTAAAGAAGTCACCCAGAAGTTTTTTAGTTGAAATTATTTTCCTCTGTAATTCAGGGAAACCGCATTTCTCTGAGTAAAATGGGAATCTACAGAATATTTTTTTTATTAGTAGAAAAATTGATACATCTTTCAAATTAATTAGTCCAATAGATCAAAACTGAGGGGGGAAAAAAGGAACCAAAACCCAGTAACATTTGGTTTTCATCAAGCTGACATGGCTGTCAGCTTGAGCTACCACAACACCTTACATAAGCTAAATTGCAATATTTTAATGCTACCATTTTTTGTATATTGGCTTTTGGTGTTTCATCCTGAAAAAGTAAAATGGAAAAATATTTGTGTGTTAATAATGTGCACAGCACTTCAGTGACACAGATTCATACTGAAACAGCCCCATTTTGCTTAGCTTAATTGATTCTTAACATTTTGATGCTGGAATGCGATGTTTGTTTTTTTTTAAAAAAGAGAACCCAAAAACATTATTTTTTTAATTTCTGTTTTCCATTTTAAGTATAAATATGCTTTAAGAAGGAAAACAACTTTTCATCATGATTCCGGGAAAAAAGTCAGAAATTTCCCATGAGCCTCAAATTCAGATCTTTATTAATATTTGTCTTTGAGCAGCATGAGTCAAGATCCCCCTCTTGCCAGATAACACAATGGATAAATATTGGCATTGCTTTTACTTAGTGGAGTCAGTGTTAAGTGATTGGAGTTTTTGCTCAGTTTGGTTTTTCTCAGTATTATGTGTTGGGGAAGGTACTCTGGCATAAAATAAGGATATTTGACATTTCTATCCCTTTTAACTGTGAAGAACTGAATGAAATTTTTAAGGGTTGGTACTCTGTAGGAGATAATATGTTGTATGCCCGTTTTTTGGGCCACCCAGACTCTGTCCTATAGGGTGTGAATTACAGAATATACTTTTTATCTCCCTGCCTCTAAGCTGACTGCTACACCCAGCCTGAAACCTTCTATACTGTTAAAAAAAAAAAAAAGGTCAGAGTTTGAAGAAGAGGAGCTGATAACCATCTCAAACACTGCTAAAAGCGAACATATATTAATACTTTAAATAATTTAATATATTTCAAGTTCTGACGAATTAAAATTAGTTTTAAAGGTTCTATAGATCAAATTAATTTCTTGGCTAGAACTTGAAATGTCCCTTTCAGAATAAGAAGTCACTGGAAAATCTTCTTGATACTTTTCTATTCTCCTCAGTACTTTTCTTATTCATCTCTTTTACTAAAAAAGATTTATCTCTTATTTAAATAGCACTAGATACATTTCATATAGAAAACCAACTTCTAAAGTGTGGAGCTTTCGTCTTAGCAGCATTTATTAAAGCGCTCCAAACATTTATTCTTTTACAAAACTACAGAGAACTACTTAGGTTTTTTGACAGATTCAGGGGTCTTATTTAACCAATAAATTCACCTTCAAGCTCAAAACACCTATCTGCTCAGGGCAAGGTGATTTTTGGTTTAACTGTCCTCCTTCCCAGAGGTTTATAATCCCTATGTATTTGTGTATAAATTAGAAATCTTTTAAGGCTCTGTAAATATCTAAATGAGGACCATTGAGTTATTTTCCTGAAATTATGTCATGACATAAAGCTCTTACAAATGGAAAATGTAAGGATTTTCCTAACAATCATTAAGAGGCAAAGGATGTAGGATTTGGTGCCCTCATTGCAGCCAAACTCCAGGAAATGCTGGCACTCACTGCTCACCACAGACAGCCTGGACAAATATTGGGGGGACAAATACAGGTGAGGGCTTGTAGCACTGCTGCAAACATGACACCTCTGAACATCAATTCAAACTTATGTTCTCTTCTACTCTCTCTCTTTCTGAGATTTATTTCAGCTGAATGGCTGCCAGGGCTCTCAGTATTACTGGCTCTTGGAGCCTGCTGTTGCTTTAGCAAACCAACTCTGTTTGACTCTGTCTTCTGTATGGTTGGAAGTTGTTTTGGCTGAAGGAGCAACCTGTGATGGGAGAAAAAGCCCATTTTTCTCCAAGCTTTACATTTTCTAATGCTGGAAACAGATCAGAAAAGAGGAGGGGAGGCAAGCTCCCCAAAGCTTTCCTGTAGGACTTCTCTGCCCCCACCCTCAGGACAGGCTATCTGTGAGGATCAGCTCACATCTGAGATGCAGCAGCTTCTCAACACATGCCAGCAGAATCTGCAGAGTCCTGGCAGAAGCATGCTAATGTCTTTGAGGTAGTTACTTTAAGTTCATTTAAAATGCAATTAAACAGAACAAATACTGTGAGGAAATGGACAAGATTTTGCATTTACATACAAAAATTAGGGGGAAGATCTTTTCATCACATTATAAATTTTATATAAACATTTTGGAAGGGAAATAATATGTGGTGATGATATAGACTGATATAATGAAATAACTAGAATTATGGTATTGTCATCCATGGGGTCAAAAATTGTTCGTAGGAAAGAATTAATAATTTATGGAAGTGTTTATCCCTGTAATTAGATGCTGGGATTGGGAGTCATATCCTGCCTGGTTGTTTTAAGTTCTGCAAAAATTAATCCTGAACTCTAGAAATAGAAACTTTTGTGAAAAAAAATCAAAACTTTAGAAGGTTATTGTATTTTTGTCTAAAAAGGCTCCTTTGCTCTGATTTATAATGGGATGAGCCTTATTTTCAGACAAAATGCAGGATGCAGGCAAGAGTAACCATGGGATTTGTCTTGGAAAGGGAATTGGAAATGAGCAACGAGTCTATGATTTTGTACATGTAGTCCAGCTGTACTAAATGGTAATAAGATATTTCAGCATATTTCTTAACAAGTTTATAGTCTGTAGTGCTAGACACTGTCAGCTGGAGCATACCTGCCCACCCACTGATAAACATGACAAAGTTCCTGCTTAGGTGTTCTTGAGCTTGAACAAGGAATTTTCAGTATAATGTCACAGAACTAAAATTGTAATAAAGCATTTATGTTGAATACTACTTTTCTACAAGCATCTTCTGTGCCAGTATGGCTTGTACATCTCTTTGAATACACCAGGAGTTCAATTCTAATCCAGAGTAAAGGGATGAATTCCCGTTTCAATGAACTTTACTTGAATGAATGCAAAAGTGAAGGTTTAGCTTTTGGCAGGCTACCTCCTGTATTTTTTCTGACTAATGTTAATGAGTTTGATATTATCATAATGTAACAACTGCATTTCATTTTTAATCTGAATAATTTAAAAAAAAAAAAAACAAACCTGGAGTCAAGGGGGAGAATGGGGGCAGGGGAAATTACTTGAAATGCAATCTGCCCTAACTCTCAGATGTACTAATCTTTCTTGGCAAGGAGAATACACTGAATTTATTTTTCCTGCTGAGTGTAAGTGGGAGAGAGCACAGGTAAGTGAGAGAAAAGCACGAATTCCCACTTGCCCTTGAACAACTGGCCAAGAAGTTCAGACCTACCATTCCTTATGCCCCATAAATCCACACAAACATGGGCACAGGGGAAATCTCTTTCTCTAAATAGCCAATACCCATCTCTAGCAAGAGGCTTTGGAAACACTGCGTGCCTGTGGGCGCAATGAGGAAATGCTAAAGGACCAAATCCCTCATGCTGTCTCTGGGTTTGGAAGGCCATGAGGTTGGATATAATGCTGTGGGAGTCACAATACCCAGATAATATCTGCCCAGGTAATATCTGCCTAGATCCCAATATGATCAAGCCCTCAATGAGCCTGGTAAAAGTCCCATCCTTTCTCATTACCACCACAGAAACACACAATTACAAGTGCCACAACTGGGCACTATTAAAAAATTCTTTTTTGTCCAGTGATCACTGACTGATACAGCTATGGGGTCATCATACAAAAACAATCCATTATTTTGATTAGTGTAGCACTTAAAGGCCAGCTTGCACATTAACTATTTTAATTGTCAACTACAACAGCACTGTGGTGTAACATTAAAGGTGCTCTAAAGTTTGCTGCTTGCTGACAGTGCATGACAGTTCTGCAGACCATAACACTTTCCCAAATGCTCTGAGGCAGGCAATATATATTTTATTTTTTTGCCTGTGTAGTTTGAATTAATATGAGTTTGTCTGAGAGAAGTCCAGATGGCTGGATTGTTATTAGTCACCCACACACACTGTTCTCTTGTAGAATGAAAATTTACATTCTGAAAAAAACAAGGATGAGGTTGTTTTGTGTTCAAGTCTTTTATTGGTGTGATTTTAAAATAAAATTACATCAATTCCTTGATGAAAAGGTTATCTTTCTTTAATTTGAATGAAATATCAATGAAGTTACTCTAAATTTATTCAGTAGAAGACCAGACCCCTTCCTCATAAATGGTCGTATGTCTGCTCTCCTCAGCTGCCTTTAGATGTTTATTGTATAAGTTCTATATTTTGATATTCCCTTAACCCTTAAAGGTTAGAGTGAATTTGCCAAGGAGCCTCTTGCTTGTTTTCCTGCCCTCAGGCAATGGTCTGCCTCTGACACCTTTATCATCTTCCCGCATCACCACCTGGGACAACATGAAGTGGCCTTGTTTCCTTAAAGCATGGAATAAATACCAATGATGGAATTTTCTCTCTGAATCCCAGTGTCCTCTGAGGCTGCCTTCTTCCCTCAGGTCTATTTCATCCCTTTTTTTCCCCCCTCTTTTTCAAGTCTATGGTCAGATTTTTTTATTTTTTTTTAGTTTTAGGGTGGTTTTAGGTGTTTTTTGAGTTTTAAACATTATTATGAGGTCAAACAGGCCAGTCAGCTGCAGCTGCTGGCTGCCCCTGCAGTCAAATCAAGTCTTCTGCCATCACATATCCTATAAACTCTTTTTTCTTTGATGCCAGTGTTTGAATTCAGAGTTTGTTTTGTAGTTTTTTAGCGTTGATGAGATTATGGAAGAGATTTTTCAAAGGCATAAACAAGACTTCTGTGCCCAAGCCCCTTTGGCTTTCAGCAGGACTAGCTGGTGCCAGAAGCATTTTGTGACCTTGACAATCTTTCCCTGTTTCTCAAACAAAGATGGTACAAATGAAAGGTTCTGTCATCTTAAAGGCATTTGTAGAGATCACAAATTGAGGCTTAGCTAGACAAACAATTTCAATCCAGTATGCTTTGTGGTGCAGCTATGCCCCAAAGCCCCAGAGCACGTTGGCTGCCGCAGAAGTCGGGGCCTTTGCTGGGTGCATGCCAGAGGTGCCAGCCCCACGAGGATCTCCAAATGCAGGCAGTGGGCTGAGAGAGGAACTTACTGGGGTGGCACAGTGGGGACCACTGAGGCACTGGGAGGAGGGAGGTGTCCAGTGTGAGGAAATGGAATATTTATGGAGAAACCAGGCGGAGTAAGGATCTCTACTCCCATCTTGCTTCTCTCTTAATTTGGGGAGGTCTCTCGCTGCAATAACGCATGACACAAAATTTGGCATTTGTGGTGACTACTGGAGGAGGAAACTGCTAACAATATCCATCTTCCAGCAGATGAAAAACCAATTGGATATGAGCTTCTTTCTCCACCTCTCACCTCCACGGATCGAAGTACTTAACTGTGTAGTATTCATTAAGTAAAATCCCACTGCTGAATTCTGTTTACCTGGTAAAGAGACTTTTTTGTCACTGTTCCAATTAATCAGTGTTTCCTGTGCACATGGAAAGAATCTCTAAGATCTGATTCATCTAGCGAGTCCCCTGCTGTTGCAGATAATAGCAGGGTGTGGGTGGGCATGGCTGAATAATATGCCTTAAAATTCCTTTTGGGTTATAAGTTCCTGAGGCATAATGACTTTTTAGGTACTCTGTCAGATGTCACAATGTCACATCATATAATGTAAATATGACTCATGTAATCCAGTTTGATACATTGCCATTAGAATATGCTGAAGGGTTTTTATGCAGTGAAATAATCCACACAAAGTGTTTTCTCCCTGCATTTTACTGTTTCAGGTGGCAATGTTTGCAGGAATCCAACCAATCCTTCCCATTTACCCTAAGACAGACGAATCTCAAGAGCCTTTTCAGAGTCTCTTGACATGGTAGAGCATGGCACAGTGAAAAAAACCTACTGAAAACGGTGTAGAAGTGGCAAGTTTTGACCCTCAGGAAGAGAAAAATATGGTTATTTTAAGAGACAGAAACTCCTAAATCCCTCTGGTAAACAGCAGGAGATGCAGTCTGTCAGTGTCTCGAAGTCTCCGAAATCTGCTGAACCATTTGGCACTGCCTTACAGTTGAAAATGTTTTTTTCTTCTTCTGATAGTAGAAAAAGGAGAGATTTTGTTGGGTTTTTTTTGTTTTTGCTTTGTGTTTGCTTTTATTTGTTTTGTAAGCAACATCAAGGACACACCTCAGAGTAGTAAAAAACAGATTTTTTTTCTACATTTACTTGCCAGGTAATCACAGCAGTGATTTGGCATTCTAGCTAACAAGAGGTAAACACAGAAATAAGGAAGCATTTCAGCAAGCAGCTCACTGCTGTCTCTTAAAAGAAGTGGCCAAAATAAATTTAAAAAAAAAAAAAAGTTCCTCCATAAACCCCTAGAACAATAGATCATTATTTTCTCTCCTGTTTCGCTGGGGGTGGAGCTGCTGAGATGGAACTGATTACCCCAGCTGCAGGGCAGTGTGGCATTGCACAAACAGCAAAGCACAGGCTGTGCTTTCCAAGGAGAGCCTTTGGATTGTTTGGAGTCCACCAGGAAGTCAACTCTGCCCTGGTTTCCGATGCGATTCAATAGGTTATTTTCCAAAGATGTCTGGAGCCAGAATAAAACCCGTCTAACAGGGCCATCAAGAATATTCCCATGATTATAAAACCACAGGGGGACAACTTGTTTTGGGAGGTGCACTGACAACGAACAACAAAACAGTGTATGCATTATCAAGCAGATATTGTGTTCTTGAATAAAAGACTGATAATGCCTGGGCACACAGGGCTGCTTTCTGCTCACAGCTATAAACAGGCTACTCCTACTGACTTCAGACAGCTGCATGTAACTTGGAGGAGAAACTCAAAGTTTTTCCTCTGAGGTGTACTTTATTTATTATTAATTCTCTCTGGGTCCTCTACATTTCAAAACTCACTTGTACAATGCACTCGTTTCTTTGAACTGGGCTGTAGCCTCATGCAGCTCCAAGAAGGGAGGTACAGCGTGAGGAGCTTTGGCTTCTGAGCTGTTAGTTGGTCACAGGACAGACAGTGCTACTTGTCCTTTTGGCACAGGTTTTCCCCTTCCTACATACTTCCCCTAAAGTGGTGACACAACTTAGAGAGGCACCACTGCCCTCTGCCCCGCCCCTTCTCACAGACGCCTTTGTCACACACGGTGGTCACAGTCTTCTCACTTGCTGTCCTGCCCTGTAAATTCATACTAACCTCACAATATCCGGGATGTTTGTGACTGTGCTTTTCTTCTTCCCTCTGGTGTTTATTTCTTTTGTGATGCTTCCTGCCAGGTACATGCTATTGCAGTCAAAAGGGCCATGCAGATATGAGCACGTAGCCCTTGTCTGGAGTGAACTTTTCTGCAGTCATTGTCACATGTGTCACCTGTGACTGCTGTACTCAGATCCATCTGACTCCAGTGTAGCAGTTGTAGTCCCTTTTACTTTGTTTTCCTACTTAGCACCACTGACTGATGCTTGTTAAGGGCTCCTCCTTTGGGATGAGGCTGAGTGAGTCCAAGTATGTAACACATTTCCCCAGTGGAGGTATTAATGTATCCTGAAATCCTATTCCTTCCCCTTTGGGTACAAAAGGACTTAACTACTGCAGGTTCTCCTGTGCATGATGGCTGAGAGACACAATGATACAGGAGCACTTGGGAACAGTATTCAGTGTCACTTGGTAATGATGCTGAACGGGAAGAACAAGGGTGTTCAGTTCATCTGGTAACTTGGAGACAGACTTCCTTGCAGCAGGATGGACCTGGATTGCTTAAGTAGCTGGAATATTAGCTAGTGTCCATGAAATAACTTGTGAAAATAATGGTAACAAGTGAAACTGTTCTAAGTTTCAAGTCTTGTCAAGAGCATATGCATAACTCCCACTATGAATAGTAGTTATGGGGGAAAAAAAAGGCTCTAGAGCACTCATGTCCTTTATTGTGTATGATGCTGAACACAGAGCAAATCAAAAATCCTGCACCAGCTAAAGGCAAATGATGCAATTCTGATAGACTTGCTGGAGATATTATACTCACTGTTTAATATTTCCCCATCTAATATCCTTTTTTACCAAATACCTTCGCAGCAAAATGTTAGACTGTTTCACTCTGTCAGTCCTTAATTGGGAGAATGTGTTCTGTACTAGTACCAGTTCCAAGAAGCACAGATTAAGAACTTGTCTGCTGCTTCTGCCAAGTACTTCTTTCAGAGAGGAGAGAGAAGATCTTATGTCTCTCACTGAAAGCAGTGGGAATCAGAGCAGCTCTCCTGAAATCACCTTCCTGTCTGTTGCAATGATCAGCAGAAGAGCAAGAGTGGCTTTGAAAAAGACTGCTGGCATATGGGCAACACAAAGGAAGCTGCACATTGTGACACTCCTAAAGAAAGAGGCAAAGGGTTCAATGGTTTCTTTATGAATCTCACAGCTGGATCACTAAGGTAGGAAACATAAGCAAGCTATCATGTCACTCTTGCAGGAGCAGAGAAAAGATGCTCCTCTCGCTGCCTAGCGAAGCTGAGATGCTGCAGTACTTTTTCTAATCAATGCAGGTCATATACAGTATTTCTGAGCTTCAGGTTTAAAAAATGAAACCACAAAAATGCAGTGTGCTGCAGCATGTGTGACTTTGTGTTTGGATTATAAAAGAATTTTGGACGAGTTTTTTTCTGCTAGCACACAACCTTGCTGCCGTGCAGCTGGACTGACTTGGGAGTATTTAAAGGGGATAAATTAAAAAAACTGCTTAAGGGTTTAAAGACTAATAAGCATGGCAAAACTTTCCATGACTAGGCAGCAGTTTCAGGTCTTGGCTCTTTTTGGCTCTCATGTCTTTTCCAATTCTTTTTTCTAGTCCTATTTCACTGCAGATGGATGTGGGATGGAACAACAGTGTATGATGTCAGGACAGAAATTATCAGTAGAAATTAGTTAAACTTTCAGTGTTCTCACAGAGCAACCCTTTCCATTCTCCAACAAAAGGCTCCCTTGCTGTTTTTCCCAAGGTAGGATAATAAGCATTACCAGCTGCACAGTTCTAAGTGATGCAGATATACAAACTCTAGAAGAGATATATCACTATATTTTTCCAGGAGACTTCAGACTAAGCAGTGTTTTCCAAGCAATATCTCTCACTAAAGCCTTTGGATTTTGTGTTACTTGAGAACAGAAAAGACTCCTCTTTCCCTCTGTGACTTGTGTGTGTGGGCTTGCACACAAAAACACTTCTCTCTCTTACACTTCCCAACCAGTTATATGCTCAACAATTAAAATGTTTCACTCTCAACTTACTGGATGACATTTCAATAATCTTCCAGTATCTCTCTATTTTCATTCAGAAGAGCTGTGATGCCTTAGAATGTGCAATGAAACAAAGTTGGCAGTTTTGATTTTCTTTGTTATGAAGGAGAGACTGTTTTACTAAAATTCAGATGTGCTTTTTCCCCCCATGAAAATACAAAACTTGTAAAGTAGAAAAACTATTTTAAACATTGTCTTAAACCATTCATTCCTCATGTAATGTCTTTCAGAGCTTTGTATCTAATAGCTTTGCTTTTATTTAAAAAGTACAAAAAGACACATTGAAGAGTCATAATACTAGTAGTCAGCTTGTGTCCCTGAATGCTGAAATTAATTCTGTTCAGGATTTAGCAAATATCCACCTTCAAAGAAATCAGTCTGTTTGAACTCAATCTAAACTACAGTGAATGCACCAACCTAATGTATATGAAAGAAAAGGCTATGCTTCTCCACATCTAAAATTGTATAATATGTAAAGGCACAGAGGTTTTTATGTTGGCCAATATATCTGAAATATTCAATTGCCAATCAGAAATGTCAAAGAAATCATGTCCTAAAGAGATGTAAATATTTGTAGTCAGTTAAACTCAAGATACTGAGTGGGATACAGAGTTTCCGGATCTGGTCAGAGTTAGGCGTGTATTCGTGTTGGGAATATGTACTCATACAGAGAAATAAGAGTAAAAATATAGCTCAAAGGTTAAATGAAAAGCAATGGTGTTGACTTCTCTGGCTGACCTTAAAATTCTGTGAGAAGGATATATAAAGTCTCCTAATGCAGGGAATGGCTGCACAGGGAGATGAGAAGGAGGTTCATGGTGATGTGGAAGGGTGAATGAGTTCAACAAATGTCACAGTGATTTTTAAGCGTATTTATAATTCTACAGAACATGCTTTTTAGAATTCCTGAGGATTAATGAATTTGCAACATGGATGCAAACTGAGTCTGTTCAACCAAAATAATACTACTGAGGTAGTTCCTGTTGGTCTTTTTCTTGTTTGGGTTTTTTTATTCAGGGTGGTTAAGCCAGATCCTAAGACTGACTCATTCAGAGGAATTCTGAGTGGATTGGTAGGAAGATGCCTTGGAGTATATATTATGATGACTTTTTTTTTGTGCTGGGCAATTTATGTGACATAGCCACTGAAAATGTCGTGCAGGAGAGAGAAAACAGATATGATTTCCTGAGGAAGGTGGGGAGGAAAGAAATGTTTTCTGCAGAAGTTATGGAAACAAATCTTATGTGGGAATGGTGACTAAGAGAAGGTGGGGTAGGGAGCAGGGCTGCAGCCAGGGGCAGGATGTTCTGCCGAACTTCCCAAGACCCCATGGCGGTGCAAGGAGATTCCAGAGCAGCCTGGGCAATTTTGCAACCCCTTCCACAAGCTGCCCATTTAACAAAAGATTGTTTTACATAGGGATTTTTGTCAGCTCTTTTCGTGCAACTTACGTACCTATTAGATTAGGTTCAAGTTTCACTTACATTCATGCTGTATCCAGACAACATGGATAAACTGTCCAGGCCTACACGCTGTTCTGCACATTAATTAAGATCCAAAGCAGCCTAACAGAGCATGCTGGTTGCCTGGCTCCCACTTCCTACCACTTTCTCAGATCACCATGTAGCCATAAAGGGGAATGAGTCTGTAAAAGGTACCTTTTTCTAATTGAGGGCGCAGTGTCCTGGCCACATAGGAAGAATGCTACTGTGCAGAGGCTCTGTCTACAGAGCCAGATTATTCTGTAGAGCATTAGTCCCTGGATTGTTATTTTTTCTTAAACTTTGAAATCCTGCACTCATTCAAGAAATTCAAAGTGTTAGGAACATGTTCATGTTTTAGCAAATGTACAAGAGGTTCAGGGAACTGGCTACCACATTAAATAGTTACCCTGTGGCCTGCACTGTAAATGAAGAGGAATAACAGAGGTTATTGAAAGTTGTTCTACTTTGTCACAGAGCTACTGGAGCTGCCTGAGAAGCATTGCTTGCTTTTTGGAAACCCTAGAGAAGAATATGACCTAGGAACAATCACACCTTTGTAGTCCAATTGTTCCCATGCATTAAAAAAAAAAGCGGGGGGGAAGTGATCAGGGTAGCAATATTGTACAATGTGGCTATGTTTTAAAGTTACTCACAAAGTCTATATATTGTTACATTGCTTTCAGACACAGTAAAAGGCCAGTTATTAACCCTGCAATTATCCAGCCTTATCACTGCTGTCCACACAGGCTGACTGAGGCTGGAGTTCTAGATTATATTGTTTTCATTACAGTGACCAAAGTAAAATTTAATTAGAGACCCATCTCTCAAATGGACAATTGAAAAATTTAAGGATTAGGAAATTATTCCTTTTTCTTAATAACAATAAGCTATTTTTCCATTCTGGATGGGGTATTTTTGATAGTCTGGGTAGCTCTTCTATCAATTCACTCTTTACTGGCTGTAAAACATTATTATGGGGATGGGGGGAAATGGTGTTCATGACATTAAAAAGCATATCCCTCCTGTCAGCTTTGAGCATGGAGAAAGAATATCTAATCAAAAGGGTTTGCACTGGATCATATCAGTTCCTGACTGCAAACTGTAAATCCACATTGTAGCAGCAAGACGAAATGATCTACAGGTAACAGAAATGGAAAAAATGAATTGATAGGGAGATCAGACTGTGACTAAATGGAAGCAGGGAGGCTGAAAGGCAGCATTTTAATAAGGAAGGCTTTTGTATGGTTTTCAGGTACAATTGGGCAGATTTGTATGAAACAAAATTTCATCCTGGAGACCATTTAAATTTCATTGATAAGAATGCACTTCATTGCTTCATTTAGAAACTTCCACTGTGGCTTTCCCCCCCCCCTTATTTCTTTGTATAAAATAAGAACCATCTGTAGGAAAAAAAAATAAAAACCCACACAACTTGTTTGTGTGACTGCTTTGCTGTTGTTGTTTAGATTTCTAGGAAACAGATGCATGTTTCTCATTTGGGGAAAGCATACATCTGTTCTGCCAAATTCTCTCCAGAAATTCTTAATTTTTCAGTAAGAGCTCATTCAACTGCATTTGAAAATAAGAAACTTTCCCTCCATCATCTGTGTACACACAGAAATGTTACAAGGAAAGATGGTCATTTTGACACAGTACGGAATTGTTTTCTCAGCAAATCCAAAAGTGTTTGCAAAATGCTATATAATAATTTAGGTGAGAAGGAAAAAAAGAGAAGGTAGCAACAAATTTGCTTCTGTAATATGTGAAAGAATATTTGCACAGTTGGAGCTCTTACAGTCTCATATTGAAGAGTGGCATACAATTTAACAAGACTGAAACCAATAAGGTTGTATAGAAATTTGTGTGTAAGGTTTAATAAAAATGTAATTCTGTCTACAAATTACTTAAACCATTGAGTAGAATTCTGTAGTAGGAGTATTATTCTCTTTCATGGTTTAAATATTTTGTAGGAAGGTTATCATTATGTTACATTTACAGGTCTCCTCCAGAAGGGGAGCAGGGGAAATAACTTCATGAGTTCTAATTGTTAGTCTACTTTTGGATCTACTTCAAAACACTAGTTTGTATATTTTTCCATTGCTTCTTGTTTTGAAAAGAAACAAGAACTACAACATTAACTAGTAATAGCACATGACTCATGTTCATATGTGCCCATTTCAGGGTTTGGATTAAAGTAACTTGCATTAAGGTATCTTCCTTTGCCTAGGGGATTTTTATCTTCAGTTTAGAAATAGAGGATGAAAAAATGCATAATCAGTAGTAAAATCCCAGTGCAGAAGGAATCTATGAGTACATCAAGTAGAGCAAACCTATTAACTTGTTCACCTTCAGGGAGAAGATCCTACAGTAGTGATGCATTTTGGAAATAAATTCAAAGCAGGTGGACAGAGCAGCAGGAGGGCAACAGCAGCCAGTTAGAAAAAAGTGAATCCTATGGACTGTGGGGAGCTGCAGATTAGAATTGCCAAACTGACTATTTCCTACTCCAGGTCTTAAATAAATTAGACCTGCACAGAAATGTGGGCAATAATATCTCCCCACATGGCACAAACAACAATGGAAATGAAAGCTGCCTGTGTGTGCTGCAGAAAAGCTCTGAATGCTCAGGTGTGGTGTTGCTTCAGTCCTATTTAAGCTTGTCACTGTAAGTGAAGTTTGTGGCCAGATGTAAATGGGCCCACAAGTATTTCTTAATTCTCCTGTTATTGTCTAAGTAGCAGTGAATTTCTTTCAGTGCAACAAATACAGCTCCTGTACATTCTTCCCTAAATCCAGTACTGATGCCATCAGGTGGTGATGGTGTGGGACTGGTAGGAGATGAGAGCTCAGCAGGGAGGTCACGGCTTCCTGAAGGAATGACAGGAAGGGAGAGACATCCCTGAATATACCAGTGAGTGAGAAAGCTGTGCTAAGCTCCTGCAGCAGCCTGTCCAGTCGAGGCACCCTGCAGCCTCCAGATATCCTTTTCCAGCTCGCAACAGGGTCTCTGTTTTCCTTTGAGCAGCAGATATAAACAGCTGCCCTGAGTTAAAAGTGAGCCCCGAGTGCCAATGCAGGGATGGAGACTTCTGTGCAGTGCCAGCCTAACCACTAACACTTCAGAAAGGGGTGGAAGGGGTGGCTTTGTTCAGACACTCTGCTAATGGACTTAAAATGGGCCTTGAATGTCCTACCTGGGCTGCTGCTTGAAGCAGGAGCGATCCACTCATCCTCAACCTGTATCTGTCCAGAAGAGTCCCTGGCTCCCTTGATTTGTCACACTGGCTGATGTGTGGCTGCTTGCACTGAAGTGCATCAGTGTGTTCATGTACCCACACCTCTGCTGCTCTGCTCCTGGAGGTCTGGGCTGTTGGCTGGTGCTCCTTGGGCAGCTGTTGGCAGTGGCTCTGCCTGGATGTTGCCACCTGCTCGTCTGTCCAGAGATGGCTGATATTCCGCCTGCTGTCACTCTGGCTGTATCTTTTATTTTTTTGTCTGTGGCAGCTGGCCTGGTTGTGGGTTGATTTGTTGCATGCAGTGTTTTTTCTCCCCTGACTGAATACCTTAGGCTACAAATTATACTCTGAATTTTCCATCCCACAAGGGTGCAATGGAAAGCCAGTTGAATGCAGAAGAAATCTCCTGCTGACTTCAATGGGACACTAATCATATTCCAAATCACTGATGCTACAGGGTTCATCATGAAGTTTAGCTCTTTGCTCAAAATACTGCACATCTGAGAATAGTTTCCAGCAAATTATATTCTTTTGGAAATGTCCCTGCTCCCTTATTGAGGCTTCTTAGCATTTGTGCTTCTGGGTCTCACCTCTTCTTAAGAGCTACTCTTGAGAATGTATCTTTAGTAATTTCACTCTGAAGAAAATTCCTCCTCCTAAAGTGTCCTGGTCTGCATTTCATTCCATTTAACCAGTGAAAAAGGTTTCTCACTGCTGAAGAAATTGTTCTTTCAAGGCAGACATTCTCCCTTCAGTATCCTGAGAAAGGAGCTGAATTTTTGAAAGAGCAAATTTCTCTGCTGCACCTTTTGAGAGATGCTGGAGTTTTCCTGGGAT
Source organism: Passer domesticus (assembly GCF_036417665.1). Lineage (NCBI taxonomy): Eukaryota > Metazoa > Chordata > Aves > Passeriformes > Passeridae > Passer > Passer domesticus. The sequence goes on from NC_087480.1 coordinate 50,429,419, forward strand.
TCCTCTCCATCCTCCCAGTAAATTACACATATTAGTGAGACACTCAGCATTTGTAACTCCATTCTCTTTATTTCACTGCTTCACATAGAATCTTGAGATACTGGGAGAGTCTGCCCACAGCTGAGTCCCCAGCAAGATGAGGTCCCTTAACAGAATTTCACAGTTATGGGATTTGGTTATGTAATGTGGCGCACACCATGGGCACATTTGCAACAACCTTCTTGTGAAATTCTTTCCACTTTAATTAGGGGAGCATCAATATTTGTCTTCTAACTAAGGATTTAGTAGAGGTTTAACACTTATAAATCATCATCTGAAACCTGACAAGTGTTTTAGTGCAATAACATGTTTCTAAAACTTTGCTGTGATGAGTTTGTTGTGATTAGGTTAGAGGAGGATGGCAATAGGGAAATCGAACATTTTTAGGTGGGGTTTTTTTTCTCTTTTGATAAAGAATAGAACTTACAATCACGGTTAATTCATAATGCTAACCTTGGATCTTTAAAAAGGAAAGAAAAAGGAAGATCTCCTTTGCTAATAATTGTAATGAGGTTTGAGACTTTCAGTTGTTACAAGTAAAAACTATATAGCAATTTAATGTAACAAAGGTGATCTATGCTAAATCAATTTTATTTTCATCAAAGCCATTCATGGATGCTCATTGTTAAACTTCCAGCAAAAACTGGCATGGCTTTTGGCTTCTGCTCCATGATCTGCTTTATTTCTGGGGGTACACATCGTGTCTCAAGGTCATGAGTTGTAAAAGCTCTCAAGGGGCTTGTGCTGATTGTCCTTCATAAGGTCTGGTTGCAAAAATGTACTGACTGTGTCAACATTACTTTATTTCCTATCATGCTAAGGTTGAGTTTGGGGCTTTTTTGCTTGAGAATTGGGATTTCGGGTTTTTTTGCACTGCAAGGTTTTGCTGATGCATTTACTAATTTTTAAAAAAGTGTGGTAGTGACTATGGTGTCAGGTAAAAGTCCCAACTTACATCCATTTTTTAAGATAGGAAGCACCTTAAGAAATTAAGCTTCTACAATTGGTCTATTCTGAAGCTGATATTCAGAGTAAAGTTACCCATGGAATTGACCTACAGTTGTCAATAATTACTGGAGTTCTGCAGAGCATGTGTCTTCCTTGGCAGTTACACAATTTGAATGTTCTGCCTCAGGAGAAAAGGATCAGCTCTGCCAGTTCTGTGAAAGACACTGGCTGGGAATCTAGTTCATCCTTGCCATTCAAGAGAAAAATTTGGTGGTGCACTCCTCAGACTAGACTAAGGAAATAGGATGAATAAACTAAAAACAGAATTTACTGAGTTGAAAAAACCAAAACCTCAAAACAGTTTAAGTTGAACCTATTCCTTTTCATAGAGCTCCTAAAATGTAATGGGTGACTGAAGGACAGAAAATCAAAGCCCCTTTTTTCAGCAATAGGTTGACTTTATCACTTGAAAAATACACAAAGTTCAGTGTAATCAGTCAGGTTTAAAGTAGTTAATGTGGGTGTGCTAACAGAAAATCAAACTTCCTGAAATGGTTCTTTTTCAAAAACAAACTGCCTCCAAAATACTGATTTAATATTTAAGGGAAAATATGGAATTCTGAAAAGCTGAACAGGTTCAAAGGCTGTTTTAACCAAAGGGGTTAGGTATTCCCCTTATTTTCTAGATATTCTCACAATGAAAAGGGTAGAAAACAAAGGTTCACTACAATCATTGATGAATGAGAAAGGAAATAAAAGTAGGGCAAGGAGTCTCATACACAACTGATAAAAAATTTACCTGCTTCACCCAACACTTCACTGTTGACTTTATATAATGTGGAAAACAATCACAACAGAAATAGTAATATACACTAGCAGTAACAGAAAGCAGCACAAATTGAGTGCAAACAACATGAAAAAAGAAAGTCACCAGTCCAGTTTAGTCAATAAAGATCACAATTTTCAAGGACCATGCACGAATCCCTGTTATTAATCAGGCTCCCAATTTACAACAGATGATATTGTGCAGCTGGTGATTGATAATCCTTCCAGGCATAATGTCAGTTCTTCCTTGAACCATGAAGACACAGCTTGTGTGTGTTTGAGATCTCATAGATTGGTGAGCTCCACAGTTCACCAGCTGCCCAAATTACTTTCTATTGAAAAAAATGCTTTTATGTCGGGGGAGAGAGGGAATGAATTCGTAATATTCTTCTGTTCTTTCTTTTTCTTTTCTTTTTTTTTTCTTTTTTGCAGGTATGGAGGTAAATTTGCAACACCTTGAACACAAAAGTGAAAGCCATTAGAAGCAATAATGTTGCTAGAACACAAACATCTGTCACTCATGCAGACATCATCCTGTAAACCCATCTAACTATATCTAGTTTCCCTTCTGATTGTATCAGGGTATCTTGTGGCAAGACAGTGATTTGAGTGACAGACAGAGTGTCCAACCTGGAACAGAGCTATGCATATTTATATTTGTTACATCACTCCTGAAAGATGTACATTTAAAAATTTTCTTTTATTGAGAAAAGAAATTATGAGGAAAAGTTTGTTACCATGGAACACAGAGTCAAAGTTACTGTGGGGCTCTGGCATTCATAAAAATTTTACCAATTTTTTAAATTGTCTAATGAAAAAAGAGCATGAATAATTTAAACGGAGACTGAATTTTCTATATTAGAACCATACAATACCAATACAACAGATGAGACAACACTTGAGACAACTTAACTTAATCCTCTTCTTCCCAGACTTTGATTACAATCTTCAAAACTGCTACGGAACACCTATATTAAAGGCAGATTTCCCCCTATCTTCCTATTAAATTACTGTTAGATTATTGCAATGGAACCTTAATAACTTTAATCAATGAGATTTTAACTTTTGTTTGTGACCTCAGCAATACTATGAAAATTGAATAATTATTTCAACTTTTAGATATAGACCACTGGAGAACTTTGCATTCCAAGATATTAAACCTATCTTCCTATCTTAAACCCTTTCTATGTAATTTTTTAAACTTTTTTTTCATCAATTATAACAAATTAATTCCAAATTCTGACAGATCTGTGAAGAATCAGAAAGTTTTGTTTGTGGTAGGTGCATGACAATCTAAATACTTACATTTTTAGTCCTCCTTGACCATATCTGTATTTTCTTTACAGTGTACCAGATGTACCAGGTCACATATCCCCTATAAACAAAGCTTTCTGCCCAGAGATCTGCAAAGTAGGAAAAATATGGTCCTCTGCCAATAAAACCATGCTCTCTCTTGAAATGATACCAATCTGTAAATTGGCATTTTGCATTACGTGCTTATTTGTCAAGAAGTAAATTGATTTGTTCAAGAGAGAAAGAGAATAATGTGCAAGCTAATAATCCTGAACTACTGTAAGATATGACAGAAAGGTTTAGGTGCTTATTTACCAAAGGCCATGCTCTCATTTTGAATTGTTACTCTTTGACCTGAAATAACAAAGAAGGGGAAAAAAAGGTAATTTCTACCTGATCAGGGTTTCCCTATCCTGGGCCCGCTAATCTGGTGTCCATCACGTAATCAGCCTGATCAGATGACTTCTTTCAAAACTTCATCCCTTTTCTCTTTCTTGCTGGTGGGTTTTTGCAGAGGTAGCCTCTGAAGAGCAGAGAGAAAAAGGTGAAGTGCAGGTGAATACCTTGGGAAAGGTCTCTGGATGGGGTTTTTTACAAGGCAGGAGAGAAAGAGGGAAAAAAAATTACTAAATTAAAGAAATGCTTAATCAATTTTTATTAGTGTTAAATTAGAGACACAATTTTTATACAGTGAACCAGAATATATCATCTTAAGTATTTGCCCAGGATATTGGACCAACAAATATTCATAACTATAGCTGGCTACACTTCTTATGATAACCACTGATTCAGTGATAACAATGCTTGTTTTCATAGAAATGAAAAGCTTCTGTCTTGAACAGTTTTTCATTTTGAAGCCTGTGTTACCTTAAATCAGGTACTAAATGACTAGTGTCTGATTTTCCCTTAGTAATAATAAAGCAGCCTCCCCCAGTGGCTTCCTTCTCCCCAGACCTCACTGATTTATGGCCAGTTCTGGAGCACCAGTTTCTGTCATGTCTATTGCTTATTTTATTTCTTTTAAATTATTGTTCCTGTTGTGACAGAGCACAGAGTATCTTGTTGCAAACCCTATGGGCACCGGTTGAAAAAATATAAGAGTTCCCTTTCCTTATCAAGTTTAAAATTACTCCATCTGAAGACAGAAACTGTGTGAGAAAAACTAAAGCTATTGCAAGAAATAACAGCATAATAGTGAAATGATTATGCTTCCCATCAGAAAGGTGGTCCAAAATGTGAAAATGTCATCAAGTATCTTGGGAAAGACATTTTTTGAAATTACAGCCAGATCTACACTTCAGCCAACAGAACAGGCAAAATGAGATGTACTCTGACTCTTTATACAGAGAAAAGTGGATGTCTCTTAAATATCTGCTAGTCTGAGGTAGAAATTTTGGAACTGCAATTCTGTGATTGAATTAAACTGTTCCTGTTCTTAATTTTATTACAGGCTTTGTTGGAGGAATGGCTAAATGTCTGCTCATTAGTCCTGATCTCAATCTCTATCTCAGGAGACTTTTATCATAATTAGTGTTAATTCTATTAAATTAATTGAGAGGTTGTTATTTTCATCTATGAATGGTGTGTATTTTTGATTGACTGGTCAATGACAAGTCTCTTTTCATTTTCTACTATAATAAGGCTATGAAAAAGAAAAGTGGAGTAGTTGGCCAATTAAGTTATACAATAATGACAAGGTCAGGACAAAGTACATTGTGGTAGTTTACAAGTTACTAATGCATTTGAGTTTTTCATGTTCCTTACAGAAATTGTAATGAAAATAAAAAGCGACACATGAATCCATTAACATGACAGCACAATAAAAGGGAGGAGAAATAATTTTAAGCATACAAGTATGCATCAAAATAGTTTGAAGGGATCAGAGACAAACTCACAAGAGAATTCTGACTCTTTCCAAAATAAGATAATGCACCACAGAATACATACATTCCCCATTCCCTCCTAAACCCCTGTCATTCCCAGTTGGTTTCATGTATTTCAGGAATGTTTTTCCTTGCTTTATCTCTTCTATCTGCCCTACCTCTAAGTAAGACCTCTGAGTCATGCAAAGATGGTTCTATTCATTGAAGTCTTGATGGTGGTGTAATGAATATGTTGCTTTGCCAAGAAAAGAGCAGCCCTCATAAAAAATGTGTGAAGCTGTGCCAGTAAAAAGTGACACATTTATAAATATGGAACAATGTAGTCGTATTAAACCTATGCCTGCAAACATCCTGCATATTGCATCACTCTGGTTGAACTGCTTTACCCAATAGACTTATGGAATTCATTTGCTGAAAAAGAAAGAGCTGGGCTACTGTCTTAAAGTTTAGCAGAGACAAAAAAGTTTGGAGGAGGAGAGTTGTACCACTAGCTGTTTGCAGAATTTTTTGTGGCTAAGGTGGCAAGCACATTGTGTTACAACACAGTCATGAAGGATTTGTTCTGTTTTACCTTTATAAAATAAGGCAAAAATATTACGTCATCTGAACATGTCATCAAATTATGTAAAAGACCTCTTCAAATACCTGGGGTACTCTAGGATTTCTAACAAAAAAATTAGTATTGTCATCATTTATCTTGCACAGCACCTGCACAGGAAGCTTGTGTGAATGGATGACAAAGTTCTCTCCTTAATGTATTAAGAGCATGGTCAAAAAAGATAAAAGGTGGGCTTCATGCTGACTTTCCCTGAGAACTTTGCTTCGAGTGAAGGTGATCCCTAAAATACATAGGGAAGTTAAGAACTCTTTTAAAGTCTGCTGAATGGGAGAGATCCTTCTGAGTCTGCTGCACTCTACCAGCACAGCTCACTCTGCACCTGGCCAGAACCTTTCTTTTGGGCCCACCCTGCCATGTTCCCAATGACTGTGGGTGGCACAGCACTGCCTACCTCAAAGAAATCTCCAGCTGTCCTGTTAAAATAGCTCTTCATTCTCTTGGCACTTATGGCAGAGTACAAAGGAGACAGTCAGGGTCAAACTTCAACACTTCATTTCAGAATATTCTCACATTAATGCTCAGTTTATGCAGGTACAGCAGGTTCACCTGGGGACCTTAGATTATTTTGCAAATCTAGAGTGAAACAAACTGCTCTATTTTCAGATCTTGACTCCATCTGATGCAAATAGGTGCTGCTCCAGGTCAAGCTCCCAAAGGGATCTTATGGCTGCTTTTGCCAGGGAATCTGTATGTTCTTGCACAGAGCATGGGGACTACTCCAAACAACCACTGCTTTACCAATACTCTGGACTAATATCATTTTCCCAACACCATTACTCTTTGGTTGCCTTATGTAAATGTAACAAATTAGCCTTGCTGCTACTGTTGCAATGTTTTAATTTAACAGAACGCACAGCTTTCTGCAAACTGAGTCTGTAACACATCCCATCCAAGCTGACACACTAGGGTGTCAGGTTTCAGACTGTTCAGTTACCTCCTGTTCTTGTGATAGCAAATTTTGCGGGATTTTGACACCTTGTCTTTCAGTCTCTCTCTCACTCATCCTTTTTTGCCTTTTGGGAATGAAGAAGAAACTTTCTATCCTGTGTCTCTTGGCAGATCAGAGCAGATCTCTGAGTGATTCCCTCAAGACAGCTCATGAGTTCTCTGACAAAGAAAGAATGAATTAATGTGGACTTTTTTTTCCTGGCCTAATATTAAAAGGGAAAATACATCTATTTATGTATCATCAGCAAAATTCATTGACTTCATCCAGATTTTGTGTGTCTTTTCACTGAACACAGCTGCTATCTCCAAATAGTATTTGATAAGCCTGTTCTTTTAGTAGATGGTATTATCTCTTAGAAAAGGATATTAATGTGCTGTCTTTATAACTCATTATGAAGTTGAGAACCTGATAAGGGTAAAGATCATCAAACATCAGAGCTGCAATAATTTTTTTTTGTTTTATTTTGGGGTTTTTTTTTGTTTGTTTGTTTGTTTTTTGTTTTGATTTTTTTTTGTCACCTAAGAAATTTCTGTAAGGTTTTTAAAAATGCATGGTAAGCTCTGGCCCCTTGGTCACAGAACAGCTGAGGTGGGCAGGATGCCCCTCTGGAGATCATCTACTGCAAATACCTGCCTAAAGCAGGGTCAGTGAGAGCATGGTATTCTGGGCACAGTCAGGTGGATTTTAAATATCTGCACAGATAGACTCTTAACCTTCTCTGTTTGACCTGTTCCTACTTTTGATCATCTGCACAGGAAAAAAAAAATATTTTCTCTTATATTTGAAATGAATTTACAGTATTTTACTTGATTTGTCCTGTGGGCACAGTGAAGAAGATTCTGACTACATCTCCTTTACTCCCTCCCATCAGGTATTTTTACACATTGGTGAGATCCCCTTGAGCCATTTGTTCTCCAGGCTGAAGATTTCAAGTGTCTCCTTACATAGTGGATGCCCCATTTCATCTGTCATCTCCATGGTTCCTTGCTAATATTTATTAATGTTAGAGATCTATGTGTCACCAAATTAGGTACCCGTTAAGATCACATCCCAGATAAGCTCATGTCTTCTCTGGAGAGAAAGGTGCATCCCGGGAGCTTTTTAGATTACAGAGGATGGAATTTCTAAATTGGAATAGGTAAGTTTTTCTCCTAACAACTTCCATGTAAATGCTCTTCTTAGAAAACTATGATCTACCTGATAAATTAATTTACCTGTGTTTTCCTCAGAGTAAGCCTGGGCCTTTTTAGGTAGTATTTTTATGAGCACCTTATTTGATTGCGCTTTAGAAAAGCATAAATAGTTTTTCCTCCAAACACTGTAAGAATAAGAGATGGATGGTAAAGTCAGCTTGCTGGGTTAAAATATGATCCAGCTGACAAAAGAGTTGGTTTGCAGTGTTCCTAACTAAATCATATACTGATGGCAATAACGATCTGTCAAAACATATATCTTCATAGTTATTTTCCCCCTACTCATTCAGCTGTCAGGAACCCAGCCCAGAAAGAGAAGGTATGAGTAGAACAGGAGGTGACAGAATCACTTACATAGCCCAAGTTTTCTGATCCCTAGTCTTCCAGATGGACACTGTCCTCTCGTAAACATTCTTTGAGTTATTTTTTCATAAATAATGTTAGATAGATGCTTACTGAATACATAAGTGTGTTTTCACAGCTACTGGACTGCAGTAAAGAATATTCTTTCTCCCAGGCAAGGATGATAAAGAATGCAAAAAGGCAGCACATCTCAATTCTCTGTCACTGCTGGCTTCTTGGGCATGAGCTGACACACACCATGGACTTTGAAGATACAATGATTGAATCTGTGCAGAGTGGAGGGAAAAGACATTTGAATTCTATAACCTAAAATTCTCTTTAGCAGGGACTAATATAGGACATTAAAATTCACCATGGATGAGAATACATGGTTGAATGTGTTGAAGTTTTTTCTCTAAAATAGCTTTTATAGGATTTTTTTTCATAAATAATTACAGAATAGAGCATAAAACAATGTTGCAAGGCAATGTCACTGTATGGTGTGAAGTATAATTGATGCATTGTGACAGAGAAGGCAAAAAGTATGCCCAAGGATAAATTTCTCACTAAATTGACTAAAGGACAGCAAAAGCCATGGGAAAAAGAAGCTGGAAACATTGTTTATGAGAAATATTTTATTTATATTCAAATATGCAGCCTTTTTTGTACTCTCACTAAGCCTACCATGCACAATATTTGCAAAAACATCTGTTTCTCCCATACTTTAGCTCAATATTCTTTATTGCTATTTTCTTGTCCCCCATCCAATCAGTAATTTTAATTATTTCCATTATCATGTACTCAGCTAAGAGTTTCGTTTTAGTAGATTAGACTGAATCAGTTTGCTTTCATTATTTTCTATTTGTTCCACTTACTGCAAATTGTTCTCTTTGGCTGTTATTATTTTTCATTAAGTTCTTTGAATTCTTCAAATCCTTTCTTGAAACACCCAGCAATGCACATATTTAAACTAAATCTGTTTTCAAAAGTTATTTTATGCTTTTAGTTTTCACTGCAAAAAATCCAGAAACCAAATCACAACATGGTCTAATTCCTCTATTCTAAAATCTAACACCCAGTATCCCTGGGGGCAGAGAGTCACTTTCCTCCCTCATGGAACTGTTCCACCATAATTATTTTTTTTCTTTTCCTCTGCTACAATGTGATTTCTTAGTATTGGAGACGATGTCTTCCCTTTAAACCTCCTGATGCAAAGGTTATGTATGTATTACCTATCTCCTCCTTATAATGTGGAGTGACCCTCCAGATATTTTATGTAAGGCTCAGCCAAAGGCAACACAAAGGCAGCAGAAGACCCTCAAGCAAAGCAATGCCCCTTCTGAGCACACTGCATGGCATGTCCAACAAAAAATGTAAAAAAGCCATGTATCTTCCACCTTTGCCCAGGTGTGTGAGATACACAAATCTGGGAAAAGGCAGAAGATCTATGGCTTTTTTACATTTTTTGTTGGACATGGTTGTCACGTGGCTATGTTGACTATCCTCCTCCTGTGCGCGGCTGCCTTTGGAGCTCTGGGAGATGAGTGGCTCTGCCTCTGCAGCCTCCAGCTGCTTCTGGAGAACAGGGGGCCTCTGCAAAGGTCTCTGTCCCAGCAAACTTGGATTTCCAGAGCCTGAGGTCCCACCTTGTGTAACTATTTCAGGACAAGGGTGCTGGCAATCCCCTGCATTGTGGGATGCAGCTGTAACTCACAGACCAAGGAGGAGTCTCTCCAGACCAGGCTGCATTCACATGAGAATCAGCTCCTGAAATCAAATATCTGTACACAAATTACTCTGCTAACTAGTGCAACTCCCTTGCACATCTTATAAAAGATCAGGATTCCTTGTTTAGCTGGCAGGGGTTTTTCTCAGCACAATCAATTTGTTTCAGTCTGTTTTATCACAAGTTTTACATCTATTATTTACAAGAGAATTTAAACTACATAGGTTATTTGCTTATAAAATACATTTTGCAAAGATGGATCCAGTAAGGTTTTTGGAGATAAATACTGAATCATTGTTTATTCTCATTCTCCAAGCACTGAAATTTTCTGTAAAATACAAAACTCATTGCCACAGTTGTCATGGATTTCTGGTATCCCGTACAATAATAATTTAATATCTGTAACAAGAAATAAGAGGCAAAGATGCACTGAATGAACATGTAGTGAAAAACACCTCAGAAATAATTGATTTAAATGATTAAAGAAGTTGAAAATGTACAATAGAAGTGCATAGCTTTACCTGGCTTTAGAGCAGTGGCAATATTAACTGGCTGGTCTTGGCACAGCAGAAGTCATCTCAGGTATATAAATAATGAATGTCACTGCTAAAAAATTATTTTCTGTGACAGTCAACAAAGTATGAAAGAAAGGAGAGAAGAGAGCAGATTCAGCAGCAGAGAGGCATTTTGAGGCAGAAATTACTAATGTTTTGATGTGAGGTAATTTCAAGCAACAAGTCCTGGATGTGCTTGTAATGATTCAACGCAGTCCTTTTCCCATCACACTGAAAAAAAGGTGACAAGGAATGAGTAAATGACAGAACTTCCCTGCAAACACCAGTGAATCTTGACTGTACTTTCATCTCAGCAGAGCTGAACCTATGAATGGAGCAAGTCCTTGTGGCAGACACATGCAGAACTAACTTCCCAGGAGCTTCTGTGAGGTGGATGGGGGAAGGACTTAATCCCACACATGTTGGCACTCTATTAATGCACATGTAGAGCAAATGTAAAAATTTTCATACTTGTTGGAGATATCTTAACATTACATTGATATTCAGTACTTAATGTTAAGAAGAATCTAAAATTTGGAAAAAAGGTGTTTTGTCAAACATAATACTTTTTTTTTTTCTCAAGCACATAGCTATGACTTTTTCTGATCCTATTCTTCCTCCTTGAAGGTCAGCTGCTACTTTTTCATTACCTTTTTAATTGCCTTCATCTACTGAGTCAAAAGCTGAGCCTGTAAAACAATGGTTTTTATGTGTACAATACCTAACAGGAAAATTCATAGTAATTGCAACAGAAAAATAATATGATCATAGCATCGCAAGAACTAGCAAATTTGCAACAATCTAATCAGGTCACTTCTGCATAGCTGCACACAACATTGCCTCAAAAACTTGCATCTCTTCTCCCAGGAACTACTACTTGGTTTGCAGCCACTTGTACACAAGAAATCCTGATGGGCATGTGCTTGTTTTGGGCAGGTGTGCCTTCACACTTCAACAGTGTGCTGCTGAGGAGACCTGGATGGGTCAGTACTGTCTTGAAGGACCAGGCATAAAAATTAACTCACACATTTCCTAAGTGAGAAAAAATAGCTTGTGATGTGCTAATTTACAAATCTAAATTTCTGACAAGGTATTCAACTTCTGTCCCATAAGCTGTTCCATTAGGCAAGAAGAGAAACAGATGAGAAAGGGCAGGAGGGAGTGTTTAAGTTTCCATGACTCCAAAAAGGGGAGGAAAGGGCAATTTAACTTTGAAAGTGTGCTAAGAGGGTTAATTCAGGAGAAGTTCTGCAATTTATTCTCCTTCTCCATAACGTTGGACCTTAGGGCTTAATGTAATGGAATGTGATTTAGAGTTCTGAATGTGCTAATTTTGTAATTCAGGTGTCCTGTGGAGAGGCTGTGTTCATGCCAGCTGTCTGGGGAATTAAATGCAGCTGATTTGTGTTGGGGAAAATGTGAGGTTTGCTTCAGGCCAAAAATTGTCGTAAAATTTAAACCAGTGTATTTTTCTCTCCCCTTAATTTAAAGTATGGGATACAGGTGGGCCTGAGGGGAATTACCAAGGGCTCCCACATACTTCCTGATGTTTAGTATAGAAAATTCTCATATTGTTAAATTACATCACTTGATAACCAACATAAACCAGTTTTGTTTATAACACTGCTCTTCTGTTTTCCTTGTATCCTGCTTTGGGTGTTCCATCTTCATCAAACCCTAATTAAAGGAGGATTTTGAGTCTCATGCTATCCGCAAGGATGAGATGTCCATCTATGGGTAATTTCTTCAGAAGAAACTCTTGTGCTAAGTAGCCATTTGATATTACTCCATGACAGAGATCTGGGGTGGGAAAGTGGTTTCCCTAATATTCTTGAGTCAAACTGGGTATTTGTGGATATTGCTGTGAAATTGTGAGTTAATGGTGCCTGTCAGCCATAAGGGCTGTGCTCAAGTCTTGGCTCAGCACAGCAAGTCAAGCTTGCCTGGTGAATAACACAGCCCTGAATTATTTATTTATTTCAAAACATATCCTCAGGATATTACAAAATGTGGTTCTGGAAACACAGGACCATGTTTTTGGTTTATGTAAATCAGAGTCGCTCCATTTAGTTCAGTGCAACTGTGCTGATTTATGCCAGCTAAAGAGCTGGGCCACTGTTCCTTGGGCTATGAAAATGCCTGTTGCTCTAGAAATTACTCTGTATCTAAATGGCATTATCACACCACAACACCTGACCTGAGAGGTGAATGGTTACTTTTATTGAAATCAAAACAATTATATGTCTACCTTTACTGCTTTCCTTTAGTTGCCTCAGGAAAACATTTTAGGAAAGCAGAAAGATGAAGTTGTCTCTCTATGTTTTTGCAAGAGTACTGCTTTTTGGAAATATAAAAAAACCTCTCACATAGAAATGGTGGTGAACAGAAAATAAAAGGTGTCTGCTTTAGTTTTTTCCTCTATTCCATCTTAATCCCTTTGGAACACCTTTGTGCAGATAAGCATGAGTAAAATTTATTAAAATTAAAAGCAAAAGACTTGGAAAACGGAAAACTCAAAGATGCTAATAGCAAAGCACAGTGAATGAAAATTCTACGCAAACCAGCATTCAGCACGTGATGCCTATGTCCATCAGACACACTTTGTGATGTGCTTTTAAGCAGCAACATTTTATATTTGTTGATTTTGCTGGAGGGGAGAGGGAGTTTGAAGAAAATACAAAGGAAGTAGTGTGCAGAAGTGATGTATGTGCTCCAAAGTAATGTTAAAATCAATTTCTCTTATACAGAGAATATATATGAGCTGATTTCATTTTGTTCTGTTTAAGCATGACTTAAAATATCTTCTTCACAAAATCATTTTAAGATGCCAGTGTGTGAGAATGTGGACACATACTAATATTCCACTAATATCTGACAGATAAAATTTCATTTCTAAAAGGGCAAAGCCTGACACCATGGTACAAACATCTTATTTCAAAGTGGATAAAATAGAATATGAAAGTTGCCCTTAATGGAAATCAAAATTGCTCAAAATAGCAAAATGATCGCATTCTGACTTGAGCATGTTTCAAAGCTTTGCATGTTGATACATTTAGTGCCTGCCTTTATTCAAAGTTCAAGCAGTTTGTGATAATTCATCCACTTCCTCTTATATCATAGCTCCTCAATGACTGTTGAACTTAGTTGTATGTAACCTGGATGTAATCCTCTTGCTGTCACTTCCTGGCTAAATTATGCAGTCAATAGCTGATAGGTTTCTTCCTGTGTCACTTTGGCAATGAACATCTTTCCTGGTTTTTACATTGTCAATAAAATTGTTCCCCAGAAGTGAGAAGTCAGTTGCTCTTGAATAAGACCTTATCTGCATGAATACCAGAAAATTAATCTGAACTGGCCATTTAAACAGTGGAGGTAAATCACTTTAAGACCTTATTGTGGACACTTGTATTCAGAATTAAATTAGTGTTAATTTGATTTTATTTCCTTCACTTCACAATATGATAGCACTTTGTTGCACCACTTTCTACTGTAAATCTATCAGACTTTTTAAATGGGTAGAACAATAGGCTGTAGGAAGGGGCACCAATTATTCAATACACATCATTTCAGCATCCAGTTGTAATTAAATTAAAGATGAAGAAAAGTATATGGGGTAACAAGCTATTGAATATGAAAATGCAAAATGTGAAATTGAGGTCCTGACCACTTTGCATAAATGTCCGTACTGCATCTCCAATGTGCTATTGCTGTTTCCAGAGGAGAATAGTCTTCCCACCTGATTAAACTTTTGTGGATTGTTTTTGAGTTTCACACCAGGGCAGTTTTATTTCAGCTTGTAATTGTCCATTCTCCATTGTTTGCATAAGTGAAGTGATGCTTGTAAGTCATTCTGGTTTCTTTAGAAAAGCAGCTACAGAAATCCTTGCTTTGTTGGATGAAGCAAGTAAGTAAAACTTGCACAGACACTGGGCAAAATATTCTGGCCTCTTTCTGACATGTGATTTTATCAGAATATAATAGTGTTAGATGCTTCATCCGCAAATCATAAATTTAATCCAAGACTTTTTTTATTAGAGCTAACTTATTCTGCCTTCAGTCAGAAATTTGCTGTTTATACCACTGGTTATGCCCAAGGATTATTAATATTTGGTGTCAAGTTCAATTTTATTTGGTGACTGTAACAAAGATCAACCTTGTTTGATCCCTTGCTTTTTCTTTAGGGGAAATTAATTCCAAATGATGCAGCTGAATTGAAGAACTGAGAATTTAAATTTCTCTTCTCTGTTGGGTGAAGGAGGATGCATATTTATAACAGGAATAGCAAACTCTACGTCTTGGCTTCCCATATTTTATTACTTGCCACCGGTAGCAAAACTTCAATGCTCTCAGCAACAGCATTTCTAGTAGGTTCTTTGGGGGTTTTGTAAACTCTCATATCTAAGAATTAATAGTTCCACCCCAGAACTTGATAAAGGAATACTCTCCTGCTTTTATTAATTTATTTAATCTTTGTCTTGAATTTTGTCATAAATGGGTGAAAAAGAAATATGTCTTCTGTTCCCCATTATTTCTGTCTGTTCTCCCTGCCCAGTTCAGTGTCCAGGTTCTTCAAGTGTAGCTCATGTACTGTTTCTTTCTTTTGTCTGTATGTCAGATATTAACACAGAATTCATTTGTAATTCATTTACTAATGGAAAAAAAACTACTGAAAATTATTTGACAGTATAAATATTGCTTATTTGGCCTGAGATATAAAAATAATTTTGTTCAAGGCTTTTTACAATCTCCACAACCAAAGAACATTGTTTTCTTGTGAGCTGCACCAGTTGCCTTTGGGTTAGAGATGGGCTCTTCCACTTGTCGTCTTCTTCAACCCTGGAGAGCCACCACCTTTTCTCTTGCCTGTCAGACTGACTGATACAGAGCAGGCTTGTGCTCTCACCTTCCAACATCTAATTAATTAACTGGTTTACTTGGGTTTTTTGCATCTCTTTCATACTTTTCCCTTCATCCCCTCATCCATGGTAAGGCATATAGTAAATATCACTGTTTCACCTTCCTGGCGCTTCTCTTACAAACACAGCTTCTACAAAAGTATGGAAATGTGTCTAGTGAGAAAAATGGGCCTGGTCAGAAAATCCCTTCCTTCTAGCCTATCTCGACATGTGTTTTCTCTCCCACAATGACTCTCATGTGGAAAGCAGGATTAGCCACAGAGGTTGAGTCAGAGTTCTCGAGCACAGCAGGGCAGGGGTGCACAAATTCCCTGCCCACGGGTGATCGAGGTATAGCTGGTAGAGATGGTGCATAACCCCTACAAAAATGTTCATCCATGCAAGAGGAAGAGGAGAGACAGCATCCTGGTGTGTGCTATATGTTGGTGAAGGAATTTTGTTTAATGCCAGCTCCCTTAGCGCACTCCTTTTCTTCATTTTAAATTCAGTAAGTGCAACAATCTGCCCTATCCTGACTCACCATAATTAGCTGAGCCAGCAATGGATGCCAGCAATGAATTTAGGGACAAAGTTGCCACTAAGGATTAAAATACTTTCTGCCACCTCTCCTCTCTTGGCAGCATCACAGGGAGAAATGTATGGTTATTTCAAGGCCTTTTGACATGGGGCTTCTGCAAGACATTCAAACATTCTGAGCAACTGACCCCAGTCGTGCTTTTTTTTCCACTTCCAGAGCCAGTTCTGGTCATAAGTACAAAACATTTAAAATGTCTGTAAAACTGATAGGACATTAAAATGACATGTTTCCAAGGTGCCTTTTTATTATTGCTCTGTGTCAGCCATGGCCATGCCCACCATGTTATAGAACTATTCAGCAGATCTGCCCAGATGATGATGATGCTTTTTCAAAAAGCACTTTGGATTTAGAATAATAACCACAATCTGCTACAAGACAAATGTTGATGAAAAGAGGATGCCAGCAACAGAAAATGTGACAGAGCTGGAATTTCTGTTAGCAAAGCTGTGTGTGCAGCAGTGTTATTCACACTTAGAAATGCAATCTCCTTCAGATAGCACTGCCTTCTGAAATGCAGTGTGGGCCTGATCTAAAGCCTATTTAATTCAGTGGACTGATTCCCAATGACTTTAATGGGCTTTGGATTACACTCTAATTGCACTGATGTTCCTTTTAGTAAAGCTCTTAGTTATAATGAAGCTCAACAATGCTGTTTGTTTTTCCCTCATTTCCAGGTGTTAATATTTTCACTCCTGCCATCTAAGCAAAGCCTCAATTATCAGGGAGGAGAAGGAAAAACCCACTTTTTTCACCAACTGCAGTGGTCTGCTGCACATAGATCACTAATGCTCGGTGCTGAGTCACAGCAAGCAAGGTGATGATTATCATGTAAAGGTGGTTAATAAAAGGAAAAGTGCAGTGGCATTTCAAGCCTGATTTGACAAGAAATGTCTCCATGCGTGAATGGCCCACTCTAGTGAGAGAACCCAGAGTACCTGTGAAATAGGAAATGACCGAATATGAAATGGGACCAGAGGTCAGGGGGAGGAAAGATCTTGACAGAATCAATGAGGGAATTTCTTCTTTGCCTGTAAAAACATAAAGAAAACAGCTCATAGTTCAGAGGGGCACTGACAGATTCTAGAACTTTTCTCCAAAAAGTGGGGCACTGACAGATTCTAGAACTTTTCTCCAAAAAGTATCAACAAAAATCCTGCCCTGGTATGCATGTCTTGAGCTGGCCCTGTAAATGCTGGGATAAATTGCCCTTCCCTCCCATGAGGACAGGACTGTAGCCTTCCACTACAAACGAAAGGTAGATAAGATGTCATGTGCCTATTCCCGTGATGTAAAGCAGGATTTTTGACAAAATACCAACATTTACATCATTAAATTCTCATCTGACAACTAAAATCATCTTCCCACGAGTGAGATGGGACACTCCTGTGACAGCGACTTGCTAACTAAACATATTGACAAAAGTTGTCTTTAAATTAATTAACTGCTTAAGCAAATTAAACAGATGGAAAATGGGGAATCAGCTTTGAGAGGGAGAGAGAGGAATGGACAGTCAGGGACACACACAGGCACACTGCTGATGACAGCAGTCCCTTTCCCTTCCTGTGGTCTTCTCCCTTCTAAAAGAAGAATATAGAGTTTTGTTCATTCAATAAACACTGTGGTCCAGCTGAAGTCAAGTGGTACAGACCAATGAAAGTGGATGAACCATAATATTTGTTATAGGTTCTGATTGTAAGCAAGAGATTTAAACAATCCAAAAATTAGGGAAAAAGTATAGGTGCAAAAATAATGAAAACTGGCAAATGTTTAATGAAGACTTACATTTTCAAAATCTTTATGGGACCAAAATTACCAGTAAAGAATGTTTCAGCAGCTAAGCATCTCTCTGCACAACTATGAATCACTGTTGTTATTGTTCTTAGAGCAGGAACACACAGTATCTGATGATAAGACCTTTTGATTATTTTTTGTCTTCCAGTTACCCATTTTTAGCTGTGTGAAATGCCTCTTTTAAGCTGTTATTCTGATTCAGCTAAGGAATTGTATCATGTAGTAACAGGTCGTTTAATACTAAGCTTTTCAGCTTACAGAATGGCACAGTTGTTCGCATAAAGCAAATTAAAAAATTATCAGTAATATTGTATGAAACTACAATAAACAATGTCTAAAAAGTTGTTTAGTTTTTAAGTAGTTTAGAAAATACACTGACTGTCCTGTTTTTCATAGGGAATTTTCTCTCTCCTTCTGCTTTTGTTGTATATACTATGTAGAAAGTGGGTAAGCCATGCCCATCTCAGGGAAATGTACTTCAAACTTAAAATCCCACATATAACACCTTGATATCTTAGATTTTTATTACTTACCTACTTGTGTATGCCACACCCTTTATGCACCTAATCCTTCAAATATTAAGACAATCATGTAATATTTACTTGTTTTAGCTCTCTCTTTGGTATATGCTGGACAGGAATTAAATTGTGAACCCTAGCCTAAAGAAAGACTTCAAGAAAAAACTGTAGTTCAATTTCTGTTGCAGCCATAATAATTTTCAAATGTTTCCACCAAAAAAAAAATTTAATTAAGTTACCATGGAAATATTTGTTTTCAGTCCAGTATCTAAATATTCATCACTTCAGTTGTCTCCTATTTTGCCTATACTGCACCATCAGGCTTTTTTTCTGACAGTCACTTGCTTTCCCTTCCATGACCTGCAGCACTTTATTGTCATTTGCACTCACTGAAAGTGCATCAGTGGTGTCGCTTTTGCAGCCAGTTAGGGCTTCTGAATAGATAATTTACATGTTCCTTTGGTCTGCGCTTGGCCTGGCAGCTTTTCTCTTTAAATGCTGCTGTGTCAGTGGAAGCTGCAAGAAATAATCAAAGGCTTTCTATATAAGGGATAACTGAAATCTTAAAATTTCTATTTGCTTTTAAAAGCATATAAATATTTAGAGTAGTAAACATTGATAAGCTATATTTCCAGTAACACTGAAATGAGTAAAGGGCTCATGGTGAATCTAACCCCTGTTAGTAGGGGTTTTGTTTGATCTTGGTCATAGATGTATTATTTTCTTCTGAAGTCTGAGTGTAATTTACTTGTCAGGTTGAATGGTCAGAGAGAAAGTTATTCATTGACCCAAAGAAATGTATGGTGTCTTCATGACGATGAAGAACATAAAAGAGTCTCCTTCTTGGGAAATATTAGAGTTGATAGGGAGTGTTTGAAGAATAATGTGTCAAAGAGACTGACAGCAACATGGACAAAAGGAGGAAGGGAAATAGAAGATGAGAGGCTGAATTTGTTCTCTTTGGGATTTCACATTTAGGAATTTTAACAAAGAAAGGGTCATTATCTGGGCAGCATAACTTCCTGGACCCATCTTTTATCTCTTCTTGTCCTTTTATGTAATTGAAAAAAAAAGGGTCTTTCACACAAACAGTAGAGGAACTGGTGGAAACACGATGGACAGAGGAGAAAATCCCTGTGGCAGCTTTTCAGTGCTTCTCATGGGGCGGGATGTGGCAACCTCTCACTTGCACCCAAGGTTCACTGCTCTTTAGAGTCTCACTGCCCTTCTGAAGCTGGGAACTTTTTTGTTGCGCTCTTTTAATGTTCTTCTCTCTCTCTTTTTTCTTTTTTTGCTAGTTGCTAGGATTCTCAAGAACTGCGCTAATTCTTTCCACAAGCTGTTTGATCTGAGGCACCCCGTTTCCTAATCCAGCACTACTTAATCAAAGAGAAATTCGACCCATTATTCATAATCCAATTGTAATATTATACATTAAACCTGATATTTGCTACACTGTATGAAGTCCATACTGGTTTGTTGTTTGCTTTCTTTTCCATGGATAGGGTTATTGGACTGTGCATCCCAGTAATACCAGCCATGAAAGGCAAATAAGCTCTGAAGTTACCTGATATTCTGTTGGCATTTGATTTATTATTTCTCTCCTTGGCCTCTTCCTTAACCCTACCCACCTTAAACTTAGTCTAATTCAAATCCTCACCTCTTGCCTGTCTTCAGTCTGGTGAATTTCTTCTGGCTTAGTACAAAAGAAACATTTCACATCTGAGTGGTGAAGCACCTTGGATTGAGGCTGTCCTGCAGAGAGGATTTTGGCTGTTGGAAGAAAAAAGGTGAGGAAGTGAAGGAGTTATGGGGCTAACAGGAATTTGCAATGAAAAGATTCAAAGCAGGAATGAAGAACTGTATTATTTACTCAGATGCTATCCAATTTCAAAACCCACTTTTCCAGTCCTTATGATTAGCTTTGGATAAGTTCTCTAATTCTATCACCTTGTTATGAATATCTGCAACAAAAAATGTCATTTTCCCATTACAGTTATGACTGTGTCCTTTTTATGGATCAAAGTATACAATCATAAAATTCCATGATTGCAACAAGCAGTAGTGATGATATTATACATGTGATGAACTGCCAAGCTCCACACAGGAAAAAAGGATGAGTGAATTCAAGGAAGAAAAGATTTATTTTCAACAAAACAAGCCTGGATGAAGGGTCTCCTCTACATGCAGCTCCAGTAGGCTGGTTGGCTGGTTTGGCAAAACAGCAGCTTGTCCTTCATTCAGAATTTCCAGAGTGTTGGCAGTAATTTATCAGGTAAAAAATACCTGAAGGACTGTAAAGTGTGCCCATACACATAAATGCATTCAGGTGTTTGTGAAGTTTGCTGGACTTGAGGATTGTAAAATCCAACAAAATGAGATACAAAAAGAAAGTTGTTTCCTTTGCAACTTTCATTTGCAAATATTTAATAACTGTGTAGAAAATATTTACTAAAGAAAGTAACTAGCAAAATTCTACTCTGAAGCATACTGTGCCAAATTTAGAGACTACTCAACCATTAAAGTGTGAAATAAGGCTGTTTCAGCCTTGATTTAAATGCAAATCTCAACCCAATCTTAACCAGGGAGTCATTAGTAATACACCATTATAAAAGAAATCATTCAGTGTATTTACAATGTTCAGTTTTCATGCCATCCTCCTTCCCTCAGGGTACCATTCACCAGGAAGGAGAGTTTTCTACCTGGTAAGGCATTGGTCTTACATTAATTTCTCCTGCTTCTTCCAGACATATTTGTAACTGCTATATAGGACTGATAACATAATTTATGTTCAAAAGTATGGGACATTTATACCACTTGTGTACCATTGGAATGGCCAATATTCATGCAAAAAGTAATTCACTTATTTGAGTGTGTGTGTGAAATACACAACAGTTTAGCTACAACATGTTAATTCAGAAATGCTCATGACAGATGCTGAGCCCTTTCATTTGTCTGAGGTTTCGGCTACAGATTGTTTAGGGTAGTATTTTGGTCTGCTGAACCTCTAAATTCAGTATTGAGGATTCCACAGTGTTGAGGAATACAGGCATTTTAGTTTCTGGTCCAGGTAAACAAGATGTGTAAGAGCTCCCCTTTTTTTCAGACTTGCACTTACAGATGTTTTTTTCTCATCTTAGCTGATCAATAAAGTGAAAACTCTTCTGACTGACTGCAAGCTTCCATTTATACAATGATCCTTCATACCATTTCTGATAGTCTTGACTGTTTGCTGTAGGTCGGTCCAGTTGTAAAGCCAGCTTGCATGAAGGCAAGAGTTTAAACATAGATTTTTCAGTTTAATGCCCAGTCAATTTCATATGACACCTTAATTGGCTCTAGTATGGGTTTTTAGTGGATAGAGGAGCAGTTTCAAGGACTGTTCATGAAATAAAAAATAAATACTTTGATGTTATAAGAGAAAGGGTCTTGATCAGGAATCTACAGATTCCAGCCCTGATCTGATGTACATGAATACTCAAAGGTCTTCCATGAAAGTGGTTTTGGGGCTTAATTATCTCTTACAAGGAGCTAAAAATGGTATCAAAGCAGGAGGGTCCCAGGCAAGAGAGGTGTAAGCACTTAACCTCTCTCTCAGCTTAATATCTGTGATTCAGCTCTTGTGAGCACAGAAACACCCTTCATTGAAAGCTCTGGGATGATGTGATTAAATCTCCAGGCTGCAGGGCTGAGGTCTTAATCCAAGTTAAGTTTATAGAAGAAATGCTGGTACTAGTATCTATGTGTCAGAACACACATACACATATTTATATATGCACATATGTAAGGAAAAGAGAATGAAAGGTGTGTTACCATTATTTATTTCAGTTTTACTGGGAATAGCTGTCAGTAGAGTTAAATAGAAACTTAAGGTAAACATGTTGTCATCCTCATACATTGCCTGCACTGGAGTGTAGATTTTAGCTTTTTTTTATAGTCTTTCATTATTTGAACTTATTTATTCATTTTTAATCAGTGTGCTTCCTTTTAGAATAGCTTTGTACTTTTCCTCCATGCCAACACTTTATACTTTATTTAAAGTGCCTGATAGAAGTGAATATCTGATTATGGAAACCCACTGCAAAACATTGCCTCCTTACTCATTGTAAAAACAAATCAAACATCCAAACATGATTTTTAATACAAGCTTGAGATCAAAGGAAAAAGTGGCTATGTTCTTCAGAATACAGCAAAGAATCCTTATTTTAATGTATTTGAATAGGGCAGGTGGCACCAGCAAATTACATTACAGTCCCTGGGTAATGCAACAAGGAAAACAAACAATAAAATACACCTTATTTGAGCTCACAGCTACGGTTGGTTTTGTTTTAAGAAGCTCTGTCCCTGTCAGAGTACTGTCATTAAAGGCAAAGTTTCTTGCAGCTTGCTCACATCTTACAACCTTTTCTTTCCAAGGATCCTATAAAGCTGTATCTTAGCTAAATCTTATTTAAAGATTTATTAGCAAGGCTTTAAGATAGCAAGTAGCACACAGGTAGGGCCCCCCAATTTGTTTTGGGTGTGAATTTTGACATGTAGAGCTCCATGAGAGTTTGGAATAATTCCAATGGGATATATGATCCACAACAGCAATGGTCAGAGAAAGTGCACCACCTGCACTCCCAGAAATTTTCAGTCCACAAGAGCGACCAGATTTCAGAGAAGGAGACAAGAAAGTAAAGCATCCACCAGGTCAAAAATGGCCTGAGTTGTTGACAGCGTGCAAGTAGGAAACCTGGGGAAAGGACAAAATCTAGGCTGGTATCTGCAGAGACATAAACTTAGCATGGTTTAGGCTCATTATAGGAAAGGAAATTATGTTCAATTTGTTGTAGGAAGAGTTCTACTGGGAGACTGAAATAAAAGACTAAATTATATCTGATCATTGTTTTTGCCAGAACTCAAAATTCTTCATGCTTTGGAGAGAAAATAACTGCCAGAAATTACTGTTGTTTGGGGAAAGGAGGAGTGGGAAGGATAGGAAGGCATGTCAGTTTCATAACATCTCTATAGCTTTTACTGGAAATGTCATTGTATGTTGCTTTATTCCTGATCTTAAATTCATCCACGTATGCAAGATGTGCTATAAAAGACTGAGCCATTAAAATACATAAATAAATAAATAAAAGGCATTGAAACTCACTTGATAAAAATTTATTAAATCCGGAAAAATTTAACTTGACTCAGAGCCAAAACACTCCTTTTCTTTGGATTTGGCTCCTAATTGAAGATGAAAATAAAACAGATGCTAGAAATGTCAATTAAACGCATTTTTCAATCTGTTTTTTATAGTTTTTATCTCCTTATACATGGACAGACGTCTGCTTTCAAATCATTACTAGTCTTTATTTTATTTTTATTTTTTAAGTAAAGGAATTTTGTTCCTCCCCTGCAGTGTGACTCAGTGTATACACAATTAGTATGCCCTCACAAGACTCTTTTGCATGTCATTTTCCAGCATTGAATAATTTATTTTTTTTTAATCATATGTGTCCATTAGAGCCACCATTTATAAGTATTTCCACAATGGCTAGTGCAAATTACTTCTACCTCTACTGCTCACCTGCTTGCTGCTGTATTATAAATATGAATTATGGAGTTAGACGCTGTAATAGCTGCTCTGAAGGCTCATTGTAAGATGACAACCTGAAGAAATTATACAGAAGAGACTTCAAAATTTCCATTCACTTTTCACTTCTTTTTCTATTTTTTTCCAGTTTTCTTGAACTAAACAGCATGACTTGAGAAGTCTGGTTTATGTCTACTTGTTACTTGTGTCTTGTGAGGAAGATTTACCAGAGTTTTCTAAAGAATTAGTACAACAAAACCTTAGAAAATATATACAAATTGCTCTTTTGGTTTCTGGGGCTTGTTTTGAAGAAAACTCTTGCAAAGTGTCAATCAGGGTCTGTATTTGATCTTTCTATTTTTCTGAAGCCACAGTTTTCTCCTTTGGTAGAGCAGTTTGAAAGGTTTGATGTTCAAAATGTTTACAGTCTGGCAGCTGGTTGTGTAAAGACACAGCTGAATTTGGTGCTGAATTTTGTGCATGGTCTGTAGTGCTACAGAGAGGGGAGAAGAGGCTGCACCTCCCTTCTTCCACCATTCATGTGGGCAAAAAGCACTGCAGTCACAGAGTAATCCACCACACTGCCTTGTAGCTCTGGGGAGAATTGGCCTGGAACCTCACACTGTTATCTACAACTTGCCTATTCACAGCTGGAATGGCTTTAGTGGGTTTGTAATTTATAAAACATCCATTAATTTCACCACAAGCCTTTCTAGCAACCTTGGAGCATCTGTGAGTCCAACTGCTCCCAGGTGTTGGTCGCGCAGCTCCGGCTCTGCCGTGGTTATCGCTGGTGGTGGCACCGCGCTCCTGGAGCGCTTCCACGCATAGCTCCGCTCCTCCCAACGGGAAGGACGGTCTTATGGCTCCCAGGAAAACTCCCTGCCCATGGTTTGGCCCCTTGCCAGTGTCTGCTGGCAGCTGTTGATGTTTCAGTGTCAGCCATTGTTTCAGTCTAGTCTTTACAGGCAACTCTGAAGCGCATGAAGCGCACAAGGTGATTTTCTACCTTAAAAGAAAAAGAAGAAAAAAAAAACCCCACAATGTTTCCATTAGGAAGAGGGGAATGAACAAAGGCTGTGGAGAATTAAATGACTATCCAACAAATGTTGTTCGAAGCTTATCTTCAA
This sequence comes from Passer domesticus, assembly GCF_036417665.1. Taxonomy (NCBI): domain Eukaryota; kingdom Metazoa; phylum Chordata; class Aves; order Passeriformes; family Passeridae; genus Passer; species Passer domesticus. The sequence goes on from NC_087480.1 coordinate 50,454,291, forward strand.
ATGAGCAAACCAGCTCCAAAGTCCTTAATAAATGGCCTTATCAATAAAACTCAGAAGCTACAATTTCTTTTGACAATGTGGATATAGTTTAGGTTTTATTTAAAAGCTTTTACTGATAACCAAATCATCATAATCAGTTACTAATTTTTAAGAAACACATCACATTTACAGATTGGTAAAAAGTGCTTGAAGCTTTATTTAGTTGGTTCATTGTTAGAAAAGGGCAATGGAAAATAAATCAGAGTGACTTCATACTCGGAGAGAATTCCTTGACTTTTTAAGAGTACCTATTGTTGTTTTAAATTACTAGCACAGGATATCTGAAGACTGTCATGTTCAGATAGGAATTCAGAGACTTAGGAGCTTTTCTAGGTTTCATTGGGGTCTGCCTAAGATCAAATCTGACCATGAATTTTTTAGGGTCCTGAAAGACACAGGTGAATGTTTCCGTTTAAGAAAACTTAAGCAAAATTAATTAGTCTGTGCTGTTGATCAGAGAAATACGTGGTCTTCCTCTGTGTGATGGAGAAGTTCTAGTTTCTCCATGCATTGGAACAGAAACTTGTAATTTTATGATGAGAACTGCCAGGCCTGAAGTGTAATGAGTGCTTACTTCTTTAAGGTACTTTGGATTTGATGATGATTAAGTCATCATTCTCTTTATTCCCAAGAGATCTGCAGATTTTTTCCAAGGGAGGAGGTCACACCCTAAATGTTAATTCATCATTTAAGATGCCTTAAAGTTCTCAGGTGGCAGTGACAGTGTAAAAGCAATTAGTGCGTTAAAAGGTGGGATTGGGTTTTCATATTTTTTTAATCTCATTTTTCTATGGGTTATTTTATCTTGGGAGGTAGCAGAATTCTCTTGTTATTCTTCTGTCTCTCTGGGCAGGGAGGAGAAGAATAAGGCACATACACCTTGTCCAATACAGCCTTTGAAAAGAGCCATCAAATACTGGTGACATGCATCCTCTGAGAGACACATATTCCTTGAAACTGAAGCAAAATGGGAATGGTACTTGCCCAAAAAAAGAAAAAAAGAAGGAAAAAAAAAAAAAACCACAAAAAAAAAACAGAAACCCTATTCTAGTTTTGCTGTCATTTATCTTTGATATTAGGATACCTAGATTGATTGGATCATCTCAGATCATCTAACAGGGAAAGGGATCTATTTTTTTTTTTTAGTGGTAATTTATTTCCTTTTCTTTTCTCTTCTCCAAGTTTATGTTCTGACCTTCCTCAGCTAAGGGTGTTGGATGGTTTAGCTTAAGTCCTCTGGGGAATTTTTATATCACTTTTTTGTATCAAAGACAATGCCAGAGAACTTAAATCACTTTTGTTTCAAAGGCTTTTCACCTAGCTAAAACATTACATTAGGCATATGAGAGCACACGGCACTTGTGTGTTTCTCCCTCCCCTCCGCCCTCGCCAGGTAGTATTTCTGTTATACTGATATAAATGAAGACACACTGTAAACGTATAAAGGTATATTTTTGCACTATATTACCTTGCAATGCACTTTAACACATGGGTTTAGCAGAGAAAATGGGAGCAGAATTGCAGGGTGGTGCTTGTGCTTTCTGCCATTAGCAGAGTCCTTCTGAGCAGGTCACACGAGCCTGACTCCCAGCTCAGCTCGGGGCTGCAGCCCCATCCCCACCACAGCTCCAGCAGCCCAAGCCCAGGGCAAAGCCCTCTCCAGGCTCAGCCCACAGTCATTAACAACCCTGCACAGCTGTGTCACTGCGGCTCCTATCTTAAGACAATATCTGGGAGAAGTTGTTCATTTTTCTCAATGAATTAGCGAGCAGTTCTGTTCCGTCCATTTAGAAGATGAGGATTAAGGGGAACATCATAGCACAGGTAATATTAGACAAAAAACAATGGATATTAAGCCATTATTTGTGCATTAGCAAGTTTTCCCCAGGTAGGCTTTATCATTTCCAGACATTTTGTTTTGTGTTGTTCTTCTTTTTTTGCCTAATCACCTCTAAAATTATGAACGCTCCAAGAATAAAACATTCTGAATAGTAAAGCAGCTTGAAATATTCATAACTAAGAATGCAACTGGTAATGCTCATAAACAAAGTTGTTTGGAGACCCCTTTATTAATTTTTAATTTATTTTCAGTCAATTCCTTATTACTTCCAAATTCCTGTAGGGGATTCTGTTAATTAGTCATGTGTAAAATATTCATTAAAAACAGCTTCCTATTTTCTTCTTTTATTGCAAATTTACATTTCTAATCTTATAACCAAAATAAATGCCATTGGGTAGAGAGACCACATTAATTTTGATCAAACCCTTGGAATAGAAACCCAGAGAACAAAAGATATGGCAATAAAATCCTTTCTACATTGTGCTTTCAACTCACTAGAAACAGGTATGCATATTTTAAACTATTGTCTTCTTCAGCTATAAACAACAGGTATTTTAGATTATTTTAGGAATTCTTTTCAGGGGAGAAAAAAATACAACAAGCAAATGGGAAGTCACAGTTTCCCACTGGCACTTTCTGTGGGCACTTACCCTTCTGAATTTGATAAAGGTACTGTTTTTGAAATCTGGTCCCAAAATGGAGGCAAAAATGTTTCCAAACAAATTGAAGTTTTTCTTCAACCTCACTTTTTATCTAATGATTAAATAAAGGAAATGTGCTCTTGTGATTTATTTGGATCTCAGAGGTCTGAATTCAATTTTTCTTCTGATATATTGTCACTTCCTGGCAACTGCATCCCTCTGGACCTCAATTCTCTCTGTGTAAATAATGACTCATATTTCTGTCCCTGTGATTCTTAGGTCTTATACTCAACTTTAAATATGTGATGAGGCCAGTGGGAAGGTTTGATTACTATTAGAAGTAAAAATTGAACCTGTGCACAAATGTTTATGGATCAGAATCTTTGTGCTCTGTATTCCAATGGGTAGGAAAAGAAGTTCCTCTTTAAACTGTATCAAGATATGTGAACACTGCTGTGTTTGGACCTCACATGTAATAATATAATCACAATACTGTGTTTATATTATTGCATTTATATTATTCTATGATATAAGTTCCTTCTGTGGAAGTAAGGCTGAAGCAATATTTCTTCTTTTTCCCATCTATTTTGGTCTCTGTCAGCATAAGCATAGAGGAATAATTCCAACAAACCTGTAAGCATCAATAAATGTGTGTGCAGACCAGAAGCCAAGCCCACAGCCTGGCATAGATCTCCATAAAATCATGGGTGATTATTTCCTCTCAATGGAGCACATCTCCTACTGATATAAGGCATATGGTTAATTTGCTGAAATAAAGTCAACTTGGTTTCTTTGTCTTTTTTTGTCAGGATGGCTTACACCCCCAAAAAATGTTATTATTTTTCTTCATTTTCACAGAGAATAGACACTAAAAATCAGGGTAAATACTCTGGAAATAGTACCTACTGTTGAGAAGAAAATTCTGTGACATAAATAATGGCCAAAGTATGGACAAAATATTGTCCAAAGTAATCGTCTTGACTCTTTTATCTCTTTTTACACTAAATACAGAGAGGCTGATCCAGTTTCCTGCCAGGAAGAGAAGCCAGGAAAAAGTAAAAACACATCCTGTTAGAGGTATGGGAATACAAAATTTTGTATATAGAAAGGAAAAATCAAGAAAACATTGAACAACAAAGACTGTTATTCCAGTCCCAGCAGATCTGAACTGGAACTGGAATGACTGATTTCTGAATGAACATACTTAGGCAAATCAGCAGAGCTTTGCTACTGCCAGCATTTCTGGGTTTGAAATCTTTTTTCTCCATCAGACCAATTCAGTTGTAAGAAAGTAGGGCTGGTACAGAGCATTCATAAGGTGATCAGTTCTCTTATGAGCTGTTCTATGTCCTTCTATCAGTATCCTGAACACCAGAATGATGACCACTATGGGAAATAGCAAGACAAGAGTCCAGAGGTTGTTCCCTACCTGGGGAGAAACAGCTGAGGCTCAGTGCAGAAGTAAAAATGTCAGGGTTGTTGAATGTTCCCCCTACCCAAGTGCAAATTAATTATTTCAATCTCCAACATAATGTACTTTGCTCTTCTCTAAATCCTAGCCTGGGCATTAAAGTGGAGGACAAAGAATAGGGCTATGTGGAATGGTGCTGCTGGCAGGGAAAGTAGAGCCTTTGTAAGACTGTTGTGGAGAGGGAGCCCCAATGGCATCTTGACTAGGGAAATCTGCATTTCACGTTAAATTTCCATTTCAGGAACCACTTTTCCCTTTGTGATGTCATTTACAAAAAATCCACTGGATGTAAAATGCATATTTTGTGGTATTTTAAATGTAATTTAGGCCATTTAGAATTGCTTTGAAGCTTCTCTCTGAATTGGGAGCTCTGCTGACCTGAATTCTCCACTCAGTACCACACACAGCCTGTCACACTCCTGGAAGCAGTGAGAAACTGCAAGTGCTTCTGCTTGGTGGTCCTTTGTACTCAGCTCAAGCTGAATACACATTACTATGCAATAAGCATAGCTTATGTCCCCTGTATTCATCCCAGGAGAAAACTGCCTTTTCAATGGCCATTTTATGTGTATTCTTCCCCTTCTTTGCTCACTACTTTTCTCCTATCACTATATTTGTAATCATTTTCTAAGTAACACTTAAAAATTGTTTTATAAATTGTGACTTACTATCTCTTCCATTCCTTGACATAATAGCTCATAACTGCTGCTCCATCAATACCCAGAGTCCCCCTCAGATGCTTTTAATGTATATAACAGTAACTCTAAGAAAATATTTATTGCTGCTCCCAATTCCAACAATAGATTTGGCCAAGACCAAATTAATCACTGCCTTAAAATCACTAGAGATTATGTAGTACAGTGCTGGCTGAGCTGAACCATGACTCAGCCTGATAATACTCTATCTGAAAACTAATCACCACCCACCATATCATCATCTTGAGCCAGCAATTCATCTCCATTATCTCAGTGGCTCTTCTGATTGCAACTAGATCAAAACATCTTGCTGCAGTCCAGATTAATTTTACCTCATCCTTTTTAGCCCAGTTCAGTATGTGGAAAAAGTCGATCGGTGATGTTAGCCTGAGTTCAGCAAACGCAAGCTGACTCTGCTGAGATGCTTTCCACTCCATCAGTTCTCATAAATTAATTCCTCTGTGATCCTTTCAGGTTCTTCACCTGGAACAAAAGCCAGGTTAAAAGTTTAGATATCCTGGTCACTCATTCTTTCCTCTCTGTTTAAACGTAAGCACTACATTTTGTTTAATATTTGGGTGGTGGACCCTGATCTGCAAAATCAGTTAGGTTCCCCCTGCTATCATCTCTGCTAGCTCCTTGCCCCCAAGTAGCAAAACCCTTCAGATCCCAAAGTATTCTTTTGTGAACTTAAGTACATGTTTACATTCCCTTCACTGAAGATCAGTTTAATATCTTCCCTTTGGTTTTTTTGGATTTTGTATCCCATACACTTTTGCTTCTGATTAATTCCTATTACAAGTATGAAGTGTTTACACAGTAGTTTTGCCATACCTAAGTCCTTGGTGATCGTTTCTCCTTCTCTGTTATTCAAAAATCTTACCCAGTCTTTTGGGTTTTTTTCCCCTGGACATTTTTGAAAATTCTGCTCTTTTTTCTTTAATATTACAGTATAGAAATTGATAATATTTTGAAGAATTTAGTTTTCCTCCTTCAGTTCTTGACTGCTAGCAGGTATTTTAGATGTTGTAGGGGCATTTTTAATCCTGCTGTCTCTCTTAAGAAACCTTATGCAAATCTGTTCTGTACTTAATATGCTTCTGTTCTGAAGAAGGTTTTTAATGTTCCAGTTAAAATTCTTCAAATACAAAACTCACAATACAAAAATGTTAAATAATAAAAAGCATGATTTCACATCACAGCAAAAGTTTTAACAAGGGACTTCCATAGGTCTCAATGAAATAATTAAGGGGCCATGGAATATATTATTCCTATGGCAAAATATCAAAGTACACCTCTTTGGAGATATTGTGTATGTATTTGCACAGAAACTGAGACAAGTTACAATTGGGCTCACATTTTGATTCCTTTGCCCTTTTAATCTGGTCAGCCAGTACAGGGACAAGGTAGGGTTGAGGGTAAGAATATCTGCTTCAGTTGTCTGTCTGGAGTTTGGTGGATATTTTCCATTATTTCAGTTTCTCAAAGTTTTCTATATATTGCTGTTTTCTTTTACCTACCTCTTTACTCTTGATTTCATACTAGTGTGCTAGGATGATTATTGTGCTGGGAATTTTATACAAAACACATGCTAATTTTTTTCAGTGATATTGTGCATATGCTGTAGGCTATAATTGTTTTGGAAGATTGCACTGAATTAGAAAGAGTACTTCAATTCAAAATGAGACAATATTGTGCCCTCTAGGACTCTCAAGATGTATATTTAGATCCTGCCTTGACAAAGACTTTGTACATAACCTTGGCATGTCCCCTCATCTCTCTGTTCTTCATGTTTCCAGCTACCCAGCCAAGACAGAAATACTCCCCATCTCTCATCTCTTTGGGGTAGATTGTGGCATGCTTTGGTGTTTTGCACAATTTTTTCCCCAGAACAATCACTTTGATTTTAGTGGGATATCTTTGATACATGAAAACTCTGCCAAAGGCAATTTTTTTTTCTAGCACTGGACCTCATTAGGTGCTTAAGAGGTTTATAAAGCTTTAGCCAAAATAATTTCAGTGCAATATGACATATGTTGTCTCCAAGAAAACACTACATAAATTTGTAACTAATATGTCCTAATTAAAAGCTGTAATTGAATGATGTTACACTCTGAAATGAAAACTATCCAGTAATTTTGTTATGAAAAGGCATAAATTTTGAGCTTTTCCCCTGTAAGCTGGATCCTTTCCTTTAGCTCATGAGATTACTGTCCAGTTGTTTTCTTTCACAAGTGTATATCCCTGTTATGAGAAGGCATGTTATTTCTATCCAAAGTGCTTAATATACCATATTGTAAATACTTTCCCAAAAGAATCAATCTTCAGCCTTAAAGGTTATTTCACTTTAGTGTGCAATATACCACAATTTCTGCTGTTTGATCCATTTGAGCCAGGGAGTTGCTGAGATTATACATGGTTTATACTGCATGGATTTTTAATGTTTCACACATTAGCTTTTAAAAATTGCCTTCATATTCCCTATATTGATTTTTGTGGCTCCCAACATACAGCACCCGCTGAGTGGCTTTGCCAAACTCTCCTGATGAAAAGATGATATAGGAATCCTCAGCAGGGGCAAAGACAATTGTAGATTAAAAAAATCTAGCATGCAGTTGACCATTTTTCTTAAGCCTCATTGTAAGATTTTTTCTTTTTTTTTCTTCTTTTTATGATGGCATGCACAGTAAAACTGCCTAAGGGCATGCTTATTATAGACTGTATTTTAAAGCTGATTAAAAATAAATTTTCCATGCCTGTCTGAAACTTATTCCACAGAGAATCTTGTTTCATATCGGACGAGTAAAAGGATCTGTTGCTTATGTTCACCTTTTACCTCATCCCACATTTGAAAACTCATATCAAATTTCCATTACACTTCATTTATTATCCAGTCTTTCTACTTTCATCAGAGGAAGCATTATAATGACTGTGACTTTGAAAACTTTTATAATTAATGTGTGCATGTGTACATATATATTTATATATTATATTTTATTTATACTACATATAAAAATTAGGCTATCAAGTCTGACGGAATGATCTTGGTACCATAATAAACAGACCTCTCTTCACAATCATTCTGCTGCACACAGGACTTGGCAAACTATCAGATGGCAGGATGAAGAGGTAAAGAGCAGAATCTGCAAATTCTGGCTGTGCACATGGGAATAGGTTCTGGGCTTTCCAAGAACTTGTGGAGAAAATGAAACTTGGCAGGATCCATTCGGAAATTCATTTCATCTGTTTTCATTTTGCACTGTCTGTCATCTAGTTTTTGATCACTAAATGAAAAAGAAAAATGAAGTTCTGCCATATGCATTCTATAAATTTCAATTTAGCTATCAGGTGTCACACCTGCCACAATTTTGCTTTTTGCTGCATTTCAGACAACAGACATAATCATTTGTTTGTGTTACCGATGTTGGTTCAGGGAAGTTTATTTATGGTGGTATCTGCAGTAAATCTGCTCATTTCCAACCATTGCTGTATAAACCTACCACTTGAAATATAGACAGTTATGTCAGCCTGTATAGGAAACATATTGCACAGTGTTAATTAAAGGGCACTATTTGTGACCTCTGCTCCTCCACTCAAATGCCCTAAACCCGTCTGCAAGGACATCTTGACCAAAGCCACACCCTGCAGGTCTCAGGCCCAGCTCCTGTGCATGGCAGGAGAGGTTTGCACCCCCTGTGTCTGCTCTGCTGCACCGAGGGCATCTCCCTGCAAGGACAGGTGACAGCCCTGTTCCCTGCCATCCACATCTAGGGGATTCCTTCTCCCTGACCCCTCCAGGTTTGTTTGGGTGAGGTTAATGATGGGCTCCTGGCAGTGTGGCCATTCCAAATTTCTCTTTTTGCTGCTGCTCAGGCCATGAAGCCTTGGCTGGAGCCTTCCCACATCACCCAGCCCCAGGTGCCACAGCCCCACCACAGCTTTGGGCTTTGCTCCTGTGCTGCTGCCCACACCCAGCCAGCCTCAGTGCACCTGCACTGCAACAAGTCACTCACTTCTCATTTAATATATCCCAACTGGAGTGCTCATATCTTGGAAGGAGGACTTTGTGCAGGGTAAATTTATGTTGTTATTAGCCAGGAGGATTAAAAGCAGCAAGTTATCTCTCCATGAGCTGTCAAATGTATTTATGCTAGAACCTCTTCCCCAGTTGTGTTTATTTTTTTAATATAAAAACATAAAAAGTAAAGTTGAAAAATTCATAAATAATATCCTTGCCAAGTACCAGGAGAAAGAAGGGGTAGGTCAAATTTATTGGAAAACACTGATTGGGTGGCAATGAATTTTTCCTTGGCTCCATTTCAATTTTTCTGAATTGTTTGGGTCAAGAAGATATTGATGGAAATTTAATAAAAACTGAAATAGAAGTCAAAGTGCTGTGCTCTGATTCAATATCTTGATATTCCAGTATTCCAAATTGAAAGGATTTTTTTTCTACTTGAAGGTCTTTCTTCTTTACTATTTTAATTTTTAAACTGCTATCTTATGTTTTCAGGTCGTTCATGATTTCTCATTCTGACTCAGGTGGTTTGGAACTGTTTCAGACTTTTTGGAATTGCTAGAAAATCAGAAAATGTTCATGTGGTTCTACACAGAGTAGAAATATAAGCCTATTGAATTAATTTTTTTATTTCCTCTTTTCGTATTCTCTCCTTTAAAGACAAAATATTTGAGACACAATGTGAGCCCAGGTATGCAACACAAAGAACTATCTATTAAATACTAATGCAGTAATAAAACATAAGCCATATATAGCAGTCTTAGTAATGAAGCAGCAGGATACTATGTGCCTTGCTGTATACATAGGTACTGTTATTTTGGATCATAAGATCATGAAGTCTTTTTTATGTTTTTAAGTTTGGGGGCAGGATGGAAGATTAACAAAAGCATTCTAGTTTGGTTTTAATTTATACCATGATTTTTAATGGCATTTCATTTTAGGGTTTTACCCTTGCCCTTGGATAGGTAAGGAATTTACAGACTCTGAATTAATTACAGTAATTTTAAAAAGTTCTGATATATGTTGCAATAAATGTTGGTCCAGGATTTGAGAAAAGTATAATTCACATCGAGGGAATAAGGCAGAGGATTCATAGGGTGACAGTGAACATCTGTAGAGTGACTTACTGGATATATAATTTTGAAACTAACCTACTTGAGTTATAATGAGAAAGCAGCTGTGGGGGAAGTTGTCACGTTAAGCATTAAGCTTGAGCATACTGATAAGCAGAGGGGCTGATACCCTCCTCACACACATACACCCATGCACTCTGTCATACTTATCTAAAGGGGAGCACATCTCTCACTGCAGGATTCATAAATTTGTTAGCTTCTTAGAGCAGAAATTTGGAAAAATGGCAATGAAATTTAAACAGCAATTAGCTGGGCTTCATTTTTTTTTCCACTTATTCTTTCTCTTTGATTTCCTGGTATTTTACAGCCTGTGTTTGTTACAGTTTATTGTAATTTCTTTCATGGAGCAATGGCAAACCTCTACGTGTGCCTGGTCTTCAGTGGCTGTCAGCCTCACTGCTGCTGCTGTAGAGCTCTGCAGCCTCAGCAGTTCAACCTTGCCAGCAGGGCCAGCCCCCTCTGGCAGGCACATTCCTACTCACCTTGTGAGTCACACTCTGTTGTGTGCCTTTCATAGGAAATCTACCTAAGTGTAAAAATATACAGTGGTTTATACCTGCATCTCTATGGAAGCTGAAGCACCATATAACTATTAATAAAACTGTTGGGAGTCAAGTATATTAGAGTGTGTATCTCTGGCTTTTTTAGAAACTGACAGATTTAATCAATTAAACTCCAATGCTCTATTCATAGCTCGGGTTTTTTATGGTACAAAGATTTGCATTCCAATTAGTGCTTGCAAAAAAGTTTTCATGTTACCCTGATCAGTAGTATTTCCCCCTCCTTTGTGTCTATCTTTTTCCATTGAGACTGCAGCAATGTGTCAGGAAGAGCATCTCTGTTACCTTCTGATTGAACAAAACTCTCTTAGGGTTCCTTTGAAATCTTGAGGGCTTGTCACTTGAGGCATTATTTTTTTAAGCATGAACAAATCTTGTCAGCCTAAGCTGAGAAATCAGCTGTATTTTATCAGCACTTTGGGATCAAACTTCATGTTCAGTATTCAGCACTGGGTGCTATGTGTGAGAAAAAACTGGAGGTTGCACTATGCTTTAGGAAGACCACCTTTGGTGACAGGGGGATCACTTTATCACTGTTTCCAGAATACATTTACAAAAAAAAATACTCAGATACTTTTGCTAGTATGCTATATAAAGTGCTTAATATCTTTCAACACTTGCTTATTTATGTAGGCATATTATGTTGAATTAAGTACAGCTTCTTTGACTTAAAGTGCCTTGAATCCACACATAACTTTTTAAAGAGAATTAATTTGCATCATAGGTCTTTTGTAATTAATCCTCCTTAAGGCTGAGGTAATGCTGCTTTGCAGCAGGTCTATCACTTACCCAATTACTCACTGATTGCTGTGCACTCTAGTCTTCCATCTGGACATCTGTAGAGCTCTGGGACTCAAATAGCTGCATGCTCAGTCCCATCTGGAAGGGTGTCACAAAAGCAAATGTCTACAAGATGTTGTTGGAATAAATAAAACTGAGATGGTAATTCCTGCTCCTGCTCCCTGTGCCAAGTAAAAGGAAAAATATTTTGTGGTAGTGACTGAAGACAAGAGAGGACCAAGCCTCAGTCAGTGCTCCCAATACCTTCCTGTTTGCTTGAAAAACAGAGAGCACTTTGGCAAGATGTTCTATCACTGCACGCTTCCAGTGTGCTTACCAGCACAAAAAGTTTCTCAAAAATTGGAAAGTTTCTCAAAAATGGTTGAAGCCAAACAGGAACCCAAGAAAAGGTGAAAAATTCCCATGATAGCATAATGAGAGAAAAACAACCTTTCTGCATAAATGCTGAGATCTTACCAGGAGGAGACTTTTAACAGTGCTCATAAACTATATGACCTTGCAGACAATGAGAGCTCTTATTGCACATCATTTCTGTGTATGTGTTGTGGAATTTTAAAAGTCAGGGCTGGAATTTCTCTTCCAAGACTGAACTGTTCATCTGTGCTGTAGTGCAGACACAGAGCAATGGATCTGAAATGCTACATTGATGGGCTAATGTTCAAAGTAGGAGCACTTTTAAAGAAATTTTAATAACTTTAAAACATTCTTTATACTGTGGGTGCAAAGCGAGATGTGTGGGAGTGGGTGTGATAAAGGACAGCTCATGGCAAAACAGACAGTCTGTTTTAGCATGCTCATTTCAAGGCAGTCTTTATCTTGTGAATTGCCCAGGTCTTTTTCCATTTCTGAGGCAGTCATTTCCCACCCAGGGGCAGCACAGTAGGTTACAGACCTAGCCAAATGTCCTTAATGTCTGTAGGGGACATCCATAATACCCCACTTGTTGCTGCTGCCTTTCAAGATTTTACTTCTTCAGTATTTTAGGCATGAATGGTATTAAATTATAGGGATAAAAAGGTTTTCATGTGGATATTCTGTACCTTCAAATGATCACCAAAAAGCTTAGTAGGATCATCACTTTCTCCAGCATAAAATTCTTCAGCAGTGCTTTTCCTCCCAGAAATTCATCCTACCAGACATCGACAGCTTGCCAAGCAAAGTAGCAATGTTGCACTTTCTGAATGCTCTTGCAGAGAGAGGCCTTCAAACAAAAAAAAAAACCAAACAAACAAATTAAAAAAAAAAAAAAAAAAAAAAAAAAAAAAAACACAACAAACCACACGCTGCTTTTTACTTCATCCTCCAGATTTCTTTCTTCTGAAATCATAATGTTGCTCCTCCAAAGCTACTTGGGCAAATCCATCTGACTGCATGACTGCCAATGCAAGGCATTATCCTGTTTATCTTAAAGACTGCTGGAAGAGAGCAGTGTGTCTTCCAGGCTGCTCTCATGGCAGTTTAGGAATGGAGCTGGCAAAACACAGCTGAGTTATGGGAAAAGCATCGTGGCAGTTTTACACAGTCTCAGGCCTACTGCCAGTTGTAGGAGGCATCTCATAAAGCACGGTGAGAAAAATCACAAAGCTGACACGCAAAAGTTTGCACTGGGTTCCTTGCCACAATTGCCAGCTATGAAGGAAAAAAACCCAGAATCTGTAAATGAAATGGTTAACACAGGAATTTCTATAAATCAGATCTAGGTAGTGGAGTGGAAGCTCCTTCTTCCATTTACCATAATCAAGGACCAAGTTCTTTGCCTCTTTCTAAAATTCCCATGTAGACAAACCTAATATGCTAAAAAATAACAAGATAGCTTAAGTTTAGAAGGCATTATTTTTATGTAGAGTAGCTTAAGTCAGTTTTTTTTGGCCTTTTATATCATACATCAGAGGGAAAAATAATAAAAATTATTTCATCTCGTATCTTGAGTATACAGATAAATACATATTTTAAAGAAATACTTAAAACATTTTTTCTTGTAATGTAGACCAGTGTGAGAACCCTGAGAAAAGAATAAATTACAAGCATGTATAACAACTACATCTCAGTTTAATAACCATGCAATAGCCAAGCATGAAGAGGGGAGTTAAAGGATTATATGTGGAAAAAGTAACTCTAAAATTTGTATTATTTTAGGTTTAAGTCCCACCATTATAATTGTTTTTAGTGGTGTTTTTATATGCTGTTGAGTAATAGTTTGTCCACACCCTAGCTTTTATCAAAGGAGCTGCTTGCACAGAGATTGTGCTGACAATAACCTCTAATAGAGCTATGGCCACTTAATTAAACAATTTGGAAGCTTAATTTAGTTGACATTTAAAATTGAAATTTCAAATATGTTATTCTGTCATGTTCTCTCTTGCTATTGTTCAGTAAAATACTGTATTCAAGGAAATCTATGAAATTACAATTCAAAGACTGTGATAAGAATGGATTATTTTTGTACCGTTTTTAGCTCTCATTACAATTTTTGTTGCAAGACTAAGTCTACAGATTGAATATAAAGTATATCAAGCTTTAAATTCAGTGATAAGTCATTGTTAGGACAGAGAATTTTGTGATAACACAGGCAGTAGATTAATCCACTCTGATGACAGCCCTGCAAGTCTATGAGGAACAGAACACAGAGCAAGATTTATCCATTGCATTGACAAGGACAGTGAGGGGAATGGGAAATGGAACAAAATTAGTCCATTTACATGACAGCCTAAGACTATAATCATATGGTTCCACTCAAATCCTACAGTAATGGAACATAAAGAAAAAAGCATGAATAAGGCACATCATTTAAAACTATATTGTACTCATCAACTTTTCCAGTGTCTGTAGAAAACATAATCAGAGAGGAAAAATTAATTTCAGCCTGCTAAATTGCACTGTAAATACAGAGGGATGCAACAGAATTGTTCAAACAAACTTATTCATGTGGTTTTCTTAAGTTTGGATAAATTCAATCTGCTCTGTATTCACTAAGATCAGACTATCAGACTAAATCCCCAGCTTGCATAAAGTAGCATAGTTCCCTTGACTTCAGTGAACTCAGAATCTCAAAATCTCCAAGGAAACCCACTTCTTGATAGGGACACTTCAAAAATATTGAAATAAAAGATAATTCAAGATACCTAGGGGAGAATTTTTAAAAATGAAGATTGACAAACAGTGTGAAATATAGAATAGCAAATGTATACATTAATCTTCTGCATCCCTGTAGTTCCCTGAAACACACTCGAATTTCTCGTGAGCATCCATTTGTGCACCCAGATGTTTTTAGGATCATGGCAATGAAGATATAGGGAAGGGCATATAGAGCTGAAATCCAGCATATCATCACTTGAATTAATTAAAGCAACTGTGATGAGTGTAAGAGTTATAACATATCTATTATATAATGCATATACTATAAATCTGTAGTTGGTTTATTCTTTGAGTAATTAAACTGCAAACTAAGGCATAGGCACCAAGTAAATATGATGTCATTATTGGAAAGCTCTTAAATGCTTTGTCTAAAGGTCAAAGTCAGAATTACATTAATTTAGTCGTGAACCTTTGCACTTTTTCATCTAAACAATGGAATCTCATTTTAATTTCCTTTCTTTTTCCACTTTAAATACAAGCATTTCTGTGAAGGAAGTTGCATATGACTATCTGCACGTCTCCTTTCCTACAATCTTATGAAAAAAGCTGTATCATATGGTATAATCAGCACTGACTGGGCTGCATAAATACAGCAACAGTGTGATTTGAAAATGTTTTAAATATTTAATCTGAAAACATCTGATTTAGTAAGTGAAGACTTCAGTGTATTAGTGAAAGCAGTCATGAACACACTTATTGTATGCCAGTTCTTTTAAAAAACAAGTCTTACAGCTATGCACGAGCAAAATTTCCACTAAATTTAGTTTGCAGGCAGGAGTTTATTCAGGAAATGCCCGCCACACCTGGGTGTTCACAGACAGAACTACCTACGACTGAAGCAAGCACATATTTCTTGCTGCTTTGTAAGTTATGCAAACCATTCTGTCCTGTTTTTGTCATTATATGAATGCATGGAGCAGACCTTAAAACAATTTTGGCTAATCACCCAAAAGGCCAAATTGTCCACTATGAGTATGTGTGTGTGACATTGTGTTCACGTTGAGCTAAATGTGGAGCATAGATTTGAATTTACTGAAGCAACTGAAGGAGTTCTTTTCCTTATATGCACACTTAATAGAGCATTGGTACCATTTTTAAAAAAATAAGGGGGCAATCAAATTAAGGTGGCTTACCAGCCACCTCCATTCAACCTCTTCTTGCCATTTGGAAGTCAAATAAATTAAGTCACTTGGCTATGCTGATGTTTCTCATGCATGGTGTCACAGCATCGCAGATGTCCTGCCTCATGCACAAGCCCTGCTTCTCTTTCTCTCTTTTCAGCATCTACATGGATTCCAAAGATAACCTTCATCTAGGTTAGCGCTGCTGTGCAACTCATAACAGAATTGCTAACAGACTGGATGGGTTCTTAATTGCTATTATAAAAACAGCTCATTCTTTTATGGTCTTCATTTACAGCTCATCTCATTACGTTGTTTCAGAAATGCATGGGGTAATGTTTAAAAGGAGCTGTGCTTGGTGTAACCAAGCAGTGCCACCTCTGCAGCTGCATTGTCACCCCTCAGGTGAGGGAGGCTTCTGGAAATGGTGAAGGTGGCCAGGGAGCCACGAGGTGCAGTGAGCTGCCCCTGGTCTGGGTGTGCAGCTGCAGAGCAGAGCAGGGCCAGGGCCAGAGCCTGTGTGTGAACAGCTCAGATGACCACGGCCAGGCAGTGCCAGCACTGGCAGGGAACTCATGATGCCCTACCAGACAGGACTGGACCAGAGTGCCAGGATGCAGGGAATAGCCAATCCATAAGCCAAACTAGCTGGAAGTATGGTCAGGAGCCCATGCAGATGGCAACAGAAGGCTGCAGGTCTCTGCTTGGCGTTGGGTGAATGCAGGTGCAGATGTTGAATGGGATGTGTCAGAAATGCAGCTCTCTCCTCACTTGTGTCAGATTGTCTCTGCATGACAAAGGAGTAGGTCTTTCAAATATACTCTTAGCTTCTGGGTTTCTGTCCCCTTTCTAGAGATATCTCCTCTACTCACAAAATGTGAGTTTTGTCTAGAAACATGCCAGTGTAAATTTTTGGAGGGATTATTTGTATATGGGAATAAAATGTGAATCTTCTGCATGCATTTACACGAGTAAATCTTTAGCACTCAGTTGTTTGCAGAAGGTGAACAAGGGCTGGTCACGAATGCTGTGAAAATGGAATTTGCTTTTAACTTTAAATGAATATTCATTAATAATTTCCTCCGCTATTTGCTCACCACTCATATTTAATGATATGGGAAATGGAATGAATAACAAGGTGCTGAAATTTGCTGACAATACACAATCATTTAAGTTAATATAAACCAAGGAGCAAAGTAAGGAATTTCAGGAGGAGCTAATAAAACCTGAGTGACTGACTAACAAGATACCAGATGAAGCTCACTGCAGACAGGTACAAGATAATGAACACTGTAAGAAATCATTTAAACTGCTTGTGCTTATTGATGGGGTATGAATTAGCCCTAACCTCTGGGTTAGGATGGATGTACTATGCAGCAGCAGAGAGGAAGGAAAAGTGCCTAAGCTAGGGGGGAGGGTAAGTCCAGAGTAGAAATATCTCTACAGTCCTACTCCAGCCCTGAACAGGGCTAAAGTAAGACAGAAATAGTGACCCCTAGACCTGTAAGAAGGAGTTCAAGCTGGGAAACAATAATCCCTAGATTGATTTATTTATAATTAATTTCTCCTTTTGGAGATAAAATTACATTAATTTAAGCTAAAAGGCAACTCTGGAAGGACAGAGTCAAACAATTCCAATTGAAATGGCCAGTACATGTGAGAAGGAGACTGAAGGATGCAAGTTAAATTTTCAAGTTTATTTTCAAAATCAAGAGAGCATCAAGAGCACCATACAAAATATGCAATTCTGTGAGGGGCATATTATGAGTTTCTTTAAGACATGCCACAATCCAATGTCTAGCATGAGAGAACAGACAGAAAGTTTTGGCAATGAGTTTATAGGCTTGTATAAGGATGCTAACCATTTCAGCACACTTCAGGTTTTCATTTTAAACTGCTCCAACAGAACTTGCCAGCACTCAGCCACTAGTGCCCCAACACCAGAGAAACACGACCCCGCAGCCTGAGTGAGGGAGAATATGGCTCTAAGTCACTGACCCAAACAAAAAATCTGAACTTTTCTGTAGCTGCTATGAACTCTCTCCTTTGTAGTACTGGGGTCCAGAAAAAGCCCTTTCTGGAGTCAGTGCACATGAAGAACACGCTTTACCAAGAGACTGGTGTGGTAGCAAAGCAATTGGATAATAGCCTGAGGACCTGTTCCTCCTGTCCATTCTCTCTCTCAAAGCTTTATCCTTCTGTCATTGAATGGAGAGGCTTCACTTACACTCTGTGTGCTTCAGCCAACTTTTCTCCAAACACTTAAACTTCCCAACAAATTCTCATGTTCCTAAAACCTTCAAGGAAGGAGATGATATCACAGAGAAGGAATATTACAGAATAATTTTTTTATTGGCCCATGCACCACAGAGTATTTTCTGCCTGGGAAGGGATAATGGAAGAAGTCAGTGATTATATGATTGTTGTTTGTAATGCAGATGTTTGGGTTTGACTTAAAGCACTCTTGGCAGTTCATACGATGAACTTTCAACTCTCAGTCCTAAATGATCATTCATTATTTTCCTCCTCTGAGTATTATTTTGTTTCCTGTCATGGTCCTCAAGTATTTTTCCTTCTGCTAGAGTTCTCAGATAGGAAATGCACAAATTCTTGAGGAGTCACTGGGAGAAAGGATGAAGGGGTAAGGCAGTAAGGAAGGAAGGAGGGCAGGGGGAAGAGGGCTCTGGCAGGACTGTGAGAAGTGAGGCAGAACACGACAGCAGCAGAGAGCCAAAACTTCTGTGAACTCTTATCCAGGACATCTGTAATTATGAGGGACTGAGAGGACGGAAAAGAGCATCTTCTTTTCCAGTATTGTGTATACCTCATTCTGACCCCAGCTCTGTTCATTCCTGTGGCCATATCCAGCTGGTCATACCTTCTCCTCTGCTCCCTTTGACCTGCATTTCTGCACAAGACACCCCCATGGCACACCAAGGTTCCTGGGAATGCAGGACCAATCCTGATATCCTTGCTTAGGATGATGTCATTCTTCAATAGACATTGAAGTTAATTGGTAGGACCCCAAACCTATGTTATAATTTAACCAGTTTTCAGAGTGTTACCTGAGGATAAAAAATTCAAGATGGCTTTTGTGGGGTATTGCTCTGCTGAGAGATTGACTGGAGCATTGAGGGGGTAAACACCTGGACAGGTCAGGACAGGGACTGCCAGTCTGGGACTCTGTGGCAGGCAAATGAGAACTGTCAGAACTCTTGTCCCATGTGAAAAACAAAGATGTAATCATGGGCTTGTAGGACCCAGTCTGGTCATCTGGTGTTTCAGATGTTAGCCTTGCACTGTAAGAGCCCTGTGCTTCTACTGCTCTGGGATAAAATGAATGTATTAAAAGAAACTGGTAGTCTGGCATTTCATTGGTGTAATTATTCACAGAGTTCACTCTATTTCTCCTGCAGAAATTAGGCTATTGTTACAATTTCACTGTAGCATGACCAGGAGAACACAAACAGACATGGAAACTGAATTACTTTATCCCTTTTAGCTGTGGGGAACTTTATACTCAATCTGTACATCTCTCCAGCATTATAGCAGATGCAGAAACAGAGCCCAACTTCAGAGCAGTTAATCTGGCTTTCAGAAACATTGCATTCACTTTAAATTCCCTTATTTCATGACTTCATCCAAGGTAAAACAAAGAGAAAAAAGAAACTGGCTCTGAGCACTGAAATGTGCCATTTCCTTCAGATGGACATAGCCACGCAGATTTAGGAGGATGTGTGCATGCATATGTTTATGTGAGTTTGTGTGTTTATGGCTTCAGAATTGCCTAGAGTTACATCATCCCAAGAGATCTATTCAGGCCTGTATGCTCAGATGGAATATGATGTTTGCACATAAAATGATAAGGATTTGTAAAGCACTCAGACAGGAAGGTGAGGTGAGACAGTTATGAAACAGATGCTGACACTACTTTTGAGCTAAAGCCCTCTGAGATAGGCTGCCCTGTGATTGAGTGCCCTGTGTTTGAAAAATACTTTCCATGGATTTTTTTATTTGAAAATAATTTTAACCAATAACCAATAATGGTAATTCATTATTTTGGTCTGACATTTAAGTATATTTTCAATTGTATCCAGATTTCAGTGACTAGAAGAAAAAACCCTATAACTGTCCTAGTGACAAGGATAAATGAAATATTTCTGAAGTGTTATAAAGACCTTCTAAATTTTTGAAGAGAAAGGACTTGATTTGAAACCAATAAATAAATTTGATATTAAAGAAACACAGCAAGAATCAGGGAAAAATCTTTATACATTGCATTTGTACATCCTCTGTCTGTTTTACATCATATTTTCTTTTTGGCAGGAAACTGGGGGACTCAACAGTCATTTGTTAAAAAAAGAAGCAAAGAATGAAAGATTATGATCACAATTATCATAATTTTATTATTTGCAATAAATATTTATCATCCAAATTCAGTAACTGATACATGTGTGTACTTATGTGACAGGGATAAATGCTTGTGTTGGATGCAAATGCCTTTGGCTGTTCTGCACATACAGGGTGGATTATACTGGAGCAGACTGTGATGGGTTAGTACTGGCATTTGAGGGTGTGAAAATACAGAGAACTCAATACCAAGGAGGCTGAAGATTTAGAAACAATACCTGGGGCATTCAGGATCTCTCAATCTGTACATCCTCTTAGCATCTGCTTTGAGGATGACCTGCTGTGGTCTGAAAGTGGGGTCTGCAACCTATGGCAAACTGCAAATTTGGTGAGATTCTTTCTTATCTATTCAGCTAGTAGTCCTAATTTGATCACACCAAACAATATTTCTAATACAGCAGATCATGCTTCTGCTCACTTAAAAAACACACCTCATGCTAGCTCTGTTCAGTTTTTCCTCCTTTGTTGGCACTATAGGCAATTTCTGGAATGAAAGCAGTGCTCTGTATTTATCTATATTTATCTTTTGAAAGCTACATCAGATTGAGCTCTAGAAAGCCATCAGCTGTGCATGTTATTTTCACAGCATTGTCTGCACAATCAACATTCCAATTACCTTTAAAATAACTATGAATAAATAGGTTTTTTCATTATACAAATCTTGGAAAGTACCCAAAAATTTCTAAAAGCAAGCTGATGTCTTCTCATCAGTTCACAGGCAAAAAACAACAGCTTGAGAATTCTACAGTCACATGTAAGATGTTATAATCACAGTGATCAGTAATCAGAAATGTGTGGTTTGAAGTCAAGCATGTTAACCTGTGTATATTCATTTACTTATGCCTTCCTAAGTCAGTCTTGCAAAGATAAATGAGCCCATTTATAAAATGAGCAACACAGTTAAGTATAGAACTGGGGCTTTGCTCTCCATGGATAAGAATGGAAAGACTTTTGAAATATTTCCACAAACCATTTATTTTTAATGTTTCTTAATGATGAATTCTGCAGTACTGGCATTCCACATCTTTGTACCCATTTTATTTAGCTTAGGCATATTCTCCACTCTTTCAAGAATATGCACATTTGTGCATGTCCCTCCTCCCTGCCTATAAAGACAGGTACCCATCAATACTTCAGTTCTGTGACACCTCAATATTTTTTTCTCAGCATTTTTTGAAATTTTTGACAGCACAAATTTGAAAGTGTCTCCTTTTCATGTGTTCACTTGCTCATCTCCACTTGTTTAACTCCTGTCCCTGTATGCCAATAGATATTATCAGTAAATCCTTCTGGTTTAATCTCCAAAATGTCTCAGAAATCTCTTCTTTCCTCCTCATTCTCCCTATAAAATCTTTGTCAAGTCCATCCTTCTCCACATCCATTCCTATTGTGACCTTGCTGTCTTCAGCCTCTAAATGACACTCACATTAGCCAGTTTTTAAAGCAGTGTAATGCAAAAGTAATCCACTGCTCCCAGTATTGAGATCTCATTAAGATATTCCTAAATCCCTCTTCTTCACTGTCTCCCTATTGCCGTCTAAATCTGATCGAAGCTCCTTTTATCACCGAGTTGCTCTTGACCTAGCCTACCTTCTCCTGTCCTTGCTCTGTTCTTCCTCATCTTTCTTCTTTCTGTGCTGCCTCCTCACCCAGTGCAGTCACAGTGTGAATCCTGGCCAGCTGGACCTCTGCATGCCTTCTGTGTCACCCAGGGAACCTCAGTGGGTCACACCCCATTCCAGATGGAAACATCCTGACCTGATTGCCATGGTCCCCCTTGCAAGTCTGAATCACTGACTATGAAAAGGTACTACCACGTGCCTTTTTAGTAAAAAGAAAAGGAGGCATTCATCTCCCAATAGAAATATTATGGGGTATTTTTCTGAGTCATCCACAATTTCTCCTGCATCCTTGGACCTTTAATCAGAAAAGGAATTAAAGTTTTTTATTATAAATTTACTATCTCTGGGGTCATGAAATTGCTCTCCAACCAGTCCATCTGGACACCCCTTGCAGAATGCTGGTGTCTAGACAAAACTGAAATGTACATCCCTGAGTGGTAAAAGTGTGTTTCCAGCTCTTAAGGCCTGTTGTAACTTCTTGCTTTCTTGCTTCCTGTTAAAATGTTTTAGCTTGATTTTGGGGAGTAATAAGACACAGAATCATAACATTTATTTTCTGCATTAAAGGTTTTCAACCCCTATTATTCCACTGAAGTTTAGCAGCAGGATTTGTAAGCTAGTACAGACCAGCTGGGTTCGTAGTACATGCCAGCACAAGGGACAGGACAGGACGTGCAGATCAAAGCTGTCCTTAGGTCATCTGATTTTGTGTTCCTCCATGGCTCAAGGCATTAGATTATGGGAAAACTTAAGAAAACAAACAAATTCCTAGTCCCTTCCTCTCATGCCCTTTAAGTCCTGCCCCCATTACAAAGTCAAACAAGAGGAAAAAAGTCTTCCTACACCTGGATCCTTTGTTCATTATTCTACAGTTCATCAGAAATTAACATCCGATTCCTGGAGCTTCCTCTCTGCTTACCAAGGTGCTCCAGAAGTATTCTGTGCCAACCCGACACCTACGTGCTATTTCTACATGCCTCACACCTCCCCGGCCTGAGTAGAGCTTTACCCACTGAACTCCAGCCAGCAGTGACCATGAGGCTGGAAAATGGTGATGAGCAAATAGTTCCTGAAAAGTTTAGACAAAAATGTTGCCAGATCTAGAAATAATTCCCAAGAGCAGACTGACACTCTCCCATCAGTTACCTACCAAAGTCCAGCCTCAAAACTTTCTAGTCAGACATGATATACTTTGTCACAATGACATTCCACAGCCTCATGTGTTTTATTTGCCTTAAAGAGATTCTCCATTCTCCCAGCAGCATGGCTGTTTGTGCACATCCCCCAGCTTGCATCTATAAGGACATTATCATTGCATCTATAAGGACACACGTCATTGCTTCAGTTTCACAGTGCTTCAACATGAGAGTCATCATCTCCAGAAAGCTGGAAATGACTGTAGGCACATTGTCCCTGGCAAGATTAGAGAAAATATTGGCATATCAATGCACGATATAAGTACATGCTGAAGTCTCTTCAGGATGCTATAATGAGAATAGAGCAGCTCTCGAGTTAAACACAAAGACATGCCAAATGCTCTATTGAACATGTCTTATTACACAACCCACGAACTCATAGAAATTTGGTCTCCTTCAGTTCCTGAGTTTCCTGCCTCTTTCCTCCCTGCCTATGTCTTTGTTTTCCTCACAAAGCAGAGTTCAGTGATTTCCTGTACCTCCCTTACATCCCATTACCCTTAAAGCTACATCCCTTAACTGCAGCAAAGATCCATCTCAAAACTGAAGAAAGCAGTAAGAACAACAGCAGTTAGCCAAGACTGATTCCAAACAAAAAGAATCTCGGGGCTCTCATGTCAGCAGGAAAAGGTGGAAGGAAGCATGTAGACCATTACCTCTGAGCTCGTAAACACTGAGCAAGTTACTATCCTCCCCCACCTCTTCCTCACCCTCCCGCATCTGCTCCACCTGCTGCTCCTGTACTGCCAGCAGGCTGCAGCCACCCCTTCCAGCCTCACCCTCCCCCTGCCCCAGCCACCCTCCCAAACTGCTCCATGCTCCTCTAACCTCCTCACCCCGGAATCCTCTCTGATACCCTCTGCAAGACGCAGCCTCCTGTTTTCCTTTTGCTTTCTCATTGCTTTCCTACTTGCCAGAAGACCAGGTCCTCAGCCCCTCCTGACCCTTCCTGTCCTGCCTGAGAGCCACAGGGACTTTTGGAAGCGTGAGGCTTGGGACAAAGGGCAGTGTCAGGGCTGTGCCTGTACCAGGACATCGCTCTCCCCGTAGTCGTATGTGCGTATTTTGCACATGGTCATATATTTTAAAGCAGGGAGATTTTTTCTCTGACACAGGGGCTCTGCACAGCAACGGCATCACCAATGAAACTGCTTCCATTCCTAGGTAGGTGAAACCTCTGTCTCTGGGGAGTGTGTGGCAGGTGAGAAGGGAGTGGGGTTTGACAAGGAGATATTATTATATTGGGCATGGTTGAAAGTTACTGGGTACACAGGATTGGAAGTCCCTGTAGCTTAGATCTGTGCTGCTGCTGGATTTGGTAACTGCATGGTTCGTATCATCCCACAACCAAACCCCAAACGCCCGTCTTTATCTCACTGTGGCTTTTGTACCAAAAAAACCCCAAAAACATTGTGAGTTTCTGTGCATTTGTTTTGGGTTTTTTCTTTCTCTCTCTCCATCTGCTTGGGAAATTTTTAGATTTCACATGCTGAAAACAGTAAAATGACAACAGAATCAACAGGTTTCTGTTTTAATCCCTGTGGAAGACAGTCTCCTCTCAGAACCACAGAGAAAATGTGAAATTTGTTGCTATCTAAGTTGACCTAGATTATATATAATTATTTTAAAATTTTGTGCAATTTTAAGTATTTTGAAATTTTTTTGTGAAGTCTTAATTTTTTCAAGAAAACAACATCTTGATGAGTTTTAATGTGGCAATGAAACTGTAACAGTATGCTAACAAATATCCAGAATGACATTTAGGTAGGGAAAAGCAGAACTGCAGGTAAAGACAGGACCCAGAAGGATCTTTGTGTTCTGAAACTTTCAGTACATTCTGCTAACAATTCTGCTAATTTGTAAACTACAAAGTAAAAAACTTACTTTCCTTTCTGAGATAAATGCCTTATATCTAACCAATTATAGGGTGTTTTTCTTATAGCAATCTGTAAGTTTTCTCAAAAGAAGAGATTTCTATTTTTCTTTGTGTTGAAAACCATGCACATTCTTACAATGGGAAAGTAGTTATGATGTTTTGAAAGATTAAATTTAAATAATTTGCCACACCATAAATAATTTTAAACTGTGCTACCATGATGATGTAAATATGTGACATTTCATTTTAATCTACGAAACCATGCTAATGTGTTAGCTTCAGAAGCACGGGAGTTCTTATAAGAATAAAAAGTGTGATCAGGGAAACCCTCTTTGGTATTTTTCCCTCAGACACGTAGGGCAGTTCAGTTTACTCCGTACATAATTCAGAGTGCAAATAAATACCTGGGCTGTACTGGAAACTACTAGAGAGCTGTGAAAGCCATCCAAATGTTTCTCCCAGATCACTGGGTAACTTCTATGCTGTTTACGAATTTTCTACTACATGAGAACACATTTGAGGTGTTTATCTGTGGTGTCTGCTGTACTACCAAAGATGTCCCTGTAGCTGGTGGCCCTTGCCCTATCCTGCAGTACAATGGAGTCTGTGATGATATTTACTGGAATACACCAATTTAGAGGAAACCTTTGGCCCAGATCTTGTTTTAGAGCTCAGAATGAAGGTTTTAGATAATAAAACAAGTCTGATTTTCCTTTGTTCCAGTTTTGATTTCCAGTCTGCTGGACTATGGCTGCACTTCTCCAAGCTGCAACATGACATGTCACAAAGACGCCAGATGTGAAGTTCAGGGTGGGACAACAGGCTGCTACTGCTCCCAAGGATACACAGGAAATGGCATAACAGTCTGTAAAGGTAAACAGATTTTACCTATACATTTTTTTTATGTGCTCACTTGAAAAACTTACCCAAGAGCCCACTAGCTCAAGGATTAGACTTTATGTCACAGCTGTGTCCTACACTAACATAACTTCAAAGCCAAAAACTTTAATATTTTCTGGGAAATTGTACATATTATGCTCAGCCTGGTGTTTTGATATAGCTTGCCATGTGTCTCAGTTGAGTATGACCTGTTTTCCAGCTTTTCTTTTCCATGAGATCTGCTAACTAATCTTTGCTGATTTACCTTCAGCAATTTCCCTTGTGACTCAGGATTTCTGAAGTTAGGGCTGATGTGGTGGCTACTGCACAGCCCTCAGCTCCTTACCTCACACCCACAGCACTTGGCCACTCTTCCCAGCAGCTGATCACCACCAAGTAACAGCTTCTGGGCTGCTCTAGGAAAACAAGGAGGTGTGTATGCCACAGAGACATGCCAGTGTTGATTTTTCTACTACAGCTTCTTGCCAGAGAAAAATGTTAGAAATCCTACTAAGCTACCTACTTTAGGATGACTCTGTCTTTCATCTAAAGAAAAGGATATTTTCCCCGCCTTCATATTTGAGTTGTCTTCCACTATGAATAGCTCTAATATTTATTTTCACTTAGGTGTGACTAGGTCCAGCTGCAGACAGGCTGAAATTAATCTTGTCAGTTTTCAGTATCCTGAGAAGTAGGTATGAGAAGTAACCATTTACCAGGTTGGTTTTTGTGTTTTGAGCATCTTGGGAAATTTAGCAGTTACTGCTTATAATGATATGAGGGTAGCAAAGCAGCCCACAGGTATTTTGGAGTTTTATAGCTTATTTGCCATGCTGTGCTTGGAAGTATGTTTAAGAAGATTTAGAATGCAAAGGCCTTTTTTTTAAGGCTTTCTTTTTTTGTTTATAAGGTGGGAATGTTTAAAGAGAAATATAGATGCATAAAATAACAAAAAAATTACAAATCACAAAACCATAGAATAATTTAGTTTGGAAGAGACTTTTGTAGGTCATCTGGTCCAGCTCCCCACTCAGAGCAGGTTCAGCTTAGAGCAGGTAACTTAGGGTTTTGGCCAGCTGAGTTTTGAGTGTCTCCAAGGATGAAACCTGCACCTCTCTGGGCCCTTGTTTCAGTGTCTGACCAATTGTGAAAATGCTTTTTCTGATATCTGGTTGAGGTTTCTCTGGTTGCAGCTAGTAACTTTCCCTTCCCATGTGCACTTACCACTGCACATTTCTAATAATAGTTCAGCTTCATCTCTTCCATAAGCCCTCATGACCTCCCATTAAGTAGTGTAGGCAGCATTATTATTTGTCCTTTGCCTTCCCTTCTAAAGGCTGAACAAACACTGTTCTGTCAGTCTCTTCTTTGCATCAAGTTCCTTGTAGTTTCTAAATATATTGCTTGAATGTAGTGCTAACCTTGCTTTGATGGGTTAATCATTATTTGTCTATCAAGCTGGTCAAAAGCAAGTAAGAAATGGCCTTCACAACACTTGTTTTGTTCTTGCACTAGTTCAATTGTAGTACCATGAAAGTCAGCTGGTTTGAATAATAAGTGCACATCATGTTTGCAGAGTCAAGGGCCTGCACTTGTGAATATGCAGAGAAAGAAGAAAAACAAGTCAATTTTAGCAATACTGCCTTGGTATAAAACAAAGGAGCATTTGCTTACCTAGCATCAGCTGCTACCCACTACATTGTCTGTACTGGTCTAGAAAGTCTGCAATTATTGCAGTTATGAATAATCAATTAAATTTGCAGTAAGGATACCTGTTGTTCTCACTGCCATGATTGATGTTCTTAAACCCATCCATTATATATGCACCTATTATAATGTTATTAAACCCAAATTTGTGAGGACAGATTTATGTTGCCTTCCATGCTCTTTTTTTTCTCATACAATACCTTTTTCTTATTTTCCCTATTACCTGTATTTTCTTAGAGAAATCTACATTCAAATTTCATAAAAACATTGATTAAGTAGTTAAAGAAAATTCAGTGCAGTGAAATATGCATTCACAAATCTTGTTAAACCATTAATTGTTTATTAAAAATTATACTCAGTGTTAAAAAAATTCAGTCTTTAAAATAAAATTTCTAAAGTCAGTCCAGAGAACAAGATACTAGATATATTCATGGTGCATTGCAGTCAAGTGGCAATGGTTTGAAGCAACTCTCATGTCTGGAGACCAACATTTTGTCTGGTAAAATACCTCAACAGCCACCAAAGTCACCCTCCAGCAAAGCAGCAAAGCTTATATCAGAATGGTGTGGGTCCTGAAAGAGAGACAATGTTTCTCTAGGGCAGCATGTAACAAAGTGCATTACTAATATTGTGCAGTAGTCCTCTAATAGCATAAAAAATTAACCAGAATTTTAATTGGGTAGGTTCTATAAAGGATTAGAAATGTAGGCTACACCCTATCATGAATAGTTTAAAGCTGTGAAGACGTAAAGCAAAGCCTCAGTTGTTTAATGATGTATGAGATCTTGCTGTTCTGTGTGGCAAAAGCAGCAGGTGTATGTGCTGTTCTAGAGATAGCTACCCACTTTTATTCAGTTAATAATCTTAGGCTTTTACAATGCTAGTGCAGTCACCTTCAAAGGAGATCATCAATTATGTGCTAATACAGGCATTTTCAAAAGAGCCTATGTAGTATATTATGTTTACATATTTGCCCTTTTTGTTATTTAGATAGGCTGTGAGAGTCATAATTACTGTCAACAACATTAGTAATTTTGCATAATATAGAACCAGCTTCTACATTGTGGTTATCCTGGTAGACAATTAAACCAGAGCAGTCATTGTTTTGAGACTTTATTCTGAAACAGGCAATTCAAATTCTTCCTCCTTATAAACGTGTTGAACAGAAAATGTTCATTTTCAGGGTAGTCCTCTTAAACTTTCATAGCTGAGAAACTCTTCATTTTTATTTATAGGTACATTCTTACAGTGAAAGGTTTACATTTGTTTCTCTACTTTCGTTTGCTTGTAACACCTCTTAAATACTTGTAAAAGTTATTTCTTTGCTAGGCCTGTCTTTTCACTGTGACACACTTAGACATTTTCCCTTGAGTTTTCTGTGCTGCAAAAGGCAATAATGTCCTCTTACATTTATTTCCTAGCACCATTATTGATGAATCATGAATCACTGATGTCAACATACCTTAGGAATGGGGTTTGTTAGTTTTGACTTTGCTCCCTTTGCCAGCTGGCTAAGTGACTGCAGAGAGCTCAAGATTATTGGATTTGCTGTGTATAGATAAAGACACATAGATATGAATTTAATTTCCTGGTGTCAAAGTCATGGCTTTTAAAATAATTATCCTTTTACAATCTTTCCCACAAGGTTTCAACCACTTTAAATTAGGTCATGTTTTGGACTTTCTGAAGGCATATTTGGCTACTCTAACAAAAACCTAATCCTCTTCATAATCTCATTGTCTTCAGCAAGAATATATGCAGGAATGCACATAGTCAGGAGAAAAACTGATTGTGGTATCTGGCTTCTTTTATATATTGGAATTATAACTTACAGAGCAATAAATTCCCTCTGTACAGTATCTTCCAGAAAGCCATAAATGAGTCACCTTGTCAAGCTTTACACCTCTGAGATACAAAATACTATCCCAGCCTCCTTACTTTTTCTTTTGTATTTATATTCCTTGCTTTATGTAGTATTAAATAAGAGAGAATGACCTCTGATAGTACATCTATTTGCTTTTTAAGACTGTTCTTGGGCAGATGTGCATTCTGCTTGTAATGCACAAGACTTTAGCTTGACAATATCATACACTTAATTGAAGTAACATGGTCTAAAACTCTTGGCATAAAAAATAAAGATATACCCAGAAACAACTGATTTATGGACCAGTTAACTTCCTCTCATGCAAAAAATGCCATGGATTTTTTTACAGATAAATAGAATATATTTGCCATTTATATAAGAAGAGTTGGACATATAAATTAGGTGTTGTTCATAATTCCAGCTTTCTTCCCAAAGAAAATTAAAGGAAACGAGCAAAATTTTTGATCCTTTAGAAAAGATAAGGGTAGAAGTAAAACTTCATAGAAGCTAATATTTTATTTTTAAAACAAAGGGGAAAATGAGTTGGCATCAGTGATGCTTTCCTAAGCAGCTCTGCTGTTTCAAATGCTGGCTGCTTCTTGATTGCTGACTGCCAATTTGCTGCTTTGCTGGCACACTGCAGGAAATTAAAGTAAACAGTGTGATCACAGTGTTTACTTTAACTTTGTAAAATACGGAAGGAAAATGAAGCAGTGCTGTTTGTTCCAGGAGGGTAGGCAGGCAAGCAGGAAAAGCCTGAACACAATATCCCTTCCAGATATCCCTACACAATATTCCCTTGTAAATGCCACTTGCAAATTATACTGCGAGATTAATCAGTGTTACTTGTAAAATAGTTACAGCTCTTCCAGAAATATTGAGCAAGGACTTAGGCTGTCAGAGAAACTTTCTATTGGGGCAAGGCAGTAAGTCTGTTTCTGAAGTGCACTGTAGGAAGATTTATCATTTTACAGAGGTAAAAAGTATATCGGTGCAAATGGTATTTTGTATCAAAATACAGAATCCCTGTTAGAACACAGGGCAATTTGTATAAATCCAGCTGAATCAAATTGAAAGCATGCTCAATATCTGGACACAAACATATTTTCTTGTTTTATGTAGGGTCAAAATACCAACTCTCTGGCTTTTGCCAGCTATAAAAAGAAGTTTTCCTGTGAGACCTCAGTTCTTTGTTCTAACGTGATGTTGCTGAGTCCCACCATTTACTTTTATTGCAGTCACTGAATTTGTTTGGATTCACTGGTGTCATTGTTGCCATTCTGCAACACCCAATTTGTGTATAGTTTTTATGGAGACAATTTTTGCTTTCAAATTAAAATGACCCTGTAAAACCACTGTGTATAATCATTTTATTCAATCCAAAATTGTTCTTCAATAGAAAATTATTTAATTCAAATGTTGATTCACCAAAGGCGAATTTTTGTGTTTGTTTTTTTTTTTAACAGCAGGCATACATCACTGGATGTCACTTCTGTGTTTACCAAATAGTCTGAAATCACTGATATGGAAGATCCAATCCACACACTTCCTAAATTCATTTCACTGCTATCAGTTACCACAAGCTATAAAAAGGCAAATTGCAGCTGCTCTAACATAGCACAGCAGGAGAAAGATATGCCTTAGCCAAGCACTAACAGGGCTCAACTCAGCGTGTGACAGCTTGGAAAACTTGGGATGTGCTGTACAGGGGGCCAAAGAAGATCACTAATTCCCAGCCTTTTTGACATGCTCCTTACCCTTTTTTCCTTTCCCCTTCTCTTCCTGCACCTCCTAATCTCAAGTTCTTTGCCTCTATATTTTGCTGGAGTTTACATGGTTCCAGGGAAGAAGCAGGATCACCTTCAAATTCAGAATTCCTACTGCAGATTTAGGTGTTAGGCATTTCCCAAGATTTGTTGGGAGGCACCATTCTGTTTGTTGCATATTTAGGTATTATATTTAACTTAGCCCATGGCTTCAGGGTTCCTCTCCAGGGAACAAAAAGTTTTCTTCCCTTGGGTCTTCTTTGGTAATAATACAGCTGAACAGTTTTTTACTTTTCATGAAGTGCAGAGATTGACTGCTGAGCTGTAGATGTTACCCAGCTGAGGTATCTTGATTTCACATTCCAGATTAAACTTGTAGGCAGATCATGGAATTGAAAAGTCTGGATAAATTAACTGGGAGGATTTGATTTTCTCGTGCATAACAGTCCACTTGCCTAGGAAAGGTCTGGCGTTGATGTTTACATAGCAATGT
The DNA here is from genome assembly GCF_036417665.1 of Passer domesticus. Taxonomy (NCBI): domain Eukaryota; kingdom Metazoa; phylum Chordata; class Aves; order Passeriformes; family Passeridae; genus Passer; species Passer domesticus. The sequence goes on from NC_087480.1 coordinate 50,485,558, forward strand.
CCCCTGGCCATTTGGGGACCTTATGTATGTCTTTTGCCTTTTCATGTGCAAGATGTCACAGTTTCTGTGAATTTGGGAAAGGCTTGATGGCTGTGGTGTCCTTAGGCTGCTGGAGACTAACCAGCTGTTGTGTGGTTGCCTTCCAGCCACAAAGGATGGAGTTATGTTTATGTTCCTGAAAATAGCCATACCCTTGGCTAACAGTATTAGTCAAAACAGCTTCTGTACCTTGAATTTATTTTTTATAGCTATTCAAATTATATTTTAGTTGAATTTTTTAAGAGTAGATCAGGAATTTGAAAGGAGAGCATGTGTTACAGCAGTGCCTGGTGATGCATGAGAACATGAGTCAGGAAGAAAGCAGTGCTTGATGTCTGAAGTAACAACACAACCCTGCTGAATAAGGCAAGGTGTAGGCTGTCTCACCCCAACAGTCTTACCTCTGTAAATGGCTGAGTCCATAAAATTTTGACTAAAAGCATTTTATGCATCCAAAGTGTCAAATCCAGAAATAAGAAATCTGTTTCCTACTCAAACGAGAGAGACAGATGATCTTCAGAGAGTTAGTTCTTCCTACTGCCAGAAAACACTGTTCAGCTGGGCCAAAGACACAGCCTACAATAACTATTTGTAAGATTGACTCTAACTTTCAGAAGCCTTGGACAAAGTCCATTTTAGGGACTTTTTAGATAGATTTATTATATTCACAGATTTGAGGGGAAAAAAAAGACCCCTCTATTTCTTTAATGTGTTTTGTTTACATTTTCTTGAAATGGTACTTTGAGCATTACTAAAATACAGTAATGCATTTTTGAAAGAACCAGAAAAAAACAAAACTTCCTCTTGTTATATCTTTAATCATAACCAGACTCTCTTTTAAATTAGTCCTGTTTGCATCTAAAAAGAGCATTTAAAATGTGTGCAGATGATGAGGTAGAAAAGAGTTATTTGTCTCTCTCAAAAATTTGCCCAAACTTTTAGGCTGATCATCTGTACTTGGATGGTTTCTTACTTGTTTAATTCAAAATGTGTTTTAACCCTTGCCAAATAACGCTAATTTCCTTTCTTGAGAAAATACTCCTTTCATCCTGCTTTATGGTACTAAGAATCAATATGTTACATGTTCAGAGGATGTGGGAAAATTCATTTAAGGAGCTATAAACTTGTTATTTCAGAGTTTGCTTACTTTGTGTTTACCAGAGATATGATTCCCTTCCTGTGTCTCTAACATCTGAAGTAGTCCCAGGAGGTCCAACAGTAACAATATGCTCTTCTCACTTGCTGGTTTGAAGTAAAAGGATGAAAAGTATTTCCTGAACATGTATACTCATACATGTATAGTAAAAGCACACAACCATGTGTACAGGGACCTGTCTATAAGTAGGCATGTGAATAAAAGCAGAATTTTCTATGAAAAAAAAGTAAGGTAATCTCAAAATTGTCAGTTTTACTCATTCTGTGACTGTACAGTCAAAATTAGTTTTTTGTGAATGAAAGGGCAGGATTTGTTGTAAAGAAATTGTATCCTATTCCACTTGCTTGAGACTTCTCTAGCTAGGCTCGCCCATGGTAGAGGTTGCTGCAGCCATCAGACTGTGCAGCTGCCTTGGGGCTATGAGGTCAGTGTCACCCACAGAACAAAGGATGCATCATCAGGAATTACACACATAAGAGATGATATCAGTTCTGCACAGCTCCACTGATTTACGTATAATAATAGCTTACTAATCTCCTATACTCATTTTACTTTTTTCTCTGTAACTCTATATTGAACTGATAGAGTTCAATTGCAGAAAAATATTCTCTTTGGGATTTTTTTTGTCTTTTTTTTTTAATTGTTGTTTTTTATTTTCTTCTGCCAGAAAATACTGGGCAGGAGTGGTGAAGTTGTATGTAACCACATTTGAAATGTGTAATTTATCTAGGATGATATGCTGGTGCACAATTTTTCTGTGTATGACTGTGAAAAATTGCCGACTGAGCTGTTGGCAGAGCGAATATCAAACCCAGCTCAGCCCTGTGTGTATGAAAGAGTTTAAGAAGGTAATTGACACTTTGGACCTCTATTTGCCAAAGAAAGAGATAATGACGTTCTCCAAGAAGATTAGAATCTAACCAAACATTGTGCTCTAAATATAGAGCACAAAGCCAGGTGATGTTTGTGAAAATGCTGCTGGGCTGCAAGAGAGGGAGGGGGCTGAAGGACTGCAATTTTGCACTGTATATTTTTTAGGTACACAGATTTAATTTAGAGATTATGGCTTGAAAATGAAATTTACAGTATGTGTGTTTTTCGGCGATAAGAAATTGATTTTGTGACCTTGGTGCACACTAATTGAAATATCTGGCACTGTGTTTTGCTGAGGTTAAAGGAAGCCATATATGCCTGGAGCCTCATTCTTCTTTCACCTTGAACTGCGTGGTTAATCACAGCCCCAATCACGGGCAGGAAGGAAGCTGCTGTTTCACTGGGGTACAAGGAAGCTGAATAATCTCTGCTCATTGTCTAAGGGATAGCTTGTTGTGTGATTACTTCTGGCTGAGTTTAGGAGATCCACGATTACTTTAAAATGGAGAATTGTGGTGCAATTAACGTTCAGAGAGCACCAGAGGCCAGAGCCTCAGCAGCTGCAGTGCCACAGCTGGAGCACGGTGACATGCAGGGGGTTCTCCTTCCTCCTGCTCACCACAAGCCTGGCTGCTCCTTTGGGGCTGAGACACCTCTGTCCTGTGCTCTCTGGTTCTGTGCCAGGACAGGAAACAGGGAAAAGGTTCTCTGGCTGTGTTCTGCTGTGTGCTGTTCCAGCGGCATGGAGCACTCTGCCCCTGGATGGTTCCTCCTGTGTGTTCTCCTGCTCTAAAGGCTGGTTGCAGCATTGAGGAGCAGCAGCCATGTCCCAAGGGACTCTGCTGGTGGGGCTTTGATTGAATACACTTAATTTAACTGGGTTTTAGCTTGGACGTGTACAACCGTGACACTCTGAGATTGTCCATAAAATAGTGTGGTAGGGTGTCCCATTATTTTGCTTATTATTTAATGTTACACATTTTCTAGGTTGGCACAGGACCTTGTTTTTCAAAAAGGAAAATGAAAGCTCCTGAAAAGCCTTGACAATAAATGGTTATTTGTTCAAAACTGCCAAGTCTAATCTTTGTTTATGTTACTAGGCTCCATGTAATGGTGTTGCAATAAAGAAAAACAGTTCTTCAGGATATGCACTGGCTTTTATGTTTTATTTGTAATGAAAGCTAGGCACATAGGCAGCAATCTACATAAGTTACAGTGAGGGAGAACATAAGCTTGGATGGTGACTTGCATGTTTATATATTTACTTTCTATTTGTTGCAAAGTGCCTGCATCTCAATTTTTTAAAAAGTGAAATTAGCCTGAGGTATTGCAGATTTTATGCCCAGAATTTTACCAGTGGAAGACAAAGAGAAAAGGTCTCCTACACTGGGAGACCACTGCTTCTCTCTGCCCCATCTGTGCAGATGAGCTGTGGGTCTGTTCCTCAACCATTGTCCTGTCTTCTCATGTCCAGCCCCAGCTGGGACAGAGTACAGTCATCTTCACTGCCCTCCTAATGTTCCAGTGAGCTTTGGGTATCCCCAAAGCTCAAAAGGGCTGAGGGTAACCCAGCCTTGGCTCACAGCTTGCACAGAGTGTCATGGCAGGCAGGGAGATATTGCAGCAATAATCTCTGCATCACACGGCAGTCTTCATCACTGATCCCAGAGAAGCTTCAGGGTGTTGTCATGGGCTGAAAGAGAAATTCAGTTAAGCCCTGCAGGCCTGAATAGGAGCTCTGAGTCCTGCATTTTTTCCTTGTGGTGATGGGAAAGGAGTAGGTGGAAAATTGTATTACAATGAAGGCTTTGCTTACTTTTTCTCTTGAATAAATCATTTTCATGGGTAACATTGATCCTGAAGAAGCTCTTCCTTTCCAAAATCAGCCTGTAAGGAGTTCAGAAGCAAGAGGAAACTGGAGGTACTCAGACAGACAGTTTCAGGCCCTTTGTTCCTATCCAAAATGTTCCATTATTTAGAGCTATGATGAAGCATGCATCAATTCATAAATATGACCCACTGTGCAATATAAAAAATATCAATATTTCTCTCCCATTGTGTCAGGGATATCTGGTGCATACAGAAAGACTTTCATCTCCTTAGCTACCACAGAGAAAATGGGAAAGGCAAACAGCCTTCAAAAGTGACTCAAAAGCAGAGATGAGGAGAAGTTTCTAAAACTTAACACAGCTTTTCATCTGAACAGATCAAAATAGAAACTGTGCAGGGCAGCAGTTGTAAACTATGCAGAGCTACAATTTGGCTTCTTTTTCAGTGTTGTCATGCAAATCTTGGTATGGTGATTCCACAAGTCTTTCATCATACTCAGCTTTGTGGTTCAAACCTAGGAAACTCATAGTCAAGCTGCCTTCAGAATATGAGGTCACTTCAGGGATGCATCATACAGCATCACTGGTCTCACAGAAGTCAAATACTCAGTCCCAGGTGTGTTGGGACACAGAGGGGGTTACACAAGTGTTGAGCTCCATTTGTATCATTTTGCACACAAGGTCTGGGGTTTAGGTGGATGTCAAAGGAGAGACTGGAATAATATTTACACAGCTGTAGACTGAAGAAAAAAAAGAACTGTTAACTTTTTGTATTTCCTATTGAATAAACAGGTAGTATGTTAATACCACCAAATGCTTCTTGTTTGAGCACAGGGATATGCTATAAAACCTCTGAGCTTTATTCTCTGTTCTTAGAGAAAACTTCTGCAGCTTTCATTAGGTGTAAACAGCTCTTGAATTATTACTCAAGTTTTGGCCTTAGACTGATCACCCCACAGGAAACTTTTAACCTGGCAATGGCACATTACCCTCAAGGAATGCCATGCAGAGAGCCACATTCCATTTTGAGCTTGGTATTCAAGCTAGTAAGGAGTCTGTGCTGCAATATGGACATCTGGTTTGAGAGCTGCAAGGGAAATCCAAGTGCAGGGCTCTTGCTGCCTTCACTGGCAGTGTGGTAAAAATAGCCCTGCTGCCTCTGTTCTTGCAGCAGCAGGCAGTGGCAGGAGCACAGACGAGTACAGACAGGTGCTTTATCAGAGCTTCCTGCAGAAGGGGTGATGCTGATGACATTCCTCCAGCAGGGAGGTAGGTGACTTACGACTGAGTCTCACTAGCCACAATGGCTGTAGGACACAAAGCCACAGTTAGGGATGGATTTTCCAAAGAAATATTTGTTGTGGATTTTTGAACTGTCTGGCTCCATCTGAGGTGCCTAAAGGAGGACTGAGTTGTTTCAAAAGAATACTCCCAGTTGTGGATGCCAAGCAATTGAAAATCTGTCCCTGAAGTGCCTTTTATTTTCCTACCATCTGATGGCAGTTTGAGTTTTTGATAGATTTATTTCTTTATTTTTAACTGTAAAGACCTTTTAATTAGGGAGAGGAACTATGTGAATGAGCTGGAGCTGCTGGTGGTAGCAGCTCCTTGCCATTAGAGACTGGGTCATTAAATAAGTAGATAATATCCTCCTTATTGAGGAGATTTAGAAAATCATAAGGACTTTGTATTATTACAGTGTTTAGCATTCATAAATGGAGTGAAAAACCCCATAATGGCAATTTTCATTAGCTGCAATGCATGTGGAGGGCTCTTTTCTGTCTTTGAACAGCCAAACACTAAACAATTCCTAAATCCCTCCTTGTTACTTATGTTTTCTTCTTGGTGGTTAAAAACCCCATAAAGCAGAAATTGAAGACTTGCTATTAAAATACTTGCTGACAGCTCCATTCAAAACATCCTTTCAAATAGTGCTATATCACATTGTGATTCATCTGCTATTCTGATAGAGTTGCTTTAACAAGTACCTTCTTTCTTGGTTAGGGCCCATCTCTTTTTACTGGAAAATTCTTCCTTTAAACACTTTACTGAATCTCTGCTGTAAACAAACCTTTCTCTGGTGCTGTACTGTTTGTGCTGCAGAACACACATAGCCCCTAAAAAGCACAGTGACAGGTTTATTTGGCATGAAAAAGGAAGAGAACAGTGAGATAAAAAAACTAGCTTTTTTCCCCTCCTCACCTGTGTCTAGGGGTGCAAGCACCCTGTGAAATTAGCCCAAGGCAGGGTTTCTGGCTCAGCATTGTGTCCCCAGGAGGGGACACTGCCCTGCAGGGCTGCCTCAGCTCCTGGCACTGCTGGGCACTGGCTCTGCCAGGGTCAGACCCTGCAGAGCAGCACCACTGCAGCACCAGTGAGCAGCTTGCACCAGCTGAAGACCAAACCAGGAACATCCTGGGAATTAAGTGATCCCCAGTGCATTTCACTGCTGAAGCTTGAAGTTAGAATTATTTACAGTCACTTTAACAGGACAACAGCTGCTCTTTACCTAGAGATGAGCCAAGAGTACTGAAAGAATTTGGATCTGAATTGCAGATGGATGGATTTCAATTTGATTCAAGTAGCTGGACTGCATGATTCTGTACTGTAAGCTCTCAAAGTCAGAGCTTGAGAGAAAAATCATTAATTTGGAAGCTGATACCCTGAAAGACTTTTATGAAGCAATATATTTTCATAGCAGACACAGATCAATTTAAAAGTAGTAATCAAGAGCCATGTGCTACGTGTTCACAGACAAAAAATGTAGGGAATCCAGCCAGAGCCAGACACTTAACATTCAGAGCATTCAGACTAGCTCTGAAGATATTGCCTCTATGGAAAATAGTAGGGTTCAGAATTAAAGTATTGTGAATTTGTGAGATAATCACAATGCTGTGCAGACATAAAGATGCTGCTAGATTGCTGCCAGAAACTAGCTCAACATAACTTTTCTAGGCAAATTTGTGTTTAACTTCTGTAGAAACTTTGGAGAAAGGAAGAGACTCTACAAATATTCTACTGAAAAGATGTGTTAAATTCTTGAGAAAAGAGAGAAAATTATAAGCTAACTCATTAAATACGTTTTTTATCATATTTGAAAGGCATTCTCTAAATTTAAAGTCACGATACAAGGTTTCATCAAATGAAACTCAGGCCAAGGTATTTTTCTCCTTGCCAGTCCTAAGAATTTTTAGGTGTAACCTTCACTCAAAAAATTAAGCATCCACACATTAGTGTTTTATGTCATGCAAGTAACTGCTTTGCATAAAGGCAAAATTTGTATTTACTTGGATAGTACTACTAAACTAAACTCCTCCTGGAAATTTTTAACCTTGCTCTCTAAGTAGTCTCTTCAGCAATACTTACATGAAAAAGATAGAAGCCACTAGCAGTGATAGGTATTTCAAAAGGTGGATTAAAATCATTGCTTATCAACTGCTCAAACATTTGGGATTTATGCTTGGAGCTAGGTATGTTTTTCGTTCCTCTGCTGAAGCTGTCCTCTGTGATGACTTAGAGCAGCCTGAGGAGACTTTCGTGTGTGTTACATACACTTTCTTAGGTTGATTTTGCTCTAGTTCTCCATATCGGTGTTTACCAGTCAGGAAGGAAAGTAGGGAATGGTATAATCCCTATAATTGTTTTGTCTGACATGTTAAGGTTTTTGTGTCATGGTTTAACTCCAGTCAGCGACTCAGCCCCATACAGCAGCTGCTTTGCTTTCCCCAGTGGGGCAGGGGAGAGAATCAGAAAAATAAAAGTAAGAAAACTAGTGGGTTGAAGAAAATACAGGTTTACAAGTACAGCAAGAGTCATGCACACGAGAAAAGCAAAAGAAGGCTTCCATTCCACTCCCATGAGCAGGCAGGTGTTCAGTCATTCCAGGACAGCAGGGCTCCTTCATCTGTAACTTAGAAAAACAACAGCCATCCCTCTGAATGCCCCCCACTTCCACCTTCTTCTTCCAGCTGTACATGCTGAGCATGACACAATCTGTTACAGAATAGTGTCAGATAGTTAAGCACCCTGCACATATTGTCACTAAGATAGATAAGGACAGTGGCATATTTTCATGGGTGTTTCCATAGCACACAGAGCACAGTGCTTGGAATGATTCTTATTTTTCATGAGGAGCCTGGTCTAGTGAAAGCCTGCTCATCACTGAGGGTTAGAACTAGGTCTTTATGGTCCCTTCAAACACAAACCACTCTCCGGTGATTCTATGATTCTGTAACATAGGATCTATTGGACATATGCAGAATTAATTTTTGCTTTTACACCTCATGGCAGATTCCATTTGGGTGCGTTGTTTTGCTTGTGGAGAGTGAAATTCTTAAAAAGGCCTCTGTGTCAATTTTTACTACTTCTGTTGTCATCATGTTGATAAGTCATACAAAGAAAATAGTGAGATTTTTATCACTGGTTTCTCCTCAAAAAAGAGATGTTATATGTTATACATATATTAGATGTTATATGAAGACACATGGCATTGCTACTCTGTAGCATGAAACCACACAAAATCTTAGAAAACTGCAAACATTGAAATTTATTGAGACTAGAAAATAAGAATTAATATCTGGCATCCTTGGGAGAAATGTTATGACTAATAATTGCCTCCTAGCTGATTTTGTTGTTATTTCTCTGCTTCTGCCTTTGACAGACCAGATATAAGCTGCTTTTGGCTGGACTTTCAGTGGCCTCCCATTATTATCAGCTGGGACATAAAATCCTTCCTCACATACTTGTATAGCTGAGTCTGGTCACAGACTCTTCCCATTCCCCTCCTCTCTGCTTTCCCTCTATAGAATAACTCTGTCTTTATTGATATTAAAAGCACCTCGTAATTTAGTATCACCCACAAATTTAATTCTCAGAATGTTAATTTCTTTTTCCAGAGCATTAAGAAATACGTAAAATGAAACTGGGCTTACCACCAGCTCCTGGGGAAATGTTCTGGGTACCCCTTCACAGCTCAGTGCAGCACTGTTTGTCATGACCCATTGTTCTTTGTTTACGTTCCTGCAGCCAGTTTGCAATCCCCGTGACAGCACTCTTACCCAAGACATTATAAGACATTTTTCTAATAAGATTTTGTGAGCCACTGTATCAAATGCTATGCTACATCCCAGATATGTTGTCCTTTCAGCCATTGCTGAGACTCATACTTAAGGTTTTCAGGAAAAGAGAGTAGGAAATCCCAACTAAAATACTTCAGCAATGGGAATCTCATATGAGAAGTGCCACCAGAAAACAGGGAATGGCAGAGAGGTGGGACTAGCTGCACTTAGGAGACACAGTCAGAAGGAAAGGACAGAAAGGCACAGTATAGCTGACAGCAGGGAGAGGGCTGCCATGCTAGTCTGAACAGAAGAAAGGAGAAGGGCAAGCCAAAGAGTCTCAAAACTGGGAATCAGCTTGATGGGAGAATACTGGAGCTGTCAGCTCTAAGGGAGGACCTCTGAGCTGTCATTCATTCAGTAATTTTGTTTGTTTCTCTTCAAACCAGGAGCCATGCCTTAATCTCCTTCATAGCAATTCTTCTGCTGCTGTTTGCATCTCTTGCTACTTGGGGGTTTGGGAAACAATTTCAAAAATATCCAGAAATTCTCTGGATGAATTCAGATGGAGTCATCTTGTGTGTGCACTGTGCAGTTTGTATCTGTAGGACATCTCTTCTCTTGCCATCAGGGCCATGTGGATTGGTGGGGACAGGAGCTTTTGCTCTCATAGCCCCATGTTTGGAACTTGCCCCTTACTCAAAACGGAAATCCATGGACAGACCTTGCACTGGCTTTACCAACAGCTATTCCTGCCTGAGAATGGCAAGATCACACTGAGGATCAAATCCTCTTTCTGAAGGGATTACATTTCCTGCCAAATATGTGACATGGTTCACTTTCAAGCACATACAAAATAAATCTCCATCAAGACAGACATTTAACAGTGGCTTAGTATCCAGGACTGTCATGGGAGACAGAGATCAGCATCCAATCTAGCAGGATCTTCTGGCCAATGTCTTCAAGACCTTGGGATCTGCCTCTCTTAAATAATTTATAGGGACAGTATCTAATGAAGCTTTTGCATTAATTTATATGTATTGCACAAGTGTGGATAAGAGTTACATTTTTGGGGGAGATGATTCTGAGAAGCCACTTATAACAATAGTAGTTTTCCTTCCTGTCAACTCTCATCAATGCTTGCAAATCTTCACTCTCTTCTTTGTGTCACTTACCCATGTTCTTCCTTGGACTTTAAAATGCCTTCATCAAAGAGATAACAGATTTCGTTTTGAACATCACCAAGGATTACTCTGTGAAAACAATACTACTGAAGATCTGTGATGGCTGATTTGTAAGTTATGTGCAGCACTTAATGCATATTACAAAAATTTCAGTCCAACTCCTGGGGAAAAAAAGAAGCAATATGATCTCAGTCAAGAGCAAGAAGCTCTTCCTCTTGCAAGAAGCAATATAATCTTGCTCTGTTTCTGGCAGTGGTGGGTGCCTGTTCTGAGAGCTCCCAAGAGTCATACTTCCTGCGCTGGGACAATCAGAGGCAAATGCTGTCATTTCCACCCTGGAAACTAACTGCTAATATAGTTAATACCCTGCTCAGAATACTCACATAGGAAAGTATGGGTAATAGTGTAATGAGATTTTTTTCCCTTATGAAAATATGCAAAAACAAAAGAAGAAAGAAAATACAAGGATGTTTTAAACCACACATGCCAGCCTTAAATATTTTGCACGACCTTCCTTCTCTGGAAATTAAGAATGTTTAAAGCAGACTAACTTAAGGGTGTGTTGGTATGGCTATGTGATCCCAAGAACCAATCCATACTTCAAGATTGCACCAATTGGAAAAATGCTCTCATGAATAAAATTATATGGGATAAAGTGTTGTTTATGATTTCTTTTCTCAGCAGATTAGCTATGTACATCTTGTAACACAGGCTGACTTTGTGGAATATCAAGCACTTCTAGAAACCTGGTTGAAAATAAATTACATTATCCAGCCAAAGCAATATCAGAAATGTCCTAGAGTCTACACTATCTTAATGTTGATTTAAAATCATATATTCATATTACCATTTTATGTCTAGTAAAGCAATGTGATAGAGCCTTTCTTTTGCCAAAGTTGTATTATCTCATTTCTCTGAGTTAGGTAAACTGTAATGTGTCTGCTTTACAGATGGGTAAACTTAGCATAAAGAGAAGAAAGCCACTGCTTTGAGTTAAGAAAGCCTAAATGTGAGCACTTTCATCTATATTGGTCAGTCATAGTGGCAATGGCTCCTAAAATGAGCCTCTTTCCATTCATTTATATGACAGATTATTTTACTTTAAACAATTCTTGGATAAAATATATTAGGTATCCCTAGGGCAGGAACCTGAAATCATGACTGGCACATGAGACATTACCTGCCCAGCTGGAGAGATGCACTCCTGGGCTCGGGGTGATTGAGCTGCTCTTGCCGCCTGAAGTAGCCTTGGTAGGAGGGATGGGGTGAAGTTCTACTCAAGCTCTGCCTGCAGCTGGGTGATTAGTGTGTTTTTCAGGATGAGGGGAGGGCAGGTTTGTTTAGGACTGCCTCTAAACTCCTTCCTGCTAAAACACTGCTGATGAAGAGGACTTTGCCATCATCTCCGTGTCTTTCTCCTTTTCTTCTTCCTGTGTTTGAATAAAAGTGACTGCAACTATGCTGATCATAGTACAAGCTCCCAGTGGTGTTTATAGGACCCCAATCCTTTGGAAAAGAGTTTTCAGTGGAATTGAGGCATCATTACAAAATAAAGACTGCCCCATTTATTGTTGACAGGATCAATACAGTCCTGACCATATCAAGAATCACAACACAGCATTTGTCAAAGTGCTTTTGGTGTCAAAATTCTTTTTTCAAGTTGTGATTAAAGAAGGAAGTAGTCACAGAGAAAGGAATTAGAGAACCCCAGTCAGTAGCCAGTCTTTTCCAGCCAGCATTTTGAGAAATGCTGTATAAATTACAGGCATGTAAATTACAACTAGTATTATGAAACATTGGACCTGCAGGGGGTTTTAGCCTGCATATATGGAACAGCCAACATACTGTTTCCATCATTTTAATAACCTATATAGAGCAGGTGGCTGATGCAGTTAATGCTGGCATCATTTTTCTTTCCCTATGTGATTTGCTGTGATGACAGTTCTGTCATTTCATTTTTACTATTTAAGGCTATTAGGAAGCATTTTTGGATAATCATCTAGTACAGGTATTTTCAAGCATGCCTAAAGCATATAGGGTGTCACCACCTTTCACACTGCATATTTCTGCATAAGTATATGATATATTCTTTTTTAATCAATGAAAAAACTATGGACAAGATCACCAGCTGTGATAAACTGCCTAGATTCATTTAGTTAGATGGAGCTGTACTCTTTTGTTCCAGATGGAGATTAAGTCCAACATCATACAATTGCAAACATTTCAAAGAAGTGAAACATTTCTAAGATCATTGAAATACATATTTTGCATTTCAAAGATAAAATACCAATATGTCATCAAACCATTTAATTTTCTTCCAAGTATGAAAGTAAATTGACGAGAGATCAGCAATTGGCAGGAGAACAAATGAAACATATTGAAAGAGACAATTTGGTGGTATCGAGGGAGGCAGATGTGTCAGTTTTACATCTGCTTCAGCAAAGTCCTTGTTGTTGTTTTTTCTCCCTCCACCTTTCAAAAAATATTTCATTATCTAAAGGTTTCATTATTAGATAATTGAATAATCCTTGATAAATGGCCAAGTAGCACTCTGTTCATTGAAGAGCCCCTTTTATCTCCATGCTGTGAGATTCCAGCAGTTGCAGTTCATTTGTGGAAGTTTCTGACTTTTTTCTCAGAACTCATCACACCTGACACACACAAGGTTTCAACTGCAGCTGAGTAGTTTCCTGGGCCCCAATACTCCAGGTGCCAATCTACTACCCTTCTCCTGAACTAGCTATTAAAAGGGAAGAAAGTGGAAGCAGCACTGAGATTTCCACTGACAGTCTGTTTCAGGGTATAGGCAGATATGGCAGAGAGCAGCAGAAGCAGAAGGAAGAAAAAAAGAAGGAAGGGTAAGTGCTTCCATGTTTTTAAATGCAGAAAGCAAGGTGGGATCCTTACACAGTTATTTTCTCTGTGAAGCAGGTAGACAGATATGAGCTAAGTCTGTCAGCAGGTGTTAGTCAGAGCTGCAAGACTGAAGTGTGTCAGAAGCTACTGTTTGGAGAAATATGTGCAGGTAATGAAATGAGTGATTCCCTGCCACTGACTTTGCCTTGATTATTTGCTGGTCTCTGTCTTCTTTATTGTTAGTTTATCATCTGTCATTCCTGTGAAGAGGTTTTCAGAAATGCATAAACAAAACAAGGAGGCACAATTATTTAACTCAATGTTTTATAAATTTTCAAGATATTTGATAGGCATTGTGCCCAGGGTGTCTGAAAAGTTGAAAAACCAAAGAATTTGATAAGATACAGAGTAGGATCACTGGATTTGTAGAACCTTTTTGCCAAGTTATGTATCTGTGAATCAGACCTCATGTATGCATTATCCTGCAAACCAGGAAAGTAGAATCATGAAAATATTTTACTTTCTTTCCTTTAAAATAGATTAAAATTTCTGTTGCTAGGAGCTGCAGATACTTGGGTTTTGGGTGTTTTTGTTTAAGTTTGCAGTACTGGAATTGTTAATATGATTTCAGGAGCTAAAGCTTTAAGCAGAAAAAAATACTGAGTGTTGTAAAAGTACTCATTTCATATACTGGAGGCATTTCTAAAGGCTTAGCACTTTAGCCTTTAGGTGCCCATTGATGCATAAAAATAACAAGCAATAACAAGCAATTCTGCTCAAAATAGACTGTCACAACCCTCTTTTTGCCTGCAATTTTGACCTTAGATTCTACGTTAGAACGTTTTTCCTAGAAGAAGGAACTTTTCTTTAGAGCAGGGTCTGCCTGAGAAGGTTGCTGCAAAGAGGGCATCTGCTGACTGGGCTAGAGGACCTCACCTCTGTGTCTCCAGATCATCTCCAGTGCTCAACAAGGGAAAACAGCACAGGGCTTAAAGACAAGCATGAGGAACGTGTAACTTCTCTGTAATACCAGAAGGGTATTCAGGGTTAAACCTCCCAACCACTAAAATCCATGACAGAATTTCCTTTTTAGCTCTACTTTTTAATGGGGTAATAAGGTACCTTTCTAACTGTGCAACTTAATCTTGCACCGTCCTTCGCTCGAAGTAAAAACATTCTGGAGAGCAGTGTTTGAAAGGAAGTTTCAGTTTGTTTCATTTCTTAAGATTCATTATGTGGTTTAAGCTTACCCAAACAAGATCAAGGTACCAAATGAGTTCATATTGCTATCAAAGCAAATGTGACCTTTAAGGGTTTGAGCTCATTTTGTTTAAATCAAAACAGACAAGGTAAATGAAAGGATTTGGTAAATGGGGAACTGAGACAAAGGCAGGCTAAGCAATTCCACAGGCTTCCACCCATAGTCTATAGGACAGTCAATAAAAGAAAATTAAATCTGTGAGTCTCTCAAGGTCATGCAATCAAGGGTGCATCCAGCTAGCAACCTTTGGTTGTGGAGGTGGCTTCAGGAGCATGTATGGAGTTGAAAAATCAGGAAAGGAGACTGCTGTGTAAAGGACAAACACACCTTTTGCATTTGGGAATTACTTAGGAGCTGGGGAGGTAGAGATGTGGCAGAGAGAGGTGTCATTATGTCAGGGCTGTTGGATAGAGCATCAATGGAAATGCCTGACTCTCTGGAGGCACATGGCATGTGTGCAACTGTGAAGGTCAACAGAGATGCTGGTATTTGTCAGAACAGTTTACACTTGCTTACTTTGCTCTTTATTATCAGGGGCAACCCCTTGCTGAGTAACCACCAAAGATGAGATTTCCTGCTGGGTTAATGACTTTTAATTGTGCTGTTCCTGTTATCATTCCAACAACATCCTTCATCACAAAGCAGTGTGCTATAGCCCTGCTGTCATAAAAGATGTGGACAGTATTTGTCATGCTGTCCACTGGACAGTCCAGAACACTTCCCTGTGCTTAGTATAGATGGGAAGTCTTCGGCAGCAGTAGGCAAATGTTGAATTATTAAATTATGTCTACAGCACTTCATATAATTATTGCCCAAGTGATGGTGCAGCAAGATAAGCCTGGTGTCGACAAGCAGACTTTTCCACCTTCAGAGTTTGGTTAACAGGCTTTCTATTTTGAAATTCAAGAAAAGTCCACTCTCTCAGGAAGAATTTAAATAGAAAATTAAATGGGTCTGCATATTGCTCTGCATGACAGATTTTTTGTTAGCCTTCAAAGTCTGCGTGATGTAACCAAGCATGTGGAAGCAAGATACATATTTCTGAGTGCTATAATTTTTGTTATTTTGGAAAATTGTTAAAGGTAAGTAGTTACCCTAAATGTTATTTTAATTCACTAAATATTCTGTGGATTAACAATACTGTGTGTGGAGACAGTGGAACAGGAATGGCTGAAATAATTTCTATGTGGCTTCTCAGCTGGCTGCTTTCAGAGGGAATTCACTCTCTGGTGATTTTTTTCTCCCTCAAAGAAAAGTATTTAGACAAAAAATTACTCCACAATTAAGTCTTGGCTAGAAATTACAGAAGCTCTGTTTGGTCTTCCCATTCCTTTCTGATAAAGTGCAATTAGTACATCCCTTGACTCACTCTGTGGGATGTTTGTGGGCAGGGGTGTTGTGAGGGAGCATAAGCTGCTACCACATCCATTCTCTAAACATGCAGTTGGAAACATCAACTCTGCTCTGCTGACAGAAAACATCAAAGCAACAAAACATGCTATTTTATCTGATGGGGGTAACAATATCTCAGCTAATAAAATGGCTGTCATCCCTGCCTATTGTATAGATAAGGAAGCTGAGGATGTTGGGATGCTCTTTGTTGGTACGCCAAGTTGCAATTATCCTATGACAGAGCCCTTCTGGGCTATGATTGATGAAACATTTTGAGGGGGAAAGTGCCTCAATAACTGAATTTCATTGGATTTGATGATGATATTGCTTGCACAATGGTTGGCAAAAACAAAAACATTTTGAGTGGAACTAGGAAAATGTGGCCTTATTTAATCTGCCTGAGATGTCCTTGCCACATTCATTTATTTGTATTTTATGTTGGATGTAAACAAGTCTCATTCTGAAGTTCTTGTCTTGACCTTTTCTGGCATTGAGATCAAAGTACTGTCTGCAATAAAGATGAGAAGACTTTAAAGACTTCGGTGGCTTGTCAGAGTAGAGTACGTTTAAACATAAAATATCACAACACAGCAGCCTTTGGCTAGAACAGGCACCAAATGAAGTTCTAAAGAATTTGTTGCTCCGCAAAAAACCCATCATTATCTTGCAGTTTAATGGCCTAAAAGTGGAGCCTGCTTAGAAAACAATTTTTCCTTCTTGCCTGAGCCTTAAGTCACAGGGTGATTCTGCCAGTTGTCTCTAGCAGCTGTAACATGGATGTCACCAGCTAAGAGAAAGGCATGCCCTTTCTTTACTCTAATCCCTATGTAGATTTAGGACTGGTAAAACACTTCTCTGAACAATGGTCAGTCCTCTGTAAAATATCAACCTTCCCAAAGTATGGCATGCTGTCCCATCCCCATCATGCCCTTTTCCCTGGCTCCAGCTGTTTTGTATCCCAGATCTTTCAGTGAGTCTCTGGAGGAGGTCCTGGAGGTTAACTTTACACTGCCTGATCTGGAGCCAAGGCAGCTGGTGTAAGAATTTGAGCTCTAATATATTATTTTCTTACATAACAGCTTGACCATTTGAAAATAATGTCTTTTTAAATGCTTTTTTTGTGTCCATAGTCTGAATTTAGATTTGAGGTGTAAACCTACCCTAAGTGAAATGTTTAATGCTTAGATAATATAAAATTTGCAACAATTTCAACCACAGAGAACATTTCCCAACAAACTGAAACTGGGATTTTCAGTATGTTGATTGTGTTAGGACTTTTGGACCGAAATTGAGGCTATCCTATTGAACTGCCTGTGCTGATGCATTCACAGGCAGGTGCAGAGGACAAAAGGCAATGACTTCTTTTGATGAATAAAACATTTGATACATAATATAATAGTTTTCCTAGATTGAAAACAAAGTAACCATCTTTACTGCGGCTTGCAGCACTTCACCACATTTTCAATTAGATGGCCCAATTTTCAGGGATACTTAACATGCTGCAGAAATCTACCTAATGCTTCTATGAGTTCAGTTGATTCAGTAATCGTAATATTTATCTTGATTATTTTTGCTTGAACTTAGTTTTAGGCACTTACTTTGAGGGATTTATTTCAATATGTGAAGGGAAGGTTCTTTTTATATTTTTGAGAGATTTTCTCAGGAAGCAAGTTTTCAGCCTTTTCAACTGAGAACTTTGAAGCTGAGTAATACTCAGAGAACAATACTGGTGAAAGTTTCTGCAGTGCCTCCCTCTCAGATTGGCACCTCAGCATGGCAGTCTGTGGAAATCTGTTGTGTTTTACGTGCATCTATTCAGCACCTTATGACAGTCCTCCTTTTCTCTCATCCCAGTATGTAAATTATACCCCTCACTTTAACCAGGGGCAGCAGTGTTTTCTCTGTGCTGTGTAACTGGGACTTTTCCTCCAGGTGTCTGCTGAGCAGTGCTGGGTGAACCAGGTCAGGCAGCAGCCAGCAGAGCTGTGGCTGTGCTGCTTTGGCCAGGCCAATAGAGACTGCCTTTAAAGGGAAAATTAACCTGCCCAGGGGCAGCACCACTGCCTGTGATGGGACACACCTCTGAGCTCATGCAGCCCCCCAGTGTGGCACAGAGCCTGGCTCCCGTTAGAAGATACACAGCATTTTTGCAACATATTCACACCCTCCTGCCTCTCAGTACTCCCAGGCAAAAAATGCACACAATAATATTTTGTGTGGCAGGTTCTATTATGGTAGAAAAACTTAAAAGTGTTTTCATCTGTGACTTGTGCCACATTTCAACTTTATTCCATGGTATAAGTATTACTTCTGTCCAAACTCTGATATGTTTTTAATGGAATTTTGGTTTTTGCCTACAAAGTCTTTTGTATCATTGGGATAATAAAATCCTTAGTCCCTGTTTCTGAGAATAAAAACCTTCACTGGAAAATTACAAATTCATGTAGACAACAGTGACTATGAATAAACAGAATATTTCAACTTAGGGTGTATTAACTAATGAAGAGTAGAGTTGTTAGTGTATCAGCAAGGGAAAAGTCGCTTTAGATTCATTTAGGATGCCATGTATACCCCTCACACACAAAATTCATTACGCGATCTGAGTAGGTTAACTCATTCTGCTGTTTGACATTAAACTAAAATTTTCCAGATTTTATACCTTAGAGAAAAGATCCAGAAAGAGCTACCCAGACTATTTGGCATGAGGAGACCATGAGTTCCATTGCTTCAAAGCTGTATGTTTCAGGAGGGAGAGATGAAAGAGGAAATTTGGCCTTAAGACCAGTCTGGTTTTTGGAAGAGGTTGCTACAGAAAGGAGGAGAGCTTGATGCTTTTCAAAGTAGCAAATTCCACTAAGATGATATTTGGCTATTATATGGGAAAACTATCATAATCATCCAAATACCTGCAACCTTTTAACTGAGCCAAGCAGTATCACAGACCTAACTCCTCCTAAGTTTTATAACCTCCCGTTCCACTTCTATCATTACATTTATTACATTCAGATTTAATTCACATCAGAAGAAAAAAAAAAAAAAAGGCGAGGCTGTGGGGAGTACACAGCACCAAAATCTGTATGATTTTGTAGTGATTTTTTTTCTGAAATCATCCACTGCGGTCAGTCTCTGAGAGTATCACTGTCAGTAGTTAAGATGTTTATTTTGACCATGGAGTTAAATACTTGCAGCATTGACAGTAGCTGGAAATACTTCAGTGGTTATTGTTGTAGTCATTAGTCCAGCTGAAATAATGCTGGCATGTTTTCCCTCTGGGTAGAATTCCTCAGCCTAATTGTCTCGTCCTTGCCAGACCATATTTGATATCTTCAGGTTTGGAGACTGGATGTATTCCAGCAATTAATGGCCTTTCTCGGTTATAGATTGAAATTATTTCCTTTTGTGATTTAGTCTATTATCCAGCTTAAGTGAAGCTATTGAATTCCAGAACATTTAAATGGGATAAGTCACAAATAGGACTAATATAAAAAGCTCAGTCATCAAGCCACATGAAAGCTATGTGGGCCACTGCAGAAGATGGAAGATGAATATTTCACATGTAATTTTTTTACTTTAAAAATAAAATAAATTAAACCATTATTCACTATTGTAATATCTTCTTATAATGACCTAATCCTAATACCAGCTTAGAGCAATATAGGTTCAAGTGTTTCAAAAGCAGGATTAGGTCACCTCATCTAACCTCCTGAAGAGTGGCAATCAAATTTTGTCAAGATACTCTTGTCTTTAGTACTGTAAGTTGGGTTTGACAAAAGTAAATAGTGAACTCTGTGTCTCTGATGCTCAGACCAGACTCCTTAAGGTACTCCATCCACTCAGAGCATAATTAGCCTGTGGTTTCAGAAATCAATGAGCACTGTTCCACAATGGAAAAAAAATAGCTTCTGTAGTCACTGTTTTATGGCCTTCCATGTTATTTGAGTTACTACTTCTCTCAATGAAATTTTACCACATCTTTTATTGTATTCTGCTTTTTAAATCCAAAATGGAACATAGTACACATCTCAAAAGCAAGAAATGTTCTTAATACTGTTTCAAATATGTTACAGGAAATTATTTGCAATAAATTTGTCCTTTGCAAAAAAATGTAACACAATGATACCTGGGCTTCATAAGGTACTACATGTTTTTAATCAGCAGATTCAAAAGCTGAACACTGAGGAGCCCAGTTGTCCTTCCTACAAGTCTAGCTGTCCTTGTTGCCCAAAGAAAGTCTTAATGCTACGATTCTAAATTTAGTATCTAGCAAAACCCTTCTAAGTGAAATTCAGTTCCTCATTTCTCTTCTAAAAAATGCTGGTAAAATGGGAAATGTAAATGAAGAGAGTTTATCCCTCATGGACCAGGAAGGTAGTCTGGAAATATGAGATGCAGGAATTCAGGTTCACCATGACCTCTAGCTTTGTGTTTCACTTGCTGTTTGATGTGTCATTGTTGAGGAAGCCAAAGAGATCACTGTCTCAGAGTGATACCCCCTGGAACTGTCTGTAGGAGACATCCATCTAGTAGCTTTTGGGATTTAGATGTCAACAGAGTAACCCTGATTTGGTTATACTGTCTTTCTTTAGATGCATTTAACATGTGTTGCATGCAGATCAGACAGATCACAAGATCTGGTGCATGGTAAGGTTCAACCTCTTTGCAGCTACTGGACAATCATGTCTTCTCCAAGAGTGTATGGCTCTGATGTAATGTGCAAAAAATTATTCTGTCATACTGAGTTTATGTGTTTCAGAAAGTTCTACAAGCAGAGTTTTGAGAAATTTGTGCTGGAAATAACAAGAAGCAGGTGCATTGGTAATTGAACAACTTTGAGTCTTATTTTCCTTAATACTATTATACAGTGGCTATTGGAGTACTGGACAGATGTGTATAATAAATACTGTGACGAAAGAGCTCATGTAATCAAGGCTTCACTCTCGCATTCTGATGAATCTACTTTCATGGATGGTGCTGATTCTATACCAGAATTATGGAAAATACATTGGGAATTCTGCAAGAAATGAGAATTCCAATATTGGCTGGCTGCAGTTTGGTTTGGGTTTGGTTGAATTTCTGGTTTTCTTTGTTGTTTTTTTTTTTCAATGCAGTTGTATTTGCAGTGCTGAAACAGAACTTTACTTGGGCTCCCATTCAGTTCTGCAGGAGGGGCATGGTTATCTACTGGCAAATCCCTTTCAGTAGGGGTCTGCTATGCTGTTTACTTTCCTTTAAGCAAAAATATTCTGATTGTGCATGTCCTTAGTTAAAGGATGTTTTTCAGTGAAAACAAGCAAGTTAGCAACAAAAATGAAAGCTATATGGGAAAATATGTAATTCAGTAACAGTGAAGTTTCTAAAACACTTCTGCCGGTAGCATTCAGAAAAACACTGATACCTGCACACTGCCAGCAGTTCAAATCCAGCATATCCCCATTCAGCTGCACTTCACTTTGTGTTAATTCCTTGTTTTTGAAGGAGGCAAACCAAGAAACTAATGATGTGTCTCAACTGCATTCTGTCTAATCCTGAAATAGCAATCTTGACACAGGGTGTCTGCCAGGATGCTGAGGTTGGGTTTTGTAATTAAATCAGTGCGGGTGATGAAAGGAAGAGCAATGTGATCTTGATTCTTGACTTCTGCAGGAAGGTTTTGCCCCTTTGCTCCTGTAATAGCAATGGTGTAGGTTAATGGGAGCCACTCCTTGGGCATTTGTGAGTTTGAGGTCAGGCTTTTATGGAAACAGACTTTTCACACACTTAAACCAAACATGAGCATATTCACTTGGAAAGAAATGCAGAAACAGTCCTGGTATTTCTGAACCTGCCACAAGGAGCAATGGAGCAAGTCAGCTAGGGAAAAGCCTGCTTCAGAATTAGATATGAACCTGAGCTTGTCCTTTAGTTCAAACACACCTGTCTGCTCACTCCAGGGAGGAACTCAGCGGCTTGGTCTTAATTTCTGTCTCCCAAATGTATAATATGAACCACCCCAAACAAATTGATCCCATCAACTCCAATTAGAACTACCTTTACCAGCTAGCTCTGTGCCTGAGCAGTTATTTTATGAATCATTGCAGAGCCCCATGTATTTGCTCATTTGTGTCCATCACTGTGTGCCACCTGTGCAAGGAGCTCACACACCTCACTTTGTCACTGATGTTAAATATTTGATACTGCCCTTTGTGCTTTGCAGAGGCTCCCAGAACAGCACAGGTGCTTTTGTGTGCCTCCAGCCCCAGCTGCCTGGCACAGTGGGAGCACAGTGCTGCTGTAGCCATGTGACATTCCAGACCCCAGGATGTAGTCCTGGCTAACTGAAGGATGATAAGCCCATATCCTGACACAGAACAGCACCATTTCTTCTCATAGCCTTTGCTGCATGTTTGTAGCAAGTTTGATATAGCTCATCAGATAAGGCTCAATGTTCCACTGCCTCAGTCAAGCTGTGTTTCCTCTCACTTACACCTTCTTCACATCTTGCTCACCCACACCATGATGGCCCCCCTCTGGATTTCATATATAAGCTGTAAAGTGCTGATGCATTTCCTGGCTGTGTTTTCTGAATAAATATACTTTTTTGTTTTGAAATTTAGGACAGTGTTGCCTGGAAGTTTTTATTCCCCCTTAATCAGACAGTTTCCTAAGCTGCTTTCCTTTTGTCTAATCTCTTGTGTGGGACCAAAATGTTTAGATTTGAGTGACATCTCACTTATTCACATCCTGTCAGATGGAAGCATTGTACTGTTTGAGTTCACAATATAACCTACCAGGAGCTGCATGTAACTGGAACTGAAATTAGGATTATTTTTATCCACTCCTATTCAGCATTTATTAACCAGTTTTCCAAATAATTCACCTAGTCACAACTTCTCACCTCAAAAACCAGCCTTGGAACTGTAGCAGACCATCTTCAGCCTGTTATGGGGCTTTTTCACGCTGTACTGTCTCTGACATTACTCTGCTACAATCTCTCTCCTTCTTTAGCATTGCATTTTAACAGCTCATCAGACCAGCTGGTAAATTAATTTACCAGATCAGCTGGTAAATTAATGCCTTGTTCTTGGGAGAAAGACTGAAGGGGATCCTGGAGTACTCCAGATACAAGGAGGTCATGGTCTGCTACCCTGAGAGTGAGTGGCAGCTCCTTGTCCCTTGTGCCTGAGCTGCCTCTTGGGCTGTGCTCAGCACCCACACCCCTGACAGGCACCTGGGACCTGCTCTCCACAAGCAGGGGATGCCTGACCAGCTCCAAGTTTTGCCTGCAGTAGAAAGGGAAGGGGTCAGGCAGACAATGAATAACTAATTTGTTGTTTGGCCACCCAAACTGGTGCTCTGCACTTGCAGCTCTGAATTGTTCTTGCTGAATCTCTGTTGGTCAGTAAAGCAATGAGGCCTCTTCTGGGAGAGTGATGGGAGGGTGTTGAGACACTCCATGTGGGCCTCTGCTCTCCAGAGGTGCAGGGGAGGAAGTGATGGGGGAAAATGTGACAGGACCACTCAATATTTATTCCCTCCTTCAATTATGTAATCCCTCTTTTTACTTCTGTTTCACTAATTTAAGCACCTTGTTTCTTTTTGTTCTCAAATTCTTGCAGATTCCTCTCTGGGTAAATGGTTTGTTTCCAGTCAAGGACTAGTACCTTTAATGATATCTACCCCACCACAACTCCATTCTTTACATATGAGTGATCACAAATTATAGATTTCCTTTTTCTGGTATTTCACAAGTGTTGAAAAGGCAGGACATTCTGTGTGGCCAAACAAAATTACAGTTTCATCACTGGCACTTACCTGATAATAAATGCTGTTCATGTTTAATTTATAATGTCTGGAAATATCAGCAAGAGATGAGGGAAACAGTTTGGATAATATAACCCCTCCAAACCTTGTCCATTCTCTGAAACTCAATCTGAGTATGACTTTAATATGTAGGAAACTTTCTTTTCCTCCTTATTTTGGACTGTTCTGTTCCTTAAACTGGGACTAAGGGAATTTTCTATTGTGTGGCCCTTTAGTTCATCCAGACATGAAAGAACTGCTGATCTGAAATCATCCCTTTATATACACATAGACTGTGAAGATGTGAGAGAAAATATTTGTTTGCTGCACTGAGACCCTATAGGAGATCAGCTAGTTTTAGAGCCACCAAGTTAAAATTGGTTAAAAACTCCTGCCAAGCTACAAAAACATCCCAAGAAGGCATTGTGAAAAGCTCTTGAAGGTGGTAGGGAAATGTGAAATCTTAACAAGGCAGAGCTTGCAGCAGTAAGATTTTCTATGCAGCAACTGCATGGTTCCCTGCCCAGGTGTAGGACAAAGATGAATCAGGCCCATTATGAAAGCAATTCATATTTAAATGAGATTTCCAGCCCGGTTTCTACAGTCTCAAGTGGTTATTCTAAGCATCTGCTCTTTCATGCTGATTTAGACCAAGCTCGAATGCTGAATCTTTGGAGAATCATAAACAAATTGTGTTAAATTGCCATTAATGGAAACAAATCACAAGAAAGGAAAGGCAAGGTTGTTAATGGCATTGCTGTTCTTAACTCGGGCTTTGATGGCAGTAGATGCAGTCCTGCAGCACAGAAGTAATGTATGTAAAATCACCCACTGTTCTGAGACCTCCAGACAAGCTGAGCACAGCGGGGGGAGTAGCACTGGAATTTGTTTTACAGGAGGCCTTTCATTTCCTTGCTTTTGAGGGGTTAAGTGAGGCACTTCAAGCCCTGTTCTCCCATGAGGGTTACACTAGGGAAGGGTAGTTTTCGTTTCCCCCAGGGGCTCCATAGCAGCTCTGGCAGCAGAGGCTACTGTCAGAAAGCAGCGGATGCAATGAATCAATGTATTCCCCAGCCAGCCTGGCTGCATTTCCTTCCTACCCACGGCTGTCCACTGCTCAGACTGCTGTGTCCGAGAGATACTGTGTCCATCTTGATAGATGGGTATGCCCCAGAGGCCTCCAGCCTTGGTTTCCACAGATAGGTTTGCATGGATTAGAAAAATTAATTGTTGATGTTTTCATTGCATTAACTTTATGTCACACGGGGAACACACTAAATAGAAGGTGCATATATTGTAGTGTAAGAGATGCTTGTAGTCCTTAGTAACATCAGATATCACTAAACTTCTGAAAATCACGGCATTGGGCCTATACTTGTTCCAGTGAAGCTTTGGGAAACCTCAGGTTAACAAATTCAAGCTCTGATCAGGAGTCTTTAATATTCCCTTCATTTCTGCAAAAATCTCATTTTGCATGGATTGGGGAGAACTGAAAATGCACAAATCATTCTGTTTAATTTTGGATTTCCACCTTATTTGTTACTTGAAGGGAGGAACAATTTATTTTGAAATTTATAAAAAGTAAAACAAAAAAAACTTGTGTGATTGTGAATTAATATGACAAGTTTCACTCCAAAACTAACTCTTCATATTATATATCATCATATCATCAAAAAGTCTATGACAGAGATGTGCCCAGTGCAATGAAAATCTTTCATAGCTGTTTGATAAATCCACTACCTAAATCTTTTTCCTCATGATATTTTTCATGTAAATACACAAGCGATATTACAAAAATCTTCCTTACATTTTGGCTAGTAATGATGAGATTTTAGAGCAACCCAAATCATAGAACTGCCATGTAAAAAAATAACTAGCCAAAAATGGAAAGCAACCCATAAAAACTAACCAAACCTAGAATCCCAACAACCAGCTCCATACCCCCACTGTCATTTCTCAAGATATTGCAGCTATTAAGGAAATGCCTTGTACATCAAACAGACTTGAATGTAACATTACCTTTTGGCCATGATAATTAACCTTGTCATTTAGGTTGTTGTACCTCTAAAGTCTCCAAATTTTTCATAATTTACTGGACACAAAAAATCTTTAAAGCAATGTATATTCCCAAAATACTGCCTGCAGTGTTCAATGAGTAGCTGTGCAGCATTAAATGCACATGCTGTAATTAAATTAGGTAGCAACAAAGCAGGTGGACTATATGAGTTCTGTCACTTAAAGTATCCTTTCTGTGTAGGCAGAAAATTTTGTTAGAAAAACATTTTTTCACCTATAAATCCCATTGTTTTTCTCCTGTCATCCTTTATATCACAAATTCAACGATATTATAAATCATGTAAAATTTGGAATATTACTTTAAACCCTTGGGCTCCTCATTGGAGTGCTGTCTGAATAAAAAATTAAGGTTGTTTACAGAGAGAACTCAATAATATTTTTGCCATCATTTTTTATCTTGTATAATATTTTGTGTAAAAAGGAATGTTGAGATAGACTGTATAGGAAAATCCTTTCTGTTTGAAGAAAACATCTTCTCTTGCCTCCTCATTAACCTGGTAGTTTTCCATAGCCTACTTACATCAGTAACTTTTACATCATTAATTTCAATGCAAGCAGGATGTGGTCCAGTAAATTATCCCCTGCACAGTCTGCTCAGCATTACTTTAGACCATGGGAATAGTGAAATGAAAGTTCCATGTGAATTTAACTCTTTAAAATATTCATTCTTGTGTTTGCAATATAAGTTGCTGCTGTTCTTCAATGTTCACAATGGTACTGTAATGATCTGAAAGATCTGTCAATAAGAAAGCTTAACAAGGCCATACAGTCACCATTAAACCCCTTGCAGACATCATAAATATTGAGGAAAAACACCAGTAAAGTTATTTAGGTATAATTCTAGAAAATTTGTTGATAACCACTGTATGAGTCAGTTTAATATTGCTTATAAATCCTTTAGACCACCTAAAAAAAGGAATATTGCTGGATATCAAGGACTACAATTGAAGTCCTAGAAAAAACATCCAAAATAAATGTTCTTGCATGTAGCCTTTAGACTCCTCAGCTCTGTTATTCCTTTACTTCAAATCAAGTCCTGCCACCATCAGTGACCTTCTACTTCTCATTTTCCAAGACTACAATCCCATGAGCTTTCCAAGTCAACACATACTCTTTTCTAGAATCTGTTATATTTTCCCAAGACCAAATTAATTTTAAAACTCACTATAATAGATAGTCCACTCTTTTTTTTGTTGTCACTAAATGCTAGGCAAATTTGGGTTGCAAAGGAGTCAGAAACACTCAAAATACATCAGAAGTGGACCCTGTAATTAAGGTTTGTAAAGTTTTCTGAGACTTGATCTCTGCAATGCTACGTGACAAACCAGATTTTTTCACATTCTCATGCCTTTTTTTTTTTTTTTGAGCTGGGATCAACATCACACTTTTTCCTCCTTATCGTAATTCCACTTATGCTAATTAGGTTTTATTTTGGCATTCTTTAAGATCCAAATGATACACATCCTCTGCTGTATTCTCATGAATACCAAGGCCGTGGAATAAATATTGTTGATATGTGTTGGCACAGTGCTTTTATACTTGGATCCCTCATTAAATTACATTACATTTTAGTTTTAATGAGCATAATCCATTTGATACTGTTGACCCAAATTCCCCTGAGGAAAACTGCAGCTCTGAATTGATATTGCATGTCTGAGTCAACTGAGTCACGTTCAAAATCATGTCAGACTTCAAATATCAAAAAATGTCCTGTTTGAGTAATGCTGGGGGTTGGTTGTGACTAAGTTTTATTCCAGAAACCTATTCCTGCAAGGCTTTGTGGCTCTTGCTGTACTTTAATCTTGTCACTGCCCCAGCTTGCGTGCCACTTTCCTTATCTGCATCCTATCTCTGTAAGCAGCTTATGAGAACACTGACCATCAGGAAGCAGGAGCAGCTTTCTAAAGCTCATCCTTGGGTGTCTTTTCTGAAATCATATTTCTTCTCCCTGTCATGCTCCTAAATCATTTCTCTTCTGCAATAAATTGTTATTTCTCTCCCTGTTAGAATTCTTTCCTGTCATTCATCATGTTATGAGTACCTTTTGCTTGAGAACAGGAACAAAATCCCAGTACATTTCAGGACGTCTTTAACTCTTTTCCTTTCTCATGATGTAGAAAATAGAAAATTCCACTCAAGACTGCCACCTTCTTTGGGAGACTTTTATTGATTTTTTTGTGTCAAAGTTTTGGGGTACTTCAAAAAAATGGCTATTGGAAAGATTGATTTATCAGTATTGTGAGTGTTTCTGTTTGATAAGAAGATTGCTTGAATATGAAAGCTTTTGAATTTTTTTTTGAAGTTTGGTCTGAAAATTATTTAATAGACAAAAAAACCTTGGAAGATTTTGGAGAGGAAATGGTTTTATTGAGTCATTGCAGGAAATCAACTATGCATGAGTTCAAAGCATGAGTTTATGGTTTTGTTTGACCTTTGATTAAGATCCCCATGCACACAATGACAGCATGTGCTGAGGCTCTGCAGATGACAGTCTCAAACTTGTCTCTGTCACTCCTTTTCACTGTGTCATTAGAGGCCTGGGATTAGCCCTGTAAAATTGTTCATGTGAATTTTCAAGTACAAAAATTGACTTGCAGAGCAATTGCTAAGAGGTAAGGCTCAAGACATAAATCTTGCTCATCTCTTTGTTAAGACTTTTGGGATAACTAAGAAAAAACAACATTCTTGGAGATCCAGGGCAGTCAGTAGGATGAATTTTTAAGTCTGTTTTGCAGTAATGTAGAGAAATACCATAGAAGGTCTTTTAAAAGAGGACATTAAAAATGTGCATTTAGCTATAGTGCTTTAGCTTTGATGTCAGAGAATGAATGGGATTTCTTTATATCCTTTTGACCTATGTTTCTTATAATTCAGAATTCCCAGGTAAATCCTCAGAGTGAGCTTCTACCTGTAGATTTTTGGATAGGAAAAAAAAGTTATCAATTACAACCATGCCAGAACACGCGCTTGTTTCAATCCTTTATTCCAAATGTATATCCAATTAAACCATTAATTTCAGCATCCCACTGATCTAGCACTTGTTGATTCACACAGATGATGGCAGATGAGTGCTGCTGAACACCTGATTACATCCTTAGTAATGGAAAAACTATACAGACAAATACCAAGACTGCCAGCTCAGCATTCAAGACTTATGCAAGTGAAATAACAGAGCCAAATTAAGCTTATATGATACTGCTTTCTTCAATCATCAGATGTAAATATATTTTTCCCTAATTTGTCTTGCAGATGATAATGAGTGTGAAAATGCTACTCAACCTTGTGGAGAGCATGCCAATTGCACAAACACAGAGGGAAGTTATTACTGTACGTGTATGTCTGGTTTCAAACCCAGCAATGGTCAACAAATTTTTGTTCCTAATGATGGAACCTCCTGCGTGGGTAAGTTATTACTGTCTGCCAGAGAACTTTACACTGTCACTCTTCTCTTATTGGTCCTCTTAATTATAGAAATCTAGCAAAATGCTTTCATATTTGTGAAGTTTGGAGCTTGGGTATAAAATTCCCACATTTTGGACTGGAACAGGCTTGCTTAATATTCCAGTTCAGGCCCACATTTCTCCCTGACAACAGAACATCTGCCATTTTTTTCAATGGCACTTGCATATTGACTCTGCTTGCATGTTTAAATCCACATGTCACAGATTTACACAATAAATATATAGTTTAGGAAACACAGATATCACCAGTTTGCCCATTTATGCCACTGTTTCACTGATCTGTGAGCAAGGTAGTCACATTCTCAGGAGAAAAAAGTGTAAAAATATTCTGCATTCTGTTTTGGATCAACAAAATTCTCTATAAGTTTGAACTAGTATACTTCAAATATCTTTTGTTTGGCAACTTGGTTAGGATACTTTTGGTAATTTTTCAAGTCTAATCAAAAGCAACAAGCAAGATCAGTGGTTATCCTACATCCTGTGCCATTCATTCACCTCTGGTTCTGTAGCAGTTGAATGGAACAAGTTCAAGATTACAGGAGAGGAAAAGTTCTCTGGAAAAATGTTATTTCTGAACAACCATGCAATCCTTTAGGATTTGCTCTGAATGAAAGAACTGCAACTATTTCTCTTTTTCAAACTCCTGGTAATTTTCTCTGTATGTTGCGAAAGTCCTCAGGGAATGGGAAAATGAGAAATAAATCTATTGCCCTTTACACCTTTATGCTGACTGTGTCTCATTCTAGGTATGTCTCCTGTGAGCTTGTGAGTGCTGACAACCTCTCTTCTCACTGCTCTTAATATCAGCAGAGTGGTTGCATATTAAGCCAGAAAGTGATCTAATCAACATTTCTTGCCCATTGCTCACATCCATCTAAAAGTGCTCTGCTTTATCCAGCTGCTATGAATCATTCTTAAATTAGCTAGGATGGAGACAGTTAGCACATTGAGCTGTAAATATTCTCACCATTTCTGCTCCAGGTTTTGATTTTTACATTATGATATTTCCTCAGCTTCGGAAGTTTGTCTTCAAGTTATTTCTCTGACTGGTTTTGTGTCACTTTAACTTCTTACCCTTAACTTGATAATTTCTTCTTTTTCCCCCTCTTTACTGGGCAGATAAAAAGATCTCTTTTTTATCCTCTACTAGAGTACTTATTCTTTTTGAATATCCACATGGAGGAGCCAAGAGCTTTCAAAACATACACTGAAACAAAAAAAATTACCTGTGGGCACCTTTTTTTATTAAACAAGTGTTCCAATTACTTTACCAAGATGTGAGTCCTAAACACAACCTTCTCATCCACAATTTTTTTTTTTTCCTTATCCATCAGGGAAACCATAATAGGATATTTTGCACCCAATGGTTCTGCTGCTACAGGTAGCAGATATGACTTGCACACAAGCAGCTAGTATTTGTGTATTCAGGGTGACAGCTGAAGCAAATATCAAATTTCATTTTAAATAAAGTACAAGTTATTTAGTACAAATCACAGAACAGAACTACCAGGTATCCATCCTACACAAGTTTATGGGGCTCCACAATATATTTTTAGATTCTGCAAAGTCTTAAATCTTCATTTTAGTATATGAATATATGTATATCTCTACATGGCGCTAACTTTAAGACTAGTGTTGGAATTTTGGAGAGTATGCCATTATGAACCCTATTTGCTTATGCCCTCAAACCTACCTGAGTTTCCAGGAGTGCAAGTGTGGCACATAACCATGTGTGTGCAGTCACTTTCAAAGTCCATGCACATACCTGTGTGTTCCCTCTTTGGAAACCACAATAAGCTCCTGTGTAAAAAGTGATAATGTTCCCCAAGGAAATAGATCAAAGGAAATCTTGGGAAAATGGCTTTGAGAAATGTTGGTTCGCCCTTAATCCAGTCAGAATGCTGAGTTTTGAGTTGAGGGTCAAAAGTATTTCACCCATGTTATCAGGTAGAATTGCTGTAGAGATGACAAAGAAAGATGCAGATAGAGGAGGAACTGGGCAGTAAGAAGGGAAAGAGAGAAGAAAAGGATAAAGGAAATTAAGAACAGAAAAATAAGAATGCAGAGATGTGACATTTCTGAAGATATTTTTCTGCTGTCCTGAAAGTGAGCTATTAAAATCTATTTTTTGATTTGTGCAAAAGCCATACTTTTCCTTAGACTTCACAATTTATTGAATGTTCAGCTGCAGATAAAAAAGTGAAATAGAAACCTACTTTTTTCACCCCAGTCAACAGAGTAAAAACATGAAAATGGCCATCTGTGAAATGAAAGTGACATCCGCGCCATTCTGCTTTTTCTGGGAACATGCTATTAGCCCCCTTCAGGTATTTCTGAGAGCACTGGGAAGGCACCCATTCTCCATCTCATCCTTTGCTGTGACAAGGGAGCTGTACAGGGGATGGAATCTGGCATTGGGCCACGTTGCTAACTTTTCTTTTACCTTTGCCATTCATAGCCTTTTACATTTCTACTTTGTGTGTGCTGCTGCCTTCCACAGTGTGGAGACACGGGGAGGGAACATCTAGTCCTTTGCAATTGGACTTTTCAATCACTTGCAAGCTACTAATAATCAGAAGGTATAATGTAGACATCAAGCTGTCTTGACTGGCTGGTGAGGAATCAAAGCGATGCAGGTACAATCCTGTAATTGGCAAGACTGAACATAATAACTGTTCTCCGTACTTTTAATTTAATTGGAATTTCCTTGCCTGCTGCAATAGATGAGGAGTGACAAAGCAAAGAAATAAAATAAAAGGTTATAAATCTATTTTCACACTAGCCTAAGTGGTGTTGGTGATATTATTTTTCTGATCGCAGCTATTATAAAAGCTTCAAAGTTCAGCTCCAGGATTTGTTTTGAATATTTACTGAAAGGCCAGGTCTTTTTACAGACCTGTGGCAAATGCTCTTCTGTTTAAAAAGCTGCTGTTCTTCAACCTTTGCTCAGGAATGCTGTCTGTGAAGACTGCTCATGCAGCCTTGGCAGCCCACTCCTGCTCCCACAGTACATCAAGGAGGAGAGTTTGGGATCCTCACCCCAAAGCTCCACTAAAATTGGATTGCTGAAAGCACTGACAAGCTGTTGTTCATGTGTGGTCCAAAAATTGCATATTTGGTTAAAAAGGCATAGCTACAAAATAAAAAGAAACAAAAGCCTACAGCTACCGTGCACAGCATTTCAAAGCAGGAACTTAAAAGCTGCATTCTTCCAACTGTCACAAACTGTTGTCTGCTCCTGACAATCTCATTGATTTAAAAGGGATACAAAGCTGATTAGTACCTTGCAAGTTCAGGCATATTGCCTTTTAGTTTTGTCATCCAGGAGTTGTTTTTTCTTCTGAAAACAGTAAATTACATAGGCATGATATGGACCCATTCCATATGGACAACTCAACTCTGCAGAAAGTCTATTTGCATATACTCAATGGTGTCTCTGTGAGACTTTAAATAGCAGTCCTGTTGCCAGAGATGTGCCAAAATACTTGAGTTTCTGCTTTTGTTTTCAATAATCCTCTCTTCTCATTAAAATCACCATTACACTTTATATCTTATATAATTGCAAAAAGAATTTGCCCAATAATAACAAATCAAATATTTACTGATCTAAAAGTTTATAAAAAGAAATGTCATGACAATTTGGAAACATTTGTATCAATAAATCATATGGAAACCTGATCCTTGGTATTCTTAAAAGCATTCAAATATTACTATTTATTGTAAGTTTTGGCAAAGATTTTTGTCAATTGCCGGTGTTTTAGCACTGCATTGCATGATGATTGGCTTGTTTAGATGTATATGCCTTCCATGTAGCTGACAAGGCCAAAGATATCTTTGGTTTGAGGGTGATGGTGTTTTCTAGTTAGACAAACTGGCTTTGTCATGATTTTCACCCCTGCCACTTCATTCAAAGTCTCTCTGTCTTACGGAGTCACACAATAAGGCACTGACAGACACTCACTTGTTTCAAGCAGAGCTTTATAATTTACTGATGTGAGAGGTTATTTAAATGCCAAGAGTAAGAACTTTAGCCTTATGCCTTTAAATGACAGCATTTAATTATGAGGTATCCTGTGTGTAGCACTATATCATGCTATTTTCCTTCCCTTTTGCCAGATTGGTTCATGTATAATGTGGTTAGCTCCATAACTATGAATACTGAGGTCACAGAAACCATACAAATGCGGATAATGCAAAACTCGGCTTCTTAAAGAGAAACATTAGCAGTTTGGGACATTAAATATAGAAATAAACTATTGCCCTAATGCAGAAAACCATCATTTAACCTCCTGCTTTAAACTTCCATGCTGGCACCAAGCCATTTAAACACACAGCTTTCTTGGTGGCTCTCCCTTCAGAGCAGTGGTGGCTGTGCTGGGGAGGGCAAATGCACCTCCAGCCCCACATCTCCTTCTGTCTGTGCAGGACTCTGAATGGCTTTTCCATGGCAACTTCTGAGCTTCTGGCTTAAAACACAGCATATCAGGTTTAATCAGAGCATTGGCTCATTGAGAAAAAAAAGATATATGAAAGTGAGGTGGGACTTCAGCCTTAAATCCCAGGGAGGTCTCTGTCCAAATAGACAGATGGCCCTCAAGTACCCTTCATGTATTTTTTTGCATTCCCTTTGTCTATCAATATGCATGCAGTATATCTTTCCATTTTTCAAAAATAACCTTATTTGACATGTATTGTTGCTCCTTTTTGTGCTCCTTTTTGAAAACCACCAAGGTTCTTCTACCAAAAGCAGAGTGTGAAACTATTTCCTATATGCTAACAGTGTATTTATCCAGCCACCCCATATCTGCTTTCTGCTTGTCTATTCTTAACACCCCTTCTGTCTGAGCAGAGGCTGCCTATCAATTCAGATAGCTCTTCTCTTCCACTTATCAATTAACCACTTCTCCTATTTTCACCAATTTCTTTCCAAAACCAAGTATCATACCAGTTCTTGACTGCAGCTGGCATTTTCTCTCCTCCATTCCCTGCACTGTCTTTTCTTTCTTTCAGTTCAGTTCTCAGGCTGTTACTTTAAACCCACTCATGTGCCACTTCATTTTTCACATATACCTGTCCCAGAGCTCTTCATGTTTTTCTCCTTTCCAGCAGAGCACTTCACAGTCCATTACTTCATTCTCCAGAATTATTTGGTATAGTTCCCAGTTTGCTTTCTCCATTGAGTTATTTGATCTTTATCCTTAGCCAGACAAATCATGCAAAATAATCAGTACTCCAGCCAGGGATTTAGTACCCAGCTCTCCTAAACTGATCAATTCATGGATTCCCTTACTGGAATTCATTGGTTTTACTCTTGGACTATGCCCCACCCAGTTACTGAACTTGTCTACCTAATGGCCATTTATTTAGAAGCACAAAAGACATTTTAGGAAATGTAATTTAAATGTGGATTAAAAAAAAATAAAAGAAAAGCTATGCCAAGCACTTTAAAGGGCACAGGTTTAATTCTTAGATTAACAAGATGGACAGAGTGAGCTTTTGCAGTGTCTTTTTAAAGCTGCATCTTAAAAGACGAGTCTGCAGGGTTTTTTTTCTTTTTCTTACTGAGCTGAGAAAATCTATTTAGTCTAATCTCTGAAAAATGGATTTCAGATGATTTGCATCATGCCAACCATTTTGTTATGATAGAATTAATATGGTTTTAAAACATGAGCAGTGTAGTATTATATAGCAATAAAAGTGATGGTATAAAAATATGATCAATTATGATTTATTCTTCTAATCCTTAAGTATTATAATTGGCAGGGGTTTTGCCATTGAGATTGTAGGTTTAGTTTTTTGCTTTTTTTATTACATGAAATTTTATTGTGAAAATGCTTGTGGTGTGCAGGGCTATTATCAACAAAGCAGCAAGGTGTTATTCTGTAAATACTTAATAAAAATTCAATTTCTCACAATATTTGCAGATGTAGATGAGTGCAGCAATGAAGGAAGTGTTGCCTGTGGAGATCATGCAAAATGTGAAAACGTGGATGGAGGGTTTAACTGCTCCTGTAAGGAAGGTTATCAACCATCCACAGGAAAATTGCAGTTTAAGCCAAATGATGGCACTTCCTGCCAAGGTACATGATATTATAAAGGTTTATGTGTTATTATAGAGATACATCTTCTGAGAAACCCACCAGTGCCTATTTATCTTCAGTTAGATTAATCAGCAAGACATGAAAAAGAGGCAAGGCTGTGGCATTGACAATTCCTGAGAATAGAATAATTTTGTAAATGTATTTTTGCTAAACAGTGTGATGAGATCCATCTGAAATAATGGTTGCCTCCTCATAGTTGTCAGATCTGTACTGCTCCCTGTAAAT
Organism: Passer domesticus; assembly: GCF_036417665.1. Taxonomy (NCBI): domain Eukaryota; kingdom Metazoa; phylum Chordata; class Aves; order Passeriformes; family Passeridae; genus Passer; species Passer domesticus. The sequence continues at coordinate 50,520,847 of NC_087480.1, forward strand.
TTGAGCTCTCTCTGCTCCACCTGTGGAAATCCCATAAAAGGGACCAAATTCTCTACCTGAGTAAAGCAGCTCATTCCAACCCAATGCCATAATTTTGGCCAAGATAAAGTCTCTGTAATTGTAGTTTGAGAATGGAATGCTGTGGTTTATGTGCATAAATTCAGAATGCTGGTGGTTTGGGGAATGACCTAGACAAGAGCTTTTGCAATTAGTATGTATTGAATATTGATTGAACTGCAATGTATAATTAGTTTCCCTTTTTATTTTTACAGAAAACCCAAAGGCCAAGTGTGAGTTATTCAAAGACTGTATAGCTGAACATATTAATAGAACTTTAGCCAGAGTAAGTAGCACTGGTTTGTAGATTAATTTTCAAATCCTTTAATTGTTTCTGTTTGAAACTGCTATTTCAATTATAATAGTTCTTAAACAGTTTTTAACAAAGGTTTGAAGCATACAATTGAACTTAAGCATGTTGACAGAAGGCTTTTTAATAATTTCAAATTATTTGAACTGGATTGTATGTTCTACTCATGATAATAACTTCCTGGGAATCTGCATGTTCTCTTTCCAGCAAAGTGAATCATGATGCATGAAAAATTCAGAAGTGTGGTAATCACTCAGCTGTTTCTGTAATTTCTGGAGTTACACACTGCCGCATTTACTGATGTGCAATTATTTGCTTGTTCAGAAGGAAGGCAAGATAGCTTACCAAAGTAATGTCAACAAGTGACTAAATAGAAAAGGGAGCCATAGCATCTTGGTATGCTGGTTTATTTACTTCTCAAAGACAAGTGTGTAAAGTGATACAGGATTTATAGAGACAAATACTCTGTGGCCGGAGTATTTTTCACCAGAAATACTTTTTTTCACCAGAAACAGAGATTCCAGAAGCCAATTAAAATTATATTAATGAATGCACTATCCATTATTCTTCAGCTACAGTATTGTCTAATTTAAAAGGATAAATGAAGCATAAGCATAAATAAATTAAAATCAATTGTATATGTTTATATTTGATGTTAAGCAATTTGATTTAGTTACTGGATTCAAAAACATATTATTTTAAAGAATTTTATTAACCTAGTGTTATATATATGTAGTGTTAACATACTTTTTATGTTTACCTGCAATGTAATGCATCATATCAAATATAATACCTGCTTATCACACTTACGTACAAAGGCATGGTAAATGTTACAGCAGAATCTTAAAGTGACATTTTTTAAAATATATACTCAAACTAAACTTAAATTTATGATTAAAAATTATTTCATGTAAATGAATGTCAGATTTTTAGCCTGTTTTCTAGTTCTCAAAGACAAAGCAAGCCCCACAAAAAGTGTTCAACAGCAGAGAGTAGAGATCATACAAAATCAGTGATTGAGTGTTTTATTAATTAAATTCCAGTATTGTGAGGTAAGAATTCTTCTCTTATTCAGCCATGAGACTGAAATGTGGAAGGTTAATCTTCATCTCACACTCTCCTGCCTATATTTTAAACTAGCTGTTTTATGTAAGTGCATTTAGCAGTTTATAAGCTGAAGAACTGAAGGAGAAATAGGCAGTACAGTTCACTCAACTACATGCTTTATAATTTGCATTTGACAAAAAACAACTAAAAAAATACAAATTCTTCCCAACTGCTCCCACCTCTTCAGTTAAATTTTAAAAGAAAAGTCAATAGATTAATACAGAAGTAGAATAATCATATCATTTATATTTAATTATTTTTGCAGAACATTTACTAGTTCACTTTAGATCATCTTAGCTGCTGTAGGGAAAAAAATGTGTAATGATAGCACACCATTTTTTTAATCATGGTTGCTTGTGAAGGTTATACTAGACGTGTAATTTCAATAATTTATAGTCAACTTGTTGATTGGGTAGGGTTTATGCACAAGTGTCTTATAAACCAGTATGTTAATTAACAGAAATCAGTCTATTGGGTTCATTTTCATGTGCAGAAATATGGCTTTAATTGTTTCATTAAGATATGAATTCTGGCATTTTTCAGATTAGTCATTTAAAAACACCTCTGGAGAAGCTGCAAGAAATTAATAAAAATACTTTGGGACCACTTTTACCTGTAGAAGTGATTTCATATGTTGAAGCACTGTCCTATTCATCATGGAACACCATGAGTGACCCTGTCTCTGACAATGAAGCCCTCCACAACACCACCATTAACGTGAGTGGATCAAGCCTTGGAGTTGTGGGGTTTGTCCTTATTCCAAAGATAGTGTGTGACTGTTCTCAAACACATGCTTTTACTTTCAGGTTTTGGTCAACACTGTGAACAATTTTTTACAAAAAGACAAAATTACAGTCTGGGAAGCTCTGCCTGTGGATAACCAAAGGCGGAGCCTGACTAAGCTGCTGCACACTGCAGAGCAGGCGACGCTTCTCGTGTCACAGAGCTTCAAAAAGACAGCCCAGCTGGAAGCTAATGCAAGTGACATAGGTAAGATAAAGAAAATTATTCTAAGGTATACTTTAGATGTGGACTAAACTGAGAAGTTTTTCAGCACAATTATGAAGATTAGAAATGGTGTTATGTGAAAGACACAGGTGTTAATTTGTTTGATTTTTGTAACTAACACCTGACTTTCAGTGTAGGTATCATAATTTTCAAAGACTAAACCTTTGAGTCCAGAGCAAAAAAATAAATTGAGAGTCTGTAGGTACTCATTTTCATATTCTCTTTAAATCTCTCATTATGGCCATACTCACACAGTCTAGATTCATTTTATAAGCACAAAATTATCCTATGCGTCTTATGTATATAAAAAACACCAGTGGAACAAAATTTGGACTTGCTCTCTACAGATTTTTTTAACTCTTTTTGGTTCAGTGTAGTTCTTATAAATGAACCTGCAATAATGATTGTACTTAGTGAGTTTAATCTTGAGTGAATTTATCTTAAGAGGAATTTCTCATTTTAAGAGGAATTCCCCAGGAGGAGAGTTGCTTAGTCCCAACTGCACCATTTTGTTCACTTACCTTCTCCCTGTGTGCTGGTGTCTTCCCACCAACGCCTGCTGATTTTGCTGTGGTAACAATAGTTTTACCATTCCTTCTACTGAGAGCAGAGTAGGCTGACACCAGCCACTTTTGGAAATCCTGATAAAGCATGGCTGATTCCTTTGTCAGTGGCCACTCTTTCATCTTTATTTTTTTTGAATCTCCCCAAACTGTATGTGATCTGATTTCTTATTTTATATTTAATACAGTCCTTCAGTGTCTCTCACCAGCTTGCTGTTTTATATGATGACTTGATGAGTAAGATTCTTGCTGTGCTCTCGAGGCACCTGTTCTTCCCTCACCTTCCTGAAAATAAATTAGAGTGATGAAAAAGAAGGGAGGGATTTGTTCCTCGACATAGACTCTGTAGAATCAGGCTCATTGCAGAGCACCTCTGGGTCTGCAGCAGGTGCAGAGCAGTACCAGATGCTGGCTGTAAAGCCCCTGGGCCCCCTCCCCACACCTCCCTTGCTTCAAAGCAGAGGCTCCATGACCATGGAGCTGAGGCCATGAAAGTCAGGAAGAGAGAATTCGGGTGCAGCCTCCAGTGGAGCTGTAGGTATCAGTCACCAAGGTGACAGAAAAAACAGATAAAGAGAATGGAGAGAAATTCTTGTGCTGAAAGGTTAATGGTTGTATTCTTTGGTTTTATTCTAAAATGGCAAACTGAATTAGCTCATTTCCAAATTGGACCCAAACACTAAAATTTTTTGTTACTGTTTTTCAGCATGAATAAATTCTTCACAGGTCTCATACATGCCAGACACAACTATTTTAGGATAAGACCTACAACATCACCCCTCTCTCTCCACTGCTTTTTTTGGTGCAAGCTCTTGAACTATGAGCTTTTCAAAACTCCAGCCAAAGAAAACAATTTCTTATGCCCTTACAAACATTTTCTTACAGCCGGTCTATTGAATAGCTCATATTATTTTTGTGTGCTGTGCTATAAGCAATGCAGATGGTCTAGTTTAGTGATATTCCTCCGTCAGTCAAGTTTTAGATTTGTTTTGTTTTATTTTGTTTTGCTCTGTTTTGTTTTGTTTTTTAAAAAAAACCCAATTGACTTCTTTTTTTTTTCACATCCTGGGTGATTGAAACTCAGCACTGTAATGAAGCAAGTAAAGAGCTCAATAGTCTCTAATGTAGTTTTTGTCCTAAGGGGTGATGCTTGTTTGTTTGCTTTTTGACAAGACACATCATTAGTTCATGGTGCAATGTGTATTTGGTAGCATGGATAGATAACCATAAAATATATACTTTTCAAAAGTTGGCTTTTATCAAATGTTATTATTCAGTGGAGAATTTTATGCTTTCCTTTTTATAATTGTGATTTGTAGCCCCTTTCAGAAATACATTTTTAATAAAGCAATAGCTCTTCCTAAAGTAACCTACATTGTTTTTTCCAGTACCTAATTTAAGGCAAGGTAAATAAGAGACTATATTTTTCATGGAAAGAGTAAAAAGTATGAGAGCAAAATGTATGCATGAAAACAAAAAAAATCGATGTTTAAACAAACATGTTATATTAATGACATCTTTCTTAAATATTTTGCACATGGATAGAGTCTTAAAATTCACAGTAATTATGCAATCCAGTAGCACACTTACTAACCCAACTCTAAATTATGGCAGGCCATAATGGAGCCATGATTTGTACAGTATTTTTCTTCTTTTACAGCACTCAAGGTTTTTGCTTTTGATTCACACCACATGAAACACATCCACCCTCACGTATACACAGGGGGAGATTACATAAAGATCTCTCCTAAGAAGAGGAAGGAACCTCATCCAAATGGTAAGAAACAAAGGTGGGAGAGTAGGTGGGTTAATAAACACCTTAGATAGACTTTTACCCACTAGAAAACAGCCAAATGTGCAGTTTACCAAGGCTGAACTTCCCCACTGCTAACTACAAAGAAGACAAGGTATTTTTATCATCCTTTATCCTTTATTGTCTCAAGACTGATATTTTTAACTTATCCAGTGGCACAGTGAGTGTCCAATGAGTTTTCACCATGGGCATTGGTACTACAGACCTGAGCTTTATCCTTTTCCCAGCCATAGATCTGCTGGATGACTTTGGACTGGCCCCTTCAACTTTCTGTGCTACTTCTCCTTCAAAATTTGGTGTATTTTTCTATTCAGAGAGCAAGAAGATGTAATCTTTACTACCAAAACAGCAGGACCCAGATCTGGCTTATACCTCAGAGTGATACAGAAAGGGCTTACAACTACTGTAGTCACTTAATATAAGTACATATCACTAAATATAAATACATTTGTTTAAACAGCTCTGGACTTATAACACATAATTTAATAAACATGGAAAATATTTTTAAATCTTCGTCTTCCATCGAATTTGTATCTCAACTCATATCAGTACCTAAAAATGTGGTTTATTGTGGTACCAGGGAGAATGTCTCTACATTTTTTAAGATCAGCACTGCATCCTAAAATACCTTTTTGTTTTTCCCATCCTGGGTCCAATGTAACGGAAGTCAAAGCAAGCCAGGTACTTCAGAAACAGCCAGTATTTACTTCAGGTCAGAGACATTTCAGTTTATAAGAGTTGACACCACATGTGTAACCAGTTGCAGAGCAGCAGCAAGCATACATTACTCTAGGAAAAATCCATATGCACATAACTAATTAGTATTGCCAGTGAGAACACATATTTTTATTTCAAATGCCAGTTACATTGTTTTAAATAAAGCTATATTTCATTGTCTCTAAAACATTTTTATAAGTATTCCACAAAGACTCCATCTGTTTTGCATACTTTATGCAATAGCAGCAATAATGTCTATTGTTTATTGTTTCCTTAATGCCTTCAATTTTGTTCCTCCATAAAAACCCACAAACCCCTAACCATGGTCTGTTTGATTGATAGGCACTGTAGCAGTTGTCTTTCTGCGGTACAGCAACATCGGCTCTCTGCTTTCCTCGCCTAAAAACCTCTCCTCCAAAGACCCTTCTGAGCAGAGACAGACAGTAAGCTCAGCAGTTATAGCTGTTGCAATTAGCTCAAATCCACCCACACTCTATGAGCTCGAGAAAATAACATTTACCTTAAAGTATGCCAAGGTAAGGGGGTTTTTTATTATCAGCTTCAAGTAAAACAAAATATTAGCTAATCATTTTATGTGATGTAAGCATACCTGCAGCATATGATGAACTAAGACATAACTCTGTTGTTTGCCGACGTGAAGTTGCAATTTATTACTCTAATAAGATCAATCTCAAAAGTGACATCCTAAGTGCAATATACTAAATATGGTACAGAGGAAAATTGCTATGGGACTAAAGCAAGGGCAATAATGCCATCTTTGCTGGGTTGTAGTATGGATAAAATGTAGATGTCTGAACCAGAGAATATTACAGGATTGTTCTGTATTTAGGTGGGTTTTCTTTCTGAAAGTTTATCAGACAGTTAAGCATGTATACTAAAAAAAAAGGGAAGTAATGCTTCAAGGTTAATGCAAAAAAGCTAACCTGGAATTAGGGGGTAATAGCAGAACCTATAGCTTTAGAGCTTTATTATTTCTGAAATCTGAACATATTTATTTAAAACTGAGCGGTTTACTTCCAGCAAATACAGATTTTTGCTGGCTTGAATCATATGTGAAAAATTACCTTACATGGCACAAAGAATCGTCAGAAACATAACAAGAAAGCAATTCTGTAGAGAGGTGAGCAATGGAACAAAGTGTTAACCTTGGTTCCACAGCTTTTAAATTCGTTACCTCCCTTCTGAGTTAGAAATCACCTTTATATAAATTTGCATATATTTATAAAGCCTATATTACAGGGGAGACTTAGTCTTTGACTGGATTTAGTAAGCACTAACTGTACTAAATGATACTAATGGTCTTACTCATCATTGTTGTGTAGCAGGTGATATAGCAGGTGTGATATGACCCTGGCTTTATCCCAGATTGCTTTGTAAAATGCATGGAATAAGTCTCAGTTTTTGAACTGCTCATTTGGAATGGAAAAGCAATGTGGCTGTAACCTTGGAGTCTACTCCATGTTCAGCAGGTGCAAGCATATATATAACAATGTTTTCAATAGGTAGAAATTCCAACATATTTGCAGGTGCCAGCAGGGTTCAGTAATCTGATTAGACTACATGTTTGGTGGGGTTTTAGCTGTGTGAATAAATTGCTTCCATCCACAGCCATGTTTTAATTGCTTGGAATAGGCCTTGCAGAATGTGTTTTTTGTTTCCCAACCTTCCTATGATAACAAGCATTTTTTAATGAATTGTGCGGTCTAGCGTAAGAAAGGTCTCTTGATGGGAAATATCCTGCCTTTTGCCATCAGCAGAACATCTTGTTTCTGTTCCAGACTGCAGATAAAGACATTAAATGTGCATTTTGGAACTACTCAGACACAATGAATGGCAACTGGGCTACAGAAGGCTGTGAGCTGACACATTCCAACTCCACTCATATCTCATGCAAATGTAATCATCTGACTCATTTTGCTGTTTTGATGTCCTCAGGTGGCTCCGTTGTAAGTGCTATTTTAGTTTAGTGTTTTACCTGATACTTTCTTCTCTTTTCATTCCTTATGTTTTTATTTTAGTGTAACCTGCATAGTCACCCCCACCCCCCTTAGGTTGTGTCTCGGTTTTGTTCAGCAAACACACAATTTATTGTGCACAAAGCAAACAAAATTCCTCCCATATGTGTTTGAATTTCCTTATGTCCTTTCTGCAGTATTACAGAGCAGTGATGCAGCAAAGTATGTTGTTCCAGAAACACAGTCTGTTGTGCTTATTTTTGGAGCATTGCATTTCATTTTACATCTCACTTTAATACTGCTGTGGGATTTATCTGCCATTCATTGGTGGTCAGTAACCATATGGCCCCAGATTTCTGTCTCTCAAAACTTTGCCACCCATTTGTCTAACCTTGGCATCTAAAAATCTGCTTTAAATTCTCTCTGGAGAGTTAGCAGCAGCATAATCAATCTGAAGTTTATGACTATTAAACATGGACACTCACGACCAGCACAAAACTGGGAGAATGGCCATTCAATTTATGCCCTTCTTATATTAAGAAGCCCCATAGATTTCCAGGATCTCAGTGGGGATCTGCAGGAGCTCAGGTCCTGCCTCAGGAGGCAGCTTTATAAGGTATCAGAACTGACAGCAAGCAGAATATTAGCATGAATATACTGTATTGAGACAGTTCTCTCACACTGTGAATTTCATGCTGATAGAGGCTGTTTCCTGGTTGCTAAATAGCATCCTAAGACTTCAGTTCAAATTTAAAACCTTTGCAGGTACCTATATAGTTATTTTGAAAAGAAAGGCTGGGAAGTGAAGAATCTCTCATCCTTTATTTAGTAAAAAAAATACTTAGATACATTTTATGGTCAGCTGAATGCTATCCTTTTGCTGATGTACAGTCATGTATTTCAGAGTTTCTTTGTTCAAATAGCAAACAGCAAAAGAAATTGTATTCTTATACAGAAAATATTCACGTCTGGTATCGAAGTATCTTGTGTTTCTCTGGAGAAAGTTCATGTTAAATATCTGGAATAGCATTTGCTTGAAGTGATTGTTATTTCAGAGTCTTGTTTTGATCATGTTGCAAATTCAGTGAGACAGTTATTCAGTTTTGCTTATCTAAGTCAGTGCTGTGATAAGTCCTTTTATATTAGAAAATATTTGTGTCATATTAATAGATGTCCTACTGCCAGTGTATTTGTCATTCACTGAAATGAAAAATCTTTTTTGAAAATCTTATTAGGAGATACTGATGTTAATAAAAAGTTTTGTTAAGAAATATCAGAAAATGCAAGAGCAGGAATATATACAGTTTATTACTAATTTCCCCTAGAATTATATCTGTCTCACAAAAACCCAATACTTTTTAGATTATCCAAAGTGTACATTTCCAGTGAAACTCTACAAACAGTTTTGATTAATATTTGTAGAAAAGAAGAAAAGAACTGTATTATAGAATGAGGTCTTTCTTGAGACGTTACAAAGCTGTTCTTTTAAATACTATATTATAATTTTCCCCCAGGGTGTTACAAATTATAGCATTCTTACAAGAATCACTCAGCTAGGAATAATTATTTCGTTGATTTGCCTCTCCATGTGCATTTTCACCTTCTGGTTCTTCAGTGAAATTCAAAGCACTAGAACGACAATTCACAAAAACCTCTGCTGCAGCCTTTTCCTGGCAGAACTTATTTTTCTGATTGGAATTAATATGAACAACAATAAGGTGGGTAGTTTTCACTTGTGCCTTGATTTTGTATTGCAAAATAAATATACAGTATAAGATATGATCTTCCTTGTACTCCCCACACTTCCTACCTACAACAGTGACCCTGGCTTGCCAGAACAGTAACAGGAAATACAAAATGGTCATTTAAAGAAGCAAGGGCTTCATCTGAGCTGGTGTGTATTGACTTTGCTCCATGGGTTTCATTTAAAATTTGTCACCTTTACTGAGACTGTGATCTCAATGTGTTTAGCATTTTCACTTCACTTAGGATGCTGTATAAAGCATCCTAAGTGAATGGATGGCCCCCAGGTTGAGTTTTCTCTAAAATCAGGCCAGAGCTGCAATCCTAAGCTGACATCTGAGATATTAAACTGTTAGCTGGAGGACCACATTTGATGTCTTGACCTGTCCCTTTTGCTTTTCAGAAAGTTAGGGTGTTGATTTTTGCATTTCAGATTAGTTTTAAGAAATGAAATCATGCATAAATTATCAAAATATGCTACTATAAGTAGCTGAATAGGATTTAAAATCACTTGAAAAAATATGAGCTGCTATCCCTGAGGTAGCACTCCAGTACTGATGGATTGAAAAATACAATTTTACAAACACTTTGTATAACAAAAGTTATTTCAGAAATAATTCCTTGTGGTGTCTAATTACAATGTTATCAAAATAATAAAAATTAACTTTCTCTAGATCAAGCATATAGACTACTCAGCTATAACAATAAGATCAACCTAGCCAAACCATTTATACAGTTTTTTTTTGGGAAGACAAACCCTAATTTGGAAAGTTGAAGGTAGTCTCTTTATTTTAGGTAGTCTCTTTGTTTTACCATTTGCCGCAGAAAACGCTAATGAGAAAATGTACAAATGGGTGTAGGCCATGTTCTTGTTAACCAGCATTACAGCTGGGCTGAATCCCCACTTTGGGTCACTCAGTTGCTGTGCATGTACTGTTATATTATAATATATATTGAAAAAAGCCTGTTAATAAGACTATGACTCCTGCTTTCTCTGATTGAATTTCTAGCTCTTCTGTTCAATTACTGCTGGACTACTCCATTATTTCCTTCTAGCTGCTTTTGCATGGATGTGCATTGAAGGTATTCACCTCTACCTAATAGTTGTGGGAGTGATCTACAACAAGGGTTTCTTGCACAAGAATTTCTATGTCTTTGGCTATGTCAGTCCAGCCGTGGTCGTTGGAATCTCTGCTGCACTGGGATACAAGTACTATGGCACCACAGAAGTGTAAGTCACTGTTCCTGTGTCCAGATCGTTGTACAGACAGAGACAGTAATCAGAAAGCACATTTCAAGACATTTTCTGCTGTTTAATTTTCAGATGTTGGCTCAGCACTAAGAATAACTTTATATGGAGTTTTATAGGACCAGCATGTCTAATAATTCTTGTAAGTATAATTTTAATTTTTATTGTAGTACATAAAGCCAATAATAAAAGGTGTTTAATAATCACCCACCCACTGCCAGCATAGCTGTGAGTGCTAATTATAGGGCAGAATTGACTAATTTAGACCTTTTTATAGTACCTCTAAATTATTTATATGCTGTACATCTAAATACTTTACTAGTCTGAAAAATGAATGTTTGACAAAAAAGTCCAATATAATATCAGAGGAGTTTTTCCTTACTCTCTTTCTTTTATCCCAATGGTTTGTGAAATTCTGTGGAGCATTTCTGGTTTTTACAGAGAAGCATCTTTGTATGTCACTGGCATCTCAGCATGGCTCAGCAGGAGGTGTTACACAGACACCATCCTAGCAGAGAGATAATCTGGTTTTTCAAATGTTGTGTGACTTAATCTCTTATCAGTGATCGGTCATCTTTGTAAGATTAGACTGTCATCTTTGTGGTTTTATCATTCGCATGTACCCTGTCATCATCAAAGCCATTTTAAACTAAATTGCAACGTCAGAGAAAAGAACCTGCTATTTCACATGGGCAGACAAGTCAAGTATTGATAGCCCTATTTCAGCTTTGAAGAGGGCCTTTTTAATTCCTATTGGAAGTGGTTTCAAACCTGCAAATTTGGCAGGTATTACATGTTCAATTCTGAATCGAGATGCTTTTGGTGTCTCGGGAGCATTTCTAAGTGCTATAAGTTTAAGGAGCCATTCTAGCTGTAATGGGGCTTTATTCTGTATGACTGTGTTGACAGTGATAGCTGAGCTAACAGAAGGAGAAGGTGCAATAGTGAGGCCTCACAACACCTATGGTCAAGTCAGTTACAGCTGTGTTGCTTTTTAAGCTATTTGTGAGGATTTGTTAAAAAAAGAAGTGGAAGATCCTAACACATATAACTTGGTAGTGAAACAGTTTTATTTCAAGGCATCATCCATTTCAAAGCTTAATAAAGTATCAGGAATAATTCTGGTCAAATTTCACTCCAAATTCCCACTGCATATCAGGTACAACTGGAAACAACCTGCCAGATAAAACTGCACGGTTATGCCTCCCCATCTCACCCTTCTGGTGAGCACCACAGATTTTGAGAGGCAAAGCACTGTGACCTGCCTTGGGTCAGTGCTTCTGAGTAAGATAGCCCTATTGTCCAGCAGGTTACTAAGATGGAATAAAATTATGGCAAGACATCATCCTTTACTAGGAAATTCTTACAGTTCTTAAGTTTACAATTTCCTATTTCCTCTTTGGACCTTATCTTTTTTTCCATGGAGGCAGCAGGGCTGGGATTTTGTTGTTATTTCTCTCATTGCTGTTCCTCATCTGCCTTCAAGTAAAGATTTATGCACAGTGATGCATCTCTGTACAGTTAGCACACAAAAATCACATTATCAAAACATACAAAAATGCCCCAAGTGTAGGCATCTGTAACCTTGTTTTCAGCTCCAGCTGAGCTGTGCCCACTGGGGATCTCAGGTACACAGCACAGAGGCAGAGCAGGTCTGCAGTGGCTTTGCTGTAAATCTGGCTGGCTGCAGAAGTAAATCCTGCAAGCTGGACTCTGAGGCCTGTAGACATTCTTTGAGCACTCCAGATCTTCCAGCAATCCCTGCAAATTAAAAGGAAAAAGGGAGGTGTTAGAAGCTGATCCAGGCGTGTATGCCAGTGCAGCCCTCCTATGGATGAGGAGAGCAGCCAGACAGTTTCTTTTCCTCTCACTCCTTTGCCTAAGACCTGTGGCTGAACAGCAGAGAGCCCTGCTGTTGGTTGTTGGTTGTTCAGCCACTTCTTGTGTGTTATAGAAGTATTTTGTGCATTATTTTTTTTCCACAGTATTCCCATACTTTCATTTTGTGTCTCTTCACAACAATGTGCTCCTAGGCCATGGGGGAAAAGGTAATCTGCTTTCAGCAAGGTGCTTCAGCTGCTCCAGGGTTTTTTTTTTTGAGGGTTTTGACAGCTTGTTTTGATGGAGTGATAGCAAAATGAAGCCTCAACTTCAAGAGGGATATTTTCTAAGGGTGTAGGGACCTCGGTGTTTTGCTCATGCTCTATCCAAGTAGTAATGAAAAATATGGAAAAACCTATGAAAACAGGCACTGACACTAGAAGATAAAGTTGGTGTCAGATGTCTTCTCCATGGAAAGCACATTGTTGGTAGTAATTCTGTTTCCATTGTCCAGCCTTCCTGTTGAGAACACTGCATGGGCTGCAACATGAAAATGATTACTCTTTCCAAAGTAGTGCCACTCAGGCAGTCCTTTTAATTATAGGAGTCAGTCATTTCCCAATGTTTCCATTCTGCCCACAGCTAATTAAAGAGAAATAATTAAAAAATATTAATTAAGAACTCTGACAAGAAAATATCACTTTGTTCTTGGATAACCAGATAGGGCATTGTAACCATCATATTCAAAGCTGAAAAATCTGGCAGCTTCAAGTTCACCTTTAATCCTAAATTTCATCTACTAATAGTATTGAATTTGCAGGTTTTCCAAGATAGTTAGGAGACCATGGATACCAATTCTCTGGAGGGCTACTCACCACAAAATTCTTGCACAAAACCATTAAAATCATTGTCAGGACAAATGCCCATGTACCCAAATGGTGGTTTCCATTCTGTGAGTGGGACCCAGGAGATTTGTGGTTTGGATTATACTGTAATACGTTTCTGAGACAGCATGTAAATTATGAACAGAACCACTCCTGGGCCACTGGGTTATCTGTCTCAGGGCACATAGTCTCAAACACGTCCTTGGGCTGTAAATCTGTAGTAATAATGAAGCATAGGGAGCTCAAGTGTTTATCGGGAGTACAAATTAAGTTTTCCTCTGATTGCCTAAGCAGAAACACTACTTCTGAAGGTGCTTGCTTATTAATACTAAGGTTCTATTAGAAGTCTTAAGTGCAAAGCAATGGCCCTATCGATCCCATCTAAAAATTATTATTATTATTATTAGATTGGTGACTGTACATAAAAAGAAGTGGGTCAGAAACTCTTTAGATGGACTTAGCAAAGAAAGAGCATTTTAAACCTTTAAAAAACAAGCTGCAAACTGAAGATAATTTCTACAACTTGTTCCTTCCTCCTAATATTTGTAATCTTTAGAACCACAACCATTTTAACTAAAACTATGCAGTAGATTAGATCAAAGCATACAAGTAAGGAGAAATTATTTATAACAAGTATTTAAACTTTTTAATAGAAATATAAGTTTATCTCAAGCTTTAAGGGACAAACATTCATACACATGGCAGCCAGAGACTGATTGAGGCAAAGACAAATATAAGCCCCAGAGATAAAAGGTATGAACAAAGGGGAGGAAAAAACCCAGAAAATAAAAAGAAGCCCTAGAAGACTTTCTTTTCTGTTGTAATACACTCTTACAGTAATAATCTCCCTATAATAAGTGTGTATGGAATGGAAATTACTATTTGTCGCCAGGGTGATGTGGCTGCAGTTTTGATTAACATGTAATATCTGTCATCAACAAACTCCTTCCCATTTTGGAGGATTTCAACTTGACTTTCCCCACTCTGGCATCATAGCTTTTGGAGTGGGAGTAGATCTATGCAAGTGCTTTATTCTGCACCCCTGCTGGTTTTGGAAACTTTATATTTTAAACTCTATAGACACAGCATAAGTCCTTCCACTTGTACCTATTTTGAGGTTCAGCTATATATTAGTTATCCATTTGGGAGTAGAAATGATGTCTGGAAGGGTTGGCCAAGGGCTATTAACACTGTAGTTATGAAAGTCTATGAGACATTAAAAGGAAAATTTGGAAAAGAATCAGTGCTCTTCCAAGTGCAGCTCTAGCCAACCCTTCTAATATACCTGTCTCCCACAATGTTCTCCCATCAAATCTGTTCAGCTGAGCTTTGTGCAGCAAGTTCAAAGTCACCCATGAAAACATGATTTGTACCTTTACAGTATCGACAGAGTCATGCAGACTTGACTGTTGTACCTACTGTCACTGTCACAATAAATTGGCACACCTCTGTGAGGAACCAGGACTCAGAAGTGTGACGTGTTGTAACATTAATAGGTACAATTTGCCATTTGACAGTATAAATCTATCACTATCATTTGTTGAGATCACCTCTGTAATAAAAAGTACAGACTTGCTCTTTGAGGTTGGAACATTTCCAAAATTGAACATCATCCAAATAATCGTCTCTGTGGCTTTTATCCAAACATCCCAGTGCTGTGCAGTGAGGAGGTAGCTCCTGCACGCTATTCCTTGTTTTACTCCTCTAATGAGTGTTTTTAGGGACTTTGAAGGTGTCTGGCTTGGCTTCAAGTTCCAGTTTCTTGAAACAATTGGTAATTGTAGTGTTTACAACTATAAAAATGGCTTATACATGAACCCTGCAATTTTCAGAGCATTCTTGTGCACTTGGCTTAGAACATACAAGCCAAGAATAATTCTTGGGAGTGGTGTCCCCAGAAAATCCAAGCTCTTTTTTAATAAATGTAATGAATAATCAACTGTAAAGCAAAAATATTCCAAGAACTTCAGTGATTGATTAACCATACTGGTTTGAACCTTTATTGTATAAATGAATGGGTAAATGAATAAAATATACAGATTGCAGTTGCAAAATGAAAAAAAGTGACATATGAGTGATGAAAGCAGGCTAACAGTAGAGTAATGCTTTTCATTAAGGAACTGCCTGCATATTCATTAGAGCTAGTCGATTACTTAAAAAATACATTCATCAGATAATTTATTTGATGAATTTTACCATTATTTGTCAAATAATTTATTCAACAAAAAAAGGTAAAATTAATGGATTAGTACATTTATCAAATCTTAATGGACAGCTCTAATACTTATTCAGTTCTGTACATTTAGGTTGATTCAGGATTAGTAATACTGCTGCAATCAATGCAGAAGAATTCCTGGCAAATCCATTACTGTGTTGTTTTCTCATATACTCACAAATTTCATGTACTTAATCTAGACCATTCAAACTGAACATATTTCTTATAAAAAATAAATATTCAAAGAATCTAAGGTATTACCCAAGCTTCAATAAAAAACGGTCTGATAGACCATTGTTACCATTTAAAAATAAAAATGAAAAGAAAAATAAAAGCAGCCCCTCTGAGTTGAGTCACATCACAGTGATGTCAAATCCAGTGCCTCTTTGGACTTCCTCACCTTATTATCCCTGTTTTTCAGTGAAACATTGCACAATCAGTGTTCCTGACATTTCTTGATATTCTAAGAATTATTATCAAAAATGTTGCTTGACCTCTGACTTCCACCACAATAAAACATAGTGCCATCTCATATTTTTCAGTGAATATTTATGCTCTGAAAAATGCTACGGGTTCTTTTGTGATAAATGTAGTTATGTTTCTTAGATAGATGTAATATATATACTCTACTGTTTATTGTAGGTTTTTCAGAAAATAGCAATTTTAAACATCTTTTTATATCTACTGTTATTTCTCAGTCTGCCTTTTTAGTGGAAATAAATTCCTACTGGGACTAGCAATGCCTTTATTATTCTTTTTTAAAGAGTAATAGTCCCCTTTTCATTAGCCTCTCAGTGGCTTCAGTTAAAGGTGTCTCCATGGCATTTCTTATGCCATTGTGGATAAAGTGGAAAGAATTAATTATATAGTGGCATTAAAGACCGAGTCTGTAACTTTGCTTGAAACAGATTTGTTTAAAGCACAGTGCTGTTCAGCAACAATACCTGCTGTGCTAAATAATAACTGAGTCAGAAAATACTTGCCCTGTTCAGTGGACAGGATCAGCTTCAATCTCCAAGACATAGTTCCTGTATTGCCAAACCCAATGGATGCAATTTTTCAGCAAGACCAGAGCTTTCACATGAATCAAGGTTTTATCTTCCTGCTCTCTGCCATTAAATCCCCAATTCTATGGTTTCTGGAAATACTTAGAAAAAAGAGGGTGTGTCCATCAGTTATATTAAAGTAATTAGAAAAATTACTTGATCCTGTGTTATTGCATAGTAACAAATTCATCACAGAAGGCTGAAGGGTCCTTGAAGGATGTTCCAAACAAAAGTTTGTTTTTTAAAAATTCAACTTAGTAGTTCTGTAAGAAAAAACTATATGAAGTTCTCCCTTGCAGTCACTGGAAGGACACTAGAGTTGAAACTCAAGCGTGTCCTCTGTCACCCAGAGTGAACCAAGCAGACACAGCAGGGGAGGGAGCACAGGTGGATGTCAAGGGAGAGAAGAGCACCTGCATGTGCCAGCTGGCTGCAGATTTCCAGAGATGTTCCACAGCTCAGCGCAGATTAATGTCTCACACATCCTCCTTCAGTTCTAGAAAGACATACTGTGTCCACTCTTTTAATGGATCCGTGTATAATCAGCTTTTGTGGATTTTTTTTTTTCAGGAAAGCCACACAATTGACTGAAATGGGTTGGTTTTGTTGTTTTGTATTTTAGGGTTTTATAATTTTTTAATATCATTTTGGTGGTTCTGTTATATGCCTTTTTCTAAGCACAATTACTATAAACATATATGCTCACCCTAAATTGTTCACTGCAAGGACAACATAAATTTGCTTTAGATAGATAGCACAGACTGATGATGTCTTTTGGACTTTCTTAGCAATTACATAATGACTTCATCCACATGACATCTCACTTCAATCACATTTTCTTCCACTATCCTACTGCCCCTTTGATTCATCCTTGACAGGCATCAGTGAGGTGAACTTAACTTCACAATAGTAATTGCACAGGAATACTGTGCTTGGAAATCTCACCTGGACACTAAAAGAAGTTTTTGTGGTTTTAAATAAATCACACCATGGGATTTTTGTGACCATATCCACAGCAGTATCACAGATAGTTCTGAAAAAAAAAAAAAAAAAGGCCAAATCCTCAAGAGGATTTGGCAAATTGTGGAAGGTATGGATAGGTTTCTGAGAAATATTCACTCCTACAAAACTGAAAATCACAGACTTCACATCTCAGTCATGCTCCTGATACTTTCTCCTTCCTGGTAGCTCATCCAGTCACTGAAGCTAGTTGTACTAAAAGATGATGTACAACTATTTTGCTCCTCTTTGTTGTGTGAAACTCCTGCAGGGCTCCTGCACAAGGCTCCAGATGCAGCCTAAGAAAGGTTTCCATGTTTGCAAGGAAACCATAGGGATAGGAGCAATGTGTATTCTGAACTTTTTGATGCACCTTGAATCAGTTCATTAAACAGCCTGATTTATGTCACTCCCACAAGACAATACATCTTCACAAAATCTTCTTGGAAAAGAAGGCTAAACCTAGGTATTATTTACACAGTGAGCAAAATAGACCCCCAGTCCTACCACTGAATCTAGCTGGGGTAACATTTATGGCTGAGGTCAGGTACAGTTCTGTTGGTTCATCCCTCCTGCCCTTGGCTGCAGAGCTGACAGTAAATAATGTGTTTGGTTTTGCAATCCAATAAGAAATAACATTGAATGCACAAGTCTGCAAAGCTCTTTACCCTGATGAAAAGCATGGAACCCTCAGTTATTTATTTATTTACGTCTTCTTTTAAGTGTTCTAAAAATATAAAGAAACACTTATTTGACTCTAAATCTATAGCTTGAAGTATGTAAAAGAAACCTTTGAAGTATTCATAAATAAAAAGCAATCCTATGTGAAATGTTTTTCCCCGAGTCAGGCTTTGTAATAAACTCATTTGGCTATGTTTTAACTTTTAAAACAAGTGAAATCATTAAAATCTTAGAAGCATAAAATTCTACCCCTGAATAATTGAAAATATTTCCCAAAAATACAGCCTAAAGGGGGTTCATTAATGTTTTTGTTCCATTTCCTACTCCCAGATAAGACTCCTGTTGTATACTTAAAGCTTTCGAGAAGATATATTCACTGGGGACATGGTAATGAGATAAATCAGTCAGGAGACAAACCCTGACTGTTTGACTGCCAGCTTGTGTCCAATTTTATGCAATTAATATAGCATACATTTTCATTTTGAAGCTTAAACGGTTGTATTGTTAATAACTTAATTCCGTTCTCCCCTGACTGCAATAACGATGACCCACTGAACGTTGTCGTTTTACCCAGCCATTAGCCATCCAGCCAGAAAGACAGAAATGTATCGCTCTCCGTGGCAGAACTCAGACCATCACAAGCTCATTAATTCAAACACTTGTAATGAGGGTCATTGTACAGACTGATACAGATACAGCTGCTCTGAACTTCAGACATTTTTTGAAAGAGCCAAATTCAATATGATATATGTAAAAAATTCAAGTATATGCCTAAGAGAGCAGCAGGAGAAATTTTCTCATTCTTTTTTGTGAGATCTGACATCAGCATATAGATGGTTTCATCAATTATTGAGACAGAGACTAAGAAAGGAAAAGGGAATGATTTGGGGGTTTCATTTTTGAAGTTTGAATGTAAAGTGCTCAGACTGAATCAGAACTAGTATGTCTGAGTCTTTAGAATAAGCTGCCTCTTTCTTATACCGTCTCTTCTTTGTAACACTAGAGAGCCTTTAAAGGCTAGTATTTGAAATGTTTTAATAACTTTTGAAAGGCTGGGGGTGTATCTTTTTACACAAAGATATCATACATTAAATTACTAATTCCTTTTTCATTCTATAAATAATGTGTATTGGAAATAGTCTCAAAACCTCTGCCTCATATTAAACAATTGCAGCAGTTTTGTTTTTTAAACAAAACTGTCTTCAGATAATCCTGGATGAGGAACTGGGGGGTGAGGGAAATCCAGGTCTTTCTGCTCCGGTGAATATTTAATTATTTATATGGCATGGAATAGATCCAGCAGTAGCAGTGAATAACTATACAGAGCTGGAGAAACCAGGGGTCACAGCCGAGTCTGAATATTAAGTAAAACAGAAAACTGTGCCCCATGTCTCCAACATCCTGTATAAATGTGCTGTCCACAGGGATTTTCATTGTTCAGGAGTGTCCTTTCTGGTTTTATTCAGAAAAGCTATCCTAGTCAGGAAGCGTTTCCTGGTGAAAACACAGTCTAAAACAGTAAATGTCTTTTAGTGCTAATGAACTGGCATTTTTCAAGAAAAAAAGTATTGGACGAATTTTTTTTGAATGCCCTGTCCTGATCCATTTAATTCCATCAGAAGTCCAGGTGCTAACTGAGCTACCACCATGAAAGACAGACCATTCCCCTCTGAGCTTTCAAGTGCTCTTTTGCTTGCTTTAAAAAAGGAAGGGGGGGAAGAAGGAAAACAGATGTCTTAGTTGTCAAATTTGACAGCTTTCAGCTACCTTGATGGGGCAAAATTATGATAGATCACTTCACTCCGTGTCTTACAATTTAATTGTAATTAATTATGGAAGAAATTACAGCTCTTCAACATGAGTGCAAATATTTTTATTTGCAAGTTTTATTAAATTTTGTGTAGCTCATCCTATTCAGTGTTCAGCTCATCCTATTCACCATTCTGTGTCTACACAGGGAGAGTCTCATGCAGTCTGAAACACTAACATCATATTTACTTGAGGACAGAACACTACAATACTCTTCCAGTATGTAAAATAGGTACATTTCAGAGTGGAATTAAGGACCTATTTTAAATATAGCTGTTGCTAGGCAATGTGTTATTAGCAGAACTCCAGCAGCCTGGAACATTTAGGATTTTAGGACCTGCATGTGCATTCTTATATTATGACTTATTTTCTAAAATACTAGCAATCCACAGAGAAGTTGGTAATTTCCTTAGACAATAGATGAGATTATTCCTCAGTGCTCTCTGCTGGGGCAGTCCCAGACCTGACAGGAGTGGCAGCCAGAGCAGCAGCACCTTGCTCTGTCCATGCCCAGCTTTCCTTCATGGCAGGAGCACCTGCTCAGGTAGTAGGGAGACAGAGGGAGGGATACTAATCTGCAAGCAGATTTTCAGAGCTACCCTAGATGTAGATGGAGGTAAGTTAACTCCATACACTGCTTTTCCCATCCATGTACTAAAATACATATGATTGATTGAACAGAGCTCCCCGGGCTAATTCCTTTGGCAAAGTCTCCTTATTGTTAACCAGATGATTAGGAGAGCATAAGGAAATTTCTTTGAATTCTAAATTGCTTTTTCTCTCCTACAAGAGGACATTATCCAGATCAGTGCTGTGGGTCAGATCTGATCCTAGGAGTTGTACCACTCCAGATTGCTCTGAACTCTTCCTTGTGTGCCTGCTGGGCCTAACCCACCAACACCACAGTTCTGAGCATGGGAACTGTAACATGGAGATCCCCAAAACAGCTGCAGGAAAAGTTCACTGTTCTGCTCTTTACCACAGCATGCATCCATTCCTGTGAATGTCTTGGGACTGCCATTCTCTGTGGTGTGTAGTGATAAAGCCTTGACAAGGCTTTTTTAGGAGTTTTACTATTTAACTGGCATTCTGCATATTAGCTTAATGGGGCCAGAATTCACTCCAAAACCCTAAATCCTTCTGACCCTTTTCATATGTGATGTCCCAGAGAGAGATATAACACTTACCATCCTTCCTTTAAACTCCATCTCAGGTGTACAATACAACCCAGCTCCTGCAGGTTTGTATCTCCTTAGAGATTATCCAGGGTTATACAGCTACATAAATGTAGTTGCCCATATCTACAGAATCCTGATTTCATGGGCATCCTAATAATTGCTCTTGTTCGTTGTCTATTTCACACAAATATATTTTAAGCTTTTCATTTGTTCATAAATATCCCACAACATTTCTAGAATTTAAGAAGGCTAAAAATACTTTTACAAATATCTTTAGGGAGACTTGATTCCCTGAAGATGCTGTGAGTGGAGGCTTTTTCTGTATCAGTCCTTGACTTTGATTAACCACTTTAAAAAAAGGAATAGATTAATTATTAAAATTAGTCCTGTAGTGCACCTGAGCAATGATGAGTGAAACATCATTCCCACTGAATTGCAGAGGAGGCAGGGCTGAGGATGCTCAGCACTTCAGAGAATTGCCCTGGTAGGGAGAAAGTCAGAGGTGTTCTTTGTAAAATCATAAAGATTGAGTGCACTGTTTGCCCAATAGCAGTTTGGGGTGGTTTGTTAAATAAATAAAATACAAAAAAATTATTCAGTTCAGGGCTTGGAATCAATGCAATTCCCCTCTAGTCTATTAGACTTGCCGAGAAGCCCCTCTCAGGACATGAAGCAGTTTCTCTGACTGCTCAGCCATGTAATAGCACTGAAAACAAAGGCACCAGAACTCTCCTTGTCACACTGTAACATCGTTATTCACTTGATAAAACTGCGGCCAGGCCACAATGCCTCACGCTCTGGGTTTGCCCCAAGCTGCAGAATAACTGTGCTCATTATTCAGGTAACTTGTCCCTAGGCTGGCCCTGTGCAGAGCCTGTCCTGGGCTCGGTGTCACAGCTGCCTGCACATCCTGCTCTGCTCCAGCCTGCTCCCTCTCCGGGGACTGCACGCCTTATGTTTGCCTCTTCCTTCTCACTCACCTTGCCTGTCACCTTAAGGCAGTCTTAATTATAGTATCATTGAAGGTTTACTCAACAAGATCTTAAGACTGTGGTTTAATTACAAAAATGAAAACACATTATTGCAACCAAAGTAAGTATAAAACAATATTTGGCTGTAAGGAGCAATCAAAACTTTTTAGATGTTTCAGTGGCTCTCATCCAGAACCACCTCTCTCTCAGACAGAAAATTTGGGGATCCAGGACTTCTTGTGCACATCTATATTTTAGATTACTTCTACAGCCTACTACCTCAATTTCTGCCTGTTGGAAACTCAGTTTTGGGTACAAATTCAAATGTCTTAAGTGCTTGTATCTTTTGGCTAGGTATTTTAAGTGATTTGACTTCTCATTCCATTTGTTGGAACACATAAATCTCTTTGGGGATATCAATTCTATTTCCCCTTTAGTCCTAATAAGTTCAATTTATTAGTATTCATACTCAGTCCTGCCATCCAATATGAACTTTCTACTTCACATTTCCCAGAAACATTTGAGGCCATTGATATGTTCACGGCAAAGAACACGCAGAGTATCAGGTTGAAGCAGGATGCATTAAGTTTAGGATACCTTTTGGGATATCTTTTGGATTACCAGTTTTCTCCAAAGGCTGCACTTGACACGTTGTTTACATTAGCTAGTTTTTTTCTCCTGGATTTACCCATGAGTTCAGGCTATTGTTTTCCCTCGTGTTTTGCTCAATTTCTGTCTCACAGGGTAGTTACTACAACTTTGTTGTTATCCATTTCATCCCCCCTCAAAGGGGGATGCAGTTCCAGAGGTTTCTAACTTAGGTTGAAGCATTGTGTAAAGCCAGTCTATGTGCTTTCACATTGCTATAGGATTTTTTTTATTAATGGAGTGCTTAAAAATGGGGCAAAGACTGACTTAAGACTTTAATAAATCTTGGAAACGAGCTGGTGTTTCAGAAGTTAAGTTCACCCTCATTACCCTGTAACACTACCTCCTGTGAGGCTACCTGAGACATATTGTACAATAATTGTGTTCTGGCAGCTGACTCCAAGAAGCTGGTGTTAACCTCCCCTGTTCCCCTGATACGTACAGATTATTCCCATTAGAATGGGTTGGTGAATGAAAAGATCATAGTTAATGGGTATTACTTTAATGCAGAAGGCCAAATCCTATTATCCTGTGAAACGGACAGTGCAAATGTATTTGTGCAAAGGAGCCCCACTGGGACAAGGAGAAATGGAGCCTGCTGCCCACCCCGTCCTTGCTCAGCAAAACCAAAACCTTGCCAGTTTTGCAGCTGTTTTTGTGAGAAAGGGGGGTTGGCCCATGCAGCTTCTCACAGAACCTATTTCTGGCAGTTTCTAAAGAAGTTGCAGTGTGTTCTTCATACTTCTGGTACTTCAATCACATTTCCAGCTACCTTTTTCAAATTAATAAGTACATTAGGTGAATAATATATCAAATAACTTTATGCATACACTGTAATGCAGATTCACCAACAAATATAAGATAAAAAGTAAGTCTGCATATAATTATCCACAACTGCTGACTGACTCATAATTAACTTTGAAAAATTGCTGGTTTAGGAGATATCATAGATTACAATTTTAAATATAAGGAGCTGCACAATAGCTCTCATGATCAGCACTAGTACAAGGTGTTCAATGAAGGATTAATTCCCTAAACTGCTCATCAGCTCTATCTCCTGTCTTATCAAATTGTAAATATATTATGCTGCATTAAACTACGAGCATGCAGCTAATTATAGCAAAGACTGTTTAATATTAGATACTCCCCTCTTGACACAAGAAAAATGTTCAAAGGACATACTTTATGAGTGTTAACAAATGGAAGTGATTCCTTTTTGAGTGGTGCTGTGCTCCAGCAGCTTTTTGTTCTTATTTCAGAGACCTTTTTTTAGTTTGGGTTGGGTTTTTGGTTGTTTTCTTTTTAAGAAAAAGAAGCAGAGGAAAAACCATAGTCTTTCTGGAGAAACAACTTGGGGAAGGCATTAATTCTGTTTATTCTACATCTGGAAGCCCACAGGAACTGACCAAGGGATTGCAACTAAGGATTTACAAATAGCACCTGAATGACACACAGCTAAAATTTTGTTATTTGCTAATATTTTAATTATATTCTGATGTTAAATGCTGCAAAGTAAGAAGGCGACCAACCACATTTTTAAAGGAACACAGTATAAATTTAACTGAAAGATCAGTGAAGCCTAGCCAAGCCAAGAGAGGATCATTTGCAAAATTGCTTATTTTAGTTGCTTTTCTTTGTTTCAAACTCAAATCAAGCAAAGCCATTGTAAAAAATCAAGGAAAAAAATACCAAAATTATTTATCTATGAAAAAAAAAAAAAAAACATAAAAGAGAAGATATACAGCAAGCAGTCTTTCAGTAAAAGCCAGATTTTTTTAATTATTTCTGTAAGCCTCTAAGATTTTTCTGTCACTTGAAAGTTTTCACATGCCAAAGACCTCAAATCATATGAGGCTATTAATGTTATTTAGCAACAAAAGACACGCATATTCCAAGATCAATATGATTCAGTACAATAAAAACACATTGGATAGAGGGTTTTTTAGGAGTTTCTGAATTTTCCTTTCCTTTCCTTTCCTTTCCTTTCCTTTCCTTTCCTTTCCTTTCCTTTCCTTTCCTTTCCTTTCCTTTCCTTTCCTTTCCTTTCCTTTCCTTTCCTTTCCTTTCCTTTCCTTCCCTTTCCCTTTCCCTTTCCCTTTCCCTTTCCTTCATCTCTACTTAGGAAAAATAATCTCAGCAGGAAATCAAAGAGATTTACCAATAAAATCAATAAACATTTGCAGACTGCTGGTAGTGATACTGTTGAGATAAGGTAAGGGACATCCCTGTTTGATCAATGTTTATTTCAGGGCTCATATATTTTTTTTAATAGAAGTGAATCAGAACAGGGTGGGTTTTTTCCCTTCCTGGCATGGGATTCTGTAGATTTCAGATACACAGAAATTTTATCTGACTTATTTCATTTAAATGTTTAACAGTTATTGGCATTCAAAGGTATCCTGGTTTGAACTAAGTTTTTTTTCTT
Source organism: Passer domesticus (assembly GCF_036417665.1). Classification (NCBI taxonomy): domain Eukaryota; kingdom Metazoa; phylum Chordata; class Aves; order Passeriformes; family Passeridae; genus Passer; species Passer domesticus. The sequence goes on from NC_087480.1 coordinate 50,546,067, forward strand.
CTCTCCCCCCAGGTTAATTTGTTGGCTTTTGGAGTGATTATTTATAAAGTATTTCGACACACTGCAATGTTAAAGCCAGAAGTCAGTTGTTATGAAAATATAAGGTAAGTTTGCTATTCAGTACAAATTCTACCTTCTTTCTGAATGTTTAAATACAGACAGAGATGATAATGAGGATTCAAAAGTGACAATTTAATATCCTGAAATTTGTAGGAAAAGAAATTTTTTTTTCTGTCATTACCTTTCTATATATTTGGACATAAATTTTGCAATCATTATTCCCACTGAGTCATACCTTGTATGATAGGGTGTGTGTGAAAGATGCACAAAGAAAAGAAGTGGCTGATATCAACCAGAGGGGAAAGGCTGATGGCAAAGTTAAAAAAGTAATTGCCCTTTTTTCTTAAGTATTTTCCACAGCCTCAGTGCAAGGTAAAACAGAATTCAAATCTATGTCTGAAATGGGACCAAAATATTTGCCTTGAAGTAACAAGTGATAAGAGATGGGAGCCATTCACGTTACTTGGGAGAAGTCTGGAGTAGGACATTATGGTTCTGTGGCACTGGGGGGATGGAGCAGATTCTTTACTTTGCATGCTGCTATGATTTTTCCATCAACTCACTCTCTTTAAAACTGATTTATAGGGACCTTGAAAACCGTTTGTGCAGGAAAAGCTGAAGTGTACTACAGGGAATATTGAAAACAACTTACTGTTTGTGTTGCTTAGGAACACTCCTGCAGTTTCAATGCATTGCACTAGATTTATAGTTAGGATTTAGCAATTGTTTGATTGATTACTTTCTCTTACTCCTCACCTTTCATGGCTTCATGTGGTGGCCTGTTTCTAATGAAGTTGAAAATTATTCATTTTCAGGGGAACAGTGCTAAAAATGTCTGCTGTTCAAAGGAAGTCCTGCAATGACTGAGCTGAGAATGAATAAGAAAGTAATCAGTAGCTTCATTTCCAAGACAACATGCTGTAATTTGTGCAAGTCTGTGAGCAGGGCTCTACAGCATCTTGGAAAAAAAAAAATCGTAGCCAATCAGTTCCTACAATTTAAAGGCATCAATATGCTGACCCAGGAACTATTTGAGAGTTCTTGTGTTCTAAAAACAACTTTTTTTTTCTTTTTTAAGAGACAGAGTTTTAAAAAGAGTCTGGTTTTACAACTGGCACCGTCCTCTGCAGTGAACCTGAGAGGCAGCATGGGAATCCTTTGATGTCATGTACACCCACTGACCTAAGAGCATACTGAACATTTTTCTGGGTTATTTTTTTGAGGAAGATAGGGGGGAGGAGGAAAAGTGGGGAAATGCTTCATAACAGACATATGTTTTTCCTTGGGGAATTACACTAACAGTAGATTTAAATCAAATCATATGGTGCTGCAGTACACCAGAGAAAACATATCTGAAGATTAAAGAAGCCAGTGTTTTAAGGCCCTCCAGTTTTACTCCTTTGCTCTTCCAAAGTGATTATGTGACTTTGTTCATGCTACAGTGCTACAGCACACCCTGAAGAGCAGCCCCTGCACTTGCACTTCTCAGGCCTTTGCAGCTGTGAAAAAATTTCCAAGGCAGCATTCAGCACTCAAAGTGGAGGAAAAGGCAAGCAGCATGTGCCTGTGTGTTGTTCACAATGTTTTCTTCCTGTCCAGATCCTGTGCCCGTGGTGCTCTTGCTCTCCTGTTCCTCCTTGGGGCTACCTGGATTTTCGGGGTCCTCCATGTGGTCCAGGGATCTGTGGTTACTGCCTATCTTTTTACAATCTTCAATGCATTCCAGGGGATGTTCATCTTCATATTTCTTTGTGTGCTGTCTAGAAAGGTAAGTGTCCTATTCCCTGTGGAAGTGACTCAGTCTCATGTCCCTGCACTGTCCAGGTGCCCAGCCCTGAAGCTGAGCATCTGCCTTCACTGGAGGCAGAACCTCTGTCTGGTTTTTACATTCTCACATATTTTCTCCAGTTTTGAAACTAAGTGTTAAACACAGAAGAATGGGGCTTTTTAACTGTAAAACTGGTTACCCTGATGAAATAATACAATGTGGGCAATAAAACCTCCAGTCTTTTCAATTAGCAGCAAGATTCACCCACACTAGCCTGGGATGATACTTTCTTCAGTGGTCTGTCCTAAAGTAAATATCAGCCCCACCTTAAAACATCTAGTCACAGGAGCGGTACAAAATGAGTTCAAAGACATACAGACCTATTAATAAATCTATTTCATAATGAAATTCAATATTTTTATTTCAGATTCAGGAGGAGTATTATAGATTGTTCAAAAATGTTCCTTGCTGTTTTGGCTGCTTGAGATAAAGGGAAGGAAAGCACCCAAAAGCATCTCAGCAGAAGAAGGAAGCAACCTACATGGTGTTGTTATGGATATCACTGCAAAATATGGTATTGTGAAAGTATGAAATGACCCAGTGAGCAAACATATCTCTTAACTGAATTACTGGTTTTGTACATACATGCACATTCGTGCAGAACATCTGTATTATTCTGTATACTAACAGTATACAAAACAAACTGGACCATTGAAAAATAAATATTAATAAAGAAAAGGGAAAGAAACAAATTTCTAAAGAATCTCAAGACTTCATGACTGAGGTTTTGTGTCTAATATTAAAAATATCTGCGGTTCTTGAAAGCAAGATACCAAAAACCAACTGGCACAGCAGATTTTATGAAGTGCCTTGCTAGTGGAAACATATTCACCATCCTTTTGTAGTGAAAAACTTCATACATTAAGTTGCATGTGACCATCTGCAGGGAATGGGTTCCATTAAAGAGTCAATAGATAAAGATCTGTTTCAGCCTAGACTTTTGAAAACATTTCTTTTAATTTAAAGTAGATTAAAAAAGGAATTTGTTTAATATTATTCTCTTATCACTCTGAAATATATATTTGTATATTAATCAATCCTTTATTTTTATAACTTCTAAAGAACTGTTTAGATCTAAAGAGCTGAGGTCAGATCTGATACAAAAATGGTGGGACAGTCATTTTATAACTGAAATATTATTTTGTGAATACTTTGAAAAAGATCTGGTTCTCATTTTATTTAATTGCCAAAAAGACTGAGATCTGCTTAACTGGCACTATGATTTTGGAGGCTGTGGGAAGAAAATGCTTTCACAGGTTTGTCACTTCATAGATAGTTGGAATCCAGACTTTGTAGGATCAAATTAAAGTGGTGGAAATCACCCATGCAGAAGACAGATTTAAATTCAAGGTAATGTGGCTCTGTACCATGTAAAATTCCAATTACAGCAGTTTTCTCATAGCATCTTTGAGTCAAGCAGTTGTCTCCTCTGAGGCTCCTGGGTTTGACTCAATCCTGCACTTAACCTTAGGAGTATGTACAGAACCGCTAAAATCAAAGGGAATACCGAAGTGCACATTTGGCAGATGAGAGCACAAACACAAGGCACCAACCATTCCACCCATGGCATCTGACTTATTTGAAAAGGATGCTTTAATTTCACCCTTTTAGCACCTAAATTATGTGAAGTTCTGAGAAATTTCCTGTCCACATTGCCTTCTCAGGAAGTGTCTAGGATCTCAGATGAAGCCCAGTATTTTTGCCAGTGAGGCACTGTAAATATGTAGTTGTTAATAAATCCCACTGTTGTGTTGTCTGTTAGAATAAAGCACTAGTCTGAATTTTATTTATATTAAAGGAAATCCTTTTTTAGTAATGGTCTACTTTGGTTTTTATCTTTTTTTCCTTATACACAAAGTTTTCATTGTATGCACTGCAATGGTAGGCTTCATTAAGTATGTTCCTGTGTCGAGTTTTTTGAAAAAAGAGTAGTCTATTTTTCAAAAAAATACTAAAGAAATCTCCTGGTCCTTTGAATGTAAAATATGTGAATAAACTGGAGTGCTTTGCTTTCACATTTTGACATTTCCATTCATTTAAATAAATACAGTGGTAAAAGTTCACATTGTTACATATCATTTGCCCTCAATTATTTGCTGTATTTCCTTTGCTTTTGCATACGTTCTTCTAAGGTTGGGAAATGCAGATACATACTACTTAAAAGGGTATTTTTAGAAGGATATCTACCAGCCCATCATTTTTAATCTCCTGCAGAACTGTAACCTATAGTAAGCTGATCTGGACAAAGCATCTCTAGTAACTATATAATGACTTCAGCATGCTCAGGGAGATTGAAAAAGTTCCTTGGAAAGAAAATATATCATAAATGTTTAGCTTATAATAGTCTTTGCAATGAAAGAACATCTTTTATAGGAAAACTGCTCTCCTATGTCTGGGTCAGATCTTCATTGAAACTCTGTTTTCCTTACATACAAGGATGAGTTTTCATCTTTTACTACAGCACATAAAGAGCAGATACATTTTTTTAGATTCCCTGCCTCTCTATCCCTGAAGGATGTTGCAACTGTCCTACCTAGCACATGCAGATGTACTGACAAGCAATTAAAAGATTTATTTCTCACAGCCCTTACTTACATGAACCCCAGCCCAGCAGAGAGAGAAGGAGTGACATTGAACATAGATTGAAAAAATAAAGGTTTCAACAAGATATGAGGAAAATCCTTTTCACCATGAGGACAGTGAAGTGTTGGAAAGGATTGCCCAGAGAGTTTATGCAGATGTGTTAAAATCTTTGGAAGTTTTTAAGACTGCATAAAGTTCCCAGCAACCTGATCTCAACCTGACCCTGCTCTGACCACGAGGGTGAATGAGATGACCCTCTGAGATCCCTTCCAGCCTGGGTTGTTCTATTAGTCTATGGTATCAAATCAGGAAAATAATAATCAGGCATTAGTTACAATTTTGTTATGCAAACTTGCCCTCAAGTGCTATGCAAACTGTTTTTCCAAAGGTAAATTCATGTAATCTATTTATCAGATCAACTAGCTGACTGGTCTGAAAACTAAGAATTTTGTTCAACACTTTTTAAGATTACACACTATTGAGAGGCTTGTGACTTGTCCAGTGGGGCCAACAGGAAAAATAAATAAGTAAAAACAAATCATTGATTGACCAGACATATAAAAAGTATAATGTTAAGGTTTCACTCTGAAAATAAATGCTTGATGAAGAACTTTTTTCCATTAAACCAAAAAGAAAGTTGTGTTCAGTGTTGCATTTCAAGGTGTGTTTCAGAATACAATAAATAAGGTAAAGACTTGTGTATTCTGAAATAAATATTCCCTCAAAGAATTAGAATGTTGTTTCAAAGAAACTGCAATATTATCACCATAGCCATTGGGAGGTTTAGTCTGCTGGAGCTGTGCTAATAAACAGATCTGTGTTCTTTACCTTTTGGAATGAAGCAGGCAGTCATTTAAAAGATAAATACAGTGCAAATTTATTTCAGACTTTTCTCCACTCCCCAGCTGTCACAGGCCTTCAGCTCAGAACTTGAGGATGCTCTGAAGCCAGGACTTGAGCACCGCGTAAATCCCACATATAAAGCAATGCTGTACATGATTATGTGAAGCAGAAAAAATATTTTCAGGGCTGATTCCTCCAGCTTCTACACTTCCAGCATCACTTTTCTCATCAATAATTTCACTTTTTATACCTATACCATAATAATTCCTTAAAGGCCATGTCCATAATCACACTCTTGCCATGTGCCAATTAACCCCAGGAGAAGCCCTACCTCCTTCTTTGAAATCTGTATAGATCAGACAAAAAAGTCAAAACCCATGAAGTTAAAACTTTCTTTCCTCTGGGAAAAGAGGTGGTAGGAGGAGGGCCTCTGGCCAACAGCTTCCTCCAGCCTGTGTTACTCTTTTCCCTTGGTTCTCATACATTCAGTGCTGAGTGCTTTGCTGGTGGCTGTGCCACCTCACCAAAGTCATCCCCCATGCAATTTTTATATAAAATTAAGCCTTTAAGACTTGAAAACAGCTGATCATCAATGCACTGATGGTCCATTTAAAAACAACCAAACTGTCAAGTGCAAATGTGCTAAAGCATTTTCACGGGTTGCCTGGCTCCCTGCCAGCTCAGGGCCATCGCTGTGGGCAGCCTGTCCATGGAGCTGCAGGCACAGAAGGACAGGACTGCTGCTTTCAGAGTCTGTATCTCCATGACAACGCTCCTGAACAAACCTTATGGAGAACCAAGAGCCCTCGACACATCCAGACTTTGCCAGGAGTCAGGTCCATGGCCACACACGGAACCTGGAGGCCTGGAACTGCTGCTTCAAAACACGCTGCAAGATGTGACTAATACGAAATGCAATCATTCCACCAACTTTACTGCCACACAGCAATATTGACAGCAGCAGTCCTCCTGGGTCAGAAGAACAGAAAGTATGAAAAAAATTCCACACACATAAAAAAGTAACAGTAAAACTGACTTTCAAGAATGTACTTTTCTTTTTTTTTCCAAGTGGAAAAAAAAATGCTTAAAAAGCACACTGAAATTATCATGAAACATAAATTATTACTGATTCTATTTATTATAACAATTATGTTTTGTAGAGGTCTTATTTTACATCTTCTCAATGCAGGGATGCATTTTTCCCAGAATTCCTTTTCCAGAACTATCCCTTTAAATTTGGCAGAAGCTTTACTTCTACAGATGTTGTTTTGCAGCTTCTTGGGTTTTTTTCTTGCCTTGCTGGTAAGTACTCATATTTTATTGAATTTACTCCTCAGGATTCCCAAGGAAAAAGTGTATTTTCATCAAACATGGGGGAAACTCCTCTGCTTCCCAAAACATTGCTGAATATTCTAAATAAAACTCGCTCCAAGACTGACCATCAGTTTTCACTGCACTGCAATAGGCATCTCCCTCCAATGCAGAGGCTTTTTATTTATTGTAACTATTTATATAGTCAGCTCTGTATCCACATAAACTTAACACCGTTTAAATTAATTTTGTAAGACTTTTGTGAGACAGTGTTAGTTTAGTCAAATCCAAGTTGATTATAAACTGTTCTTCTTTATAATAAATAAGTTTGAAAACCATGTTTTTAAGAGACAATCCAATTTACTTTGTTAAAATAAGTTATATTTTAACCTAGGCAGGGATGTTTTCCTCCTGTGTTTGGCCCACCATTATTTGGTCTAATGGATTGAGTTAAAGGCAACAAACTTCAAAATCCCATTCCTCCCTCTCTTTGAATATTTCTGCACTATGCAGACTTCTGGCATCACCTTGGCTTCTGCTGGGTTTCAGAAATAATTGTTGATGATACAGTAAATTTGTTTTCTCTCCCTTGTGTTTAAATCCCAATCTTATAAACACTCATGTATTTGCTCAGTTTTATGCACGACTAAGTCTTTGGCGTTAATGAGGCTGCTCATGTGCATAAAGTTAAGCATATGTGCAAGTGTTGTATGATCAGGGTCTTAGGATGCCAATTCGCAGTAATAACAGATTTGCATAAACTCATGATCCCAAGCACTGGGCTTCCTGCTCATTATCAGTAGTGGAATTAATTTAGCTGTTTTTCATTCCATGAATGTTTGTGAACCTTTTCTTTTTTTTTTTTCTTTTAGTGAACTTCAAGTTGTTTTGATTACCGGTCCTCAGCCATTTTTGATTTTGCCCCATCACTTAACATATGTGGGGTTTTTCCCTCCCTTTACCAGTGCCCACCTTAGCCATGTTAGTGTGAGTTCATTTGTGCTCAAGATGAAAGATCAGGTCACACTTCTTAAGCTGAAAATATGCTCCATGCTGTGTAAGAGATCTGCAGAAACACCAATTGCAAATACCCAGCTAGGACTCATCAAAATCCTGTGCACAAGTCATAGCTTCTGTCGTCCAGGGGTTAGGCCCTAAATGAAGTGAGTAGCAGCTGTAACCCATTTAGTCTAGATGCCAGCTAAGGGAGAGGCAGTCTGTACTCCTCTCTGGCAAGTGGGTCGCATTGAAGCAGAAAAAAATAAAGTATATCCTCACTGAAATTACAGTGCATGTCCTACTGAAGGATAATCTCCCTTCTGATGCTCAGCTCTGCTTTGTCTTCATTATGATTGACACTTAATACCTATAATACAACTCCTAAAGACTCTGGGGTTTGATTCCTCGTTCTCAGAAGCAGTGCTGCATTTACTCCCTCTCTAAATGATGGGGCAGGACCAGGTGTCCACCCTTCCCTGGCAGGTACTGATGAGGACACACCTCCCCAGAGACCCTCCCTCTGTGGGACCCCCAGCTCCCACAGCTGACCTGCAGCTCCCAGTAGAGCTGAGAGCTGAGTTCTTCCAGCCCCAGTATGGCTGAGAAGGCTGGACTGCAACATTTGGCTTTGGAGTGAGCAAGGGATACCAGTGCTGCAATAGGAAAACAAAAGTAGAAACAGTGATACTTGGTGAGTAGCAAAACAAAGGCATGAATGCCTCCTAACCCTAATATGTAACATTTTTTAAGAGGGGGGAGAAAGATAAATGAATAAATTCTGCTACCAAATAGATAGTTGAGAGCTATCATCCAGAGAACCTCATGGTTCCCTACCTGAATAACTCTATTTGCCAAAAGAAAAGGGAAGTAGTGCTGGGAAAGAGGAGGCAGTAGCACTCAAAGGAGGCTCAGGGTGTGGGGGCAACACAAACAGATTATGGATTATTGGGAAAATTAGAATAGTATCAAATGGTAATTTTGTAAGGATGTCTTCCCTGAAGCTAAACAAAAGTGAAAAAAAATCAACTGGTCCTTGAAGCAACTCCCAATTGCATCCTAGATGTTATCTTTTTAATGAATTATTTCTGGACTAAAACTATTATGCATTAATGAATCAGACATCATAATCTTGCATGAAGATCAGGAAAAAGTTTACAGTAAGAGAGAAGAAGGGAAATACCCTGTGGTTCTGCACAGGTTTCATGAAACCATGTGAGCCTGTGAGATCTGCTTATACTGTTGCTGAGCTTGAATGGTCTTGTTTAGTTGCTTTTTCTCTTTTAAAACTATTGTTTTCTTCAGGAAAATATTGTGTGTATGGAATACATGTGCTGTGAGCTACAAATGAGTAGCATCCTTCTGAATGTGGAAACCTTAGGCTGCATCCATTTCAGAGATACTTTCTCTGCGCATGTTGTATGCCTGTGCAGAGAAGGATGAACAGAAATGTGCTTTCTGGTCATGCATAGTGTGCAATAGTTACATAAAACCATGTTTTAAAGTAAGCTATCCTTTCAAGTGGTCGGTGTTATCTTTACTTGAATGACCAAAAAGTTAGATTCTCTCTACTATGTACCATCAAGCCCATACAGAAATCATCTCATGTTTTATGGCTATTTTAACCTCCTCCCCACACCAATCTCCCTTTGGAGATTTCTGAAAGCCAACTAGAGCCACAGAGAGCAGCATCTCTGGAGACCAGCCCAGGAGGAAGGTATTAACCCCCTTAGTGCTGCTGGAGAAGTAGGAAAGCCAGTCAATAGCACTAAATAAATGAGTCTCTGTGTGTCTCAAAGCCTCAACTGCAATTCTTTTCAGTACTGCATGCTTTCTTTGCCAGCACAGGCCCCTGAACACACAGACACAAGGGGAGTGCACCAGGGGAGGCTTGGTTGTCCCTTTGCAGGTGCCGCAGAGTGGAGGGGCTGGAGCAAGTTCTGCAAGGGCAGAAACAGCAGTGAGGAGCATCCCATGGTGTCCCACCTTCTGCAAGGCAGGAACTCCCCTTTCTTAAACAGCTTTGCTCCCCTACCAGGGGCTGCTCTCTGAGGCTGCATCTGATTGTGGTTTCCAAGCTCTGGCTTGGCTCTTGCAGACGCTGTTCCTGTAACAGACAAGCCTGCTCCTCTGCCACGTATTTGTTTAAATGGGTTCAAAAGTTCTCAGCTTCCTGACGACTTTTTTTTCCCCCTTTGTTTTATACCAATCAGTTAATTTGCTAACATCACCCTCCATATCTTCTGATCTTAGGCAAGCTGGCTGGGTTTACTGGTGCCTTTATCGCCACATTACAGCCAGCAGTGAGGAATGCAGGTCAGAAGGGAAATAAGAAGGGACGGCTCTTTTGAAATGGGGAGGAACAAGGTCAGGCTTGTGGGGCAAACAGGAGAGGGTGGAAGCACAGAAAAGGGATGTACTTTAAAAACAAACTCATGCTGCACTAATCCAACTGCTATTCAGCTTTATCCCCCTCTGCTTATACATTGCTAGAAACCTCCTTTTATCTTCCTTTGTCTCTTTTTCTTATTCTATTATAAAGTCTTCACGAAACCACCTATTTTTGTTATACATTTTATAAAATGCTATGAGTATTTCACAACACACTTTTATTAACTTCTGATCAAGACGTCTGTTTCAAATGAAAACATTAGAACCGATCAGAAATGGGAACATTTTTCACAAAAGGTGATGGGTTTTGTTTTGAGAACAATTTACTTTTTAGTCAGAATTTTTGTCCTAGCCAACAAAGAGCTTTTTTATCTCTTTCCCAGTTACTCCAGATTTACAAGAGTGAGAATGAAAACAGACTGCAATTTTTGTCCTCATTACAAAAGGGACAGAGATTTAGAAGAAAAAGAGTCATTGAGCAGTTATATTAGAATAAAATTGGGCTGTTTGGCTTTGGTAGCTTTGTACTTGTTTATATCAGTGGATTGATCAGAGACACTCATATTTTGGTTTTTTTCCACTGTTCTGCATGTCCTTGATGAACAGGACTGTCCTGCTTTATCTCTCACAATGTTCTTCCAGGTCATGGTTGAGCACAGAGGCATGACCATGAGGAAACTTGCCTTTACTTCTGCCAATCACATGTCATTCGATAAAGAGAAATCCATTTTCTTTCTACCTAGCACTAAAGTGGAAAAAGAAAGGTTCTCTTTTCTTTCTTTTTTTTTTTTTTTATGTGTGTGTGTATGCAGCAAAGCAAACAAAAGTTTAAAGTAAACTTTTTCAAATAACACTTTTTCCGGGCAGAACTTTCTCTGCCTTCTGCTGGCTGAAGGGCATTGTAATTCATGCAATAAAAGGGGAAAAGATCTGCTGGTAGAGATTGTTTACTTTAAACTTCTGTTTGTTTTGCCTCCACTCTGGGAAAGAATGTAATATTTCTATAAAGCTCTGTTAATTTTTTTTTCTTCCTTTGACTGACGAGCACTGGAGAAAGCACCCGATCAACAAACAGGAAACCAAAGTACTTTTCATCCCTGTAAGACAGAATTAGCATGAACTGCTGCACTGCAAGCTGCTTTTAACTGATCCTCTTTGTGAGTTAATGGATGTTACCTGGAAATAACCCATATACTTGGGTCAAAATTTTCAAACCAGTCTCCTAAACCCAAGCAACCCACAGAAATCTATGACAGAGTTACTAAACCACTTCAGATAATATTTCTTTTTAAAAATAAGATACATAAGCACCTAATTGTGGGTGGTCACCATTTGTGGAAATACTGCCAGTTGGAAGAGCTGGGTTTCAGATCCAGTTTCCAGGCTGACAGAGCAGAGGTGCAGCTCAAGGAGCTGCTCCTCACACAGACACAGAGGTCCATCAGAGGTGAAAGTGCCACGCTGGTTGCAGACCACTAGCAGTGATATAAGGTGCCTCATCACTTTGTGGGCAGCAGCTCACAAGTTGCCCAACTGGAAACTGAGTTTCACTTTTCCCTTGTTGCTTGCTGTGGACTCTGTGTGTGTCTGTCTGTCTGCCTGTCTGTCTGTTTCCTCCTTACTGAAAGATGTTGAGGCTGAGAACATGGAAAGGGTCTCATGGTCAAAATGCTCAGTCCAGAGCAATGTTTATCAGGGTATCTGATATGTTGTATTTTTTTTCATATATACAAACTAGTTTGGAAAAAGAGGAATACAAGAACTGTCAGTCCTTTTAAGAGAGATGTGATTAGGAAGGCAATCACTATCATTGTGTGCTAGATTCAGCATTTCTGGGAGAGGTAACCTACATCCACTTGCACAATAACAGAGCAAGGGTTGTTTTTTACACTCTTGATTCATAGCAAACTGCAGTGGTGACACTGATCCATTTATCCTGAAGTGCCTTGTAACCCAGAGCAGTGGGTCCAGGTAGCATGTGCTCCAGCTCCTGTAAGGATTCAAATCTAAATCTCTGATTTTATGGGAGTGTTTGCCAGAAACCTGCCCATGAGCTGCTGCTCAGCACAGTAGGGATATGCTTTCCTGACAAACCTCAGCTGCTGAAGCAAGAAATCATGGGCCCAAGAGGTGCCCAAATGTCTCTCCCTTTGGAAGTGCCTGAGAGAGTAGGTGGAAGCCTGTGCTCTGACAGCTCCTTCCAAAACTTCCCCACCCCCACCTCCTCATTTATCACTGCTGTGGGTGAGCAGGAAAAGAGCAGGAAGAGCGACAGAACAAAAACAGCCCTGAGACTGGAGACCAGGAGTCAGGGCTGCTTCGTGCTGCTGTCTCAACTGTGCAGCTTTACTGACAGTCAGGTGCTCCAGCTCTCTTACCCACAAAGATGTGTCAGGGAAGGCACAAACAATTCTTCTCCCTCCCTTTCTCTTTCTGCCAGAAGAGTAAAGCTGACACTATGATGTTTTTGAGGCACTCTGTGCTGATGGTCACAGGTGTTCACTGGCCTTCCCCTTCAAACTGTGCCAGGCAGGGGACTTGGGTGCCACTCAGTAACACATCCCCACCCACCTGCTCCTCTCTGTGCAAATGCACAGGCAGAGCTGAAGGAGCCTGCACAGCGTGGATTCAGGCAGGGAGACATCTGGGGATGCAAGAAAGTGCTGAGAGTAGATTTGGGGGTCCCGATATTGGAAGTTGGTTTTTAAACTTAAGCTTCTTTAAGATCTGACCCTCAAAATTGATGTAGAAAGTGTTAGATTTATTTCAGCAATATGGGCTCCATCCCCAGGATGTTCAGGAACATAGATCTTCTTCAGAGCCAGAAAGGATTAAAAATTTCCCCTCCTATGTAATGAAGAACTAAGAACCTTATCCAAAAATGTCTGCCTTGAGCTCTCAGCTTGTGACAAAATATTGCAAGAGTCTTAAAATTCCAAGATCTTGAGAATACTTGCCCATTCAGCTTCTTTCTCTTTCTCCAGTCTGCCGCAGTTCTTGAATAAAAAGCTCCTGAAAATATGTATGTAAATGTGGGGCATTTTACAACATGCTTGCAAGGCAAACGGGTCAGGCCTTTGAGGAAGCATGAATAGGTTAGGATTATAATTCATTGTAATGTTATGGCAAGCTGCAGTTTCAAAGGCCTAAGTTCTCCGATTTTATCCAATAAAAAATTTAAAGAGACAAAAACCCAATTTGTTTTACAATCAATAAAATGTACAGCTTCTTTATCTTATTAGAAGAGGCTGTCAGTTGTAGTCAACCATTGTCAACAGGCTGCTTGATCTATCAGTAAAACAAATCATTACAAGGAACATAGCCCTGCTGCTGTGGCTTTTGTGGTGTTTCTAATGAGGACTGGCAACACTTCTATTCCATTACAAGATTTGAAAGTGAATTTTTTGGAGACACACCCAGGCTTAAGGTAGCAGAGGAAGGTTTAAAAATAATTAACTGTGCTGTTCCAAATAACTTGATAGATTAAGGATTCATTCCATTCACAATAAAGCAATTCCTTGCTTCTATGATTGGTATTTAAATCTAGGGTGGCATTAAGTGCTGGTCTGCTTCAGCCTAAGCTTGGGACTGCACAGGATTAGAGGGCAACGCATGGCTGCTCTCACATGGGCCAGCTGAGAAAAATGAAGTGTCTGAGCACTGAACAAAAAAGAGACAGGAAGAAGGAGAAAATATGACCACATACGAGGGGGTGAGGGGCTGTTTGGCAGTTGTTTTGCACTGTGGTTGTGGCCATCCCTGTGTGCAGTGGCCCTGGAGCTCATGCTGGCACCCAGCACTGTTGCATCCCTGAGGCACGTAAGCTGCACACCCCTGGAAAGGGGACCCCTCCCTGCCACACATGCACTTCTGCCTCAGGCCCTCCACAGCTGTCCTGAGTGTTTCTCTGTTTTCCTCCCTGTAGGTGCTGGGCCATATAATAAGGTGATGAAGGTAAGATAGGGCAGGCTGAAGCCATGGGCATGGCTTCTTTAGGCATGTTTCTCTATTAGGAATCCCCCAACTCCATGGCATCCTTCCTGCAGCACCATGGCTACTCACCAAATCCAGCTGCTGACACATGAGGGTCAGGACAGGATTTCCTTTCTTTCAGACCAGAGAGAAAATCAGCAGCCTTGAGAGAAGGGATACCTTGGGATTAAAAGAGATCTGAGGCTGAGGTGATAAATGTGGGACAAAAGCTCCTGTGAAAGGCACCTTCCTAATTCAAACGCAATGCCAATGGAAGTCATACCCTTAGGTCACATAATTCCTGAAATAATCTACAAAGTAGCCCAGTAAATCAAGGAGAACTGATTTGAAGCTCTTCTTCCATCTCAGACTGCTTTTTTAGGCACTTAGCTCATAAGAAAAAAAATCTCATCCACCTGACAAAATACAGGGGGCTGGAAACAGCAGCAGCTCTGCTGAGTCTCACCTGTAGTCCTTGCTTTGGGGTGGGAGTGCACACAGAACAGAGCAGGTAACTGCACCCGGGAAAGAGATGTCCTGGGAAGGGACTGTGGACAGTCAGCAGTGCCCAGGCCATGTCTCACTGAGGAGCCAGGTTTGGGATCCCCCTCTGCAGCCTGCGGAGCTGCTTCAGAAGCTGCTTGAAGCTGGGTGGGACCCAGAATTGTCAACAAGCTGAGTAGCCTCTCACAGTCCTGCTGTGAGCTGATTATCACATCTAACAAAATAATGCGCTGGAACAAATAACACTTCAGGCTCTGTTGTTTCAGGTAAAACTCAGTCCCGCTAAGTATAAATTTATAATAAGAGCCACAGCATTATGAGTTTCCCAACAGTCAGGTTTAGTTCAAGTGCAAATTCAGACCCTTACAGGGACACTCTCATCTTTGTAGGCTGGAATTTGGGGATTTACACACAGAATTCCCATTAACACTAGTAGGAGTTATAGTATGCATATATATATATATACACATATATATACATATATATATACACATATACATATACACACACACACACATATATATATATATTTTCCCTTCTCGATGCAGGCATTTCCCCTGGGGATAACAACTGTGCTTTAAATTCTCCTTCCGTGATGGTTTGCAGTGATGCTCTGCCATGAGCCTCCGCTCCCCGGGTCAGTCACGACAGACGCTGCTGTCGGCGATTTCAGGCCAGAAAGCGCCGCTCCTCCCCGCTCCTCCCCGCTCCTCTCCTCTCCGCTCCTCTCCGCGCCGTGCCGCGCAGCGCAGCGCGCCCGCAGCCGCGGCCCGAGGCGCGGAGCCCGAGTGCCACCTGCCGGGACCGCCGCGGCTGGAACCGCGGGGAGCCCAGACCGGGGGGAAGGTTCAGGGAGGTGGGGTAACATCGGCAGGATGCTTGGCTGGGGAGGATGAAAGATACATATTTCTTGACTTTTTTTTTTTTTTTTTTTTTTTTTTTTTTTTTTTTTTTTTTTTTAGCCATTAAGAGCACTGCTGCAAAACCTCTATAAGGCACTTCACTTTAAAAAGGATTTAACCTGATGTTTAAACAAGCTGCCCAATCAAGGCCAGCTTGATTGTTTGTAATGTTGTGGAAAGGCTTGCTTGTCTAACAAGATCTACTCACATAAAATGCATCTGCAGCGTAACTGTAGTGGGGAAGAAAGGCCATAAATATTGTACTGTGACTGACCAAAATATATCCATGGTGTCCTGTTCCCTTTTTAGCAAGTTTGAAGTCGACTCAGTTGAATTTAATAGGCTGGTGCTTTTACAAAGCATGTGTGACAGATAAACTGGATTATGTAGAGGTTGACAGGGCAGTTGCTTTTGTGAAAGATTTTTAGTGTTGTTTTTTGATGCTGGAAGCTTCAGTGATATTCAGTGCACTGGTAGCTGCAGTGCTCCTCTCACAGGCCTGCTTTGCTGTCAGAGTCAGCGTAGGCTGGTCCCAGCTTGCACAGCATAGAGGAGCTGCAGGCAGAGTCCCCCTGATCCAGACAGCCCTGTCTTGTGCCTAAAGCTGGGATGCTACAAAGGATAACCCTTGTAGCTGTCTGACTGCCGAGCTAGCCTTAACCACAGTTCTTTCATGAACTCAGAAGTATAATTCTGTTGTGTATGGATTACTAATAAGAATTTACCATCACTGTGTATGTAAAAGGTATGATCCAAATTTTTTTTGGTAGTTGTGTTTTAACCTAAACCGGACTGTAAAGCTACAACGATTTTGTCAGGTTTTTCTGGCTCCTTTGAAGATCTTTTTTCATGGAACTACCAAGTGGTACATGCAAAAGGTGTGTCCCCTTTTCCATGGGGACACACATGCCCACCAGAATTCACCCCTTCTTCACAATCTGGGCTTCATTTTTTCACAAAAGCTAAAAATTTGGCTTTCTGTATAATTCTCTATCTGGAAACAGAAAATCTTTGTTAATAAATCTCTTGTATATGCTGTGAAATGCTGGAGGATCTCACAGCTCATTGCAGTTATGTGTATTTTAGATCAGAGAGGTGATGGCTTATACTTAGGGGCTCTGCAGAGAGTGTTGCATGTTATGCTAGCGACACAGCTTTGGCTGCAGGCCCTGATCCAAAGCCAGCTGCAATCAAACAGTCAAAGGTCATGTCTCCACAACAGAAAGAAGTTGTAATTGTAGCTTGTCCCAGGATTACCCTTGGTGGTTTAAGCCTGCCAGCATGAGAAATAATAACACAAGCAAATGTGTAGCTGAGAGCTACCAGAATACAAAGGGCTCTGGTGTGGGCTGGTGGTGCCTCCTGGAGCCACCTCCCTGCACAGGCAGGAGCAGTCCAGGTCTGTCACCAGCACTGGGCCACCTCTGCACCTTGGCACCTCCACACCCACGAGACAGCCCTGCCCAAGGGCCAGCAGGACCTCCAGCCCTCACCCTGCTTCCAGGACACTGTGGCCAGGACCAGCTCCAGCTGCATCCCATGGGTCACAGCAGGCCACGAGTGCCAGAGCAGGTGTCCCAACTGCCCTTTGTCCCCACAGCACAGTAAGGCTGTCCACATACCACCAGAGCAGCTGCTGGAAAGTGATGATTGGTGCTAGCTGCCATTAGAGGGAGAAAAATCTAATCTCCACAGCCTGGGGGATGGCCAAGTCTTGAGAATATGAATTAATTTTCAGAAAAAGACACAGGAGGTCCTTAAAAATAATTTTTAAGTGTACTACTCACATAAAGATATATGTGTAATATGTATAGGTGTCTCCAGAAATATTTTGCAGAATTTGCGTAATTTTTTGAAAGTCCATAATTTAGGGTTCCAACTCATTATTTCAAACCCGCCTTGTTTTAACTGGATGGGATGTCTTCTTCCAGAAGTGAGAAATAGAAAGAAAAAGTTGCTGAGCTGTACCTTTCCCATTCCTGTGTCCAAACTTTTCCTCTTGAAAGAAAGTTTCTCACTACCATATCTCTAAGTAGTTAACGTTCAGTGTGTATTTTATTGTAATAGGTTGAGAAAATAGCTCTATAACATTATGCAAAAACAAAGGGATCTCATACTACTACTTTAAAAATGCAGAAAAGATCACGTATTTCTGCAGCATCTGCCTTATGGTTTGCTGTGAACAAAGTCACTATTTTAGCTCAGTATCTATGAATGCTGTTGGGTCACCCTGAAATTTAGGAGTGAGGGGAAGGAGAGAAAACAAAGATAGAAGAAAAGGAAAGAAGCTTTGCATTGCTGCCCCTTCTTGAAGGCAGACTTTCAGCAGATCACTTTGACCTGTCTCCTGTCTACCTGTCAAAATGATTATTTGTTCTTTCACAGTGCCTAGAACAATTGCAGGGTAAGGGTTTGTTTACTCTTTTGCATCATATTGAAATCATTTACTTTTATAATTGTGGACAGCTGGAAAAGGGGTTAGGGAATAAGAATAAAAATTAAGAGGACTGGTAAAAAGGTGAAGGATTTTAAGACAGAGCATCTATCAGTTTTAATGCTTAAGATGACATAACAAACACTTATTGAGCACCAAAGACTAGCATATAACTTCTGTAGCTATAAAGTAAATTACAGTTTTAATCAAATTTCTTTCTCTCACTAGAACAGTGATGAACATGAGCAGATATGTTTATCTTTTTCCCACACCTTTATCAGAATCAAAAACTCAGAGCAAGGAAAGTTGTTATCATCTGTCCCTGATGTAAAACATGTATCTATTAAGCAAACTTCTGAAAAGCTCATTTAAATGCTCTGGTCTCTGCTCTTAGCCATTATGTGTGCTCAGTCCCATGTAAAGCCTTGAAAAGCAAAACAAGAGCTCTTTGCAAAACCTCCTCTCCATTTCCCAGAGTTGTTTTTTTCCAAAGCCATTGTTTTTTTTCTCTTGAGTATAATACCATTGTTTTTATCTTGCTGCTCTGTTTCTCAGCAGAAGAATGTTTTAAGAACAATAACATAACATTTAGGAATAATAATCCCCTTGTCTCACACTGGCTCTGCTGTTCTTACTCACAGAGCCACACGTACTGTCTGCAACCAAAAGACAATACCTAAGAATGAACTTCAGAAAATAACAAGTATTTATATTTTCTCGGTGTTGCCACCAGGGGCATTGAGTCTTTTTTGGTCCAAATGGGATAGCTCTGTATGAGCCTTAGTAGCAATTTGTTTCAGAAGATTTCCAATTAGTCATGGATATTTTTCAATAGCTGGGGCATGTTGTGCTTAGTGACACACTCAGTACAAAGGAATCTCCTTTTGTTCTGAAACTGCTATTTGCACTTTTGTTGGTTTTGCCCCAGTTTTCTTATTAGAATACCGAGTGAGCCATTGTTTCCACTTCCTACCTAATCTTTCCATAATTACAAAATAATTGTGTTGGTTAATATTTGGGGGTTTTTTTACCAGAAAAAAAAATCCCCCATAATGTCCTTACAATTTTCATGTCAGGAGAACTTTATTTTACAAATTTCTATGCAAATATAGATATAGCTGGGATATGTGCTTGCATTTGAGCAGTTATCTATAATGCTTTTTAGTTGCATCAGGATTACCCGCTCACAAGGGTCCAGCATCAGAGAGTTAGCAATACTAACTTATGTTAAATTAATTTTTCAGGATTTTTTATAAGTGTTTATTGATATTTGGGTTGATTTTCCTTTAGCTCCACCTAGAAGAGAGGACTTTGCAGTTCCTGTGCATACAATGCTGCTTGTCTGTAGTCCCCTCCTCAGAGCTCCTGTCGTGTTCCAATTTCTGGTCAGGCCCTTTAAAAAGAATCACAAAAGTCTGTGCAAATATTTCATTTACTTTATTCACAGAGCAGGTATATGAGAACACTAAAGCTATGTGCCCTTATTGATTGGGTTTTAGTGAAATCAGAGGAGAAATTCATGTCCCAGCTGATGTTCAGACAGCCACTAGCACAGAGCAATTCACTGATGGATGTCACCAAACAGAAGGTCACACCACAGCATATGCACTTGGTTGTGCTGTGCAGTGACTCCATTTGTATGCAGCAGGGACAGTGAAGCATGGGGCTGCCTCTGGAGGGAACAGTCAATTCTGCAAACATTTATGACACCGCAGACTAGTGCAGGGAAGTTTACCTTGCCCTTGTCTTTGTAAAATGTTTTGTCGATCAAGGTTATCTGGTCAGAGCTTTCCTGGAGTCTCAGCACAGGTCAGGGAGCAAAGAGGTGGAGGGACATCAGAGAGAGTCTTTATAGTGTGTCTTGTGGAACATTTTTCAGAAAAATCACTGTACCAGAACTTGGAATTTCTGATCCAAATTTCCACTGATTGCTTTGGACAAATAAGAAAACTTTAGCCTTTATGTGTGTTGCCACAACTTATGAACAGAATGCAGATCTTCTGTCTCCACCACATGAGGTCATCTCATTAATTCTTCCTGGTGTGAGTGGAACCCCAATTGCAACTTGGGTCTATAGATATAATTTTATATCATGTTGAATATTGAACACATAAATAAATTCCTATTGAATGTTTGTCTGAAAAAATGGCATGAGCATAGGAAAGAAAATATTGATTCCTGTCTGCACTGCAGCTTTGGTAGAGGTGAAATCTAAGCCTGTGTTTTCCACAACTCAGATTTTGTTTCTGCTCCATTTTGTGCAAGGTCCCATCATTGTTCTTCTCTTCTATTTTAGCAGTGATCTCTGAGTCAATCCCTTTATTTTCAAGTACTTATTTTATTTTCTAAATTCTCTGAGAATACATCAAATCAGAGTTTAAAAAATGTCAGCTAAAATAAACATTTTTATTTAATCCCAGGTAATATTTGTTTCAGATGTGGATAATTATAGGGGGAAAAATTAGGTGCAGGTGGACATCAGATTTCATGGGGACTTTCAAGAAATTTAAATGTTGAATCAGAAAAATGAATTAAGTTCACTGGTCTTTTCTTAGGTCTTTATTCATACTACCTACAGCAGGTCTGTCTTTCATTTCTCTGCCTCTTTTTTTTTTTTTTTGTACTTGTTCATCTTCTCCCATGATCATCTGTAAGAAGAGTTATCTCAGGTTTACATTTTCAGATGTACTACTTGTTATCTTGCAATCTGCAAACAAATAATCTTTTCTGTGTCCCCTATCTCACTAATGTCAAATGCTGGAGGAACTAGGCCAGAGGAGCTTCTATTAGATATAGTTTCAATGACAAAGGGGAATCTACTTATTTGCATTTTAATTTATTGTTTTGCCGAGGAGATAAATTAACTGTTTGCTAGGTTTTATTATGTTTTGTTCACAAAAGATGGTTTTTTACAATATAGTTTGGTTGCTTGCTTGCTTGCTTGTTTTTTTGTAAACCAGCAGTGGGTTTTTGTTGTTGTGCAAATTGTTATAACCATCCACACGAAGTACCATGATGAAACTGAGATGGAAATAAGCATGTCCAGGGAGCCCGAGGTGTTACTCCTGGGTGAAACCTGCTCTTGTCTGACCTGGGGTGTGCAGAGCTGTGTGTGGGTACAGGCTGCTGCATAGAGACAACAAATTTGGCTGGAGAGGAACTGAAGCAGTAAAAGGCACGTGCATACCCATGGTTATGTGGAGACTCTGAGCCAAAATAAGGAGGAGTAGAGGAGGAAAATGTGCTTAAGAGCAGGTGTCTTTCAAGGGAGGAGTCAGCAGCAGTGAGGAGAGGGACACACGAGAGAAGTTTTGTTAGTGACTGAAGGCCAGCCAGGACAGCAGACTTTGATGAGTTTTCCTGCACAAGAGCTCCAGCTTTGCAAGTTAGACTGAAGTCCACATTCACAGCTTCCATTTTCTCCATATGAGTTTTGTGGGCACACAGCTACACGGAGTCTGGGCATTTGGATGTCTGCCTGACCAGCCCTGGATGTATATTTCTCATTTGGGAATAGAAGCATAGGGTTTGCTCATGGAAAGAACTGAATGAACTCATTCACAGGTGCAATCTTAATGTGTTCTTAAACTGCTACCCTCTTTGCCTTTCCCAGCTCATTTTTATAGGGCTGGTTTGGGGTTATTTTTCTGTCATTGTGTTATTAAAAAAAAAAAAAAGTAGTCAAAAATGTTCCCTAACAGTAACCTCTTTAATCTCCCAGAATCTTTTTAAATGGACTGGCCCAATTCTTAACAAAGATAGTGAAAAGAGCAGGGCAGAGAAGAAAGGTGCACAGGATCATTTGACCATTGGCATTTGGTTCTGAACTTCAGAGTAAATGTCTATATTCCTCGTAGTAACATAACTTTCCAATCACAAAGTACAGCACACTAGAAAACTTTGTAGCAGTTAATTCATTTTTGTGGAGTTCCCTACTGCCAAAAGTCAAGGGAGCAAACGAGAACATAGTGTAAGCCACAGTTCACATGGCTGTGCTACAGACCACGGAGACAGCTGATTGATGCACTGTGAGTTTACCCTCCAGGATACAGCTGAGGTTATTGGTGGGACAAGGAACTGAAGATTGTGTTGCAGCTATTGGCTTCATTCATGAATTGTTAATGTAGAAGAACAAAAGCATTCACTCAAAGCAATCAATTTCCTTTTTAAAATACAACAATTCACCCCAAAAAGAGTGAAAGAAGGCTTAAGTGATAAATTGCAGGAATATTGCTTTCACATTTGACATCCATTAGACCTGTTTTATATTGGGAAAGTAGTATCATTAAGCAAAGTAGACAGTGCTTTACAACTATTAGCTTATGAAAAGATATAGCTACTACATAAAGATAACTGTTATTAAATAAGAACATTTGGCAAAGCCTTTAAAGAATAAAAAGCAGAGCTCTCTTTGGTAGTATAGGTCTTTCCTTACATGCTTTCACAAAAACAAAGGCTCAAATTGGAGCTATTTGAGTTCAGAGGCACTTAATGGGAAGCTAGATTCCTTTAGCAGTAAATGCAAGTGTAGGTATAAACTGAAGGAAGTTGCTATCCTCCTCCAAAAACAGCAGAGTGAAGTAATCACTGTGTGCTGAAATTCCCCCATGGAATGGTAGCAACTGCTGTTCCTCCCCAGGAGGAGCCATGGAGCAGATGTGGCTCAGCATCCATTTCTCCAGGGTTCAGGGCCCTAAACAGTGCCTCCTGCATCCTTGCCAGCCTTTCAGACATGAGCTGAAACCATTCACCAGCAACTTACATCCCATAGTCCTTTTCCAACACAGATCATAAACACTCACTCAGTCTTATAATACACTATCTTGTAAGCTGTTAAACAAAAAATATGTGACCGAGTTTCAAAAATCCTGCCAAACAAACTTTCCTCCTAATGTCCAGAAACTGCTGTCCTTTCTGTCTCCATGTCTAATTTGAGGCAGATAAAACCAACTTCTCACCATGTTTAATCCATCTGTAGCATGTCTTCCCACCACATTATACCCCAAATGTCCCTTAGAGAAGCAAGAATATAACACTGATAGAAAGGGGGCAGTTCATTTTCTAACCTATACCATCTCCCTTGAGAACAAAAAGTATATCTATCTACTGAAACCATTAGCCCCCATCTCACATGCCAGGTTATGTCCTAGAAGCAAGTCACAGTGATATTGCAGATGCAGGGATTTTTGAAAGGAAAGGATGAGAGAAGTAGAATGGTGAGGACTGCATGAAGCATCAAACACAATAACAAGGTGAAGAGAACTCAGAGCAAGGGTTTGTTTTTGCCCTGACTGTTGGCTAAGAAAAAAAACTAGGTTTAGAGCTCTCATCCTCACTTGCTTATACTTTCCCCCCCTTTCTGAACTCTGGATACTTGGCTACGTAACCTTTTTTTTAACCCCCCTTAGTCATTAGCCCTATATTTGGGTTATTTTTGAGGTGAAAGCAACCTTTTCTAATTCTTTGAGAACTTTCTATTCTAGCTAGTGCCAGATGGTGAAGCAGAAAACACTTGGGATAAGTCCTTCACCATCTGCAGACCAGAATATTTTCCTCCATCAGGTCCTCGTTCTTTCTGTTTTCCCTCACAACTCTGGTTCATTTTCTTCATTGCTAGCCTTCTTGATTTTTATCAGCAAGCAGGAACTGTCTGCCCCCAACAAAGCTAAGTGCAGAAGAAAATCTGTGTACCCAATCTCACATCTGAGATAAGCTTCAGCAACCAGGGGAGGTCGGGAAAAGACAGCAATATTTGTTTTTGTTATTGATCAGTATTTCTAATATAGGGATACCTCATCCTCTCAGTCAAGATAGATATTTCTTTGAGGTAGATGCTGAGTCATCACCTAGTGAGAGATTTTCCCTGCCTTAAAACGTTTATAGTCCAACAGGCATGACATACTATCCACATTTTGTATTAAGTGTGATTTGCTCCAAGACCAACACGGATCCATAAATTGAAACCAGTTCTCCTCAGGCTTTATCTACTGCCTGAACCACAAAACCAAGTTTTCTGACTCCTGAAGGCCATTTAGCAATTGGAACTCAGAAATATTTCATAGTTTCTTTTTCTTAGTAGCTATAAATTGGGTCTTACTGAATTCAAAAGTGTTCTAGTGATGTTTATAGTTTGGCTGCGTTTTGCCATGTTTGAATTAAAGCTTATATACCACTACAGCTTTTCTGTGTTAAATAAGAATGTCATTTTTCATTAGTACTAAACTATTAAAAATGTTTAAAAAATTAGGTCTAGAAATTCACTCTTCCTTAAACTGTACTGCACCAAGTAACTCCAACATATTTTGTTTGCCTTCTCTCTTGAAATCTGCATCAGAAAAATTTAGACTGGCTATTAGGAAAAGATTCTTCACCCAGAGGAAGGTTGGACAATGGAACAGGCTCCCCAGGTAAATGATCACAGCACCAGCCTGATGGAGTTCAAGAAGCTTTTGGACAATGTTCTCAGGCACATGGGGTTACTCTTGGGACTGGTGCTGTGCAGGGCCAGAAGCTGGACTCAATTATCCTTGAGGTTTTCTTCCAACTCAGCTTATTCTATGATTTTGTAATATCACTCTTTTTTTATGAAGCTTTGCATTAGAGCTTCTGGGTAATCAGGAAAGATGCTGCTTGGACTTTCAGATGTCTGTCATATGCATATCCAAGTGATCCAAACTGTCTCTGTATACTACAATTACTCCATTCTACCCCATAGATTTCATTCTGGTCTCCAGTGAATGAGCAGCACTTTTTCTCCCACCAAGCATTTGTACTGTTGTGCTGTAAATTTGAATTCATACCTACGTCATTTTCTTCTAGACCTTGCCCAAGTTTTATTCAAGTTATGCCTCATTCTCTTCTTTCCACATCAAGGGCATATATTACACTTGCAGTTGCCTTGTGATTGACAGCAAGGATGCTATTATGCACCAAGCAATCTGAAAAAGTAGGTCACATAAATTTGCAGAGTGTAGTTTGCTGAAAACCTGTGGAGATTTACATATAGCATATTGTATGGATTTGTTCTGAGCATCCTTTGCCTGTGTTGTGCTTTAGAATGAAGTGGTGAGTGAGAATGTTCTTCTAGCCAAACACCCTTCAATACTTGCTGTAGGATTGTCCTGATGCCAGAGCTAGTGCACCTTGAAATTTGAACATGAGCTGGGAAGTGAGTATAAATGGAATAAAGTCATTTAAGGGCCAAAAATATAATACAGATATTGGAAACTGATACCAAAAAAGTACAGGAAAATAAGAGATTTCTGACTTAATTTATGCAAATTTTTGTCAAATGTAATCAAATGGAAGTCAGGAGAAAACACTCTCATCTCATCCTCTAATACTTCTGTATCTCTCACAGTGCATCAATGTGTGCAATAAAGAGGGCCAAACTGAGCCTCAGCCTAACACCACTGATGTAACTCTGAATTATCAAGTCAGATAGAGGCAACATTGTGCAGAAATCTATACACCTGTGTTACTGAAGCCCCCAGTTAGTTACCATAATGGTTTCTTTTGGCCTGTGAACCTTTGAAATGATCATTCTACTTTTTAAAGACTCTTAAGCATCTAGAGGTCATTGCATTGGGTTACAATTGCAGCTATAAAATGACCAGTAACAAACCAAACACATTTTTTTCTCTTTTCTGAAGCATGCTTCTTATGCTGCAGACACTGCTTCTCCAACTCATTATAGTGAGATCCCTTATTGCCCAGCATTGTACTAACTCTGTCTGGTCTATTGTATTGTGATGACACTCCTTTGCCCATTGTATTAGGCTAGCACCTCCTTGGCTATAATAAGTATGAAAAAAAAATCAAGGTTTGACTTGTCAAATGGAACTTTTCAGTGACTTATTAAAAGAACCCCTGCGGTATTACAAAATGCAGGTTTTCTGTCATCTAACCAAAAGATCCCTTTAGAAACCTTCATTTTTTTATATGTGTAAAGACAATTTCTTCTAGTGAAAATCTTTGATTCTTCCCTGAATGAAATCAAGTGTTTTAAAACTTTTTCAGTTGCCCTAAAGGCTCACTTCTATATTGTGGAACATGGAAGACTGTGAACCACTCACATAATCATCACATAGACACTGTGCACTGTGCTCCTGGCAGCAATCGTTCATTACATACTGCAGGCTTTCATTAAAAAAAAAAAAGAAGAAAATCAGGGAAGAGAAAACTGTGTATTTCTTTGTGTATTTCTTGATCGTAAGAATTGAGAGAAAACAAAGCTGGAGAGAACACAGTTATCAGAGATTGCTAATGAGGTTATGATAAATTGTTGCTAGAGAGATCTTACCTGATGAAATAGAATGAGAAACAGAAATGTGAGGAGAAATGGCATTCCTGTTAACCTCCTTGAAGCAGATACACCTCAAGTAGTGCTGGCTCTGGTACTTTACAGTCCAACAGTAATGTATTTGTAGGAGTGGAGCTCATAAGTCAGCATTCTATTCTCTCTCCTTACACCCCTGCTTAGAGCACCTTCCTCCAACCGCAGCACATGAATTCCCAGCAGCATATGAATCAGGTTTTGCACTCTCTTCTCATAGATTCGTTATTACTCAGTTTCCATTGATCCCTTGTGCCATAATGCTGAGGTGAGGCTGGGGTTTTTTGCCTTTTGGCATCTCTGTGGCAGCTGTTAACATCGCTGGTAATCAGCACAGCACACGCTCATGGAAGGCAACCCTGCTTTGGTCTTTCTGGGGTTCTTTGGCTGGGTTTTTGGGTTTGGGGTGTTTTTTGTTTATTCATTTGTTAGCAATGCCTATGGTGAACAGAAGACCAGTTTATGAGCAGCCTGGGAAGACAGAGCTTCCCACATCTTGTGTGAGGTCCCAAATGAGGGAGGGGAAGGTCAGTGTCCAAATCTCCTTCACAGAGGAACAGTCAGAGCACCACAGGAGGTGGCAGCAGCACCTTAATTACTCAAATGGAGCTCCCATTTTCTGGACATCTAACAGCAGTTCTCACCTCTCTCTAGTTTTAGTCTTTCCTGAAATCACCATAAAATAATATATATTAATGAAAGGTTTAGAGAACTGTAGGATGGGCTTTTTTCAGAGAGCAAAAAGCCATCTGAGGAATGTTGCCCTCATTTGACTTTGAGACGGTCACTGTGTCTACAGTGTGACAAAGCAAGAGACAAGCTAAAGATGGTGGGAGATGTTAAAACAAATTTTCTAGATAAAAAAGAAAAGCTAACTGAAAAAAAACAGAGCATGTAAAAATCAGAGTTTTTCTAGAAGTTCTTCAAGACTAAAAAAAAAATAAAGTATCTGAAGCTCTCTTCTATTCTGAAGGATCTGTGATGGCATCAAAGAGAAAAATAAAAAATTTTCTTTGGTTCCTTTTTTTCTGCATTGTACATTTGCTCCTGGCTTCAGATAAGAGACTGAAGTAGAAATCTTTTTCCAGCCTTCTAATCTGAAGTATATTAAATCGACTTCAAAATGGAAAAGTAGAATTTTCTATATATCTCTATCTTTTTTATTGTGCAGCTTCAAATTATTCTCATTTGTTTCCAGAGTAATTTTTGCCATGTATTTGTCTAAACTGTTTAAAACCTCTCTATCATCTTTCATATTCAAGGGAAAATACAAGCCATTTTTCCCCAAGACAGAGAGACAAAAATAAACTACTTAATACTGAGGTAATAACATGGACAAAATGTCACTCGTGTCTTTCAGTTTAAATCCCTTTTTCCCTCATGTTATTTCGATCTGCCTATTGAGAAGACCTAAGAGTCTCTCTGTAAAAACAATAGGTTTCCAATTAAGTCTCATTAGTAGGACAAAACCACCTGTTTTGGGTTAAAGCTCTTATAAGGCTCTAGAGTGAAATGAGTGACAGTGAGGGCAAAGTGCTCTGATGAGAAATCGAACAACTCCTTCCCTGGGAAGTCCATCATCCCTTCCCACTCTCCAGATCAATCTGAAGCTCTTGTCAGCATCTTGTGTGTCTCGTGCATTTTAGCAAAACAGACTCCCCTTATCTCTTAGGGTCAGGGAATACCCTTATGAAAAATCTGGCTGCTCCTCTGAACCTGCACTTCCATACAGTTGTCACAAATCTTCTCCTCACACCTTGTGCCACCTTTTATGGCAGGCAGCTCAAGCCTGACTCAGGGATATTCTTCCCACTGTTTCTGAAGAATCACATACCTTGATTCACAATGCTCCTCTTGCCTTCAGTTGTGGTCCTTGCAACTTATTTCTTATAACTGGAGGTTCATCATCTCAGTCCAGGTCCATTTTAAAGAGCTGTTCACAGGTCTAACTGTTCCTGCATGAGGAATTCTACCCATTAAATGGCAATGAAATCTTATTTGCTGTAACTTCAGGATGGAAAGGCTGTTTTAAACTCATTGCTAAACTGCTCCTTGGAGTCAGAGAAAGGTATCTAGAAACTCTTTTAATGGTCTTCATTTCAATGTGCTTTGAACCTGCTGCTCCAGTAATCTTCAGTGGCAAGGCTGGCTCACACACCTGTGGTTCCATGTGTGCTATAGGCAGTTCTATAATTTTAGAGCCCATTAACCACTAACTTACAAGTCTATGGTACTTATATTTTGTGAATGCTTCGTGAGGCTTAGGCTGATAGCCTATTTTCTTGGTTTGCCTTTTTTTCTTGTTTCCCAGGTGACTGGTCTGGCTTTTCAAACTTGCTGTGAGATTGGTTTCTTTTCCATGCTTCATTAAGACAGAACATTTGTTACCCTCTCTTCAGACATTGCCTAAGTCTTTGTACATGCACTTTTATCTTTTTCTATACTTTTTCCAACATGTTGAGGGAGTAGAAACTTACAGATGGAGCTGCTGATGTGCTTTCATGTAGAGCATATTTTCTTTTACAGTTGTATGTCTCATATTTTAATTTTCCTTTGCTGATACCAGCAGTTACTTTTATGCCTGTAAGATGAGCTGTTCCCACACTCCTCCATAGTTTTTCCTAGCAACATTTCTTTGTAGATTGGTTGGTGAGGAGAGCTGAAAGGTTATAGGGCTGCTACCTTCCAGAAAGACACTGAATTATTTATTATCACCACTTCTACCTAAAATGATAGCATCATTTAACTCCAGGTTCAACAGTGGCACTGCCATGATCTGCTGAAACACTCTGCTTCCACAGAAAGCCCAGGAGCTGTCTGGAGAGGTTAAACATAGGCAGATTTGAAAAAAATTCTTTAATGCTTATAAATAATAATTACACTAAGAAAGAGAGTTGAGCTTTATAGACACAAAAATCTTGTGCTAAGAGTCTTGGCTGTGTTACTAGGCTCTTCTGCTGTGACTCTGTGTGATGTGGCAGCCACTGGCACCTGCACCTAAGTGTAAATGCCTGTGATAGCTGGACTAAGAACACAAGTGGTATAAAATGTTTGTGTAATTAATTAGGAGTTTAAAATATATATGCTTAAATGCACATATTGATTACATCTTATTGTGGTGTATGCTGCATATATTTTAAAGTGCACAAGTACAGAATGGAGTGGTAAAATTAACATTCACTTCAGAAAACTCACAGGTATGTGAATCCAAGTGGTTTTATTTGCTGTAGGAAAGATCTTAAATCAATCATTAAATCAAGAGGAAGACAAATTTTCATTCACTCATGTCACAGTGTCCAGAAATTCTCGGAAGATGAATAGGAATGCTTGAATCATTTACTAGATTGTACTTATGGTTCTTTGTGTTTTGCAGTATAAGTTCTCAATTAGAGGCTTTTTGCACTAATAATCAGTTCAAAGGAACTTGTTTTACCAGAGACTTTCCAACAGGCAACTAAGTTAGCATCAACCAACACCTTCCTATGTTAAAAGCTGTAAAATACTAAATACACAGCTGGAGTAAACTGACCCAATTCCATTTAACTGGAGCTACATCAGTTTATTACAGAAGAAATTCAGACAGTGATTGAATTACAAATAAATTTTCAGAGGGGAAAGGAAAGCCAACAAGACAAAACTCCTAGCAAATATCCATGGAATCTCTCTGTCTTCATTCCATTGCCTTCTCTGAGAATTAAAAAAATGGATAACTCTGTCCAATTTTAGTTTCGATATTGACATTATTTGTTGATCAGTGCAGGCATTCATTGAAAATTAAATTTAGAAGTTTCTTTTCCAGTTATTTGCCCTTGAAAGCCAAGAAAATAACAATCTTCCAAAGGTGAGCAAAAGGAAATTAATTTAAGTATTATTATAAAAAACTAATTGAACAGTTAAAAATGGATGGCTTTTGAAATAAACTTCTCATATAACATTTTTAATGTTCTGCGAGGTATCCATGCTAGAGCAGATTTTCAAACCCTATTCATACTGAGAACTGTTTTGTTCCTTGAGTGTTTGCACTGAAGTTACAGTGAATTCTCAAAGAGCAAATTAGTGTCAGCATAACCTAGATATAGCTCCAGTTAAACTCCATGAACAGATACCATTAACTTCAGTGCAGGGTACAGAGAGTAGAGAGCAGGGGCCTGCCTTTATCTTTTTCCTACATTTATATTTAAAAGTCTTGAAAATAGAATTTGAGCAGTTACACATCAAGGCTGCATATATCACACTGGAGAGCAGAATTTTAGTGGTATTTGTTCTTCTTGCAGGAAAAGACAGCCTTTATCACAAGTGTTAGAACTGCTCCCAGTCAAATGGTTAAGAGATTTTCTGCAAGGTGGGAGAAAATGCAGTTGTGTATGTGTGCAAGACAGTAGGTCTGGATCCATCCAGATCCAACTTCTCCTGGATATACAAATTTGTTCAGCCTTAATTCTTTATACTAGGGGGATTAAATTAAATCTTCATGGCCTTAGCTACAGGTGTGTTCAAGAGTTTTTTTGCCCTCTGATTTTTATGGGCAATGCTGAACCATAGAGCTGCAGTCCTTGATAAGCAGGTATGAATATCAGTGCTCTATTTATCTGTAACTGTCTTGTTCAGAAAATGTTATGATTAATACATATTGTTGTGGGACTAACCCTGTAGCAACTTTCTTTTAAACTGATGAGTCATGGTGCTCAATTTATTACTGAACTAACTTTCACACTAACTTAAAAACAAAATGTGTTCTTATTTGTATATGATTAGGCTTTTTATACTTTGGAAGTCATAGTCATTCATTAAATACTGGTAGGTGATGTTGCCTTTTTTACCTATTTTGTGAGGGTAAAGTCAATGCCTGTTGTTTGAACTGGCTGGATATTATCTGCTTCTTCTTTAGGAATAACACACAGCTTATCTTATCTGACCCATGACCTAATGTCACAGTGACCCAGTGCTGTGAAACTAAGGTATCACTCACCTCACATATTCTGTACTGAGAGTAAATTCACGGTGAGCTTCCTCCTGACACCATAAACCTGTCTGTTACTCAGGCACTAGAAAGGGATGAATGATCCAGGCCCATCCTGTTCTTGCAGTGGTACTGTGCTGTAAAGGAATATGTTACTAAGATGAAGGTCTATGAAACAAAACAAAAAAAATCATTATACTTGATAATATTGACTTCTAAGAAAAAAATCTGCTTTCCCCTTCATTTTTAAAAAATTTTGCATGTTTTGGATGGGACCACAATATAAGTAACAACTTTGAGAAATCATTATATATTTTTACAGCTCCACATTTTGAAAATAAAAGATAAGCCCAATTCCTTTCTCAGATGAATCTGAAGTTTTGCAGTGTAATACACTTGGACTGTTGTAAAGGAAAAAAAAAAGCCTTGAGAATTTCCTTCTTTTTAAAATTCTTCCACCACTGACTTGGGCATTGTTCCTCCAGGGAAAGGCATCCTCATGCAGTACAGCAGAGGGTCATGGGCTGTTTTCTGAAGTGGAAGCAGCTGTTTTGTGTGTTCACAGTGCCCCCTGAAAAAGGGTTGTGATGCTGAGTTGGCTAAACAAGGTGTTCCCCCTCTTTCTGCTTTCATCCTGAGGCACAGGGTGGTGTGGGCTCTCCTCACCTCCCTGCAGCAGTGCCCACACTTTTTACAGCCATAGTTCATCACAATAAACCTTACACAAGTGTCCTTCCCTTCGGGTGAGTTACCAGCCATGACACTTAGAGCCAGGCAAGCAGTCACAAGCAGCGCCTCAGCCTGCTGAGCAGGCACAGAGCTCTGTGTCCTGTCTGTGCCGTCACCATTTCATCCCCAAAGTGGCTGAGCTGGGCTCCTGACACGGCGGAATTTCAGGGCTACCTGATTTCCTGTCAGCAGCAACCCCACAGGAGATAATCACTCTGTGACCATGAAGTCTAAGGGTTAAGATAAACTTATTAGTTATCTTCTAGTGCAATGGAATTACATAGCAAACACCACTCCTCAAATATGATGTGACTCAAACCTCAGATACAAGTTGTCTAACATTTAACCCTACTGAATGAATATGCTATTGGGAAATAGCATATCCTGAATGGGGAGGGAAAATCCATAAGCCACTGAATCAGTATGCTGGCTGATGAGCCAGTGATGGTAGCCACTGTGTTGGACTGTCAGGCTTCAGAATGTGTTTTCCATATTTGAATACAAATAAAAACCTTTGAGCTTCTTAGTAAAACTAAGTCGTATCAAAACAATCTGTTTTCAGATTGAGAATGTCAGTTAGATTCCCCACTCCTCTTTGTACTTTTATTCTTTTATCTGGAAATGACAGGCAATGCACACTGTGCCTTAGGAGCAGTCCCAACAACTACTTCACAAAATGCACCAAAATGTGGTTCTATCTTAGTAGCATATATTAGCAAAAAGCAAATTTATCAAAATAAAATTCTACAGCTATTCTATTAATCTAGACCAACAGTATTTTTCAAACCATGCATACATCAAAAGCTAGACAACATATAAATAGCATTTCTACCTGTTTTAGTTTTTAAACTTTGTATCCAATTCCCACCGTTATCACCCCAGTGGTGGTGTGCCAGCATCAAACTGGGATAACAGTCAAAAAAAAAACCACAAAACCCCTTTTAAAGCAATCTAATGGAAAAAAATCCCTTTGTGAATGTACTAGAATAAGCATATGGCAATTTAGCCTAACCTCTAACACATTCTCATTCATTAGACGATGTCTCTGGAGAGAATATCAAGCATTATCTTGTAGGCTGTGCCACTCTTACAAATGCTGAATGTTTTGAGCAAAAAATTCAAGGAGTGAATGTTAAATATGAAATAGGTGTGAAGCTTCCTTTAAAAAACCTTTTGAAATGAGGAAAACTGAAGGCTAGAAGTCTCTTTGCCTAGCCAACTGATTATATCTATTTTAACCTGCTGTGGTTGCTTGGGAGCTGTTTGGCTAATCTCTGCCTTGTCATTAAGCTATACATTAGCAGGATGGAAATGGCATCACTGCACCATAATTCAGCAATGTGAATACAGAACAAGGGAGTGCAGAGCTATCGGTGGCAGTACAACAGCAGATAATAAGACTCTGTTACTCAAGCAGAATGTGTTATGTAAAGACAATTGCTGTGTAGAAGCAATAGCTCTAATCAGGTTAATTAGGCTGCATTCATGTTTCATTTATGGTGCAAGTGCCCTGTAAAATCAAAGCAGTCTACCTCCTCTTACTGCACTCCTTATACAGCCATCACCTTCTCTGCAACAGTCAACACCATATATTTTCATCTTTAAAAGAAAAAAAATCCCAAGATATTTCCCATTGCTTTTTAACAATCCCTTTTCTTCATTGTTTATGCCCAAAAGAAGAAAAAAGGAAAATATACAGGTTGTGTATAAAGCCTCTGCCCACATTAAATTTCCTTCCTCTGCAACCAAATTAGGCACTTGGAAATTGTTTGTGGAGGGCCTGTTTGATTGTGGAGTATTTATTTTTCATGTGTTTTCTTTCCATTAACATGACCTGTTGAAAGTTTAAGAAAAATTGTGTTGCCTTTAAAAAGTGTACCTCTTACCTTTTCTCCTTTTATCCATTTCCTTAAAGTGATAGATCTCCTGTTTATTCCCTCAGAACTAGCTGGAATGATGTGTCTACTTTGAAGAAAGGATTAGAGCTCAGTGTTGTGACCCTCAAACTCTAGCTGTGTCTCCTCTCTACTTACTGCATTTATTCTGTAGTTCCTTTAAAGCAATAATGGGTACAACAATTCTGAGATCACTTTCTTTTCTCCCCCAAGGAAACAAGCCTGGGTAGAGAGGAGTTATTAAAAAGAGAGAGTACATGCTGCAAATGAAGAGAAAATGGCAGCCTCCACCATCTTAATTATTATAGTTGTTATTTTAGCAATCAGGTATCCACATGGTGATTGTAAGCTTATATTCAGTGTACTTCATTAGAAAAAAGAAATGCAGTATTTTCACTACCCATTTAGAAAAAAATTATTCATGTTACACCTTAATTATAAATCTTTTTTTAATCTTGAAAAATGCTGTAGATCTTTTTCAATATGTATGTGTTCCTCACACAGTATTTTCAATGAGCTATTAATGTTTAAATAAATATTCTTTCTCATACAGTTCTGTACTTTATCTTATACATTCTGCCCTGTGGAATGGAGCTAGTTGAGCTCAATATGATAGCACAATATTACTGCAGAGGTCAAGCTGTGGCAGTGATGAGCAGGGTGAGCGAAGCACGAGTTTTGCATGTTATCACTTACAGTATTACATTGCTGCTGTGCATTTACTTCCATTCTGGCCGCAAAAAATGTAGCTGTTTGTAAAGATGTTTCTGGCTACATCTCACAGCACCAAGGTGTGCTGCTGAATTTCACAGGGCTCACAAACATAGTGTATCTTGTCATAGCTCCCAGGACATAGCGCCTTAGGAGAAAACATCAAGGAAAATCTGTGTGCACTTAATTTTTCACCACCTGAGCTCACACTGAACAAAAACATAATTATTAATCTCTTTTAGTGGTTCATATGTCTACTATATACTTAAATATTTTACCAGACAGATTTCATTTCAGGGAAGGTCTGACTACCCATACAATTCTGTATAACTCCCTTCATGAAGGAAAGCTGTGATACTAAAACACTCAATATTTCAGGAGGTCTTGGTAGTGAAGGAATCCTCATTTGATGCCTGGTGGAGGAATGATGGAGTAGAGGGACACTGCAACCCTGACTCCAGCCCAGGTGCCCTGGCATCACAATAATGAACTTCATTACTCCTCAGTCAGGTGGCATCACTCCAAGTAAATAATGTAAAGGACTGTTTGATGGGGCCTGCAGTAAATGTGTCTTCAGGCCCGAAGGTGAAGACCTCAGGACTTGGGTTTAGGTTTCACCCTTCTCCTCCCTGATGGACAGCACCAGCAGAGAAATCTTTGTTCCCCTCCTGGAGGATAAAGCCTGGCTGCCTGACTTAGCACAGTGTTTGCTGTGTTGCACCTTCCACAGCCTCATGGAAATACCAGGTATACATTCCTGAGCTCTCCTTCCTGCCCCCTCAGTAACCTTTGTATGCAGGTGGTTTTTTACATGATATTTAATTTATCATTTGAGCAAAAGACAAGTTTAAATTCAAAGTAAATGTTAAACACTTGCAAAAAAAATACATATAACTGAAGTTAGAGAGCAAACTCCCTCCTGACATGGTTTTGCTAAGGATTGATCTAAATGTTATTCCTACAAGTGGGAAATTCTGGATATATTTCCCCAAGAGTGACAGCAGAAATAGCCCCATGAGAACCTACTGGGAAGTTCCCAATGGTTCCAACTCACTGAGGTCCTGCTGGAAATTTAACTCACTTCTAATTTGATTCTTCTTAGAAACAAAGGTATTAATTTCCCTCCTGTTTTCTTAGTATAAACTTTCACTGTTAAGCACAGGTTAATGTGATGGTCTTACTCACAAGTTTTGTCTTTCCAGGTGTGGGTAACAAGATGTGGTAGATACCATGGAAAGGCAGTTTCTCATTGCATGCCTATGAGCTCTAAGGTGTCTCAAGCCTAAATATGTAAAATCAACCACAAATTCTCCTCTAAAAGTACAGTTTCAATGTGAGCAAGGTTTGTCTCCAAAGCAGTGAACCTCATGAAGAGTAAAATGTCAGGAGATTAAAGACATGGCTGGAAGAAAGCTAAATTATTTCAGTTATGATGGAGGAACTACATTTGTATAATTTTAATTTTAGTGGTTTTTTACTGTAAAAATAAAATGTAGAGAAATGGAGGAAAATAGAAAGCAGGATATTTTTAAAATTAAATCTCTTTTCCAGCCTATACCTGCCAAGGTGTCCTGCTGAATTTCAAAGGTCTCACAAACAAGGTGAACTATATAGAAAGTAAGGTAGCTGAAATCATGAGGGGATTTGAAGTTGTCAGCATTCATGACCTCAGAAATGTTTATTTTTTGATTGATCAATATGCATTCTAGAATACACTTATTTGTCAAACTAACGTGCCAAAAGAAACATGTGATATCACATGCCTTTATAAAAGAGAAACCCATCACATTCACCTTTACTTTATCCCCATCATGAGGGGCTTGATATTAGCCCTGGTTTTAACCCTGGTGGGTGAGTATCTAACTTATCTACTTTGAGGAATTTAAAAGGAAAAGGTTTCAGAACCTACATATAGTTCACTGGCAGATGTAAACTTTAACACGTTGTAGAAAAAATGTTTCATTACTTCTTTTGTTGTTTAAAGAAAAAAAAGGCATTTGGCTGGCACTGAAATAGAAGTTAATTAGAAAGGTTTATGCTATATGTGCAAGATGAGATATAGCCTTTCATACTACAGCACATTAACATTTTGGGGTTAGGTTTTTTTTCTGTATCATTTTATTCCTTCATTTTTTTCTTCTCTTTCAGGGAGCCAGCATCTTAATTACCGTAAGTAATTTTCCTATCAACTAATATAATTATAATGAGTGAAATTAAAAATAGAATCTGAAAAGTGTATCAATGTTTAATATAGCTTTACAACAGCTAATTTAGTTCAGGTGCAATGCAAAAATGAACAAATTCATCTTTTTTTGTTCCATACATTCTAATGCAGGTACTTTAATATATTCTGTATATTGTGTATAATATTTTATGGGAACCATTTCTTTGCAGAACCCGATTTCAGTGAAAACAAGGTTTATACATTTGATTATGAAACCACGCTTCTCAGTGGACTTCCAGAGAAAGGACTTGCAAGAGCTGGAATAAGAATAAAAAGTAAAGTGGAAATTAGTGGTATTGAGCCAAAACTTTGTCTTATTAGGGTAAGAAAATGTATTCAATTTGAAAGGTAAAATTCTCATCGTACTTAGTTTCCTTTTTAAGCTTATGTGAAATTATTAGGTTTCATCGTGTGTAGTGCTTACTCAGGGATAATGTAACTAACACTGTTATTTTTTATACAGTGCCCTAAATCCTATTTGCACTTTGCAAGGTAATTCTCAGCTCAAGCCAACCTTGGGCTTGAAGGATTTCTTCTGCTTTGTGGTCAGGGAGACAATGGAATGTAATTTGAAATGCACAATTATTTATTACTAGATCAGTTCAATTGTTTCAAGCTGTACAACCTAAGATTATTTAATCAACTGATTTCATAACCAGCAGACAAAAGGCAATAAAACATGCAACAGTATTTGCATATGATTCAATATTTAGCATAATTAATGTCATCCTTCTTTTTTCTGAGGGGTCCTGAGTGACATTCTTTGTCATCCTCAATTGTATGTTTTTACTGCTTGCTGAGTAATTACTGAGGGTTTTCATGATGTCAAATACACTTTTGTCTTTAACAGGAGCCTATGTGTGCTTATAATGATTGTTTGGAAATGCACACCTCAATTGCTTTACACAAACTCCATTAAGTCTTGTGTATGCAGGGAAGAAAAATGTTATTTTTAAAAACTTTAATTTGGCATATTGAAAACTTTAGGTTAAAAAGACTGGTGGCTGTCTAGTAAGTGCTTGTAAATGTTGTAGCCTTCCACCCTGAATTAGCCTGCTGTTATTAGGTATTTTTGTAAGTTCAAATTATAATAGACCTAGATGGAAAATATTGCTTTTGTAAGGGGATGGATTTCAGAATAAAAAAAAAAAAAATAAATAAATAAATAAATAAATAAATAAGAGTGGTAAGTAGAAAGCTTCCCTGCCGGAAAAGAGGCAGAAGCAGTCTTGTCCTCATCCCAGATCCTCCTTCATTCCTGCCTAAATGGCTCTTGGTGTGCCAGGGTGAGTCCTCACCAAAAATTGACTCCTGTTCTCTAAAACTTTCTAACATAATTTTACTGGTGTTATTGCATTTGTGAAAAGTTTCCATTTCAGAAATAATTTCAGGCAAGGAAAGGAGAAAAGGAAAAAAACCCTAACTTTTTGTGCAAGTTCGAAGCTAAAGGTAATAGTACATTTATTCCCTTCTTCTCTGGGAAAAGTTTATTTTGCTGCTGTTATATTTAAATTAGACAGTTTGGAGGGATGGTTCAGGGAATTAAACTTTCATCTGCAGCCTACTAGTTCACATTCAGCCCAAACAAAAAGCTGCATTTCCTGGGCAGTTTCCAGCTGACAATTTTTTCATCACAAACCAACAAGTAAGAATTGCCAGCTGTGTTCAAAACCAAGCAGACAGCCTAAGTCCTGCCTGGGCCCCAAGGGCTGGGGAAAACTACCTCGCCCTGACCCTGCAGAGCAGTCCCAAACCTGCCTGTATGCAATATGCCAGAAGCATGTCCAAGAGGCAGCATGAGGGATTTACTCTCTAGCAGCCTTCCCTGTAAGCTTCAGTTACTGGGGTTGGCAGTGATCTCCACCAACAATAACAAAAATAAATATGAAAGTGCAGTCTCCAGCGAC
This sequence comes from Passer domesticus, assembly GCF_036417665.1. Classification (NCBI taxonomy): domain Eukaryota; kingdom Metazoa; phylum Chordata; class Aves; order Passeriformes; family Passeridae; genus Passer; species Passer domesticus. The sequence continues at coordinate 50,584,652 of NC_087480.1, forward strand.
TTGCTGTATGAGGATTTAGGTTGTGTGGCTTTTTGAGAAATTAATCTGTGTCTTGCACCACATCGCCAGCCTGAGGTGTCAGAGAAAAGTCTCTTTAAATTGTCAAAATATATAGAAGGGAAGGGTCCTCTGAGAAACTAAGCTAAACATGCCCGTTCCCATGGGGTAGGAATTTTTCAAGTTATGCACAGTTTAGCATAACTTTCTACTTGTTTGGATGTGCCCCATGTTGAGGCTGGAGTGTGAAGTGCAGGGTGGGGTTGGAGCCAGTGCCTCAGCCTTTGGTTCCACAGCAAAACCTGTAGGGAAGGACAATTTCTGTAACCTGCTGTCCACTGCTCAAACTAATTCTGCATGTCTGGCTGGCCTAGAGGCCACGGGTTTATTAGTTTCAGATTGCTGCCTGCGCTCTGTGACCCCAGTGAGGGAAATGACAGAGTTCACAACAGGAGTTAATGATGCTTTATGCAACATTAACTTTCTCCTGCAATTTCCTGCAAGTCTTCCATACTACTTTTGGGTAGCAACCTGCTGCATGTGGCTCTTCTCTGGCTCATTTCTTTGCACAAGTCAACCTTTGGCAATATGGATTGTCTGTGAAACAGAACAGAGTGCAGTGGATATGGAAATATCAGCCATTTGCAGTGTTCTCTTTCCTTTTATGCACAGAAATATCTGTATCGACACATTTAGCTATGCTAAATGACAACTTCTAAGTTTCCCCTTTGAAGAAGCTTTGTGTTATTTAAAAGCTCATTTTTGACGTGATTAAAGTTCTAGATACTTATGTGTATTGAAAAAAAGTTAACTGGGGGAAAAAAACTGAAAGAGGAGTTTTATTCCCTCTTTGTTCTAGATTCACTCGATCGAAGCCGCAGAGTACAACGGTGCCTGGCCCACGAGCTCGTTCTCACGGTCACTGAAACTGACCCAGGCCCTCACTGGGCAGCTCAGTAACCCCGTCAAGTTTGAGTACAGCAATGGCCACGTTGGGAACATTATGGCTCCTGATTCTGTCTCAGATGATGGTCTGAACATCTACAGAGGGATAATGAACGTGCTGGAGCTGAGCATAAAGAAGACGCAGCATTCATACAGTCTACAGGAGGTGAGTTTTGGGTTTGGCCATTGTGGCACCTTTGTAAATAAATAAACTTCCACTTCAGAGTCTTCTACTGCATTTTCTGAATTCACCCTTGACATGAACTTCACTTATAAGAAAGACCTAAGCTTGGGAATTCATGATTAAGTTTCATATGGGACAACATTTGGTGGAGATATACTTAAACAGGACAACAGAAGAGCATATTTTTAAACTGGTTTATGAAAGTATTTCAGAAAATACATTTGCAGAATTAAACCCTTAGAAAATCTGGCTTGTGATTCCATAGAAAATAAACTGTAAAAGATGAAACCTACTTAAAATGGGAACACTGTATAAAACATGCTTGAAAATAGAGTTTAATATTTAAGTCATAATAACAATAATTTGACTTTTTCTACCAATCATATACTTTAATCTCTTCTAGCTCCTCTTTTAGGAAGAAAATAGTATACATGTCATAACATTACTTTGACAGTTGCAGTTGATGTTCAGTTGAAATTTCCACTGTTTTTCAAGTTTTTATATATTAGTCAAGGTCAATCATCTGATATTACTATTCACCACAGAAATTGCAATATGTTTAGTTTTTCCGAAACCGTATTTACATTTATTAGACTACATTCAATTCAGAGATCAGCAAAAGTCTTGAAATTATTATACTTTCATGTTATTTTTATTGAGCTACAGACCAGAGTACTCTAATTTTTTTACATTTATTTTTATATAAGTAGAGATGTTTCTGGGAAAGGAGCTAGATGATTTAATTTTTTGCACACTGTTTGCTGCACATAAAAATCCGTGTGGTGGTGTTGGATATTCTGCAACACTATTTTCTCATATCTAGTTTCACATCTTAATTCTTTCTAATTCAGTTAGCAATATGTTCTACTCTCACCACTACGCAATAGATGTGACTTCACCTTCTGGAATAATTTCCAAGTTTTCTTTGCTTTTCTGAGACAGCAACTGATTAATGAGCTTTGGCACCCATGCTTGACAACCTTGAGTCACTCTGCAAAGGAAGATAAACATTATTAGTCCCAAAATCTGAGCTGTAGAGAGGTTTAAAGGACTAACCTGGGAAAGTGTGCATCCCATCCTGTGGGTTCAGGGTGCCTGGGCTGGCCATAAACCTCACACAGCCGTGAAGTTCAGCTAGGCAGGAGTCTGCTCCATCCCACGGAACTCTCTGGGCCAGGTGTTCCTGTTTAAAGTCTGGAGATCCCCACCACACCCTGCAGTGTGCAGAGACCCACACCTGTATTTGCAGAGTGCAAGACTTCCAGAAAGCTTGGGCAATTCCTCTTTCGAGCCTTTACCAAAGACTCAGTGTCTCAGGGAATTCTGTTAAGCTGAAGATGAAGTGGGTACATCTTGCTTCCTAAACACCACGTGACCATTTCTCTGCTCTCACATAGCCCAGAGCTGATCTCTGCACTAGCTATGCTATAAATAACAATAATAGAAAAATCAGGAAAATAACTCTTCCTCCTAAAATGCAATCTAGCATTTTTCCTCTACAAAAATCTCACTGACTGTGGAGACTTAAAAGCTCTTATAAATGTATATGCTCAAAATATTATTGAAGAGCTCAGCTAAAACTGTGAACTCAAGAAGACCCACAGTCAAAACTCTGTTATCCTGATTTTTTTTTTTTTTAATTATTGCTGGTCATATTGTGACAGATCACCTGATATTGCAAGGCCTGTTCCATAGGCAATTGTAAGGTCTCTGTAAAAGCAAGTTTTGAGGGCAGAATGTCATCTCCAACCTTGAAATACTTTGCTGTTAAGATTTCATTCTGAATGATCAAATTATTTTGACACTTTTTTATTAATATTTTCTCAAAACATATATCATAATCAACAGCTCTAACTGAAAATTATTACTCCCCTTTTCTGAGGCTCCAAGTGAAACTTTAGGGAGATTTAGATCTCTCTGTATAACACTGATTTGGCTTACTGAAATCTGTACTTGTAAAAAAGAAAGTAATGATCATCATAATTTTGCTTCTGAAGAATATAAGGAAAAATAAAGCATTCATTTCCATTAGTAATTTTGAAAATGCAGAATTAAACAGGAAATTTCATGTGGTGAAGTGAAGCTTTGCGTAATATTAACCTTCTCTGATCCTGTTCTCATTTTTGCCAGGCTGGGATTGGAGGTATTTGTAACACAACATATGCAATCCAGGAAAACAAGAGAGCAAACCTAGTCTATGTGACCAAATCCAAGGACCTGGACAGCTGTGAAAAGAAAGTTCAAATTGTCACAGGTTCAGCATACACTCATCCATGCAAGACCTGCCAGCAGGTAAATCAGAGTGGTATTATGTACAAGTATTTTAAGTTCTTATGCACTATTCGAAATCCACATGATCTCTTAATTTCAAATACTAAAAATGAGGGGGAAATCAGGTCTGCTGTATCCAGTTGTCAATATTTTCTTTCTGTATGAAAATGATCCCAGAGAGAAGCAGAGGTCTGGGCTGCCCACTGTAATGTACTGCACGCACATTTGAGCTAGCTCAAGCTAGCTGGCTTGGAAACCATTAATTATCAGCATGAGTTAATTCACAAACTCTGCTGAGTAAAAAAATAGTCACGATGTCCATTTTCTGCTATTCAAAACAGGTACGGCTGAATTTTATTATAATCCTGTCTTTGAAATAAAAAATGTTGTGGTTCATGCAGCTGCTCTCCTCAGACAAATGTGTCTGCTTCTCGAGGGAATGACCAATTACTAAAATTTGGGAAAAGGAAAAAGCAGCTAACAACTCTTAGCAGCAAAAGTAATGGAGACAGGCAGAATGCCTGACCTCTCCCATGGAAGTGAGTGCACAGAATTCACATTGATTGCTCTTATGGCCAATGAACAAAACAGCCCTGGAAAACAAATGAGTTAAAGTGGGTGATGTAATAGCCTCTAGTCACAGAATTTCAAAGTTCACTGACTTTTTATTTTCTTTGTTTCATTTTTTTTATTTATATTATAAAGAGGAACAAGAATTCTCGTGCAACTGCTACTTACAATTACAAAATTAAATACACACGTAGTGAAGCTGTAATTACACAAGCTGATGTCGAAGAAATCCACCAGTTTGCACCTTTCAACGAGATAACAGGAGGAAATGCTATTGTAGAAGCAAGGTACCATACACATTCCTTTAATTCAGCAACCCAGTAATCTGAGTGAAGGTCTGTAAGTGAAATAAATCCTTTACTTCCATAGCCCATTGTTTGCCAGTATTTAATTACATAAAATCCCAAACAGCTCGTAAAAACAACCTCCTCTGTTAGTTGTAAATCTGAAACATGCACATCACTATCCAAATTTTGTTAGCTAATCTTGGCAGGACTTGACTTTTTATTTCTCAGGGAGATTTGATTTATGCCATAAAAGCCAAAACAAATGTAATTCCATCTGAGAAATTGTGAACTAATATATTTTAAGTAAAATACTTTGAAAGACAGTTACTCAGGAAAAAGAGTTCCCTGGAAAATAATAATGCAGTAAGAGATCCTTGGAGACTAGTTCAGAAGAAACCTAGATAGGACTTTGGATTCCTAAATACCTAAATTGGTATAATAATTCCTAAATACCTAAATTCCTAAATGGGCAGCTTGCAAATCTCCCATCAAAACTGTTTCTTGATAGGAAATTGGGTTTTATTATAAAACAATTGGGCATAAGATATGTTAAATGCATTTTCTTTTTCTCAGCAAATTTTGCATATTTCCTAAAGAAATTTGGGGCAAAACACGAATATGGTTGTCTATGAAATTGTGCCCAAATAGCTCAAACTTTCAGTATTTTAAATTTTTTCATCTATCAAATTCATTCATTTAAAAAAAAAATTCAGTTACTTATTTAATTATGGACTCTGTAAATAGCAGTGCCCTACTGAAGGGAGAGGCTTTTTGCATAAATTTCACAGTGCAGAAGGTGTTCTTCAATTCCACTCTACAGCTGCTGTAATCTTCATTGCTCCATTAGGTTCTGCAAGGATCTGTTGGAAACAGCAACATCAGAAAGTTTGTGTCAGTAACTGACTGATTAACTTCATATACATAATGAACCTGTTCAATCTGGCTAACCAAACAAAACTAAACAAAAAAATAGTTAAAGTGGCTTTACTATCCTACTCAATCAAGGTGTAGATAGACGCAACTGCAGTGTTATTATGAAATTATAGGTTTTTGTGAGTCAGAATTAGTCTGGTGACCATGGATTTATGATGCTTTATGCTCTCCTTGTGCAGCCTGTAGAGATTGTCTTCAGTAAGGTCTTTCGCAGCTCTCAAAAGGGTAGTACCTTTACTTTTCCCATTTTCTCTGCATTTTTGTCATTACCCAGCTGAAGGGGACAAATATAAAATAGTTGGGAAGATGTGACTATCTCACTCAAGTCCTCAGAAGTTGTTTCCACAATGCATTCTCTGTTAAAAAAGTAATCTATCAAGGCACTAGGAGCTGAGTTTTCAGATCTGCTCAGCATAAGACTCTTGCAGCTCCTTTGAAAGCCAAGAGAGGTTTCACTACTGTTTCACCATTTTAATCCCATCTTTAGCATTCATTTGCTCTTCTCTTCAGAATACAGCATTTTCCCATCTATTCTAGGCAGATATATCTCTTCCCAAAACAATGAAAATGAAGACATAATAGATTCATCATGATTTGAAAGGGGGAGTTAAATCTGCCCGAGTGTACCTGACGTTATACTTTGTGACCCAAATGCCCTTTCAATAATATTGTATAAAATTTCAAGAGAGAAAAAATCTCTACTGATTCTCTAGCAGTTTCTATTCAAATTCCAGTGGCTTGTCTGTAAAGCAGTTATATGCTATTTTTCTGCAGCAGTTCTCTGCAATCCATATGGAAGGAGTGAATAGAAATGATACAGAAGATCATAGAGATTCCAAAATAAACACACCAATTTTCTACAGAGATTTTGAGAGACTCTGTAGTGCAGCAATATTGCTTTTGGAATGTTTTCTGTTGTTCAGTACAAATACCTAACTTTATTATAGTGTCCTAAATGACCCATTTTAAACATAATTGGTAGGATAGGCTGCATCTCTTTAGCTGAAAATGTAAAAAGATAGCAAATATTTACAAAGACAGTCTCTCATTGGAATTATTCTTAATAACAAATGATGAAGGTGTGTTGCTTCTCAAAAAGTTTTCCAAAGGTTGAGCACTTTTCCAAAGACTAATCCTGAATTCATGTGGTTCTTTTCTTTTAAAATCCAATTTAAAGCTTCATGAGAACCTTCTTTTGTAGTCCCCAGGATATTCAGCTTACCAAACAAAATGGGGAGGGAATCGTAATAGTTCAAGTAAAAGGATTGTAGCATTTCTTATTGTATCTAAAAACTTTCAGTTCCATTTGAAGCTTCCAGGAGAGACACAGACACATAACAGCTTTTATGAACTTCTTAAAATGTTTAAATTAAATTATAATTTCCAAGCAAGTTTCCCATCTGAGCCCATAGTTTGCTCCTTAAGACACAGCAAGTACTTCCCGTGATATTCTTCAGACCACAGCCTCTCACCTCCCTCTTCTTCCATAAATTCTCAAGCCCGGTTTTTCCCAATGGAAGGCAAAGTCTGGCTCTGCTCTGAGCCCTGTTGTGCAAGTGCACACCTCCTCAGAGTATGGTTCTGAGCAGCATGCCCAAATGCATCTGGCTGTAAATACCCTTAGTAACAAAACCTTTTGTAGTTGCATTGCAATATGGGGAAGCAGAATTACTGGGCTGGTTTGTTTTTTGGGTTTTTTTTAGTTTGTATCCTACATCTTCTGATGTTTTATTCCTGGGTTCTCCATTCCAGGCAGAAACTTGCTTTGACTGATGTGCAGAAGCAGAGGGCAGAGGTCCCACCAAAAGAGTACCAGAATCGTGGATCTCTTCAGTATCAGTTTGGCAGTGAATTGCTTCAGCTTCCTGTCCACTTATTCAAAATAAAAGATGTGGAAAGCCAGGTAAAGCCCAGCCACTGGACAGATTCTTTGTTGGAAATTTAAATCCCTGCATGTGGGAAATGATGCATGTAAGCTTCCTGCATTTTCATCTTACTACAGATAGAGGAAAGCCTGCAAGAATTAGTAGAGGCCACCTCTGACCAGCTTCCCAGTGATGCACCAGCAAAAGCTCTCAAGCTTCTGCACCTCTTCCGTGCAGCAAATGAGGAGAATTACGAATCGGTGTGGAAGCGATTCTCCAGTCGGCCAGCCTACAGGTACAGGCAATAAAGGTGGTGCTGCTGCTGCTGGAGAACCTCTGGGATGCCTGTGTTCAGAGGCAGACTTGGAAAATGCTGCTTGCCTTTCCCATTGCAGGCGCCACATTTTGGATATAATTCCTGCAGTGGCCAGTCACCGTGCGCTCCGGTTCCTGCGGCACAAAATGGAAAGGCAGGAGCTCACCAGCTGGGAAGTGACTCAAACTGTGCTTGTGGCTCTGCACTCCAGCACTCCAACTTGGGATGTGATGGAGGAAGCAACGGTAGGATTCTCTAAACACTCTCAAACCACTCTGCTGATTCTAGCATCTGTTGTATTTATTCCCTTGACAAGATAGCAAAAGCTTTGAAAAGACAAAGGATTTGTATCCTCTAGTGAGGTTGAAAGGGCTTTGTTTCCTGAGTGTCTTAAGGGGAGGAGAATGCAAATCAAAATGGCAAAAATGAGTCCGGGATGAAACAGGAAATAAAGATTAAAATACCCCTGAGGGACAGAGGTTATTGCTGCAAACAATGGCTTCTGGTGTCTCTGTTTCCAAATGTACTTTATAGTTACATCAGATTAGATCTCTGACTGTCTACAAAGACAAGGGAGCAAGAAATACATATTTGTTATATCCATGTATTTGTCCTAATTTCCCTAAAAGGATGGGTATGAATTTGAGAAGATCTGTCAAAACCATAGGAATTATATCAATGTGAAGGCCATGTAGGAGGAAGTCTAATTATTTTTGCAATTTTTTCTGTGTACACAGGCTTTAATCCCAGTCTCAGATGCAAGAATTTATCTCTGCCTTCCCTAGGTAGAGACAATGAACCTCAGACTAGAGTTTTTCCCCCAGTGAAAGCCCTGACAGCCCAACTACTACTATGTGCTGGTGCTCTCTTCCCACACAAGAAACCAGTGGGCTGGTGCCTCCTGTCAGCTCCTACATTTATAAAAGTTGTTCCTGTCTGCCCAAGTAGTGAGGTCCATTCACAACAAATCTCAAATTCATTGTACCTGTAGCTAAGGCAATCACAAAACATGATGAATGTTTCTTCAATAATGTGCATTTTTCCATTCCATGACTGGGTAATTTCTTCCATTTAGATTATAGGCTATGCCAAATTTAAATGTGAAACACTGTAAAAGACACAGATCTGCCTTCCAGATCTTACTTGGTATTACTTTACAATTGCACTGTCAAACACAGTACTGTCCACAGATTAACTGAAAATCCATCAACCAAAAAAATAAATAAAATCAAAATCCTGGTTTCATTGGGCAGGAGTATATTTTTCAATAACATTTCATTAATGGTAGTAACGACCAACTGCCTTCTCCCCAGCTCATAGTAAAGAAGCATTGCCCACGCTCGAGCTCCGTGCTTGGGAAGGTTTGCCACCTCAGCTACGCGTCCCTGTGCCACAAGCAGTGCTCCTCGTCAGACTCCTGCTCCGAGTGTCTCCAGGTAACCACGGGGTTATTTATCATTTAAAAGAGAAATTAAGCCTTGAGTTCTTTCTTCATTATTCAGAAAGCTGTATTTTGCTTCACTACAGTGCTTCCTTTGGGGAAGGGAACCCCAGTTGGTTAAATACAGCATTTTTATCTTTAGATTAGCACACGAAAGAGAGTGAGAGAAAGAAGCACACAATTCATAACATTTCTATCTGAGTGTCTCTGAGTGCTTTGTTGCCAATTATTAATGAAGTCCCCTGACATTGCTCGAAAATACTTTAAATATAAGTATTATGTATATTTATAAATTAACGAAGTGGTACAAAAGCCCAGGTTTTTGTCAGAATTAATGTATCCTAGCCAGAAGCAGAGCCCATTCATCAATATAGGTTATAAGGTTATTGTAACACCAATAACACCCTCCCTGTTCTACACTGCTTTTAATCAGTATGGCCTCAAAACAATTTGAGTAGTCATTAAATAGCATTTCCCAGTTCTAAAAATGCATGTCATGTTTTATGGAGCCAACCACTCAGCCAGGAACAGGGAGGGAAAGAGAAATATGTGTTTAGTCTTTGGCACTCGTCAATCCACCATCCCCAGTGAGAGCAGGGTGTACCAATTACACTGTGTGCCTGACATGATGTTTTTTCTGCAGTACATAGGCATGGCCAACATTCCTGCATTCGTCTCCTGTGTTACAATTGCCACCAATGCTCTTGAATTAATTAAATCTGAGAAGCCCTGTGTCAGAGAATGAAAATTCTTTCCCAAAGCAAATGATTGTTTAGGCTTATTCAGTGCATTTCCAGTGTTCCTTCATTTGGTCAGCAATATCAAGTAGACTGTTTCTGCACCATCAAGGGACCTCAAATGCGTTATTTTAAAATACAGAATCTGTATTGAAATTATTCTCTAACATCCCAGTTGCTTTTTTAGAGCCATTTGTTATCATTTGAAACTGTTATCTATTAGGATTTAGTTCTTTGCTTTTATTCAGCCTTCAGAAAACTACTTCTAATCTTGCCATACTAATGGAAGTGTGATGCAGTTGCTTACAATGAAAGCTGTAAAATTACCTAATTGTTGACAGTGATCTTATTTTCCATCTAATAATCCACACTGAAAAGAGGCTGTCATAGCTGGTAAAGGGCACCACCACTATCCATATCTTCAGGAATGTTATTTAAGGGTCTGAAGGTTTAACTGTATCTGTATTTATATGTCTCTCACTTCAACCATGAGAGAGATGCCCAAGAAGCATTATTTCAGGGTTCCCAACTTACCTTGAAAGGCAGTGGGCACTAGGTCCAAGCTGTTATTTTTTCCTTTTAAAATCTTACTTGATAACTTTAAGGTATAGTGAGAAGAAGCTGTTCATTGCAGCTACACTTGTTCTATGAATAAAATGTTCTATTCATGAGGAAAAATAAGAATTTGAAAATATTTAAAATAAATGAATTGAACAAACTGAAATTATGAAAGTCAAACCCCAGAACAGGCTGGTGAATGGAATATAGATAAGAGCTGGAACTGAACTCAACAGATTTGTTTTCATTTTTCAGCTCCTTCATGGCTTTGCAGGAGAGGCATTGAGCAAGTCTAGCACAGAAGAAATTTCCCTGGCTTTGAAAGCCCTTGGAAATGTAGGACATCCAGCCAGCATCAAGCACATCAAGAAGTTTTTGCCAGGATATGCAGCTGGTGCCTCAGATTTACCTCTCAGGGTCCATGTGACTGCTGTGATGGCCCTGAAAAACATAGGCCTAAAAGACCCCAAAATGGTAAGGACACAAACCTGCCTCTTTTGCCCTTCTGACTTTCACTGACAAGGCTTCTAATAGATAATGGGCGATGTGGGAAAAACAGATCTATTTTTTTAAAGATAACATTATTTAAAAAAAAATACTTAGCCATTCCTTGGTAGGCATGTCTTATTTCTTTTGACATTAACCTCCAGTATTTCAGACTGCAACAAAAAAAATCCCATTAAAAGGATACATTCATTGTTGTTGAAGACAAATCAGTATTTCCATTACCAACATTTCATTTCCAAGGACATTAGACAGAAAACTAAATTATTGACCCAAATGTGTTCAGTACTACTTCACCTTTGGTATGTGAGAGAACCACAAAACAAGGTTTTCAGAGAATTGACATTTAATACTGAGTGTCACATCTAATCGTAATTCAAGACCAGATTTTATTGTAAATAGATACCAGAGGTTTGCATCCTAATTACAAATTTACAGACATTGTATGGGCTTAAGTCATAAACAGAACATTTACTAAATGTGACTTTTGTCCCTGACTGAGATAATTATTGGATCTCACATACAATGCTTATACCAGCATACTCTCATGTACCACAGACAACACTTTACAATCGTTTTCACTTTGAAGCAATTTGCTTTTAAATAGAATCCTTTTCAAGCTTTTCAAGATCTTTTTCCTGATGTTGAAATTTCTTGTTTTATATAAGTAAATTCTTAATATAAAAGTAAAATAAAAGCTTTCATTAACTATTCACCTACTACTCAGTATCAGTGTTTCCATTATACTAATTTTTTGCATGTGCCTCCCAGTTTGAGTGCACATATTGATCCACAGACAATAGTGAGCCAGGGTATGCTTTTAACCAAAAGAATAAAGAAACAATTTAGTGGAGTGCAGGAGCTGGATGGGGAAATGCAGGGGAGGGAAGGGAAAGAATTGCAAGGGTAGAAGTTAAAGTATTTTCTGGGGAAGAAAGAAAGCAAATTTGGTGTTTGAGACCAACACTGCATCTCTGATTGCTCTTTGGCCTGGCTTTCCACAGGTGCCCCAGACCACTCACTTTCATTTTCTATGCATTTTCTTTGGAGAACATTGATCTGGAATAAGTTAATGATTGTGACCACTTTTTTATTGTTCAAAAAACATTCAATGCCTGGGTTGCAGCTGGGTACACACCCATATTTGGATTAAGCATACTTAATTCATGACCTTTTTTATTGTTTAATTTGAAAAGCCTCATTTAGGCCTACTGCATCTTTTTCACCTCGCCTACATTGACATTTGATAATCAACATATTCAAATTCATAAAACCAGTCAGGTTTCTCCAAAGTTTGCTGAAGTTTCCTGTGTCATTCTTCATTACAGCTCATGTATGTGCACTCTCCAGGCAGGACAGGGCTGTGCAGAAGGTTTGCCGGAATGGTGGCACATCATCCATATCCATTTTAAACTTAGGGCCAAAGGGTTCTGTGCCCCCCTGGAAACTGCAAAAGTTCCACTACTAAATTGGTCTTCATAGTGAATATTACTGAGGGCAAATGTCAACCACAAGTACTACTAAGGAAATTACATTTATTGCATTAAATGTTGGTTTAAGCTGCCTATATGGTATTAGAGATTTCTGATAATAAATTGGATTTTGTTTCATTTTTATTCTATTATTTAGCAGAAAGTACCCTAGAAGATCATATTATTAGAAATAAGTTGTACCTTTATGCATAGGAATAAGTGATTACTGAAATCATTTCTCAGGTATGTAATGGATTAATGAAATCTCTTTTACCTAGAATGGGATAACTCAAAAAGGATAAAAGATTTGATGTAGAAGTTATCTAGTGAAGTTCCTTGGCTTTGATTGTGTAGGAAGTCAGCCTACGTTACCATATTTCCCCTTCCAGCCCTTGGACTATGAAACCACAAACGGTGTTGCCATAATAATTAAATAATCCAAATTTTTATTGTGCTATTGATGAAACAGCACATTCACTGGTGTTGGGTAATTACTAGCAAAATGTTCAAACACATAATAAAACTGGATGTACCTATTATTTTCAGGTCCAGTCTATTACCCTTGAGATTTTCCTGAACCAAAAAATTCATCCTCGAATCCGAATGTTGGCTGCAGCGGTTTTACTTGAAACCAAGCCAGGTCTTCCAATCGTGATGACATTAGCTGATGCTGTGCTGAAGGAGCCTAGCATGCAAGTGGCAAGTTTCATCTACTCTCACTTGAGAGCCCTGGGTAGAAGCACAGCTCCAGATCTTCAAGTGATGTAAGGAAAATTCCCTTCCTAGAAGAAACACTTATTGCAAGGTAATTGAAATGTTAATGTGCTCACCAAACTTTTTCAGAGCTTCTGCCTGCAGAATGGCTGTCAGAGCACTAAGTCCCAAGTTTGACAAGTCTGGATACCAGTTCAGCAAGGTTTTCCGCTTCAGCATCTTTAAAGGTATGTGGGGAAAAAAATTGTACAGTATGAGAGCCCAATTCTCCTAGCCAGCTGTTAAGCTGCATGTTCTTCCTCCATATTTTCCTCTCTTCAGTGAAAAAAAAATGAGAATCTCAGGCTCTCCATTTGAAGAGTGTTTATGTCGCTGTGTGTTTTGCATTATACACTGCCAGCATGAAATTACCAGAGGGCTTGTGGGGCTCTAACCCTCCGTTTTCATTACTCAGGAAGGCACATGCTCCTGTATCAAATTCTGCATTCTCAGTGGTGCTTAACAATTTCATACCATTGTTCAGCACCAAACAAACAGAAGGGACCTAAATTACTGCTGAAGTGGATTAATTTCTACCAGTGTTGAACACCTACAACTCCTGCTGCATCCAAATGTAATGCTAAATACTCCTCACCCCAACAACTGTGGCCACTGAAACAGAAAACTCTGAAAACATTCAGATGTGACAATTGCTTGCACCCATGAGCAGCTACATCAGGTTTATTGTCTAAAGATTTTTCTTGCATCTTCCTACCAAGATTCTTTCCTAGAATGAGCAGATCCATGTGTGGTATCTGGAGACTGGCCAGTTACATGAGAGTTGCACACAAAAATGTAGATAAAACAGGGAAGGACCAGATTAGAAGACAGGTTTTGCTGGGCCACATTGTAGTTTTTTGCTATGTTCCATGTATGTTATTTTTCTCAGTAGATTTTTTTAAGCAACACCTCTATGTAAATGACCATGACAGCCTCAATGATTTGGCATATGTAGCTGGTAAACTTGGGAGATTATAGCTCCAAACACAGTCTCCTCACACATGTTGTTTATCTATCAGGAGTTGGATGTTTTTAGAACTTTTGTTATTCACTAGTATGTGTTAAGATTCTTTTCAAAGAGACTCTGAAACATCTGAAATCCACAGTGCTGAGCATACAAGTACTGCTGCCTCCTCTTTGGAGACAGGGGTGTGGTTTAAAAGACTTTTGTAAATCTTATTGTTGTCTTGCCCCAGTTTTGTGGGGTTTACGTGACCATTTAATGTGTGCTATAATATAAATAAATATAAAACATACTGTAAGAATCACAATAATATACTATACATGTGCTTGCTCCCTCAGTGATGGAGAGAGCAAGTGCCCAAAGAAACGCAGTCACTAATACACACCATGTGAACTTTTGTACTATTAAAATACATTCAGGGACAGATACATTTTCTGTTAATATGAAAATATGTGTTTCTTGGTTTGGGCACTCATTTTGTCTTCTAATTTTTGCTTTTAAAATTAAGCCATCTAAATTTTCACACAGTGAGAAAGAAGAGTGCAATATGTATGAGGGATGCTTGCAGGAGTCTATGTGAAATGGAATACTTTATTTTGGCTGTAGCCTGGAGATGGAGTACATCAGAGAATTGCTGTTACTTCCTGGTAAAGGCCATTGTCAGTAATTTGGCTACCATGGATTGGTAGGTCCTCATCCTGAAAAATAAAAAAAAATATCTTTTTCTCCCACATGCTAATCTTAGACTTGCATAACTCAGCTAAATTAAGTCAATCTCCTGCTACACTAGTATGGGAAGAGGATCCATCCTCCATGTTTCTAATTTGATTTGTCTCCACTAGCCACAGGTAAAATGTGTTTCTGTGAGTCCATTCTGGACAAGTTACCATAGTGACGGCCGTAATGCAGTACCTATTTCCTTGATAAAAACAAAAATCTGCCCCCAGCATCACAGATCTTTGTGGTGCTAGATGCTGAATTTTTAATGACAGGAAATAGTGTCAGCTGAATCTATCTCTACTCTGGAATTTGTCACACATGGCCACCACAAATAGTATTTCATGTTCTACACATCGCTACTAAAATCAAAGGGGTGATTCAGGTTCTGCTCAGTGTGAGGACTGTGAGAATCTGACTCTCAATATGCACAGATTCATCTGTACTGATGTTTATGCATACCAAAGACCGCTTTCTTTGCTCACTAAGTTTTGTTTCCCCCCATCCTTGGGGCAAGACGTTAATCAGATATATGCAAGTGTCATCAAACTCTCATGGTGAAACGGCAAATATATTCTTGGAGCATTAGCAATATGTAATTCCTGAGGTATGGAAAATATTCCTGCTCTCTTCAAGTCAATGAATTCTATATATAGTCATTTAATAATTTCTAAGCAATACTTCTTATTAAGTATCAGGAAGTACTATGGACTTTTTAACTAAGGGTTTTGTAGTAAGAATGTAAAAAAAAAGCTTTAACAAATTCACTTAGAATACTGTGCCTCAGTTTTAGTGTCCTGTTCACAAAACACCTGGCTTTGCCTTTGCTAAGCTCATGCTTAGCAAAGAGAAAAACTAGTCTTCACATTTCAAAATTTCCTGTCAATTCACTAGTAAGGTCCTGGTGTGGCACCACTTAGTTGTTTGTTTGCTTGTTTGTTTTTAATAGGATCATCATTACTATCTACTGAATGTTCTCCACGTGTTCCTCTGTCAAAAGTGGGGTGGCATAAATACCAGTGTCTTGATTCCAGGAGTTGTGTCTGAGTCTCATACATTGTAGGTAGATAGCACCCAGCACTTTGGATAGCACAGTAGATTCATACAGCAAAACAATGAAGGCAATGTGGCAAAACTACAGTTCATAGATATTGCCCTATTCTCCAAAGGTGTAGGAACAGGAGAGGAGGGCTAGAAGGAAGCACAACAATGATGCCTACATATCCTGTCAGCCTTGTTACTCTTGAAACCAGAGGGATTTTTTTCCTCTAGAAAAGCAGAGGGATTACTTTGACTCATAAAAAAGGACAGGATCTAACTGTGTCAGAACTGAGAAGAATCCCTGACTGTTATCTCTACCTAAGAACATTATGGATGATATATCTAAGTAGAGAAATAAATATAAACAAATTGTTTGCTCAAAGTTCATTCACAACTTATCAATAATTTAACAACTGGTACATTTCATGTAAGGGTTACAGCATTTGGGACTAGATTTATTAAATAGTTTTTGAGTCATTTGAGAGACAAATCTACAGCTCACCATCTGTCCTTACAGGACATCTGTATCACTTTCCCTGAACTATTAGCAAAGGATGGCAAATCTGTTTTCATTTCTCATCTCCTTAGACAAGGTGCCCTAAATGACGTTTCATAAAAGCATTTCATAAGCTGATTTTACAGAGTGTGACTGGATGTAAATGATATGGACAAGCATATTTTCCATACTTGGAGAAGTTCACAAGGTGGGCCCATAGGAATTTCAGGAGGTTTAACAAGACCAAGTGCCAGATGCTGCACATGGGTCAGGGCAGCCCTCCATATCAATCCAGGCTGGGGAGTGAACAGATCAAAAGCCCTGCCAAGAAGGACTCGGGGGGCTGGAGAAGGAGAGCCTGGACATGAGCCAGCCATGTGGACTTGTAGCCCAGAAAGCCAATCGTGTCCTGAGCTTCAGCAAAAGAAGCCAGACCAGCAGGACAAGGGGAAAATTCTGCACCTCTCCTCTGTTCTTGTGAGCCCCACCTGCAGTGCTGCATCCAGCTCTGGGGCCCTCAGCACTGGAAAGACATGGACCTGTTGGAGCAAGTCTTAAGGAGGACCAGAAAGATGATCAGATGGGTTGAACACCTCTCCTATGAGTAAAGGCTAAGAGAATTGGGACTGGAAATCCCAATAAGTCTGGAAAAGAGGTGGCTCTGGGGTGACCTAATTGTGTCCTTCCAGCACCTGAAGGGAGTGTGCAAGAGACCTGGAGAGCAGCTTTGCACAAAGGCAAGGAGTGACAGGATAAGGGAGAATGTGTTCAAACTGAAAGGGAATCAGTTTATGTTAGATATTATGAAGAAATTCTTTACTATGAGGGTGATCAGGCACTGGCAAGCTTGCCCAGAGAGGTTGTGGATGCCCCAGTTCTGGAAGTATTCAAGGCCAGGTTGGATGCAGATTTGAGCAAACTGGTCTACTGGAGGGTGCCCATGCCCATGGCGGAAGGTTGGAACTGGATGATCCTTGAGGTTGCTTTCAACCCAAACCATACTATGATTCTATGATATAGCAAAAGCAACTGGAAAAATGGCATAACCACCACGCAGTGACCAGTGAGCTTGTAGCTTTGCCCATTATTAGTTTAAAATTCAGAATATTTTGTTATAACTGTTATAACCAGTTTTATAGCTAAGTTTTCTGGCCTTCCCATATGACATTGGTTATTAAATTAGTAAATAGATATAATCTGCACACTCTGACCTAAAAACTAACTGTGCTGTGTCTTACTGCCTATTTCCCTGCAGAGTTCCTTATGAGCGGGCTGGCAGCTAAATATTTGGTATTGAATGATGCAGGTAGCTTAATTCCAACTGTAGCACTGTCCCAGATACAGACACATTTCCTTGGAAGAGTGGCTGATCCCTTGGAGGTAATTTGGTCTACCCACAGTTTGCCTTCTAATCCCTTCTTACAACCATCCTCCACTGGCATCTGTGCTTTACTTCTTCCCACAGGTAGGAATAACAGCTGAAGGACTGCAGGAGCTGTTTGCCAAAGGTTACACTCCTGACAGGGACTGGGAGACTGACTATGACTTCAAGAAAATCCTGAAAACGGTAAATTCTGGGGCAAAAGAAAATCTCTGATATTGCTTTCTCAGATGTTATGAAGAATCAGGCTTTTTTCATCTTCTCACACAGCTCTCTGACTGGAAGGCATTCTCCAGTGACAAACCTTTTGCATCAGGCTACTTGAAGATGTTTGGCCAAGAGCTGTTTTTTGGTGGACTTGATAAAAACGCCATCCAAAATGCACTGCAGGTATCATTTTTAAAGCACCACTACCCAAGCATCAAAAGCTCTAAAATACTGTTAGTTTCATATATTCTCTCCCTTTTATAAATTCATGGTTGGGTTTTTTGTCTCTAGTATTAATCAAGGCAAATAAGGTCAAGCTTTGATCAGGATTATTTATAATGATTGCTGGCAGAATTTTCCCTGAGGCGTAGTTAATGACACGGATCATGATATTCAAGTTCTGCATATTTAGACATGTTGAACTCTGTAATTGCAGGCATGGTATGGATCTGATGAAAAAATCCCTTCACTAAGGAGAATAATCAGCAGCCTTCAAAGTGGTGTAGGGAGGCAGTGGACCAAAGCTCTCCTGTCCTCTGAGATCCGCCGCATTGTGCCCACCTGCACTGGCTTCCCGACAGAGACCAGCTTCTATTACTCTTCTATCACAAAAGTGGCAGGAAATGGTAGCGTATCTCATTGCCCTAGCAATACAAACATTCTTGCTAGAACTGGAGGGAGTTTTTAACCCTTTCCTTGCTTTCTTTTTAATAGTTCAAGCACAGATTACACCTTCTCCAAAGTCTGATTTCAGATTGACTGAGTTACTAAATGCCAATATTAGGTTGAGATCCAAGACAAGTCTAAGGTAGGTATTTAGTATAAAATAAAAAAATATATATTTTCAAGTGACAGAGACCACAAATATCCAGCAGCTGAATATTGCATGAACATAATTATCCCCTCCTTCTACCTTTTCAGCATGGCCAAGGAGATGACCTTTGTAATGGGAATTAACACACACACAGTCCAGGCAGGGCTGGAAGCACGCACCAAAATGAATGCTCATGTACCTGTGAATGTTGTTGCCACTATCCAGATGAGGGAAAAAAGTATCAAAATTGAAATTCCGCCTTGTAAAGATGAGACTAACGTAATTACCATAAGGTAAGACATAGCACTTAGTATCTTTCTACGTAGCAAAGCAGTTACCCAGTTATATTTAGGAATCTTGTGTCTGACTTACAGCTCAGATAAGTGGTGGTGATTGGTATAGTTAATGTTTTTTTTTAAATGAAGTGACATGCACTAAAGCTTTACTTGAATATATGTGTTACTTTCTGTGATCTTCACCTGAAAATCCTCCTTAGGACTATATCTCAGTTGTTGAGATCCATAAACTATCCGAAACACAAATTACATAAAATTTCTATCCTGATACAAATATTTGAACTGGAAACACTAGGTAAAATACAAGCCAGATTAATCTTATCAGTCAGAACAGTTAACCCATCTATATTTGCATTAGACGCCTTGAAGCATAGAGGGTTTGGTGTTTCTTATGTTTTTACCTTGTTCCCCTGTGGCTGCCATTTGGTTTTCCTACCTGTTAGGTCTCCTTGATTTATTATCAGTGCAAGCAATTACAATACACTCCAGAAAACTCTTGTAGCCAGATGCCAAACAAATGAAAACAGATGGAAATACAAATGCAAAGAGCAGGAGGAAACAGAAAGAATATGTCCAAAGAATCAAAGCAGTAGACCAAACATAGAAAACCTTCTCACACACACACATGAAAAAAAAAAAACTGAGGAAGAGAAGCTGAAAATTCTTCACAAAGGAAAAATCTTCACTCACAACAGAAATCGACAATTATAGAAACCACTGAAATGTTAACAAGTTTCTGCTCTAGGAATACAGCCGTAACAAAAGAGATCAGTTGCTTGATCCAGCTGCAATTAGCATTCATGGCTGCTGGCCCAGAGATGCTCTGCAGGTCTCCTCAATTTAGCCACCAGTTAGACTAATCATTATTTTCCCTTGTCCTTCAATAGTCACAGACCATTTGACGTTCATTTGATATCTCATCCTGCTCCCTAAGACAATTCCTGCATTCCATCAAGTGTGGTTGTAATAAGGTTCTCTCCATGCAGAGGTAGGAAGGGTCTCAGCATTTCAGAGATGAAAAGTTAGCTGTGTGGTTTTTATGGTTCCGTTTCTTATGGAGGCCAGGACAGTCTGCTTCTAAAGTCATCAGGGACAGCAGGCAACAGCTCTCACTAATTCCCACTGTTAGAGAGAGTGAGGCAGGTATTAATGAACTCAATAAGCACACTGAACTGAAATGAGAATATTGAGTACTGATATTTAGTTTAGAGCCTCAAGCAGAGAGAAATATTAGCAGAAGGATCTTCCCTGCAAATAGATAAAAAATATTCTCATCCTTACACTTAAGGGGAGATCAAATGAGACACAAAAATGGTTAAATGCATTGCCATAAAGCAGAAAGCAAGTCAGTATCAGAAACAAGGTATTACAGCAGAGAAGCCCATGAGTTCCAGCACAAGCCCTGCTCTAGACCCTGCAGCATTACCATTTATAAAGTGAAGTAGTCACTTGGAAATAGCTCCATAATGCCAAGTATATGAGAAAGCTAATACTCACTAGATGACTTCTAGCACCATCAATTTCTCTCCAAAAAGCATTTCCATTCACTGTTACAAAACAAATGGCCAGTGGAAACCACACAGAGCAATGAAACAGCAATGAGTGCAAGTGAAGGCAAAGCAATAACTAGAGAATGTAACACTGAACTGCATCACTGAGGAGGTCAAAGACCAAGCAAAGTAAAATCTTAGAGGCATGAAGAGAAACAAGCGGGCACGGTAGAGAGAAAGGAGATAAATATATAGATATATCTGTATATAGCTATATAGACTGAGTTTCAAAAATTAATTCAACATAGTCTTTTTCTTCCTTTTACATAGATCTACCAAATAATAAAGATCCAATTGATGTCAATGTTTATAGATATTGTGACACCTTCCCTTGTTAGATTTAAATTCCCCATTTAAAGAAATAGTTCTAGAAAGCTGTTGATCTTGCATGTGTTTGTAAGCTCTGTTCAAAATATTTTCATATTGGGCACTGTCTTGATGTCCAGCAGGTTACCTTCTACAGTCCCATGGCATTAAAGCTAGACAGGATGTGGTATTATTTTCCCCATCATCTCTCACATTCAGGCACAGGAAACAAACAGTTTTCAATAGCATTAAGTTCATTTATATCCTACACACCATAAAGGTTATAACCTGTCACAGCAGTGGGATTTATATAAATTTTCAAGAGCCAAAGAGAAATTCAGGTTAGTAATCACAGGCTCAAAAGAAGAAGAAGGAAAAAAAAAAACCAAACTTTGGTGATAGAGAGGTTGCATTCCCAAGACAAATCAGCACATTATGGGCTCAGCTCTCTCTATAGCAGAAATCAGAGCACAGTAATTAATCGTACTATGGAGAGAATATATAGCATGTGTTTCAATTCAATCCTATCAAAATTTAATTAAAATAATGGTTATTTTTAAGGCTCTTTTAACATAATTATTTAGTATACTACAGATGGCTACTTCAACATACTTTTAAACAAAATTTACAAGAAGTAAAAATCAAATAAATTTCAGGGGAAATTAGAGCTCTGTGATTAAAGTATAAATATGGAGAGCTGCCAGAGAATGCACTTTGCTAATATACCACATATTCATAATGACAGCCTACTGAAGTATATACATAATCATGAATAGAGCTTGTATCATAAGGTTTTTTGCTTATTTTAGCTGTAGGATAAGCAGAAATTGCTTCACATAGGCATCTTATTTGTAAGATGAGCCAGGTAATTAGAAGTCTCTTTGTCCAACATGACTGCACCATGTATAGCAGAAAATGCAGAAGAGGCAGCATATGCTGTGATCTTGTTGAGGCAGCGAGGTGTGTTTGGGGGGGAAGAAAAGGGAAACAGGTGGGGCTCCAAGCCTCTGTTTTTATAGCACCTTTGCACCAAAGTTGGAAGGAAAATGCATAGGAAAGGCAGATGACTTTGTTTCACCACATCAGAAAGAGACCTAAAGATCTGGCTGGCTAATTGCATCTTTTTTCTCATTTATTTACATGTGATGTCACACTGTGCTTCAAAACCTGGGAAAATAATTCCTTGTTGATTGTTTTTTGTTTTGAACGGACATTTGTGTTCTTCTGTCCCCATGTTAGGGATGCATGTAAGGCCACACTCTCTGAAACATCAGTGTCCAGCATAGCTGAGTTGCTTGTCCCTTACCCATGCAGTGAGTTTGGCTTATATTATAGCACAGCTTCTTCTCTCATCCTAAAAAAATGCACTAATACATATTGGAAAATCTCCTTTTTATTTTTTCTCCCTTGTGTGGGATCAGAGAGAACAGATTCTTTCATACCATAGCTTTAGGCCTTCTTTGTGACTGTTTTTTCTTGTTAAAGCACCAGAGCTGGCTCTTGTAGCCTATTTTTACTGTGCCGTGTGATTCTGCAGACATTGACATGTGTCACCTGTGATGCAGCTACATTTGTCGGCTCTCTGTGCTCAACAGGGAGGAATCGATCCTTCTCTTTCATTAGGTGGCAGGAGTAGACTATTGGCATAAAAATACTAAAAAAATTGGAAAAGAAACCCCAGGGCTTTCTGCTTGGAGATCCAGCCTGCAGTTCAGTGGTCATTTGAATTATTGAATGGGATTAAAATAAAACCATTTCCCTTTTTGTCTCTTTACCCAGATGAGCTATCTGAAATGCAAGTTGATTTGTATTTTCTTTTATCCCCTCAGCTTGTTAGGGAGAATATTTTATTTCAGATTCCATTCTTCAAGGTTCTCCTATCACCCAGCGTGGAGCGTTGCTGTCATGTCCTTATCTAAAAAAAGAGAGAGATGGAAAAGAAAACAAAGCCCACAGGTGACACACGTTTTATTGAGGTGTTCCACATGAAGAGCAATTGTGTGCTTTACATTGCACACAGCACGGTAGGAGCCTTCAAGAGGAAGAGAGGGCTATCAAATGAATACAAATTCATCTTTCAAATAGGTTAGATTGGAATTGCTCAGGCTAGTACAGTGTGGACCGTATTAAAATAGAGACCATTTTGAGACCATCTTTCCATTCAGTGTCACAGCGGCCACCTCCATTGGCAGACCACAAAAGCCCCAGGGCAAAGAGATCAGCTTCATCCTTGAGAAAGAGCACATGGGGAATTTTGAGATGGATGTTAACTGATAAACGACTAATAAGGTAGAGCTAGCACGGTGTTAATAGCTGAGGGAAATGGTTTTTTGTCTCTCAAAAGCATTTCAGCTTTCGAGATGTTTCTCTGACCCAAAACAAAACTCATAGTTCACAGCACTGTGACAAGTTCCACAAAGAATGTGGGGTATGAAGCCAGGGGTTCAAGATATTTTGCCATGAGAGCCTCAGTCTGATGCTGCACCTTCTGTCACTTATCTGGGATCCTGACTAATACACTTAGAATTCACAACACTGGAAACAATGTACTGAACAGATTTACATAAATAGGCTCTTAACCTTCCTGCTCAGCTCTCTTGACCTCTTGCCAAGTCATGGCCAAGCCATGAGTATTAGTGAATTTAAATCAAGCTGGAGACACTTTGTTTCATGATTTCACACTCCTTTCTTCAATTCTTCTCTAATAAAAATTGCACAGGAAACAGATTCAGTAGCCACCAGTCCCCAGGCTGTTTTTTGAAGTTATAGCAGTATTTTTTTCCAAATAGAATGTCAAAATAAGTTAGAACTAAGGCTACTGCAGTGAACACACAGAAGATTAATTATAAAATTTAAAAGTCGAGGAGCTCAAAATAGGAGACTCAAAAATTTAAGTATGTAATCCACAGCCAGGCTTCTAAGCATGCTGTTTTTCATGGTATTAAGGCATGAAGATCCAACCAACAGTCAGGCTTTTAACCTGTACACATGATTCTAAAATTCTAACTGGGCTATCTGCCCCTGAGGTTGGTCTGTGTCTTTATTGACTCTTAGCAGTCCTTGAAAACACAACTAACAGGAAGGATGCTGTAAATATCTGTAAAGCAATTTGCAAGGTATGATCCTTGTTGCTGAGTGCAGGCTACAAGGCATTATTCAGGTCTGCTCCTCAGCAGTGCTTTATCAATACGGGTTTCCTCTAATGTTTATTCTGCAGGTCTAAGACATTTGCTGTTACACGAAATATTGGGGATTTGGCTGCTAGTAAGATGACTCCAGTTCTTTTACCTGAAGCAGTGCCTGACATAATGAAGACGTCCTTCAATTCAGATTCTGCATCAGGCGAGACTGATAACATCAGGGTAAATGATGTAGTGTCTGACTATTCTCTTTTGGGCTTTTAAACAGTAGGGAACCATTTCTTTTCTCTATAGGAATGGGTACGATTCATCTCTGACCAATGCTGCTTCACTCAAATAAGTCAGGTTCAATCTAATAACACAAACAGCCCTATAGTAACATTATTTTAAAATCTGGGGTGTAATACATCAAACTTGCAACACTTTGTCTAAAGCAAAAGCATTTTCTTTGGTAATTAATTTTGCACTGCCATCTACAGGCCCATGATCTTTAAAATATTTTGCAACCATTATGGAAGCATCGCATTCCTGGGACAGTCACAAAAGTTCCACAATATGCTCCACTGCTCGACTTGTAGAGCCAAATTTAATGCTTCTAAGCATCCTGATTCAAGGATGGAGTGCAGTTTGTGTCATGACTTTTTGAGCCAGGTTTCCGTAGAAGCCAGGATAGGCTTTCTTTCAAGATGGGCAGCATTGTAAAGGCATCGATGTGACAATTCATTCAGACTGACAGAGGCAGCAATACGCTGTCCTGTTCTGGGTCCATTGTTGTCCTGCAGCTCTGAAGGGTTTTCAGATAAAATAAGAGATGAACAGAGGACAAGAACAGCACTTTCCTATGGAGAAGTCAATAGACAAACGTGCTATCAGTGAGAGTAGTTTCCAATATCCTGGAACAAGCTCTCTTCTGCTTTGTGCCCCTGTGCTGCCCTTCCTGAAAACTTGGCACTCCACAGTTATTCTTAAATGAACAGCAACTGAAAAACGGCACTGAGTGGAGCATGTCTCAGTATCACTAGAAATTCCAGGTTTTTTGGTAGTGTTCATGGAATCTTGTGAGACATGATAAACTGCATAAAAATACTAATTGTAAACATGAATTATATGTGAAATGAAATCTTGTGATTATTGTGTCTTTAGGTATTTGCTTCATTGCTTCAGGAAATCATAGTTTTCATTTCATGGATTTGATTCCAATTTTAATAATTTTAATTTGTTCTTTTCATTGCTTATCACATGTAAATTACATAGTTTTTAGTGGAAATTTCTAATACATGATATATTTTGACCATTTAATTGATATAGTGTCACATTCATGTTAGATTTCATCTGAGTCAGAATTTCTGTGGACATAGTTGAAAGTTCTGTTGTCTGACACATCAAAAATCAAAGGAAAAAACTCCAGTCAGTCTAAAGCACACTCTGTTTTATCAAGAACTTGTTAACACTGTGTAATATTCCAGGAAAACAAAACTAAATATTTAGAATTAATTTGTGATATAATTTCCCATTCTTACAACCTGAAGCTCTTTTTACAGTAGGCAGTCTAATCAACCCATTCAGATGACAATTTTGTCCACTTTAAAACCAAGTTGTTCTGTGTCACTGCCTTGATATCTCAAATAAACTGGTTAATTCCCCCTGCAGAGCACAGGTACTGTTACCAAGGTATGATGCATAACATGCAGGTAATTACTCTCATTTTTGTGAGTTAACTTGACGTGTGTGCTATCTAATAGAGTAGACAGTCTGCAGAGGGCGTTTCATCTGGAAATCCCTTTTCTTCTGGACGCTCTTCTTCCCAAAAAGAGCCATTTGTTCAGTCCGTGTGCTTCAATGCGAGTACGTTTGGAGTTCAAGTGTGCATTGAGAAGAAAAGCGTACATGCAGCATTTATCAAAAACCTGCCTCTCTATTACCTGGTTGGAGAGCATGCCCTGAGATTGAGCTTCAAGCCAGGTAAATACAAGTGGGCACAAAAGAGAAAATAGTGGGTGGAGTTGTTTATATGCACACATGCATACATATAGATAGATACAGATGTATATATGTACATATATATTTTTTGCATCTTAAGTACCACTAAATCTACAATTAGAAGTACCAGACCAGCCAGTGTTGGCAAGAGACTATGCTCACAGCAGGAATCCATTTCTTCCCCAGTCGCCCGAGCAGCAATTTCCCAGCTCTCCCAGCAATGTCACTCAGCGTGGCCAGCGTCAAGCAGAGCTGATCTGTGCCTGCAGAGTGTGTCTGATGCATCCTGAATCATTGGATTTGGGATGCAAGCACGAAGCAATTGGACATGGGCAACAGATCTGATGTAGTGTCCTGTAGCTACATTCTAAAACCCAGACTCTAAAAGGGAATTATGGATTAACCCTGCCAGGATCTAGTCCTTAATGTCTTAATCCATGATCATAAGAAATAAAAGCACAGCAGGCCACTGAATCTAGGTCTCCTAAGTATCAAACTAATGGCCTAACCATTGGGCCATTCTTTAGCATTCAAGGGTTGAGCCTCAATTCCTGTCTGATGTTTAATTCTCTAACCCGCAGTTTATCTCTTTAAACAATCCAATTCACTGATTTAAATCTGCTGTTCATTCTGTTTATTGACTTGAAAAGAATCCAGTATCATGATGATATTTTAAATTTTTGTTGCCAAAATTTAAATTTTATCTATTAGAGAAAATTTTTAACAAAGTTGCTCAATACCAACAATAATCACTGAACATTTATATTTGAGAAAAAATGGCTAAATTAATTATGGTAAAATTGGCTTATTCTCTCATTCAGTTGCTAATAGTAACAGTAACACTAATTGTCATACAACTTCAGTTTCCACTGAGGCACCTATTGAAAAAATACAAGTCACAGTTCAAGCAGGAGACCAAGCTCCTACAAAAATGGTACGTCTAGTAACATTTGAAGATCCAGACGCACAAGCATCTTCCAGAAAAGAAGCAATTAAAAAAGTGAAGAAAATCCTTGCTGACACTGATGATCAGGTACTGCTGCAAAATTCCACTTCTGGATTTGTGGGAGACATTACACAAAGCTTATATTTATTTCTTCTACTAAGTAGCTTCCTTTGTTTAGATATTATGCCAAAGTGGAAAATAAAGACAGACTTTTGGATACACAAGTCTTTCGGCAGGTCTTTTGTTTGCACTCATCCTTTCTGCAAGTGAAAGACATTAGAAGGAGCAGGTTGGTTTTGCATGCTTTTCTGAAAATCTCTTGTAAGAGATAAAATAGATGTTGTGTGGCCAAAAAGTAGTCTGTTATTTACAGCTACTGCGACTGCAGCAAAATGCTCTGACACCAACCACACAACCTGCCCTGAGACAGTGACAGCTACAGCACTGTCATTACTGATACCAGTTACGTGTTTTTCTGTGGTCAACAACTGCTGCACATGCTCCTTATCACTAAAGTGTTTGTGGGGTTGTTCTGCTTATGTGTGGGTTTAACACATTATTATGAAATTGCCTTTGAATTATTGTGATGTGTTGCAAAGATGTTATCAAGCATACACCTTGTCTTCTAAGGCAGCAGAGATTCAGAGATACCTGCATCTGATTTTACTTATGCCATTCTGCAGGAACACAGAAAAATAATTTTTTTCCAATGTTACCCTTGACTAGGGGACAAGAAAATACAGGAGCTCATCATCCAGTGCCAGCAGCTCCAGTGGAAGTGCCGAGAGTACAACGAGCAGCCCCTCCAGCAGCAACTCTGATGACAGAGCATCACAGGGAGGCGCCCAGATAAATCTGAAAACAGGGCAGTCCAAAGCCAAAGGAAAGAAGTTCTACCCATTTGGGGGCAGTGGCAGTAGCAGTAGCAGCAGTAGTGGTAGCAGCAGCAGTAGCAGCAGCAAAAGCAGTAGTAGTAGCAGCAGTGGCAGTAGTAGTGATAGCAGTAGTAGTAGTAGTAAGAGCAGCAGCAGTAGTAGCAGTAAGAGCAGCAGCAGTAGCAGTAAGAGCAGCAGTAGTAGCAGTAAGAGCAGTAGCAGTAAGAGCAGCAGCAGTAGCAGTAAGAGCAGCAGTAGTAGTAGCAGTAGTAAGAGCAGCAGTAGTAGTAGCAGTAGTAAGAGCAGCAGTAGTAGCAGTAGTAAGAGCAGCAGTAGTAGCAGTAGTAAGAGCAGCAGTAGTAGCAGTAGTAAAAGCAGCAGTAGTAGCAGCAAGAACAGCAGTAGTAGTAGTAAGAGCAGTAGTAGCAGTAGCAAGAGCAATAGTAGCAGTAGCAAAAGCAGTAGTAGTAAGAGCAGCAGCAGCAAGGACAGGAGCAGCAGAAGCAGTGGTAGCAGCAGCCAGAGCAGCAGAAGCAGTGGTAGCAGCAGCAAAGGCAGTACCAGAGGCAGCGCAGCTAGCAGCAGCAATAGCAGCAAAGCATCTGGTATAAAGCATAAGGCTAAGAAGCAGGCCAAGACCACATCATTTCCACTTGCCAGTGCTGCTGAAGGAGAGAGAAGTGTCCGTGAGCAGAAGTCTAAAACACAGAGTAGCAGCAGCAGCGAAAGCACTGGCTCTTCCCGTTGGCGCAGCAAATCTGACCAAGGAGCTGAGACGAACCACTTCAAGTCCCAAGCACACAGTGGCAGTAGTCACATTTCCACAGAATGGGTAAAATGTCTAATACTTTGACCTCTGCTAGGAGGTGATCTTGACTGAGCTGTAGGTAATAACTTCTTTTGGAATTTTGCAGGAATATCACCTTCCAAAAGTATACAGTCTCCGCTTCAGGTCTGCTCACATCCATTGGGTAGGTGCCTAATTTAAGTGCACATTGCCATGGTAGCTGCAGCTAATGTGATCAAACCTGTTACTGGGGGGCTTTATTTGGGCCATTTCCCTTGACCATTCCATTACACCCAATAACAATATTGATGATGAACAAAAAAAAAAAGCAGGTTTATTACTAATATGCTATTACACTACATCCTTTTGATGTTGCAGCACTTGCAATTCTCAAATTTGGGTCAGGACACACAAATGCAGCCACAGCTAGGTTAACAAAGATCATGGGGGAAGGATAAACAGTGGGACCTTCCAATGGAAATAGTGATGTCCACAGTTCTGAGGCAACCATGGCAAAATCATTACACAGATTTTTTCAGAAACCAGGTTCAGTACACATTATGGCACAAAGGTATTTTTAGCTTGTATTAGAAGGGTGATAATGGAGTGGCTTTTGTAGGTGTTACCTGTACAGCTATTATATATTCTATGTGTGAAAGAGGAAGATGATTTATAGTGTTATTCATAAAAAAACTATCTTTTTTTCCTGGATATGGATGTATTTGACCACTTATGAAATGCCACTTTTCATTTCCCTAGCATTAGACCCAAAAAATGTGACGTTGCTATTTTCAATCAGTGCCTATGCAGTGTTTCTTTCAGCAGAGATCTCGAGGTGGATCCAAGGCACATTCCAACTAAACATAATTCATGTCTATATAGGGAAATAAAAATAACACTCTAAATATGTCCAAGTCCATTACCTATAAAGGGAGGCTGATACATTATAAATATAAAAATCAAAGCTAATACTAGAGGCTATCTCATAGATTTTTAACCTATTTTTATTTCATAGCATCCAGATCATAAAAGATCAAGCAGCTCATCATCATCTTCCTCTGAGCTGGGAAGCAGCCACAGAAACAGCAGCAGTAGCAGTAGCAGCAGCAGCAGCAGCAGCAGCCACCACCACCATGGAGAAAATTCTGCCCACAACTCCAGGGGGAGCAAAAGAGTCAGCATTCACCACCACAGCCATAGCTCCAGCCTGACACGTGAGGTACAATTCTGTGTGATACCCAGAGTAGCCAGGCTTAGCTGGCTGCTGAGCAGGAACTAAAATGTGGTGGCACTAACCAGTTGTTAGGCTCAGGAGGGACACTAAAAGTAAAGTCTGTAAATTGAAAGTCAACGTTAATTAAGATATTTCCCCCCACAAAAAACTCAACTTTTTTTTTCCAAATCCCCTTGTGTTAAGGTTTGTCTGTTTCCTTTCCTTCATTTCTGAAGGTATTTGCAGTATGTGAAAGCCTGGATTTGGAAATCGTACATGTTGAAGGGAATGTAGCTGTGAGTTAAAGAGGAAATAATTTTCTTTTTCCTGTGAAAGCCCAGAATACAAAATAAGTTGCTTTAGGTAAAAATGGGATGAAATAAATAAGTATGCCTAATTATTTTTAAATGTAGACTGGAGGTCATGAGTGCATGCAGAGTATAACTAAAATCAGACTTTCCATGGACATTACTGATTGGTAAATGTGAAGGCCCATTAAGCACAGATTGCCTTTACCTTTATTATGCACATAGTATTCTATAATAGTACTGCATAAAGGTATCTGCATAATAATGGAACAAATAGCTCTGCAAATGCAGGCAATGTCATGGGGAATTCTGCTACTAAGCAGGATTTCAAAATATTTGATTGGCTTGAAGAAACTGTAGTGTAGTAAGATAAGTTGTGTATACTACTCTGAATGTCTCTAGTACACATTGTAGGCAACTATTTGAAACATCACCATATGAACAAAATCTTGCTATATACATAAAGATAGCCTGGGAGCATCTTGGATCCCTCATCAAAACAATCATGTCTTTGAATAATTAAGTTTCCAACCAAATTCATCCTTAACTATTGTGGGTATAGAAATATGTACTGTAAACTAAACTGATGGAGGACGAGGGCTGCTGCCTGCTATCAGTGCACATTAACTGGACTGCAGGCTCTCCAGTGAATGTTCAGAAATCCTTAAACACAGATGGTCAGGGGCTCTTTTTCAGCGCAACTTCCTGGGAGATGTAATTCCACCTGGCATTACGATTGTGGCCCAGGCAGTAAGGAGTGACAACAGAAATCAAGGTTACCAAGCTACAGCATATGTTCGTTCTGATGCTGCCAAAGTTGATGTGCAACTAGTTGTGGTTCAGCTGGCTGAAACCAATTGGAAAGCGTGTGCTGATGCTGTGATACTGCCTCTGAAAGCACAGGTAAGTGCCCAGGCAGCTTTGCACAGAGGGACATCTACAGTGCCCAGAGGAGGCACAGAGAATCTGCTGATTAAGAGTATTAAACAGCAAAGACACACTTATTTTGAAATTTTTCATAAAGTTCGGGAAGTTTCAGAAAATATTTCACCATTAAAATAGACAATAGTAAAATTAAAAAATATTCATACACTTCAAACTCTGGCAAAAAAATATTGATTTTCAAGATAAATCAAAATATAAGCAGTAGAAGCATAAAAAAATTGAAAAGTTTACTTCATCACTATTTATTATCTGTTCTACTATAAGTTTTCTTGTCTGGGAATCTGCCTGGTTTTCTGTATGTAATTTATTGACCTCAAGTTCAGTTCAGATGATTAGAGCATGGTGTTGATAACACTAAGGACACTGGATTTGATCCCTGTATGGGCCACACATTCAGGAGGTGAACTCTTTCTGGATGGAGTTGGATGATGCTTCTCAGTCCCTTCCAAGTCAGAGTGTTCTGTGATTTCAAAAGACTCATAACTCAAATATATTTACATCACATTTCTTAGGATTTATATGAAAAGATGGGAAAAGCAAAGTGAGGTAATGGATTGATGCTAAAGAGAGCATCATAAATGAAGGAACAGGTCCTTACTTTTTTTTGCATATCCCTGTGCTGAGCTTCCCATGAGCTTTTTGGAGCAATTGTTTGTGCAACAATTTATAAACCTCTGCTTTTTGCAGCTGAAATTAACAAATTGAGCATGATATTCAGTATTGAAGAAAGCGAGGTGGGTTCAAATCAGGAGGTCTTGGGGAAGGCAAAGAGAAGTTATAGTGCAGTCCTCTTCTAGGAGAAAATACTTATTGATTAAGAAGTTACCATGTCTATGGAAATCTCAACATGTTTCAGTGGTTGCTTTGAGACAGGAACATTTGTATGTACTTCTGCACAGACCAGGAAACCTTTTTCCTACTATGCTTCAGATTTTGCATGAACAAGTCCAAATTTCTCTGCGAGCCTGTTTAGAGTAAAAGACCGGAAATATGAAGGATCAATGCACAAATTGGTGAAAGACAATATTGCATTTTGAAAAGGTTCATTCTGGGATTCTTTTCTGAACTTTGGGTGACTGTTTCCCTGTTTACAAAGGCCAGACTGCGATGGGGCAAGGAGTGCCAGGATTACAGGATAGAAGCAGTGGCTACCACAGGACAACTGGCAAAGAAGCCAGCTGCACAGCTGAAGGTGCAATGGGGAAAGCTTCCATCCTGGATAAAAAAGACAAGCACAGAGTATGTAATTCATTATTTCCTAAATTTTTATTTGACTTTTTACCCTACTTGGCTTTTGAAAAAACACTGAAAGAATTAGATGAAATTTTTCAACCCAAACATCCTTGTCTGGGCAGTGCTTGGATGGTAACCACAAGTTCAGTGGTACACAAGTATTTTATGAATGTTTTCTACTTTTTCCTCATGTTTCATATTAAATGATAGCCTCCAAATATTTAAAATGTATGCTTGATTTCATTTTCTATATTAAATTCTTTTCTATTTCTGTTCAAAATGTCTTTTCGTTTTAAAATGTTTTTCTATTCAGTCACAAAAAATAACCATTTAAAATAGGCAAAAATAAAACCTTTTTCTTCTCAATAAAATCAACCATTTAATTTGACCCAAAGTAATATTTCCTCTACTTTTCAGATCTTCCATTTTTTTCTGAGTTTTTGGATCTGCCCGTAGTCCTCACCATCCTATGTATGCTTTTGTTCCTGCACCTGAGTTTGTCACATCTTGTTTGTCTCTAGATTCATGCAATACATTCCTGGTGCAGCACTCGTGTTGGGCTTCTCAGAAGTACATCAGAGAAATCCATCTCATGAATTAATAGTAAGAGCAGCTGCAACATCTCCACGAACAATTGATACAGTAATTAAAGCTCCTGAGGTACGTTAAATTTTTATTTTCGTTTTCCTTACATTGAATGATTTTCAACTTAGAACGTTTGTACCCATAACGTAAAGAAACAAAAAGCAAAACATTCCCTTTTAGAGAAGCTGCTGTATACCTGACTATATTAGGTAGGTGTTCAAATACATACAACAGTTCCCTTGATTTTTTGCTTCTTTGGCCCAGTGCAGTAGTAAGCTGAAAATCAGACTCTGTAGTCCAATATTTTATTTGCATTCTGAGAACAGCAGTGAGGCCAAATTGTCTCAAGTATGACTGCTCTGCACTCACACCTTTATGCATTTTTACCCAGTGTGGCTAGTTTTTGAACGAGGGTCTCAGAGCAGATAGAGGGGGCCTTGAGAACACTTTGCACTCTGCTGCAGCCACAAACAGCATCTGTGTGTGTTGGCACTCCAGTCCCACATCTGCAGCAACCATGCTTGATGTGACTGGTCTGGGCAAGACACAAATGCAACTCTGCTCTAACCAAACTGGAGCAGTTAGTCACCCTCTCACAGGACCCTGCACAGCAGGGTCTGAAGAGTCCCACTAATTAATTGGTCCTTGTCCACTAAATTCTTATGCACCTCTTTGAGAAAATTCCCCTATGGATTTCTGGCAAATTAATAACAGCTAGCTATTCATACACAGAAACTTGTGTGTCTTTAATGCACCACAGTACTTCAGTTCTGCAGGATCTTAATGTGATCATGAAGAAGTAGGTGCATTAGGCATTCATTTGATTCTCTTGGCAAATATAATTTTTAGCTACAGTGAAGGATCTTACCCCAATGCTGAGCATGCCGATTTTCAGCCCTTAATAAATGAGATTCATTTTTCCAAACACATCCATCATCTCAGTTACTCAACTTGTTACCTTATTTTTTAAGAAGTCATTCAAATATCACTTAAACTCATCTCTATCAGTTACTTTTCAATGTTCTTAACAATTTCTCAAAAAGTCAAGTATGACTAGAAGAGATGATAATGATTTCTCACAAAGCTGAAGGTTAGGGTACATTCTGCCGAGATTAACACAACTGCAGTTGTAGAAATGCATCTTCAAGGGTTGGGTTTTTTTCCAAGATAAGAGAGCGGTTTTTTTGCAGTCATATCTTGAGCATATGGTTCAATTTATCTTAATGTATTTTCATTTCTGCTTTTTCAGGTAACACTTTATTGTCAGGGATTCCGATTGCCATTCACTCTGCCCTCAGGCCCATCTCCAGCTTACGAGACTCGAGATATCACTGCCTGGAATTTATTTCCTGAAATAGCTTCACAAATAGCACAAGAAGATCAATGTAAATGTTACTTATATGTTTGTCTCATGAATAAGCAATGTGTGTAGATCCATACTCTGCCATGGCTGGGCCTTGCCTTTCCTTCTAACGGTCTTATAGGGAAGCATAGCATGCACCTGTAGCCCTGCTTCCAGCAGTTCTTTCCCTCTCAGAGAAGCAGGTTTTTAGCAGGTGAATGAAGAGGCTTCAAACTGCTGTAAACATTCAGAGTTTGGGAATCACTCAGTCTTCAAGGACTGGAGGTTGTCTTTTGCCCCTCCTGAGAAGGTGCCAGCTCTGCATTGAGAGGCATCAGGTGATGGGCACGAGAGTCCATATATTTTCTGTCCAGTTTATTTTATTCAGAAAGGAGCCATGTGAATCTCTCCTGGTTGGTGTCTAGCACTCCTGTGGGAAATGGGGACTTTTTATCACAGTTTGTTACGGCACCCAGTTTCTCAAGAATTTTGTATGCTTTAGTCCCTGTTAGCTTGAGTTTTGGGTTTGGCATGCAATCAAAATCAATACCAGTAAAATCTACAGCGGGTAGTTATTCTGTAGTGTTCTCATGTCCTTACAGACTCTGGCTTCTGCCAAGGAGGTGAAGTTTTCTTCCTGTTTGCTGGGTAGCTCAATCTCATAGAGATGTCTTTCAGTACTTTCAGTTGCTTGTTTCACAGCAACACATACAGTGGTCACATCTGCCATTTCTTTATGGTTTTGTTTTGCAGCCACATGTGAAATCAGGGAGAGAGATTTCAAAACATTTGATCGCGCAAGCTATTCATATTCTTTCAATAAAAGCTGCAACCTGGTGGTGGTTCAAGACTGTACTGAACATCCAAAATTCATCATTACTACAAGAAAGGCTGATCCTCAATCTTTCTCAAGAGAGGTTCACATAAATACAACAACAGCGTAAGTGTGGTTTATACTGAGGCTTAGAAATTAGGTACAAAGTTTCTCAGGGAATCATTCTGGGAGTGGGAGATATCCAGTTTCTAGCTGAAACTGGCTTTCAAGGAGACATATGGGGAAAGACAGAATTTCCAGAAAGAATCCTCGTGTGAGGCTCTATGGTGTAGTTGCTCTTCTTTTGAGTTCCACAGCCACTTGTTCACTAAGTCCCCATGCCATCTTTTCTTTAAAGGTTGAATATTAAAGCCCACAGTCCCAATGAATTCTGCGCTTTGGAAAGAAAACTGCTTGTTCATCCATTCAAATTCAGCTAGTCACAAATATCTATACTTTTCACATTTTAAATTAAACACTAATTCATCCTCTTTTATTTTTGTTTTTTTCTGAAGGAACATCACAATCTGTCCTGCCTCAAATTCGTCTCTCCTTGTGGCATGCAATGAAGAACAAGTTATATCACACAGTGGAGGTTCTGAGTATGAAAAAGGTAAGCTGTGATACCCAGTTTTCCAGGACTGACCTGGGAACTAAATATCAAGACTTTATAAAGTTCGCAGAAAAATCTCAGTGTAAAGAAAACACAAGTGGAATTAATTTAAAAAGAAAACTAAAAGACTACTTTTTAAAGTTTTGTAGTGACTTATGTTCATGTTTCCTACAGTACATACACTCTTACTTTCCTCCAGCATAACTGACAGGTGAATAGAGACCTTTCTTATCATATACCCAGCTTGGTGCTTGTTTGGAAAAAAAATTATGTTATAGTCACAGAGAGATGCTTTAGTTCAGACATTTTAGCTAGAGCACCACCACTGTCATTATCATTTCTAAATTTAGCACACTGGATACAGAAGTCAGTTACAATATAGATAACAGCAGTAGAATATTTTTGAAAATATATTATTTCTTCTATTTTTGTTTTTCCTTTCTACTTAAATATACATATTTAACTGTAGCAACAAAATTATCATTGTGAAGGAAAACACATTGTGGTGGGTTTTGTGTTATATAGTTTCTCCATTAATTTAAGATGATCACTGTATGATTCACCACCTTTTAACAGGCAATGTTAAAATTTATAAAAATGGGAAAACAGTTACCGTGGAAGTTCCAGCACTCGGACTGAAGGAGGTGACTTATGATGGTGTAAATCTTAAGGTACTGCACTTGTTTTCAAGGTTACTCCTTTCTTTTCTGCCTGGTGCCTTGCCAGTGTGACAGACTAACACTTCAGCATTCGCTACAAAGATGTGCTATTTTGCAGGTTACGGTTGCTTCGTGGATGAGAGGAAAGACCTGTGGAGTTTGTGGTAATAATGACAGAGAAAAGGAAAATGAGCTCCTCATGCCAAACCATAGGCTGGCACACAGCTGTTCTGCATTTGTTCATTCATGGGTATTGCTGGAAGAAACCTGCTCTGGTGGTGAGTGGATCTGGAAAAATTCTATGCTTGGATAAATTATTATTTCACTTTTCCTCTGCCAAGAGCTAGAAAATATTTTTTTTAAGCAGTAGATACCTTTACTTAGAAATTTCAATAACCATGTGTATCCATTTTAACTTTATTAACCACTGACTGTTTAAAACAATGCTTGTGAATATAGAGAATATATACTCCAGCAAAAGTCTTTGTCTCATGTGCAATTCAATGTCAAATAATTAATTTTGATTTCTTACACCGAGTAGCTTTTTTCTTGAGAGACAAAATCAGCCCTAATCTTGCTCCCACTGAAAAAAAAAGTGTGATTTTCACCATTGTATCAAAACAGTTTCAGCTGCTGTCTGCAGACTTAATTTCACCACACAAGATGCAGACTATGTAAACAGTGTCAGATCCTACATTCATGTAAATTTCCAAAGTGCAAAAAAAATTCATTTTTGTTCTGCACCATGTGAGGGTGCAATCTCAGGAAAATATTTAGAACTATTCCTACAGTAAAGAGCTTCGTCTCACACGTAGCTGGAAAAACAATGTTAGACTCCCATAATATCAATACAGTTTTGTTTGGTAGGTCTCCATTTACCTTGGACCTGAAATAATTTTATTGAAGTTAATGGTTGCTTTCTCCTTGACTTCATTGGCAGCAGAATTATATTTGTTTGTCAGGAAACAGTCGTAGCTGGGATCCTGTTAAGTTACATTATACCTTTCTAGTGAGATAATTGCAGCATTATAAAAATCATCCAATACAAAAATTATCCTTGTTGTTATTAAATAAATACTGCCCTTTTTTTATCCATTCACTACGGTTGACATTTTTCCTAATGCAATGAAGTAGCCATTGTGCTTGCAGTATCTATTCTTAATAGCTTTCAGACATGAGAGGTTATTTTCTGTGTATTATGTAGTTCTAAAAAACTAAGTATACATGATTCCATTTGGGTTCTATTGTGCAATTAGATTTTAAAAATAGCTCCCCTTTCAGGCTCTTTCCTCAACTTATTATTGTCCTATCTTGATAACCTGGCTGCTGTGAAAATGGTTTGTCAGATACCTGTGTTTTAATAAAAGCTGAAGAGAAAATATGGACCTTTATTATTGCAAGGATCGATTGGGATTTATTTCTATAATTTTAACTACCTTTCCTTTTCCTCTTAGGGTGCAAGCTGCAGCGCAGTTATGTGAGGCTGAATCGAAATCCTACTATTGATGGTGAGGAATCTACGTGCTACTCTGTTGACCCAGTACTGAAATGTATGAAAGACTGTACTCCAATCGAAAAAGCTTCAGTAAAGGTTGGCTTCCACTGCTTC
This sequence comes from Passer domesticus, assembly GCF_036417665.1. Classification (NCBI taxonomy): domain Eukaryota; kingdom Metazoa; phylum Chordata; class Aves; order Passeriformes; family Passeridae; genus Passer; species Passer domesticus. Next base: position 50,622,306 of record NC_087480.1, read on the forward strand.
CCAAAAGGTACAGTATTTTTCTCCCTCTGTGTGTCACATACTGCAGGAGCTGTCAGAGCACTCGAAAGAACAAAACACAGCACAGCCGTGCACAGACCTGTATTGCTCCGGCTCCTCTCTGAGCTGCTGTTTTTAATCCCATTAGTATTTGCTATAACTGCTGACAGTGCTGGCCAGCTAAAAGCTAGCTTAGGTGATGGCAGGTAGCATCATCTGAGAAAAACATTTGAGGAGGTAAAAGGGGCAGCAGCGATCAATAAAATCACAAAATAAAATTTGTCATGTCTTCAGGATCTCCATGAAGTTGAGATAAGAAACACTGAGTCCTTTTATGTACATTACAGCCTGCAATTTTGTGTGGACCAGGGCAGGCAAGGCAATTGAAAGTCAGTCAGGTAGTGTGACATGAGTGCTGTAATTAGACTGCCATGCTATGCCACTGTGCAATACATCAGCAAAACCACATTGCTGGAAGTTTCTGTAGATTATTCCAGAAAATGGTTTGGTTTTTAAGGTATTTTATACACATATACTCATGCCCCAGATTAAAAAAAAAAAAAAAAAAGAAAGAAGAAACAAAAAAACACAAACTTTTTCTCATTTCATTTATTCCAGGATATGAGGCACTGTCTAATAGACTTTCACACTGAAGTTATGTAATCATGAAAGGAGAATCCAGCCTGGAACCTACAAATATTTCTAGTGCATTCTTTCCTAAGTCTTTTAATTAATTACTTATATGGCTTACAGGGAAAGCTAACGTTAGGAAGTATATATTGAAGTGGTTTGTTCTCTGTTAACCATTGTTGGCCAAATCCATTGTTAGCTGAGATAATCCAGTGTAGTTTCACTGGAGCCAATGCACCTCTGTGTTGAGCAGTACTGGAAAGGACAGGTATTTTATGTCTGAATTTAAATGTGTGTGTAGGACTTTGCACTTTGCTTGTGTTATTAATATCTGCAATGTGCTGAATCAGCCCAGAAAAGCAGAGGGGATCTCTCAACCATAGTCAAATATCTGCAACAGCCTATTCAACAAGTAGCACAGAGAGAGTGTTAATAGTTTTCTGATGGCTCCCTGAGATGAGAATGGATGTGTTCTTTCATAAATAGAAAAACCCACCCTCTACAAAAAAATCCTTCAAAAATCTTGTTATATCCATGTTTAACAGATTTCTATTGTGTATCCAAGTCTGTATCTCTGAAATGTCATAACCCCAGACCACTCACTGTCTTAGAATATCAGGCATAATAAAGCTGTCTCTCACAAAACAGTTTGAGAAAAGAGGAAAATCAGAAAAAAAAGATGTTAGTTGTTGCAGCCAGTGCTGCTTTCAGAGCAACTGCAGGCTTCTCTTGTTCATTTACTGAAACTGAGAATGAGAAGTCTGCTTGCAATACTTCTAATCAAGACCTTATTTATTTAATTTGTATGTTTGTTTATTTATTTATTTGTCCTGAAGAGGGAGCAGAAAAAGAGGAGGAGAGGGAGGAGGAAGAAAAAGATTCCATTTATCATTCTTTAGCTTGCTAAATTGATTGCTTTTTCTTAGGCTAAAGATCAATAGGAATACAAGGCCAGCACTTAAAAACTACTCTTTTTCTTTGTCTAATGACTTGGAGAAGCAGTAGAAGTAATAGAAATCTTTTCCTTTCTAAATCTAGGAACATACATGCACACGACAAAGTACTTTTCCCAACTCTTTATATGAGAATTCAGACATAGTTTTCTGTTTCAAAATTGAAGGACCCCATCACTGTCACCAGTGGAGCAAGGATAAAATGAAGTACAAGAAAGCATAATTTCTCCTGTTGTCCTCAAATCAGCAAGACTGTAGCCTTAGGAACTTGACTGAGGCAGGCATCACTCCAAGTTTAAGTCCACATATAGGTTTATATTTCAAACATGCCACAAGTGTATCAGTTACATGGGGATCAGTTACTCAGCCATGATCCAGTTTGCAAGGAAATAATTTCCTACATGGATATGAATGTGCTCAGACCCATAGTGTGCCAAGAGTAAGAGACATAATGTATATATGAAACAGAATTCAGACATTTTATAATATTTCTCATTTCACAGCCTGAAAATATAATATACATTTTTAAAAGCATCTCCAACATCTTTCTTGGAAATAATAATAAAGTTGTCCACTTTATTATGCAAAACCTGCGCTTAATGTTGGACAGTAATTTAGTCATGGAGCATGGTAACCTTTCAGAAGCTAAGTGACTGATACAACTTGAATTCATACAGCAGTGTCCATATTTCCCTGTGATGAGGGATGGCATGTTATATATGTACTGTCCAACTAAGGAATAAAACAAATGGAAGTAAAATTATGAAAGCTTTACACATTCTCATTATACAAACTTAATCTAAATGGATATCCTAATATTCTTCCAATGCAATAATAAACCTCCAACTAGCTGGGAATATTTATTGGGAGGATGAATATCATTATTCCATTTAGATTATTTCAGCATTAAGAATATGGCTTATTCAAGCTGATGTTGATAAAGCAGTGTGGTAAGGTTAATACTGCAACTGACAGTGCTCTGCCAGATTTCACAATATATAGGAAACTTTAATTAGAAGTTTATGAACCTCTGAAAATTCTCCAAAGGGCTTACCCTTCAGAAATGAACTTCGACAAATAGTCAGCAGAAATACCCAGTATATGCAGCACTAACAGAAGTGATTGCTGACGTGGATTGGTACGTGGTGGTCTTGCACTGACAGGGGCTACCTCCAGCACATTCACAGTGTCCTTTTGTCTTTGTGCTTCATGAAATGTAATTCATTTTGGTTTTAGGGAAGTAATACAGTAATTATATCATGGATGAAAATCCTGTTCCAAGTCAATGAGTCAGATGTCAGTCGTGAGGGCAGGATTTCATTCTTTACTTGATTAGGGAGTTGACAGACATCAAAACAGTATTTCTTTGAAATGTGTTAATTTGCTTGATGTTAGTTAACAATGGCTTCACTCTTCTGACAGAAACTGCTGTAAGCCTGTTGGAATGGCAGAAAAGCAGCGATAAGAAATCTGCATCTGAAGATGTAGTGGAGTCTGTGGATGCTGACATTGATTGTACCTGCACTGGCAGCTGTAGTTAAGCTAAACGTTTTGGCATTGTGCTATAGACATACTACACAAATAATTGAATAGCTGGACAGATAAGAAGGGAACATAATAGCTGTAGTAAAATATTAAGAAAGGTGCTTGAAGAAAGTAAGTCTACTGCAAAGTCAAATGCATTATGTACAGTCTGCACTGCTTAATAAATATGTTCATTAAATGAGTATTCATGTGGTCTCTCTTTATTTTTCCCTATCAACAAAACAATCAGGCCAACTATAATATTATACAGAAATTCTGCTCCCTTTTATCTGCGATATAATTACAGCAGTCCGCTCTTAAAATTACGTTCACTAGGTGATGAAAGGAAAACATGATTATGGCTACTGCTAACATTCCATTGTGCAAAGAATTTCATATTTAGCATACTAAAGACACAGTAAGCATTTGTTTTCTTTTATGTTTTCTGGTAAAGAGCAACGTCTGTTCCTGGAACCATTCTGCAAAAAAAAATATATTTTACTCCCAGCAAGACCATTAGCCTTAGTACATTCTACAAAGGAATGAATTGGACTGCTAGACTCCCACTGTAGCTTTCCAGAGAGCTATAGTGTGTGACACAGTCCCCATTTTCATTTAAATTTCAATGGATGTGCTGTTGCTTCATGAACTAACTAAAAGTGTGAATAGGAACTTTCTTTTTCCTTTACCATCTCCTATTGTATATTTATGAAAATGATGGCTTCAAAAACTTCAGGGAACAATAATACATCAAGTAGCATTCCAAATACTCTGAAAAGCAATATATAGAAAGATATGTAAGATCAATAGCATCATAAAGCTAAAATAAAATACAAGCAGGACAGTCAGATTGTGTTTAACCAGTGAAGAGTCAATCTGCTAGCTTTCATTGTGCAGAAAGGTAATTCCCTCCCACCCCAGGGGACCAGGAATAGGAGGCACCTTCAAACCCCCAAGCAATGGCACAATATCTCTTCACCCTGTGTCACAAATCAGCCGTGCACTGAACCATGGTATGTTTTCCATAGCAGTCAATAGCAGCCAACACACTCTTCCAAGGGAAGCCTTAGAGTGGGCGAGGTACAGCTGAACCCAAACCCTGGCAGGAAACTGCCATTAAAGAAAATACTTTTCTTTCTAACTAAAAACTGATCTATCAGAAAGATGATTGAAGACTAAATAGTTGAACAATTACAGCATAACACTTCACAGGGCTTTTCTTTCAAGAGTAGAAGCATGAGTAATGTAAGGAGGTTCTCCTTTTACTTTCTCTCGAGTTGCAGCTTGCCACTAGCTTTCAGAAAAGGCCCAGTTTTTCTCCATGTACAGCCATAACATCACTTCCAGAATAAGCCATTTCGAATTTGTTCAAGCCAGATGCCTGATGCATACTCTGGGACAAGGGTATTCGCCTCTGCCCCAAGCCTGTCTCCTGGAGATAACCTACAAAGGCAAAAGGCAATTACCTGCCTCTTTCTCCTCCCCAGCCTTAATTCTTCTATGTATTGTATTTATTTGAGAATATATGCAAATAGCCAGTGCTCTTTTCAACAGCTTTTTTCCATGCATGTATCCTCAAACTAAGATCAGTAACATGAATTCTTGCCCTGTGTTTTTATTTGTAATAAAGCATTCACAAATTGTACAAAAGCTGTGCTTTCTTAACTCATCAGAAGTGCTAGATTGCAAAACAGATAGCCTCCAGCAAGAGGGGAGATGAAGAATATTGTGTTCCACTTTCCCTTAAAATCACACTAGTCTTACACCTGGAGAGCTCTTTTCTTGCTGGTATTGTTTTCACCGTGGCTTATGGGAGATTTGACATTGACTTTCATAGGATCAGACTGTCATCTTTAATCCAACACCTCTCTCTTTAATCCCCTTGTTTACAAAAGAGAAACTTTTGCCAGTCAACCACTTCAGATAAGACAATGGTAGTAGGGGGAGAAGAAAAATGAAGTTTCATGCTCAACTACTAAAACTAAGGGGTTTAGTAATAGCCAAGAGCCATTAGTAAGAGAAGAAATTCTGCTCCTGGGGCAGGGAATTCACTCACCATCACCCCAGCAGCACTGCAGCCTGAGCTGGGGTGCAGGCTCCACCCGGGGAAACCAGTCTCTGCTAAAGCCCAGGCACAGACCTTGCTCTGCTCTGCACAGGGCATGGGTGGGACACAGCTCCCATTTCCACTTCCAAGGGGCAGCTTTCCTTTCTGGCCAACTCCTGTTCATTAGTGCCCTCTTGCTGAGACAGCTGAATGCCTTTGACTGCCTGAAAAGCTTCTCTGCAGCTGTAAAATCACAATGTAATGAACGTTAGAAAAACCTGAGGTTGGTAGTGTGCACAGCAAAGCAAAAGACTTAGAACCAGCTCATTTTGCCAAAGGAATTAAGAACATTAGCAGTACAAGTGTGAAAAAGCCCTTCTGGAATTTCTAATGCACCACACAGACATTTCCAACCCATCTGGGAGAATATCTGCAGTCCAGATTTAAACCTCATTTGGAAATCATGCCTGTCCTATCTTATAAAGCAAGCCAAAGCTATGTACCCAACTGAGTATTAAAATGTGTACTACGCAGACTGAGCTTTTATGCATTCCACTTTTCATTCCTAGTGCTTCTCAACTGTATGTATTAATGAATTCTGGACTTTACTGCAGTAACCAAGTAATATAATCTTGCAATTATGGTACTCTAGTATTGTTTTTTTTTTTAAGTGTCAGAAAAAAGATGCAGACCTAAGCATAGCCAGCCTTGCATCCTAATCCTGCCCTTGCAGCTCTGTAATGTGGTTTTGCATGAGGCTGGGAACTTCTGTGTCTCATTTTCTGCATCAGAAAGATATGACTGCTTACCTACTTGATGGAGTCAGAAATGCTTATGAATTTATAGTCCCATATGTCTTTTGCAAGTTCTTCAGTGATTCTAGAAATGAAAAGTAAATTTTTCCACTAGATCTCCTAACCACATGAGTATATTTTATTGCTAAGTTGGAGGTTTTCATTTTCAGATTCATCCAACTGTAAAATAACTATACATTTGGAAAAAATCAAAACAATATACTTAATCTGTTCACGGTCAGCTTTGGTTAAACCTTAGTGGATTATTCCTAAAAGCCTAGAATTGGATGGTGCTATTACAGACAGATAGGCAAAAAGGCTTTTGGAGACACAGCCTTTTGTATCCTAGACAAAGACAACAAACATTTTGTCCATCAGACCTGGCTCTTTTGATTCACTAATTTTAAATGACACAGTGACTCTCAGGAAAGCAGGATCATTCTGCTCCAGAGAAAGAAGCTGCAGCGTGATAGGAAAGGACAAAACCACTAATACCAGACCCTTCCTGGAAATGAAATGCCAGCTCCGCAGCGTGAGCATTAAAAAAAAAAGCATCTTCAATTCTAACTCCACTGAAGCCAATGGTTAAACTCAACAGAGCCAGGCTTTTACTCAGCATGTTTGAATGAGTTATTAAATGAACTTTAGTTGTCCCTAAAAATAAATGTACTGTGCGGATCTAAGTGCAGCTGATGAATAAGAAACCTCAGGAATCCAGCAAATACAGTAGTTAGGGCTAAAACCAGAGACAGCTCAGAAGGTTGCAGGAGTAGCTATTAGTGGCCATCTGAGTTTTCGTCAAATCTCAAGGTCTCTCATGCCATCTACTGGCTTGTTTTATTTAGTTACAATGGCTTAAATGTTTTTCCTTGAGGTTTTTTTATCGGTCTGATATATTCCAGGTAGTTTTACATAAATTCCATTTAAGGTTTGGGGTGGGGTATTTTTCCCTCTATCTTCACACTTGATTACTATGTGATTTTTTTTTTTCCTGTGAGTACATTACAGTTTGGTACTATTCTGAATACAATATTTCACATTGTCCCCAGAGGAAAAAAGCATTGCATAAAACATTCTTATTTCTGGTATTGCTGGATAAGCAATAATTATACTGTAAGCAGTACTGGAAGAACAGTTTACTAAAAAATCCAAAGCTGTTCAAAAATAGTACTTACAGTGCATCCTGAATCAGTGTGAGAAGGCTGTTATTTTGGTACCTGGAAATGCTTAATGCACAGAAAAAATCTGGTTATCCCTCTTTTTTCATTTGCAGTTCACTTAGCTGTAATTCACAGCAAACACTTCTATGGCCTAATATTATTAAGTTGCCTTTCAGATGGGGTTTGATAAGCAGGAATTATCTCTATATATATATATCTGATCACAGAGCTTTCCCTTCATTATCTGTAGCCTGTCTCTTTCTGCAGTCCCAGTTTCCCTTCCCTATTTATGCATCCACTGGTCTGGTCAGGACACATGCAGGTACCTAACCTTCACATATCTTCTTAAGATTGACAAGAAAAAGTACCCCAACATTCCTCATAGACATGGTATGAAACAATATTTAAATGCCTAGTGTAACTGTGGTCATATCTGTCTCTTATGTGATTGAGAATTTACTCTAATTAGAGCTGTTTTGATGCTTTGGTTTTAGCCAGCTGATAAAAAAAGATAATTACAGAAACAAAAAATAAAACAGAGCCTAGAATTTGGGCTGAATAAGCTAACATCCTAGAATTCTACTCAGATTCCTTCTTCTGTGGCCAAAACATAACTAGTACTATTCAAGCTCTGATCATGATTTGGAGGATGATATACAGATTAGATTCACTATGGGCATAAGAGATTAACACAGGCTCAGGCTGGGGCTGGAACTGGCAGAGAAGTGCTTGTTTTACAGTGGCATTAACCTGCCTACATTACTGCAGACTCAATGCAGATACATCTCTGAATGATTCACCTTTGAGAAATAACACCACTTCCTTTTGATCTACACCATGAGTCACGGTGCCCCGTTTCCTCTGGCATTCTCTGTATTACAAGGCCTGACTTTCCTGTGTCTGGAGCACAGTGTTCATCCCAGAGCAATGTACTCACTTCCCTTATTAAGGAGAGTGGGGTCTGAGGCATCCTTCCCTCCAGCCCAATCCCTACCAAGGCTTCAATAGGAAATGCTGAAGATGTCATCATACATATCCCATTTCACAGGGCCTAGGCTCCCTGGGAACAGTTTCCATACCTGAAATCACCTTCTAGGCTTTGGCACATGGATTGCCCATTCTGAAACACAGCTGGGGAGAGTGGGCCAGGGATGGAGGCTCACATCACCAATGACTGCTCAACCTGTTAAATCAGTGAATGGAAAGAGGCATAAGCATAATCACAGGTGGAGTACAGAGGGAAGAGCAAGTTTTGTGACACTTTTCATATCATCTGTGTGAGAAGGGGCTGAGACCTGTGTATTTTCCACCATTTCTGAGCAAAGACAAGGCTGCTTTTTAGAATGCTGGAGAGCTCTACAGCTTGTGAAAATTAGGCAGTGAAAGACTTCACTATTTAAAGGTATAGAAGGTAGTATTAAGGATTTCAGTCTTGAGTAAAAGCACTTACATTGTATCTAAGTCTTTTTCTTTCCTCTGTGAAGCTGGGCATCAGTCTCTACAAAACTACAGCTTCACATTGGAAAATCCTAATGCAACCAAACTGAAATGCTCCAGAGGAATTAATTGGTGACCTTGCCTGACAGACCAAAATAAATCTGGCAGGCAGGCTGTCCCCTTTGCCAAGTGCTCAGATCCCCAGCTGCAGCCATACGGATTACACTGCTTCCCGGGCCGGGTAAGGCTGCCAGCTCGAGTCCAGCCAGCAGCCAGCTCCCCTGCGCTGCCTCCTGCCTTCAGCTTGGCTCTGCAGGCTCCTGAGCATGCCCAGGGCCAGCTGGTTAGCACCAGGCAGACAGGGAACCTGGCACTGCCCGCACCTCTTGGCCAGCTGGTGGATAGACAAAATGGATTGCTCCACTCATGAGCAGTTCTGGGATGCTGACATCCCCCTCGTGCGCAGAGCGAGCACAGTGTGACAGCCCCAAACTGCCCTGGGAAGCGGCTTCTTCCTGCAGCACCTGCAGGCTGCTCTCTGCCCCACCTTCTTCACTCAGGCAGGGGACAAAGGAGCTTTTCTGAAGTGCTGGATTAATTTATTTCATTTATATTTCTCAAAGATCTGAAGCTCAAAGCACAAAATTTTCGTGCATCCTTTGGTATCCCGTTTCAGCTTTCTCCTAACAAGCAGGCACAGACTGGCTGAATTAAAGGTCATGTTTTAGGTTATAGGCACAGGCAAAGCTCCGTGCTCTGTGTTCTACCAAATCTGCAGCTTTACATGAAAGAACACCTACAGACTAAACCCTGCCCTGGCCAAGCAGAATCATAGCTCAGATATACTATGGCTCTATATCATATCAATATAAATATAAAAATAATTAGGAAGGAGTTCTCATTTCTTACACAGCTACTATTATCAATTCTAGGTATAACTCCTTTATATTAAAAACGTTTGAATGTCACCTTCAGTCGCCTGCTGCCTCCAGGTCACCATGTTTTCAGCATGGTACCAAAGAGTAATTGAAATGTGTAAGTTTTTGCTCTTCCTGGGCTTGTTTCTCCTTAAAAGACTCACTTAAAAACAACTTTTTTAATTATTTATATATGCATCTGATTTGTTCTGAAATCAGTGATCAGGACTCTATGCCTGAATGGCTCCATAACAGCAATAGAAATATTTCCTCTAATTGTGTCCATCCCTTCACCATTGTTCCAGTCACCAAGTTCCCTTTTAACTGCAGCTCCATATGGAGCAGAAGAGACAAGCAGTGCCACAACAGCTTACATTTGCATAACCTCTGGGCTGGAGACAGTGTGAGATTTTCACAACTGCTAGCTGGAAATGTATTTGTTTAGCCAAGCTGCCAAAACTCATATTTTAGCTTGAGAAGTCTCTCATCCAATAAGGCTCTCATTACACTTCCACTGTTCTACAAGCACTTCATCCTAAGGCAATAAAGACGTAATAAATAGTGCTTTTTAAAAACCAATGGCCCTGAATCATAGGTATAAGGAATACAGAGGAGTGGGATCCCCAGAGTCAGCCCCTCAGGAAAATACCTGGTAATTTCCTCATTACATCATCCTTAAATATCAACCATTTCCCCTATAGTTGCACTAACACTGAAAACATGAGCCTTGCTGTTTTCCTCCACATCAACATGCACTTAAGGAAGAAAGGAAAAAAAAGTTTCTTCTGCTGCAAAAATGTTGATAGACCTTTTAAAACAATATATGAGAAATAAAATGTGTGGCAGAATCTGCCTTACTATTCTAATGTCTCAAGACTGAAAACTGCAATAATTTTTCTAAATGACAAACCAAGCACTTTTCTTGCTTGGTGATCACACAGCAATTTCACAGCTACTGGGTTTCATTACCCTCTTCCCTCCCCAGAAGATTCCCTTCCCATTAAAAGACCTTTCCTACTTTAAGTTCTTCTCTTTGCCTGAATTCTGCATTATGCTATTTGTAGGGCTTATTTCTCCCTTGTTAGTCAGCAAGCAGGGTTGTCAGGAAAGCACTACATAACCAAGTGTGTCTCAACAAGCTGAACAGATTCCTACAGCAAACCCTCAGGAAACCAAACTGCAGCTCCCTCTGCTCCTACCACCTGCTGCTGCATTTACCTTCTAGATAAGAGACTTGGTGATCTTCTCAATGGTTTTACCCTTGAGAGAATGGAGCAGCAGGAAATAGGTTTACTCACACTTCACCCTGACCTCTAGGTGAGAGGAGGCCTTCCCTGTACAGTTATATTCCCACAGCAGAAGCTGATAAATAGAACCACAAAACAAAGAACAGAGTTAAATAAAATCCTTTACTGAGGTTCTCTGCTCCTCTTGGCCACTTCCAGGGGTCCATCAGCTGCAAACTCACTGCCACTAGAGGGCAAACATGACCAAGCCGTTTAACAAAATAAATCCCTCTACATTAATATATAATAATTGTTTATTATGGCTGATTTTGTGAGAAGAAGCCTCTTTGCCTGCTTGTACCTTCAGAAAGGATACTGTGATAGTAACTTCTACCAGACACATGGATGTCAGACACACTAAAAATATTCATGGTTGGAACTCTCCCAAAACACACAGACACTTTATTACACATGTTCCTAAAAATTTATAACTGCAAGCAAGCAAAACACTCTCCTCAGATATTCAAAAAAAAATATGGTAGGTGCATTGTTGTTCTTCAAACAAATACAAATGAAAACAAACTAGATATTTTACACCCTACAGAAAAGAATTATTTTGAAAAAAATATATTCATAGTAACCAGTCAAAAGGCTTCCAGAAACACTCTAGGTGTTTCCTGTTAATGCAGGAGGTGATACAATGAGACATCCAGACTGACTCCTCTACAAGGCTCTTGTCTGGCTTTCATCTCATTCTCAATGAGCACATAGGCACCTCAAGCCTTGTTCAACAACTCTTCATTTTGGCTTCAGGGTCTGTATGTGGAGCTAGTCATTATCACATAATATGGGTGTTTAGCTATTCAGCTATTCCAGATATAGAAAGTAGTTCCTAGTGCAGCAAAGTGAAAGGAAAAAGTAAATAAAACTGTGTAGGGAATCATTCGAGATGTAATTTAAACTATGAAGAGGAAATAGTATTCATTTGATAATTTTTGAAAAATTTGTGCAGGTGATTTTTCTAATGGAAAGAAATTAAAGGTTTAGAAAGATCCTGCAGAATTGATATCAAAGTTCAGAAGCTGGTGGGTCTGTTTTCCCTTTAATGTAGGGAATTGCAAGGCAATATTTTTTGTTAACAGGAGGTCCAGCTCCCTAACTGGAATGAAATGAAGTCTCTGGAGTTGCATTTGCCTCTGGTATCAGTAAGTGACCTCCCAATATCAAGATTTTACAAAGATTAGCCCAGCAAGCACATAAAATGTCAAAAGCTACAGGAAATCAGGAAATTTTCAACATTTTTCTCCTTTAGCTTCTCAGAAGGAAAGTTGTCAAAGTAGCTGTCTGCTAAACATATCATCTGACTTACTATAGAAAGAAGGATGTCAACACTGCATGTCAAATCCAGCACTGAGATCTATTTTTTAATGGGCAGGATCTGACTTAGATAGATCCCAAATCTCTCTGCAATTACCTGCATCTGTAGGAAAGGCACAAAAGGATTTATCTTAAAGAGCTCTCAAACTATCTTCTAGCCTTGGCTTTTATGACAAAAGCAAAGTAAAAATCTCAGAAAAATATTTTCAAAGGCATTTTTTGAGGAGACGGTGTTAGCTGCTCCCCTGCCTTCACACCAGCAATGGGGCCACATGGTTTGGCCAATGACATTTGCTTTCACCCAACAGCTTTCCTGGGGTCTGGTTACCCTTCCCACATGAGCTCCATCCCTCTGTCAGCAGCCAGACACCAGGACACCCAGTAGCTTCAAGGAAACAGTTCACAGGTGGGCTAATGCCACCAGAACTATTCATCCACTACTGCAGCCTATTGCCCCCAGAGAAAGTGTTTGGGACAACACAGTGGGAATTGGAATTACTCTCTGCACCTTCCCTTAGCCAGAGACCCTCCAAATATAGGGATAGAGAACAGAAATGCAAGAACACTAAAAGAAACAAATAAAAGCTGGGCACTTTCAAGATGTTTCAGCTTGATGAGCTTAACCTATTGAGCATGTCAGTGGTCCCCTGACAGGCCACCAAGGACATGCCATGGCAGTGGGAACAGACACTGCTTCCTGAAGCCAATGTTCACACAAGTGTAAGAAACAAATTAATTCATTCCTGCCAACATGGGCTATCATCTGTTCCCTGCTAGGTTTTCTTCCTGTTCAAAGCATACTTCAAAAACAAGCAGTAATGTGACCTGAAGTCTAAATTTTGCTACAAGAGCTTCAGCTTCTGGGAGCCTTCCCACAGGTTAAGGGAAGTCATGTCAGTCAGGTGTGAGAGTCACCATGTTTCACAGCTGATTTCTCAGCTATGCCCCTGTAGGTGGTCACTTCAGAGCTATATCCAGCCACTACATCTAATTAATTACCCAGTATTAGCCCAAGAGCAGGTCTACAGATGTAAATCACAAATAATGCCACTTTAGGATTATGACCTATGCTCCTTCTTTTTGTGTGTCATTTTTACACCCACACAAAGTATGTACAGAGCCCTAATGTCTCTTTTTACAAAAACGTCATGAATGTCCACAGAAGGGAAAAAAAGGAGACACAAGCCCTTAAGGTTAAAGCAAAATTTTTGCCTTTGTAACTGAACCTTATTCCCTCCTGGATTAGATTCACCAAGCATACAAAGATGTGCTTTTGTGGCCCAGGAAAGAAAAGCTCTGGACAGGTTTTGCAAGTGCCCCCATGGAATCTTAAGTGGAACATGAGGAACTGCTCACATTTAAGTCAGCAGTGTGCAGGTGTTAGGGAATGAGACAGCATCATCTAACAGCCAGCATACCTCACTCCTATCTCCTTCTTTCCCAAATTATGCATGAGAATTAAATAAAAATAAAATAGAGGAGTTTTGTAGAGGGTGATTGTCCAAAAATATATGAACAAGATTTTTTTCCTTCTTCTCAGCTGGGTGGGTAAACTCCTGCTGTTCTGGATTGGGCTGGATGCAGCAAGTCATGCTAACCCTTATTTTTCCTAAGTTTCTCTTTTCCTCTGCTAACAAAAGACAATTTATTATTTAAAGAATATGAATATCATTTCAGCAAATTTTAACTTTTTAGAAGGTGAAAAAAGACTGAATTGTCACACAACTCATGCATTCAGAGTATGGTGATCCCTAATGGGACAAAGGCATGGCAGAAATGGAGAACACCTGCATTCTCCTCAGCTGATGTTCTTGAGGACGAAGCCTGGGCACCTTCCTCAAAAGAAGGAAATGTTTTCCTCATTCTAGAGGAAAGTTTGCTCTGGCACCAAACAAATGGGCAACCTTCTAGGAACTTCTCCCCAGGAAGTTGCCCTGCAAATGTTTCTGGTTGAAGCTCACACAAGAATTCAGTTTTTCACAAAGGCATTAGGTAGAAAAGCTTTAATTATTAAAAGAGTGTGAATTAAGCAGACAGTGTGCTGCACCTACAGTGCCTTGGTGAGAAGGCACTCTGTAAACAGAATTATTATTTCATCAACACAGTAGAGTCCTCACTTAATGGCTCACTAAGTGGGCCAGAGATGAGATTCGATGTGAAGAAATCAATGACTCAAAGCAAGAGATTCAGCAAATATGAAACACCTAGTGCTTAGCTCTTAGGATTGCATATTGTCTCCTGTGGAAGTGACTTGTATCATGCAGGGAGAAAATAACACTCCTGCTGCTGCATCCAACTGTATCCATGGGAGATAAGACTGAACTGGTGCTTGCCAGCACTAGAGTCCCATACTTTAAGGGGGCGTTATTTGCTTTTTGGTGTTCTCCTTCTGTGCTATATCTGCTAAATTAGTAAGCATTGCTACTTCATATTTTCAAAATGTTCTTACTGCTTTCTTTCTTCTTTTTGTAAATCATGACTTCAAAGTCAGTATTTCTTAGTAATGGTAGCCTTATTTTGGTGTCCACCAGATGTATACATCAATCAGAATGACTCTGCTGTACCGCAGAGCAGAAGCACCAAAGGGCATCCTGCAAAATTAAATGGGAAGAATAATGAAGTCCTTCACAATTCTTCTCTGTTCTAACCATTATAACAACTCGAGAGAGCAGAGAAGATATTTTCAACATGTGGCTATAGGTGCATGACTCTTCTTCAGACAGCTGGCTAGAGGGTAAATGGCAAGAGCAATAAGTATCTATCTCTCCTCCCCGGGAGTGAGCATGATTCATGGGTGAAGAATACTTTATTTTCCTACTCACCAGCACACTGAGGCTTTTCTGTGAAATTACTTCTTAAGTTTTCCCCTTCTCTTCAGTACTAATTTAGGAATATAAAACTCACCATGCTGGCTCACTTTTCACTGAAGTGATTTCAGCTTCACTTCCAGATTCTCAGGGAAAATCTCAGCTTTACATTCATCAGCTCCTAATGAAAAACAGCAAATCAGACTCTGCAAAGAAAGGTTCCTGGTGTAGTGAGGATTGTCTGTGCAAAGAGGGAGAGATGAGTTAAATTGCAGAGGAAATCCTTCATTAATAGTACCAAAGGACTGCACAAAACCCAACTAATTCTCTGAACGAAAGAAGGATTAATATCCCATTTTATAGGAAGGAAAGTGAGATAACAGAGCAAACACCCAGGAAAATTAGCAGACAGGATCACTGTGCCTTCAGTTCCACATCCATTCCCATGTGCAGAGAGACAAATTTGGGCAGAGTCCCTTCTGTTGGAATAGCAGTTTGTTTATTTGTTGCAATAGAAGGAACAGCCCAGAAAAATTTCTCACAAGCAATTTTCTTTAGAAAATCCTGCCATTTCTCATTTGGATTTTTTCCTATCAGCATGCATCTTTACCAAACAGGACACTTAACAGTTAATGTGACAGAAAACAAAATAAATTGCACAAAACTGTGTTAAAATCAGACTGACACCTTTCATGTGTTTTTGAAGATAATGTCTTTCTGACACACCTTCTGGCTGCTTCTCATAGAGAGGAATAATGCAGCACAGAAATACAGCTCTGGAAAATGGCAGCTTACAAGTACCTGCCTCAAAAAAAGTAATAACCTTTTTCTACACGTAATTGCACTAAATTCACCAAGAGCACATAATGGACAGGAATACAAAATGAATCACAACATTTCTATATGAAACAGCTGTTCCACGAACTGGCCACGATGATTTTTGACTATGTGACTGCATCTGTAGTTTGGAAACAATTAGCCAGGAGCAATTCTTTATCTTGAGTTGTCACACTTGTTTTATCAGCTCTTTAGGGGGTACTCCTGGAGAGCTGAAAAAGCAGGATTTTCCTACTCCAGTTGGACCAAGAAATAAAATGCAAATCCATGACAGCGTGTTTAAATAAAATTTGTGACATACAATTTCATCCATCATTTTCTTCCTTTCCTTGTTAAGACCAAAATAAATATATTACATTTTCACTAAGACTCAGGGGATCTCAAAATATATTTAGTAGTCACACCAGCATACAAGAATCAGGAGAATGCAAATAAATCCCATCCTTCATTGCCTCATACTTTCCACTCGTCTAATTTGCAGTGGTAAATTTGAAATCTGAATTGTGTCATTTTTCAGCAAGAACTGAGCACTCCTGGGTGCCTTTTGCTGCCACTGGAACATGCAGCTGTGACATCCAACACCTATGTAAATCTGGGCCGAGTTATCCGCAGTGAGTCAACTAATGCAGCTGAGGAAAAGAGTTGCTTTACCATCTCACAAGGGAATAAAATATCAGTAGTGAGCTGCTGGCTCTGTTAGAGGTAACTCAACAACTTTACAATAATGTAAGCAGCCTTAGGAATAGGCTAAAAGTTGGTTTTCAGAGCATATCAGGAGACAATATAGGGCACTGTCACGCATTCAGGAAATCAGGTTTTATAAACCACAAATGCAAATAAGCCCTGGCAATCCTTATACTGTGGACACATAAATATATTTCGTATGTATAAACCATTGTGCAACTCAGTTGGAGAATTAATACTGTCTGGGAAAAGATGCCAGAGTAGTAACAACTGAAGAAGAACCAAGACATAAATGTTGTTGACATTAGACATCATCTTCCAGGACATCCTGAGCAGTTAGCCAAGTGCAGGATAGGTGCACAAAAGAACTTGCTGTCACTTGTTATTAAACTATCTGGCTGCTTAGGTATGGGCCACAGCCTCTGGACAGTTGCTCTGAGTGCTCAGTTTGTAAGCAATCAGCATCACTTTTTGGGAAACTAACAAGGGTGAGACTTTAACTGCTCATGTGTGTAGTAAAAGGCTGTTTCCTTTCAAAACTGAATTAAAATTTGGGCTTATACAATTCCTTTTAAATTAACCTCATTGTTCTATATATAACCTTTTTTTTCTCCTTTTTTTCTAAGCATCTTTTGAACATGTAAGCTGACTGGAGATCTGTTTGTGCTTTCCCTCTTGATACATTTACCAGTCTCCTGTTCTGAATTTTGATTCACTGGGTGCTGTCCCCTCAAACAGCACTGCTCCTGCTCTCACTGCACTGCTGCTCTTTGGCCACAAATCCTTTTGCAGGAAAGGGGCTCTGGGTGCAGCTGCTATAGGTGCACAGGACAGGCAAAGCACCTCATCCTGAATGCCAAACACAAATACTTCTCCTCACAGCTCAGGGGGTAATGAAAACCAAAAACACAAAGGGATTTTGCACTAGATTTCTGAAAAATCCAAGCTGAGCTGACAATCTAAGCACTTCTCTGTCAACAAAGGCTGCTTGGGATTTACAAACTAGCTGTCCCTCCTGAAGAGCCTGATTTATTTGGTATGCTTTGAGCAATCTTAATGTATGCCAAGTTTTTATTCACATACATGGCCTTTTGCATAATACCCGAATAGAGTATTTGCTCAGGAAGTGGTAGACCTGAATTCCAGGCTTTTCCCTGCTGAGGAGAGCTGAAACTATGGCTTCTACTTCCTGGGGAAAATGCAGAGCCTGCAAAGGAGAACAAACCTGGATTTGAGTAGAAGAGACCTGGGACTCAGCTTCTGCTCCCTGGGATGTTCAAATATCCAATGTCAGATGGCATCTGGATTAAAAAACAAATACAAGCCAGAAATAATCAAGGACAGTGAGACTGGGACCAGGAATGCATCACTCTTGGCCAAGCTCCATAATCACTAGGTTAGATAATGATGCCAGTCCTCTTGGCAGACCTTATTTGCAATGTGCTAGTGCAATTATATTATTTCAGTTCTGCAGCAGCTTGAATGTCTCTGCATCTCCCCTCCATGGCACAGTGCAGACATGCTTCCTTCCCTTTCACTGAAGTACAAGCTGTTGTATTCCCTGGGTCAGAGAGATGTGCCATAGTAACATTAATGTAACTACTGCAGCTTCACTGCCCTTGTGCATTAGTCCTTGGGACAGTACACATCCTTGGTATCCATGGTACTGCCTGCACCTGGAACAGGAAACCTTTCTTTTTAATTTCAAAAATGTTCTATGATTACAGCAGTCATCCATTTAATTGGGGCATCATACCCCCTGTTTCAAGTAATATTTAATTAAGTTGTGGTAAAAAGAAATAAAAAATGAGACTCCCCTATCCAGGAATGAATAACCAAAAGGGTTATTCAATTACCAATATCCTCAAGGATTTTAGAGTAAAGATTATTAGAAAAGGAATAGTATGCTATAATTCATCTGCCCTTGTATTTTCTAACACAGGGATGAGATTTTCTGGACAGCTGCATTTCCAGGTCAGCACCACAAGATCAGGGAGTATGCAAGAGGCACAGCTTCATTCTTCCTCCCTGGCTGCAGCTTGTGGTGTGCAAATCTTTCTGCCTCCTATCCAAAATGCCTGTCTGGGAAAAAGGACATTTCCCCCTGGCCTTCTGAAGCAGCTCTGAGCCCACCATCTTCCAAGAGTTCCACCCTTGAGCCTTACTGATCCTCTGGGGTATCAGGACAGCCAAGAGTTACATGCCTTGACTGGAAGCACAAAACATCTTGTGTGTCTTTAGAGAATTAGCCCCCGGTCTCACCCTGTGCAATATCCCATCTAACTGATGGAATATCCCATCTAACTGAAGCCGTTTGGGCATAGAAGCATTTGGCCTTTGAGGCACTTGGAACTTCTTAGGAATGGGGAAGAACCTAAAATTCAAGAATCAAAGACAACTAAATGACCTCCTAAAAGAAGAGGGATCTACTTTAGTTAGTTCCTAAGAGAAGCCACTTTCCCAACCACAGTCAAGAGTAGCTGCTGCTAGGACTGTCTGCCATGCAATTTGTGTCCATGTCAGACACTTGCCTGAGATAGAGATAGAGGAGATAGAGCAGTGCAACATTAAAAGTGGGTCACCAGAGGTTTTTACCATTAACCTGCCTTTGACTCACATTCCACAAGATTTAGATCATTTCCAAGGAAGTCTGTCACACTGAATGGTATGGCTGTGCTGTTATTGTGCAGCATGTGTTGCTTGCACAGCAAGATTTAGAGACTTGTTTCCAAAATGAGGGTTAAATTTATAAATTTGCATACAGTGTATTGTCTCTAATAGGACATTTTTTTTTTTTTTGCTTTGCACTCTTTCCTGTTTAATGTAAAATGAAATTCCATTTCATCTTTAGCAAACCTTTCAGCTGGAATATAATTTTGACTAATAAAACATCTATAAACACCATCACTTTTATTGTGTATGACTACTAACAGTAAGACCTTGATAATAACACTTGACTTGACTGGCAGCAGTGAGGTAACCATGGACACGGTTCTTATTAAGAAAAGATAAAAAATTACATTCCAGTAATTCAGAAATACTTCTTTTCTCTTGAACAGGAAAGTGAAAAAAAAATATTTACAGGTTTATTCCTACATCACATGCCATGCCAGTTACTGGTAACATTAATATTGTTATCATTTTAGCTGCAGTGCTTGGAAACACCAGCCTGAGGTCAGGGCTGCTGAGGTCAGAGAGATGCCTGAAAAGAAATCATAGTCCTTGAAATTCAAGGCCCAGAGTTGGAACAAACAAGGCAAATGAGTAAAAGAAACTGTTTTTTTTTCTCCATTTTTATGATAAAGGAAAAGAAACACAAGACAAATTTTTAACTAGTCTCAAGGATTTTTTCATCTTTGCAATTAATTTTTCTGTATCTATCAAGCATTAAAAAGGCATCAGAAACTGCTAGACTAGTCAGCCCTGAATGAGTAAAATCATATCTACATCCTCACTAATATTTTGCATTTATAAAATTTTATAGACATGTTTTAAATAACAGTTTCTGTAAAGACAGATCATACAGCAGACTGTTGTACTGACATTTTTATGGTCAGAGGTTTTACAAAAACATCTTGAATTGTGGAATTTTAGCAAACCTCATCCCTCATCTTAGGGAGCACATCAATTTTCTCTGTGCATTTTTTCTAGCAAACTTGCATTTTCCTCTCTGTGCACGGGTGTCAAAAACTAGAATGTGGGTTGACCCAACTCAAACCATTTGTTGGTTTTCTTGTTTGAATTATTTTTCTATCACACCCTGGTTTTGCCCTTTGCTCTTTTCCATACTGGCAGCTTTGCCAGAATAAATCTTTGCTGTTCAGCCATACGAGAAAACATCCCACAAACAAGGTTATTGTTCTTTTTTGGCCAGGTATGCATAGCCCAGATTGTTAAGTCCTGACTAGTGAGTCAGGCTGTTTTTACATGTCTTATTCTGTATTGTTGAAAGGTCTCTCTGAATACATCTACCTGTATGCTAAAAAATAAATCTTCATGTAGCAGGATGCTTATATTTTGCATCAAATACATTCAACATTATCTCCTCTCAGTCCCAGATAGTTTAAAAGAATCTTTCCAAGATTCCCTGAGTAACCTAAATCCAGGCAGAATAGAAATGATACAAAATATATAAAAGGCAATAAACCTGTAGTTCATCATAGCCCACGGAGTGCTCCGTAACACTTGTTTTGAAATTACTTCTGTTGCAGTGGCAAGCAAGAGTCTGTGCTTTCATCTGGAAACAAAGACTGAATTATTGTCTCTGATGTCAAGGGAATGTTTTAATTTCTTGTGTTACTGTCACTTGAAAGTATGTCCCCTAGCCTACAGATGAAGAGAAAGGGCTGGGGTTACACACTCACTAGTGCTCCCCATGGAGTTTTGTGCCTGCTCTCTGTCTGAAACTCATCACTGTGGCTCTCACAAACAAAGCACGATTTCATAAACACAAGTATTGGATTCAGCTATTCAATGATAGACCTCATCGTGTGTTTCTTGAAAATGTTCCTTATAAGGCCTTTTTTTTTTTTGGAAAATTGCATTTCTTCATGCAATATTTGCTTCTAAAGAAGTGTCTTCATCCACTCTGCACAAACTGGGAGATGTGAGTTTCATTATCAGTCACATCAGTTCTTAAAACTATCACTGGAGAAAGGATGGGATTTTCACGACTGTTTTAGCTGATCAGAGGATGGGATGCAGAAAAGATGAGATGGCTGAAAATGTCTAGCAGTAATGTTAAGGACCCAGTCACCAATTTGCACACACACACACTAAAACATGTAAGTAGATTCTGAACTAACAAAATTCAAGGATTCATAGCCCATTCTTGTGTATTTGTAACAGCATTTAACCAGTATGAAATTTAGATGCAACCCTTTCCACATCTATATAACTATATAGACTTGGCTCACCCATCTTGTTTTTAAAGACATCAGGTTTGCTGAGACTCCCTTGCCTTTCCTCTCATACATACCCTGCAGTCCCCATTAAAAAGAGGATTGTGAAGTTCCTCTGGATGCCACTTGCTTTCTTTCATCTCTGTGTTGAAAAAAAATTTACACATCTAAGGGTGAATACCCTCAATCTAGTCTGCAGCTTTGGACTCTGAAGCAATTTGGGGTAAATATTTTTGTTACAAGGTACTTTTTCCACTGTGGAGGCTTAGATTTCCTTAAACCTCAAATCCACAGCTCTATAGCATTTATCTGTACATTTCTATGAGCAGGAGTGAGTCAGAGAGGGATGGGCTCTTCCCTGTGGTCTGCAAGTTTCAACACAGAAATGAAAACATCAGCAGCTTTAAGGGGCAGAAAATAACAGAATGAATAACAGGATGCCAAAATGAGGTGGCTTTCACTGTTACCACTTGCAAAGAAAGAACAAAGACATTCATTACCTGGGTTCACCAGTTTGGTAGCTGGGAGATGAATTTACATGCAGTCCAGTCCAGCCCAGTGTTATTGCATAGCTTGAGTTCTTTTAAATAGAGATCAATATTATCTGTACAGTCATTTTATAATAAAATAGGCACCACAGCAAATGTTCTCAGGTTGTCCAAAAAAACTTTACATAAAACCACCTGATACTAAGAAACATCTTCGTAATATGTACAGAACAGAGTCCCTTCACATGTTCATTGGCACCTCACAAGTAAGTAGCTGGGTAAGCATTAGCAGCAAAGTACAAACATCTCAAAAGCCAAGAGACCCTCAGGAGGATGGAGAGCCCCATCCATTCAGGCCCCATGTCTCCCAGCAAAGAGGACAGCACATGGACAACAACAGATCAACAAATAGGCAAACTCAAAGTGCTCACGGTGTTTTGCTGTAGTTGTATGCTCACCAACAAATACATTCTTGTTCCTGCCCTCTGCAGGTGCTGTGTTGCCATAAAATAACTCTTGCTGCAACAGGGCCCAGAAAACAGAGATCACACTCCTTTGTCTTTCCAAACTTCAGAGTGAGAAATAACAGGAAAGTTAGAAGCCAAAAATTCATGCAAATGCAGTCTGTGGAATTCAAGGAATTCAGTAGCACAGGACATCAAAAACAGAAACCTTGCAGATAGTTCCACTACTTACACAACACACAGGGAAAAGCTCATCAGAATTCGTGCTACACAATGTAAAATCTAAGGGATGAGAAAATGAGCTTCCTTTCCCTTCCCTAGCGGGGTGATGGGCGCAGTGCTGGGCACACAAATGCTGCTTACCCTGTAGCACTGCAGTGGTCACCTTCCAAATGTTCCCAGGTCTGTAGTTTGAGTAGGCACAGCAATTCCTGCTGCTGTGCCCCACAGCTCTCCAGAGACACATCATTGATATAAATTGTGAACTTCAAATGCTTGTTCCTAAAAATTTGCCTTCACTTCCACAGGGTTCCACTCATGTATTTTGCAAGCACACTGAGAATTGTACTGCACATCTCTAATGCTTTTTTTCTGCTTTGGAGCATGTCTTTTAACCAAAATACATGAAAGTTACATTCTCATTAGTAGATTATGAACCACTAATGCAATTATCAGTTTAAGCAAAAAACAAAATCATTTTTAAGTTACTAATCCACACATATGTATCATTTGAAAGAACAATATAATTTCCTGTATATTTAAAAAAAAATTAATTAGAACTTCACTTTTCCAATTCTTACTAATTAAAAATATCCAACAGATTAAAAATGGGGAAAATAAAGATATTAAAATGTCTTTATTGCCTTCAAGGCACTGTAATTTTAGATAATGTTATTCTCCTAAACTTTAAGTTGTACTAATTTTTTTCTCTCTACTTCCATATTATTCTCCACAGGCACAAATCATGCATTTCTCCCATCTTATGCTTCTACTTCGTTTTTCCTAGGGACTGGTTTGTTCAGCAGCAAGCAGGCAGTCATTTTAGCTTCTTTATTCCCCTCATCCCCCATTCTCTTTTGTGGATCTAAAGGATACACCTAAGGTGAGTTGAGATGCTGTTTGTAAGATCTTTCTGTCCACCCCCACCCCAATAACAATAATCACAGACAAGGTGTCCTTGTTCTTTCCTTGCTAGCAGAACATTCAAGATTGACAACTCTATACTGAGTTTCTCATTTAATCATACATGTTCTGGTGGAAATTATTACCTTTATTGCAAAGCTGTGTATAGATAGAATTAAATGCTCATCTTTGCAATAAAGAATGTGCTCTTCTGTAAAATAATTACTCCATTATCAGGTCTGCTGTAAGTATTGTGCAGTTGCTAGTAATTTTTCTCATTCTATGAGGATCATAAAGAGAACCTGAATTTTCAAAGTACAGCATTTAAGACTATCAATTATTTCCTTCATGGCTCCCTCCCTTTCCAAAAGAAAATAATCTCCTCTGAAGAAGGTGTCATTCTTATGACAACAGAAGGATTGCAATATCACACTTTCAATGAGAATGTTAGACCTGATTCAAAGTCCAAAAATTCAAACTACTTGAAAAGTGTCCTATTAACATCAGTGAGCTGTTCATCAGCTCTACTGAACAAAAGCTTCCCCTCACTTCAGGTCCTGCTGATAGCTGTCAGGCCCTTGAAAGTTTTGACATCCTGGTTCCAGTTTCATCAGCTCCCCCAGTAAGATTTATGCAGGTTTTCTGCCCATCTTCACTGGTTAGGTATATTCAAGTCCTCTTTTCTTGCTTCAGAAGCATATTTTATACAGCTTAACTTTTAAAATCTTATTAAAATGACAAGCATTATAGAGACTGTGCCAGCAATAAAAACCAAACAAAGTCATAGCCCTTTTAAGATATATAAATTTTTGAAAGCAAAGTTTCCTCCATGCCTTGCAATACATGTGATAGTAAAACTTGAAAGAAATGACTGTTGCATAATTATCATTTCCTGAAAAAAAAACACTAAAATAACTTGCAATTGTGAATGTTAGGTGTGGCTGAACACATTTACGCCTTCAGAAACATCAGGAAGTTTTTTTTATTCTATAAACACTCTTGAGAATTGATGGGCTAAACAAGGCTTCCCTGCCAGGTGTACTTTTTTATGAAATAAAGCATCACAGGAGCATGTCAAGAAAAAAAAATTAAGACACTTACAAGTACTGGGTGCAGACAAAAGAGAAATAAATACTCTGGGACAAGAACATAAAATAGGAAATCCAGCCAGGAAAATGACAGTTAGATAACAGGCCTTACAAGTAAAGCAAATAAAGGAAAGAAAATAACATATGTACATTGTCATGATATCCAATCTCCCACAATCCTACTAGTTCCATTGTTTTGCATCCAGAATCATTAGTGCAAAATTTTGCGATTTAGAAATGGAAGCTAAAATGGAAATCATGCTGAAAACAGAACTGCACTGGAAAATGTCCCTGTCCAGCTGAGCACTAAATATTTATATCTTAGGGGAGGAAAAAAGTCCCTAATCAAGGCTTGTCCCAAGCCCACGAACTTTCAATCCTCTCTGCTCAAAGGCAGCAAACAGCAATAATTCAACCCACATGAACCAAAGCTGAAACATTTTTTTTCTGCCAGTGCCCAAAAAGAAGAACCACAGAACGAGAAAGCGCTGATTTTCACAAAGGGCTGATTTTTGGTTCACCACAATCTGTAAACACTGCCACAGGCAGTGAGCTGTAGCCCCAGCACCCTCACAGCCACCACAGAAACACCATCAGAGCCGGGACAGGATAGGTGAAGCCAGCTGAAGCCAGAGAAGCCGAGGTGAAAGCAGCAGCAGCTGCAGCACCCAGCCTCAGCGCAGCTCGCTGACCCAGCCAGGGCAGCGGCTCAGCCCCCTCCAGCCCAGGTGTGCTCCCCAGGGCTGCACAGGAGGGACAGAGGGTGTCTTGGGGTGACACTGCAGCCAGCAGGAGACCCCTCCATGGTTTGGAGCTTGGGGTCTTTCTGGACACTCTGGCTGCAGTGTTTTCTGGAGAGTCACCGCTCCCTTGAAGGACATGCTGGTGTTTTGAGCCCAGATGGATGCGTTCTGCTCCTCCAGCTCATTAATGCCAATCTTTTCCACAATAAATAAGCTCCAAAGCTGGTCTTCTCTGGCCTCTCCTGGATGATTTATGTCATGGGCTTGCAATAAGTCATGCTGAAGTTTCTCTGACCTAGATTTGCTCCAGCGTTGTAACTAGTTTGGTGACTTCTTTCCAGTCTTTCAAATCCATTATTCAGCAAGCTGGTGCTGATGATGCACTTTCAGCCAGGTTGCTTTCATCTTTCATTTTATTAAATGCAAATTGGATTTGAAAATGAAGGCGGACACTGCTGTAATCATACTGGCAGGTAACAGTGTTACTCAGCTGTCAACAGAATTCAGCCTAAATAGATCATGGCACAAGAAAGAAATTGTATCAATGACTTTGCTTTAAATATTACATCAAACCTATTCTGTCACAGGGGACAAAAAAGTGAACACAAGTTGCAAACATAGCACTCATTCTATATCTTTTCTCGTTTCCCTTCCTTCTGCTCCTTAGTTAATCCAAGGAGAGTTATTACAGCATGAAATTTGTGCATTGTTTGCCAAAAAGGTAGCAGGATAATAATAAACCAGACAGCACCAAAGCCAAGGGTTCCATTTTCTATTACTGGTTTAGATAAACTAATTAATTAAAATATCAAGAGCATATTTTACACATGAATACTCTTGAGTTCCAGAGAGCTAAAAGTAAATCAATATAAAACACTAGGTACAGATATACACTGCCAATACTGATTTGCTTGCCTGTATGTTATTCGTAATAAATAACATTATGGTCTGCTTTTGCAACAGTAACTATTAATCATTAATCAGTTGCACTAACCCTTGCTGAACAATATCCTTATGTAAAATATGAGCCAGCTGTGGCACAAGCAAAAATATCAATGAGTGTTAACCAGAATTCAGCAATTAATTTGATGAGGCCTCATTCATGGGTTAGACTGTGTTCATTTTTCCTAACTTTGCTAACATTTCAATACTAAGGAACATGTCCATGCTCATTGTTCCTTACTATTGATATGAAAATATTCTGAGGCTTTCATTAGAGGGTGTAGCATATAGTAGTACAGAGAGGTTCAGCTGTATGTTTTTGCAAAGAGGCAATTATTCCCTACAAGGAGGAAGGAAATGCAACTACGATGCCTCCAAAGAACAGACCAAACACTGAAATGTCTCAGCACAGTCCCAGATGGAAAAACCCTGCATTTTCTTTACGTGGGGACACTTTCTTAACAAGTGACAATGTCATAAGAAGATGGGAGGGTTAAACATCTGGTCTGAAGTCTGGCAAGATTCACCCAAAGCTTTGGGCATGTCGTCAGAATAATTCCTGACATTTCTCATTTATTCTGCTCTCCTGTGCAAGCACCAAAGTCTGCTGTCAAGAGTCTGTCTCGCTTTGATTGCAGCAAGCAGTTTTCTCACCCACTACAGAGCTATAATTTTGTGTTCTCAACACTTACTACAAATGCTCTCAGAAATGGAAAAGAACAAGTGGGAGAAGTATTACATTGTGCCACCCTTCTAGTGCAATGAAAAAGCAGAAGGGAATTAATAATCCTGTTTATATGGTCAGAAATGGGGCTCAAACTCTTGCCTTGACTCTCTCCTGCCCAAGACACAAAACCCAGCAGCAAAGTCCCTTCACAACAAGCTCCCCCCATATCCAAAGGGTGTCAGACTTGGCTGCTGCCCTAAGCAGGGTCATTGATTCCTCATTCCTCTGCACAGATTCTCTCACAACATGGAAATCAGGCTCTCCATCTTCTAGAGGAAACTTCAACTAGATAGAAAAAAAACCTGAAGCAAAGTTGTGCAAATTGACCTCAGAGTCAAGTACCTTTACCCCTCCAAAAGCTGCAGAAATGTGTCAAAATGTCCCCTCAATTCTTCACATATGCCTGTGCTGACAGAGTCCCAAACAAGTTTGGATCCAGGTGTTTTGCAATTGAAGGATCTTGATTGTTACAGGGGTAAAGAAAGAAATCAATCAACTTTGCATATATGCATATTTATCTCAATATTTTTGCTTTCAGCTGAAGAAAAGTCTAATTTATTTGAACCAATTCTAATCTGATTTTCTTAAGGGTCCCTTTTTTTTTTTCTATTCCTTACCAGACCATTCAGGAATGTAAGAAAGTGTGCTGTATACACAAATTATATACATATACCCAGTGCACTGCCTACCTGACTGTTCTCCATCTCTGAGACCCTCAGCAATTCAGCATTACAAGAAAAACCACAATATCTCTAATAAGCGTTCTATATGGACAGGTAGATGCAAGAAATCTTTCTGCTTTCTTAAAAAATAAAAATTCTTAAACACATTTGAATGCCACAGAACTCCTCTACCGTGCCAGGGGTTTCTTTGCACAAGGACACATTTCGGTGCTGGGGTCTGACATGCCGCAGCCTGCAGCAGAGGGCACTGCGAAAGCACCAGAGCTGCAGCCCTGCACAGGGAGAGCTGGGAGGGAGCAGGGACATCCCCGGGGACACTGTGCCGTGCCACTGATGCTGCCCTCGTTTCCCCTGCTGGCAAGGGGGTGGTTGTGGAGCCGGGCTGTGCTGTCACACCACGCTCACAAGGCCAGTTGTGCCTTCACTGAAGAGATGCTGCTGGGGAAGGCTCCTGGCAGGTGGGGTCCCTGCTGGGCTGGCGCTGCTCTCCAGGCCAGGCAGTGGGAGCACTGCCCAGGGGATGGCAGAGCAGGTGAAACCCTGGCTCTGGGAATTGCTACTCGCTCCACCAGCGACAGACACGTGCCTGCACACCCCACGGACGTGCCTGGTCCATAAAATCTGTTTGGGACTTTGCTGGATTAGCTTTCAAATGTTCCTGGGAGAGACAATGCCATTAAAATACGGGTTTTATAATCAGTCATTTTCATTTGGAAGCTGAAGGCAGCTCTCCACTGCTCTGCTTTTACAGTCTGTACTGTCAGATATTCCCAAACACCCTACAAAGAGGCTAAGCCTGCAGAGCTGAGATAGTGAATATTTACAGCAGTGCTCAGCAGCCAGCATCTCCGAATCTATCAACAGCTCCTTGCAGGAGGAATCAACTTTGTCTATCCCCATCTGCACAAGTACTTTAAAGAATAACTTCAGAAAGCAAATGAACCATTTCAGAGCCATTAAAAGAATTAAATAATCCAAAAGTAGCAGTAAAACAGTACAATAAGGAACACTTAATGTTATTAGAAAAGTCACTTGTGTGTGGACAAAGGCTGACTGACAAATGAGAAAAATATTTGTTCACTGTGAGTGATCTACAGCAGACCTACAGCCAATGGTACCAGATGGTGGGGCTGGTTTTTTGTAAACACACCTCTTCTAGAACCAAAAAAGCCTGGTTAATCGACCATGGATCATGGTCCCATAAACTAAGCAAAGCTGTGCCTGCCCAGCACCATTGGCAGACAGCTCCCATTAGGAAAACAGTAAAGAAAAGTTCCTGGGTTCTTTGGGAGGCATCTGGATTCATTGGGAAGCACACAAAAAAAGGAAATTGAGTAATTCTGAATAGATCAGGTAATACAGAAAAGATCTTATTCAATTTTCCATGTCTATGTTGGACAATACATTTAATTTGAATGGACAGTCCTACTTTAAATTCAGCATTTTTAGTCTGTCATCAAGAACACAGGGATACAGAACTAAAGAGGGATGCAGCTGAGAGCTCAGTCTCACACAGAGCAGGTTCATTGTATGATAACCATGAAATGAATGTTGATTCTCAGTTTGAACTGTTATTTGACAATAAATAATAGCATTCTTAATTCTAGCACTGTGATGATATTTAATCCATGGATTTCATAAAGGGTTTTCACAACGTAGAGGATGAAAGAAATTTCCAAAGCAAATAGGCATAAGAAATTCATCAGGGGAAAACTCTGACTCTAGTTATTAATCTACAACAGCCCTCCCAGCCCATGGGAAGTGTTATTTTGTTTATTGGCATGGGATCACAGCTAATCCTGCTGTGTGTCTCTTGAGGATTAATGACCCGATTAATGACCAGCAGCAGAGCAGCTCCATTCGTTACAGCATATCAGAACCAATTTCTACTTTGGACACTCTGGAGGGAAGGGATGCCATCCAGAGGGACCTTGACAAGCTGGAGAGGTGGGCCTATGCAATCTTCAAGAAGTTCAGCAAGGCCAAGTGCGAGGTGCTGCATCTGGGTCAGGGCAATGGCAAGCCCAAACACAGGTGGGGCAGACAATGGGCCAGGTGCAGCCCTCGGGAGAAGCACTTGGGGTTGTTGAGAAGCTCCACATGATCCCACAATGTGCATCTGCAGCCCAGAAAGCCAGCTGTGTCTGGGGCTGCATCAAAGGCAGCGTGGGCAGCAGGCTGAGGGAGCAGATTCCACCTCTCTGCCCTGCCCTCGTGAGACCCCACCTGGAGCTCTGCACCAGCTCTGGGACCCCAGCACAAGGCAGGGACCTGCTGGAGTGAGTCCAGAGGAGTCACAAAGAAATACTAAGAGGGCTGGAACACCTCTCCTAGGAAGACAGGCTGAGAGAGTTGAGGTTGTTCAGCCGGGAGAAAAGAAGGCACTGAAGAGACCTTAACATCAGCTTCCAGTTCATAAAGGGAACATAAGAGAGCTGGAAAGGGACTTTTCACAAGGGCCTGCAGTGATGGAACAAAGGGGGATGGCTTTAAACTGAAAGAGTAGGTTTAGAGATCAGAAAGAAATTACTGTGAGGGTGATGAGGCACTGGAATTGTTTACCCAGAGAAGTTCTGGATGCCCTATCCCCGGAAGTGTCAAGGACAGGTTGGGTGGGGCTTTGAGCAACCAGGTCTAGCAGAAGGTGTTCCTTTCTATGGCAGGGAGGCTGGAGCTAGGTGACTTTAAGGTCCCTTCCAACCCAAATCATTCCATGGTTCTAAGAATTAGAGTGTAGCTGACAGAACCTTCAGGTACACTAAAAAAATTCTGGGAATTTTTTTTCCTATGCTCAGAGAATAAACTTTCTCTGACCACAAGATGGCCCTCATAGTATATTGTCTGTGCTGTGGTATACAATATCCTTGCCTTATTCATGATGCATAGTTTGCAGCATTCTATTTTCACTTGATTTATGCATACATATAGTCTATTTCTCCCTGCTGCCTTCTGTTAGCACAAGACCAAGCAAAATTTCTGAATCTGTAAGATTAATTCACAGGCTCTGTGGCAGTCAGGCCAAGTTTGTGGCTGTGCTGTCCCAGCACCCCGGCACCAGCACAGCCACAAGGCCACACTGTCACTCTGTCACTCCTCATTGCCACCTCCCCACGGCCACACACCCCCCAGTGCAGCTACTGCACACCCATGGCCACTGGGAGAAGATCTGGAGAAGAGTCCTTTCCCCATCACAAGGGCTGGCTGCCACCAGGGCAGATGCCGGGTTAGCAGAGCTCCTCCTTGTTCTCCCATCATGAGGGTTTGCATCTCTTGCTTGTCATTTCTCAAGGATTCTTGGTATTGCTTCTGCAGGCATATTTGACCTGGCATTGTTTCATTTCCTGTGTTTTCTGCCCAAAAGCCACATGATCAGGCACAGTGATGTCAAGCAAGGAAAGTAAATTGTTTCTTTCAGTCTCTGGCTTCTATGGGACCTTCTGAACCTCCAGCTATATTGACAGCTCCCAGGGATAGCTCTTTTAAAAGTTTCTACTGGTCTAGAATTAGGAAGTTTCCATAAAAGTACTTCCTGAAAGGTTAGATCAAGACAATTCAAAGCAAGACAAGGAATTACAGATATATAGCCTCCTGCCTAGAAACCTACTAGTTTCCTGACTGAAAATGTTCAAATTGTGAAATGCACAAGAAGGAGTGCCAGCAGGATGAAGGACAGCCCTATCTCAGCCCAGCTGAGCTGGGATAATTTCAGGATGATGATGCTGATTTGGTAAAGCACAGGGATATCACAGAATAGGATAGGGTACTAATCACACCTCAACTGTATCTCTTGAATAAAAGTGTAGCAACAATCTATGGTCCAGATATTAGTCAGGTATGCCTGTTTCCCGTGGGCATCCAGTGCTCCAAAATGGTGACAACAAGAACAGTTGGGAAAAAAAAAATAAAGAAACCATTATAAATTTCACTAGAGAATGTTTTGTTGTTACTAATTCCGCACTGTGGGGACAATCTTTCAGACTTCTCTATTTCACATGGCAAGAAAAGGAGCTGCAGGTCTTCCACCCTTTCTAGAAATGGACTTGAGTGCTGAGGATTTGGGGATGCCAGTCCTGCCAGGTTCACTCTTTCCAGCTTCAGTCTGTAGCTTATCTCTGATCTGTGCCTGCAGCTAAATTGTGGATAATTCAGCCAGCAATGGTTATCTTTACCAGCATATTTGTTACCAACCTCTGCATGGCTGATTGCTGATCATAAATAATTCGTTACTATGAAAAGCTTATGTGAGGTATAAGAAAACATCAGTTCTTTAAAGGATGAGAAATACACCCTTGAGCAGTTCCAGAAAACATTTTCTTTTTAAAGAGCTCTTGAAGCTCTTCCATGGATTTGTAAGTCACAATGAATCAAGCTGTGTGTTTACATGAACTTAGAGCACACCCAGCACCCTCATATGCTTACAATCAGTAACCTGGCTTCATGTCTTCAGTGTGTTAGAGTCTGATTTTAAGCTTTTAGGTCACTCTGAACATAAACCATGGAGGGGAGGAAATTCAAAGAAAAAAAAAAATCAGCAAATCCCCACAGAAGCTCCATTGGTTCATTCTAATGTCAGCAAAATATGTCTGGAACTAGATCTGAACTGGGATCATTCACTATTGCAAAGAAAATTTATTAATGCCACTTTTTCATTTCCCCCTGAAATCCTCCTTTTTCTATATCCCATACACCATTCTGTTTCTCTTCTCTAAATCGATTTTTCTCTAAATTTGTCTCCCCACTTACTCTTCCTTTGCCCTCTTGAGGGTGGCCCCCTTGAGAAAGCTGAAGTTTTCCTTACTGCGAGTTCTCTGGGCTTTATGCAATTTGCAGATATGGATATGTAAAACTTTTAATGCTGCTCACCATCTGATTTCTCTACAAATAACTGCTAAGCAAGTTCTTTGGTGATAAAATTTATGCAACCTTGAAAACAGATATCACAGAAAAAAAAAGCTTTAGGTATGAACAGCAAGAGGAGCCCTTGCACAGTAACTCATCAAGGAGCAAGAGGCTGTGAAGCAGCTGGGCAGAAATGGGTACCAGAAATGCTTTTGGTTACCCACATGGGATAGGTGAAAAAAGAGGTAAAGGGTGCCCAGCAGCTTTAAGAGTCATCATTTTTTTCTTCCTCTTGAAAGAAATGAATGTATAGAAGCTTCTCCTGGAAACTATCCATCATGCTGAAAATTTGGTTGACAGCTCTTTCATGAAAGAAAAAACAATGAGATTGTAAGTCTGCCCAGAATGGGACCAAAGAAATCAGAGGTAAAAGCATGAAAATCTTCAAGGGAAAAGAATTCAGCTCTTCAAACCCTTGATAGACTGGGTGCAGAAATCAAAGGGATTTTGGGTTGGTTTTTTTATGTCAAAGAAGTAGTATTAGGGTCTCCACAAAATAGAAGAGAAGCTTAGATGTCACTGAAAAAACACCTGCCTGCTGCCCTCTTCCCCACTGCTCTGGTGCACAATAAGTCACCAAAATAGATCCAGACCAGTTTATGTCACTGTGCTCTTTCTGCTGCTTGGCCCTGGAGGCAGGCGTGTTAAAAAGAGAACTTTGGCTTTAAATGCTCTTCATTAGCTCCCAGCCATCTGCTAAGAGGTAAAATAAATTATCTTAGTCTCTGCATGCAAAATTAAGCAATAAGGATGGAAAAGATAATTATATATATATATATATAAAATATATATATATATAATTTATATAAAAGCATTTAATCAAATTTAATCAAAGCACAAGTCTGTCTCGTTATCTCTGTGAACTATGGTGCCCAAATTGGCAGCAAACCAAAGGTAGCTACAGAGAGGTATAAAATAAACATTAAAATGGCACCATGTAATTTTTGCACTATTCCAGAAAAAAAAGATTCAATTAAATCACTTTTTCTTTAAAATAGCATCCATAAAGGTAACCAGTAACAGGAATTAAACACATGTTCTTTAAAATCCATTATATTTTTTTGAAAGGAAAAAATACTTTCAATTTCAGGTAATTCTGAAGTGAGTTTCAATTTTCAATGGGAAAATTAGATTACAAGAAATAACTTGTTTAGAGAAACTATTACATTATTTTCTCTCTGCTTGAGACATAAGTTTCAACCACAAATTAAATTCCATTCCCAGGAATCTTAATTTGGGAAAAAAAAAAAAGCCAGAAATTTCCAAGACAGCCTCTGCCATTGCTAGCAGCTTTCAGCATCCCATTTCCCACAGCTCTCTTCTGCTGCTGAAACAAGACCATGAGTTATCCAAAATGAATGCCTAATACTGGCAGCTAGAACTGACATTTCATTGAAACTACTGAAATTAATTCCTTTTTGTGATGTCTTGAATGACACAAGACATTGTATCATATTGCACACACCAATATTTTGCAGACCATTTCTCTTAATGATTGTTTTTATCACACGTCTTCTATTGAGAGAATTATATCTCAATAGAGACTCTCTCTCCACACCAACAGAGAACCACAGCACAAGGCTGGATCTGAGAGGAAGGAAGCTGGAGAATGTCCTGGATGCAAACCTTGCACCAGAGCACCACAGTACAGTGCAGTACAATCTCATCTTTCACCAACATTAAATGAAAAGACTTTTTGACTGATCCACTAGTCTTAATGCACTACCTCTCCTTAGTACAAATCAAGAGTAATGCCCTAAAAATTAACATAAGTACACTACAAATTAGTCAGCATAAGTTTGTGAAAATCAGAATGAAAACTGAACAGCTTGACTGAGTCTTCAGCGAAGATCAGCCTGTCAAAATATTATCTAATTACAATTACTATTACTTTGTTCTGCTGTGATTATTCTGCTTTCTTGCAAAAAGTATCACAGCTTTTTAGAAACACTGGAACATGTTAAAACTACAGTCTCCCTTTTAAAAATTCACATCCTCAAATTTTTATTTGTTCAATCATACAGTTTGAAACAATACTTCTTTGTGAACACCTTTAAGGTCAGATCTTGTGGAATGACTGGCTATTTGAGGATTCTCCTTGAAAATTATTTGTACTGTTGTTCCCATATTCACATCTCTGAAGAAATGCAATATTCATACACACATATGTGTAAAACCCATACTCACATACATGTGTATATAAACATCCTCATACTCTGGCATTGCATGATGGCCTTTTGTGGCTCGTGTCCATGGAAATGAACAACTGCATTTGTTCCAGCAACATCCATCACAGAAATCCTTCTTGATGCTGGGAACAAATAAACCAGCAGCAGCTTCCAGTTCCTGTGCCCCTGCAGCTGGCACAGCTCTGGGAAGCAGCTGACTGTAGAGTTACATGATTTACACTCTGTACAAGGGCCATGAGAGCCTCTTCAGCACCTGTAGCACAGGCAAGCAGAGCTTAGGCACTGCTGACGTACTTAGATTTGAGGGTTTTGAACAAAATTGGGGACAGATTTGGGTACTTGTTGAAACAATTTGCTTCACTAAGCCCCAGAAAGCTGGGTCTCCGGGGAGGGCAGAGGGAAACATGTCAGGGTAGAAAGGGAAGAGTACAGAGCACTCTCTGGATGAAATGTCCTTTTGAGATATCTATCCCTTTGAGCTGCAGCCAGGAGCCCTTGACTATCACATATTAAAAGTGTGCAGAAGCCTGTACCAAGTGTTACCTTATGGCATGAGAAGGGTAGAAAATAAAATCTTAGAGATATGTACATCTCTCCATGAAAAATAATTTCTTTTTCAGTATTCCTGCAACATCATACTTATCAGTAATCTTTGCATTGTAAAACATAGCCCTACAACTTCACTGTAGCCCTAAGGCCATTCCCTATTCCACTGAGTACAAGCCTTTGTTCCTGCAGGGTATCCATTATTCTGCAGTGCTGTCAGAGGTGCAGTCTGGTAACAGTCCAATTTTGCTTTGATGTTACCAAACCAACAGAAAAGGTTATACACTTTTGTGGGAGCATAATTTGACCGCTAACCACTTATAACTGGTAATGAAATAGAAATAAAGAACATGACTTGACTTCCAGGGCCAAAAATTAATTTGCTAGGCTGGCAGTTACAGGAAAAAAAAATATTTCCATTTATGTACTGAAGATTTTGTCCTTAGTTCCTGGCACATCATTTCAATAGATCTCTGAAACACATTTTAGATTGAAATAGGCCTTTAATGTAGATCAAATATGGGAGACAGGGAACTCTGGCTTCAATATTTCAAAGTTATCCTTCCTAAATTGCAATAAATGTCCTTACTCTCTTTCCAGACTCTCTTTTCCCAGTGTTCTTGCATTAACCTATTTAGCTGCCTGTGTGACAGTGATTAGAGAAAAGGCATCATTTTCTGTGAATGTTCAATTCTACCAAATCTTGAGCAATCTCCTTTGACAAGAACTTCAAGAAAGGCAAGAGTAAAACTTTGCAGAGCTCAGAGTCCAAGGACAACACACACACTCTACTCCATCACAGCAGGTCTTCCTGGGGCATGCTAAGCATTTCCTCATTGCAACTGAGGGAACCATCCCTGCACATGGCCATGCAATTTCGATTGCCAGTACTGAGCAGTGAAGACAAACTAGTCCAATTTCAGACATGAAGAAAACATGTCAAAAGTGGGCTCACATTGTCTTCTTGAATACTCTCAATTGGTGTGGCTAAAAGAGTGAGGCTGAGCCACGATGAAAGTAATTTCTAGTGTTATCTGTTTGATCTGGGTGTGTCAGGTGCCTGAGACCTATCTACAGCTACATATTATTCCCCTTGGAGGTTCAGTTTCAGACAGCTTTTTGTTCTGTCCAATATATTAGTCAAGAAGACTGAAAGAAACTGAACTTCAACAAGACATCAGAAAGTCACAGCATATGACTACTACTACCAGTACTACTAATAATAATAATTATAGTAATAATAAAGGATACAATACTATGATTTGTATTTGGAAAGTTTAGTGGAAATCCCAGTACTGCCATGATTTATTTTGCTGGGATCCAGTCTTCACAGTCAAATGCACAGCCCTTTACTGTATGACTTCTCTACAAAAAGGAATCTTCTTGCTTGCTCAGAAATATGACTTAATAGTGCCAGAGAAACAAAAAAGTACTTTGAAAATCCAATAGTTTGAAACACACAGTTGCTGTTTCCAATTCTAGATTACTTATAGCTAGAGACCAGAGCTTTAAAGTGAAATGTTTTGGGGTCAATATTTGGAGAAGCACATGCCTCTGCTCCTGCCTCATTTTTTGAGTATATGCTGTACCATTCCTCACAGCTAAACAGCTGCTCAAGAAGGATCATCATTACATCTGTTTAATCACTGCTTTCCAAAACATGCTTTCCAGATATATTATGGAATTAAGAACTTGAGAACACTGTTAAGTTCTGAAAGTGTCTTCCATTTATATCACTAAATGCTAATTCCACAGATTCCTTCCTTAACTTCCCAAACTTCCCTAATAGCAATCCTTTTTATAAAGGCTAGACTAACTAGACTGTAGCCTTGGATCCAGTTCCTCCTCACCTCCTCAAGGATATGTGGATTTTCTAATGAAAGCAGCACATCAACACTTTTAGTGTGTTCTCATTTGCCTCAATTCTTTTATAAAAGATATTTTATCACATCTTAGTTAAGGAGGACTGGATGTATTAGTGGAAATCTACAGTAACTTAGAAATAGAATTATTAAACCCAAATATCTTATATGCATCTTTCATCTTGGTACATAGGCAATTCACAGGTTTAATCTATACAATAAAGACTTATTTTCTCTACAATGAAACTCTAATTCTGGGTGGGAAGTATTACTTTAGTTCCCTTCTTTAATTATTTGTACATAAAACAAGTAAGTTGAAATTTTGTCAAAAGCACTTTCTTTGCCCTAACCCCTCACATAAGCCAAGTTTTGGAAGACTGTTCAAGTAGAGTATCAATTCCTCACTTGCAAGGGGTGTTTTAGGCAATGCTTTTCCTTTGTGCACTTAGCAGTGAGTGTTACAATGCCAGTCCCAGCAAGCTCATTTTCCTTTTTACCTTCATTTTTCTAGTTTTACTTTTTGTGGCAAGTTCCCTGATGTTAACCAATGTGTCTCACATCACACGTGGTAGAAAAATCACCCCTCCTCCCTGCTCAGTACACACTTTATCACTATACTAAATACTATCAGGTTCTCACTCAGAGATAACACAAAGAGCCCATTCACCCTTTCTCCTCAAGGTGCAGAGGGAAAGGACTTCATGAGCACATCTCAGTTCTAAACATTTTCAAGATGACAGAGGGGTTCATGGTTTCTTTTTTCTCATTTAAACACTTTAAGAAGGGCCACAGGTCAGATTCGCATTCAGGTCCTTTTCTTTGGAAATGCTCTGGTTCCTACAGGAAACACAATGGCTGATATGACTTAATTCTACCTCAAAAACTAACAAGTAAATGAACAGAGAATACCTGAATAGCTTTTCAGTGATCAAATTGAGTCTTTCACCAGATAGGGTCTAACTTATGCAGCTTTCTTTTGTGTGTGAAAAATCCATTTTTCTTTGCTCATTTAACAGTGAAAGTCACCAGTCTCAGGCTGTTACTGAGGCAGTTATTACATGCTTTGGGTTTTAAAGCAGTGCTCTTAACAGCACTATGAAACTGAATTACCTCAAGGAAGCTTTTTCCTAGGAAGAGCCTAAAAAATATGGGGGAAAAAGAAGAGAAAAATAAGTACAGCTGGTAAGTGACAAGAGTGCCATTCACTATGGATTTTAAGGGTTTGACATTTATTAACGTCAAATCCCTTCTCCTAAAAGCCAGAGATTTCTGATAAGACAGATTTATACATTCCACATGGTAGATTGTTCATATAGAGTGGAAGAGATCCACATTTAAAGGCCTGCTCTGCTCTTCAGGACTGGAATCTCATTCTTGCATAAACTCCATAGCTGTCCTATTAGAGGAGCTTTGGCATCTCCCTCCGTTCTCTAAAAATTATGAACTATTCCTATCAAGCCTTTACATGGAAAATATTCTCAAATATTTATGTGTGTATGCATAAAGTGAGGCTATATAAGTACAAAAATATCGCAAATAGCAAAACGTAATAAATAGTAAGAAAAGGAGGGGGAGAGGAGAAAGAAGGCAGGTTTCTTGGCTTGCTGAACACTTTTAATTGAAAATTTGGCAAAAAACAAGAACAACGATAAAAAGTACATTTCCAGATGAATCTGCTCTTCCTAAATCTGGTTTGGGAGGAAGCCAACAGGACAGAGAAATTAAGAGATATGACTACACATTTCCCACACTACAGGTCACAGTAAAATGGAAAGGTTTCCTGATATTAGATGTTCAGTCCCACCCCACACTGGTACCCTGATTATGTAAAGCTCTCCCAGGAGGAAAAATATCAAGAAATAAGTTTGTTTCCATAGAACCCTCCCCGCTGCTAAAAAAGAGCATCTGAAAACAACTAATTCCAAAATAGACATGAGAAAGCAAAATTTGTGTTTTAGCTTTGAAACATCACCTCAGATATATTCTGTGACTTTGAAAGAACAAAGATATCACCAAATATATATATTATTAATTTTTTTTTTAATTACATTCTGTGTCTGAAGTAGTTTTGCTGTCTCTTGCTTTATGGCAGCATAGAAGAAGAAAAACAACATTTCTAAGGTGTTATCATTTGCCTAGTTCGTCTATAAAAGATATATTATCATAGAGTAGTTTAGTGGAACTGCATACATTAATGGAAATTTAGAGTAACTTAGTAGAAATAGATTTATTAAATCAAATATCCTGTATACATCTAATACACTAGTATTTATAGAGCTAAAATGTGTCTTAAAACAATTTCAGATGTATAAACATGGCTAGCAGAAATAAACCCTGAATAGATAACTGCATTGAGATCTTTCCAGATGTGCACAATCAGTATACATTCTACCAAAAATAAAGAAAAAAAGCACATCCTAGTACTTTAATCTTACAGCATTATAGGGCAGTGTCCTCCTATTCAATCCGTTTAACCTCATTTTTGAGGTTCATTTCTATCAGTAAAGATGGGCATATTAAAATGCTCTTCAAAATTACCACAATATCCCATTGAAACCAAAGTCCCCAGAGTTCAAACATGAAATAGAACACAGTTTTACAGAGATGTACACCAAAACTGACTTTTCAGAATAATCTGGAGTTAGTGGACTACACAGCAGCAACACTGATGAGATAGTTATTAGTGATTAAATTATTCAGTACTGATTGTTTCTTTACAGGAAAACATCACTTGAGTCCTGAGTGCTACTTTTTCATCATGCCATTTGAGGCCACACAGCTTTTAAAATACAATTTCTTATTGAGGTCTTTCCTAAGCCACTGATTCATCACAGAAATCCCAGCTTTGGTAGCCACTTGAATGCTGAGCATTAGACTGGTTTTCCTCCTGAAGTACATTCAGCCCAAGCTCTGCACCACAGAAATCCAAGGGCATTTTACAGTGATGTTACAATTTCCATCCCTGAGGACAATCAGAAATTGACTCTGCAAGGCCCTAAGCAACCAGATCTAAAGTTAGACTGACTTAGACTGATGGCTTGGATTAAGCAACTTCCTGAGGTCTCTTCCTACCTACATTATTTCCTGATTCCCTAGAAAAAGCAAAAACAGTAGGTAAAATGAGAAGCTGCAGAAGCAGAACATAAGAGGTTTTCACAGCACACAACAGAATTGTTGAATAATATTGCTAGAAATAACATTTTGAAGTGAAGAGACAGAAATAACAGCTGGAAAATATTTTGTTGAAGTGTTACTCAAGTGTTACTTAAAATGGTGAAGTGAGCTTTTCAAGGCACGTGATAGCACAGGCTTTATATACATAAATTCCTGCCTTCTCCAGCATTTTCAAACAGACATTTGAATATTTTACTTTTTTCCTTTCCACATACA
Source organism: Passer domesticus (assembly GCF_036417665.1). Taxonomy (NCBI): domain Eukaryota; kingdom Metazoa; phylum Chordata; class Aves; order Passeriformes; family Passeridae; genus Passer; species Passer domesticus. The sequence goes on from NC_087480.1 coordinate 50,662,740, forward strand.
TGGAAGAAAGAACTGCCCAGGTTATCTGAGTTAACTTCTTTTTCCTTTTTTTCCTTTTATTTGTTTGTTTTAATAAAACAGCAAAATATCTAAAGGGTACATCTCAAATTCTTTGGACTTTTTTGGGGTTGAAAACACCAAAACACAAAATACCCTTCTTTCTTAGCTGAGCACTAGGATGTGTGCAACAATTCCAGGAGTGGTTCAAGAATTTAAAATTTACAGGGGAATGGTAAGGAAAGGGCCTGGACAATTCTGGTTCAATTATGTCAGTCTTGGTACTTTCACTGATGAGCACAACAAAGAGCAATAATGTGAAATTCACTTCTTCACAGGAGAATGCCTACAAGTCTCCAAGCAGAAAACACTGGAATATTTATCAGCAAGAAATACTGATTTCTAAAGCAGATAGCTAAGGATAATTTACATGTCGGTATAAGAGCAACTTTTTTCAGGAATTGCCAGTGAGAATTTTTACTTATGGAAAAAAAAAAATTATTGAAGACCTAAATGTGAACTGAAAGAAAAAGAATCATCAGCAATTGGGAAATTCAATGGTGTTATAGACAATCTGATTAAAGATATGGGCTGAAAATTGGATTTCTCTACAGAAATGCAGCTCTCCTGCAACAACAACAACAACAACAAAAAAGCTTGCACTGAGAACATAAGATGAAAAAGAGAACTTTACTTTCACCTTTCATTTTTGGCAAACTACTTTTGTTCTTTTGTGTCATAGTTTCCTGGCTCATTAGAAGTTTTAAACTGGTTGATTTTTCCATGCTCCATTCTGTCTGTCTGAGGTTTGGTGTTCAGAAGTTTAGAAGCTTTCTTTAGAAACTCATCACATATTGCTGCCAAAACAAAGTCCAGAGGGGATGTCAGCAGCACCGTCCCTTCCCAGGCTCCAGCAAACCTCCACTGAAGCACCTGAGCAGCAGAACCAGGCACAGGAAAAGCCTCAGCTGCACCCAAGATGAAGCAGAAACAATCATAGCCAAAATGGAGAAAGAGCAACTCCGTGACTCTTGACTTGTGTGACCAGAACGGAAAATGAAGCACAGAGAAACAAGAAGCTATGTGACTGTGAGGCAGGACTGAGCCTCCCAGCAGATCCACACTCACCTGGGGGAGGGGGCTGGAGCTCCCCCTCTGCAGCCCCTGGCATGCACCTCTCACTTCAGCCAGTCAAAAACATTCCCTCACTCCCAGCCATGCCTTATCAGCTGAAACTCCTGATTAACTTGCATGCCAGAGTGCAGCTCATGCTCTCTTAGAGACAGGAACAGTAGCATCTCAATCATGCCAACTATTTGCCCACTGAATATACAGAAGTCCTGCTTAATTATAGCAAATTACAGTCATATGTTATGGCTTTGATGTGACTCTCAAGCCCTTCAGAATTAAAAGAAAACCACAGAGTACTGGAGGAAATCCAAAGGGCCTTCCCTCGACCAAGGATAAAATGTCATTGTGAAATAAAATTATCGTCTGATAATATACTGCCACCACTTTTAATCATGCCTTTCAAGAGGGTTTCTAAAAGTATTTTCAGGTTAAAAGGAAATTCCCTAACCAAATAACACTGGCTTATGAATTTACTTGACATCTGTAAGTTAGAAAAGAGGAAAATAACATATGTTCTTTCTAAAGATCAGGTTCATCAACATCACCCAAAAGAGATAATATTCCCACATAAAATTCAGATTAAACCCATTCCATCAGGATCCTAAGGTCAGAGTTCATGGCAATATGTTTGTTTACTCTCGGTCCCTCACACCCTTTGCCACATCTTTACGTAGTCATAAATAGCAGATTCCCACTCAAATTTTTGAGGGAAATATCACATACCTGGTTGCAATACACATGCTGTCCTCCAGGGAAGTTTTCTGCTTCAGATCCCAGGTGTAACATTACACCAACTTCCACCAAAGTCGAAGGTTCAGTGCTCCCCTCCACACTTTGTTGAAATCCCAGAATGTTGTTTGCTGAACATGGCATGCAAGTATGTCACAGCACAGAGTGTAGTAAAAAAAAAAATTAAAATATATCTTTGCAAAAATTAAAATTAGCATTTCCTGACTACTGTGTTAATTTTTGAGATTGTGTTTTGGTCAGTTATATTTGTAATTCCTCTTATGTCTATTTAAGAAAGGGTTTGAAGAATGTAAATAATCTGATTTACTCTGAGAGGTCTGATAGAGGATTTAATAGTTGATAAAAATGCAAGAGTTATGGAGGTTATTTCCTTCTGATTTCTTCAAGATCTTCCTAAGGCTCTGCACAGATGCCCCAAAACTGTTTCCGCTCATATTTTTATATAAATGACAGTCTGGCAGAGAACTGGAGAATGTTCTGCTGTCCTTGTTCCTGAGGATGCACACCAAACAAGATAACTTTCCTGTTCAAAATCTATTTCTCAATTTTCAGAATTAAAAACATCTGGGTTTTCCATGTCAACTTGTGACATCTTGAAAGTCCTCTGAAATAAATGAGAGATCATTTTTCCACTGCAGAATATCCTGACCAAGGCTGAGGAGTAATTTCACAGTAATTGGAAACCAAACATTATTGATGGTAAAAAAAAGATTTTTAAATGGAATTGGCTTATGAAGTCAAAATGTTTTTCAGCAGCAATCCATAATGTTAGTTTTAGTAATGATCCTAGAAAAGGTCAGTCAGTGTAATTGGGCTATTCCTGCCCAGGGCACAGGACTGGGCCCCAGAAGAGCCGTGTTCTATTTCCCATTCCATGGGACTGACCTGGAGCACATCAGTGTCTCCCTGAGGAAAAGGGATGATAACTTGCAAGGGGCTTTGTGAGAAGCAGGTGAAAAACACTTTGTCACCTCTTAGTCTAATCCTTACTAATTAATGACTTCTTAATTGGTTTGGTCATGTTGCTCATTAGGTCTTGATGTGCTAATTGGTTTATCCTGATGGCTTTATTGACTGGAGCACTTCCATGAGATGAATTTCCCATCCATGTAGAATACACAAACTCTTTTCTTACAGCCATGTAAAGCATAACACAGGCTTTATTAATAGAGTCTGAAGTACTAGAAAGCCAAATTTAATCTGCATCCAGTTCTTTCAGAGGTAAGATGTGTGAACCTTGTTATCTTAATTCACTGACAGAGTGGAGGTTTCTCCACCCATGACAAAACCTATCTTCCAATTCCCAAGCCAGTCCTAAGATATAAAATTCAGTAAATGAGCCTAGTTTCTTTACTTTCAGTCCTCTGAATCCTTCCTGTAACTCTAGTGCTCTAAAATTTTCCTGTGCATAAGTGATCCTAAATAAATGTTATGCAAAGATGTAGGACTTTCCTTCACAACATGTAATAGAGAACACCTCTTAGGCACAGAAACTGTTGTTTTACTAATAAATTAGTAACCCTTTTCCCAAAAAGGATTATTTTAAACTACTATTCTCAACCTAAAAAAGAGAATATAAAACATGAAAAATTGTATCCTTCAGCTGAACTAGCTTTCTGAAATTATTCTCTATTTTTAATTGGATATCAGATATGACTCACAGTATTAAGATATACAGTTTGTCTGAGACTTTGAAGAACAAGAGACATCATTAATTCTGTTCAGACTGAGATAATTCATGCAGGGATTTGTGTATAACAAACAGAAACTTCTTCAGTCCCAAGCAAGCAGGAGTTATCCAAATGAATATACTGTAACGAGGGCTGAGAAGAGAAAATAAATTTGAATTCCAAATAAATACTGGGTCCTCCTGATGTTTCTCCTTTGCCCACGTCCCCATGTCACTCAGCACAGAGCTACCACAGGGCAGAGCTCTCTCAATCCTTGCCCTTCCACAGCCCTGACACAGCTTTCTTCTCTCCCCTCAGCCTTTCCCTGCCTCAACTCATCTCTGGTAAGGACAGAACTTGCAAAGGGCCAGGTGAAAGCCTGAAATTATAGTTGTGCTGGGTCCTTTGATGCTCAGCAATTTATAGGTTTCTCCTCATATTTTAGTCTAATTTTTCTTACTAGAACAGTTAGATATCCAAATGCACTAGACTGTTTTTTTTTTTTTGTCAACTCATGCTTTTTTCATAATTAGAAGGAAGCAGGTGTTTGCATAGTTTCAGGACATTATTTCAACACAGCACCATACTGCCTCATATTCTCTGTCACAGCATTACCATGTAACTATCCATCATGTTCACTAGAAATAAAAAATACACCAGTAAGTAATTAATCATAATCAATATATTATTAGCTCTAACACTTAATACATAGGAATTATGCCAAAACAGCACAAAGAAATGAATGCCAAAACCCAGAGAGTGCACTGACACCAGGGAAAATGTGGATCTGAATCAGGGCAGAGCAAAAGTGAGAATTGGCCATTAAGCCCCTACCTCATGAGCAAGAGAGTATCCCAGCAGCCACTGTGTGTATTAAACACAAACATGGTAACAAACTACTGAAAACCCACTCTATCTTCTCTATCTATGTAGTTCATACATTACCTTTTTGTTTTCTGCTGCTCAGGAAAAGGAAAAGTGAAAAACTAAAAATTTTTGTACATATATATATATATAAGTTATATACATATAGCATGCAAAAGTTATACCATCCTCTTCCTCCTTTTTTTGTTTCTGAAGGACAATACAGTCATGTCTTCTACTGTGACACCTGGGAACAAGAAATTAAAATGAAGCAGGGAAGAGTTGAGAGAGTATGAAATGGGAGAAAAGACAGATTTAGAGAAGAAAGTTAAATAGAAACAAAAAATAGTTTGTCTTGACATTTTTCTCCCTGCAGTTTCATTTCATTCTGGTCCCTACACAAAAGAGAGAGATGCTAGCTGAGGATAGTATCTGCACAGCTAATTGGAAGGACCAGACAGTTTTATCTTACAAAAAGGAGCAAATATGCTTACTGAACCAGCCACACCAAACACATGAAATGTGCTATTGTGAAAAGGCACTCAGTGCAACTGCTGGCATAGAGAACCTCTCAAGAGAGATCTAGGAAAGTTGTTGCACAAAATGTAAATCACATCACCAAAGCAGAGCAAGCAAAGGGCCATTGTTCCAAACACCTGCATTCCCCTCATCAGCTCACTGAGCACACCCTCGTGATTCACTTGTGCTGGAAACCTGATGGTCTCCATGACAGCCTCTCATTAAGCAGTAAAACCTCCACACCCAAATTTGTTGAAGTTTTATATTTGGACGTTAGAAAACATACGGCATGAATTTGTAATTTGAGTTTCGTGCCTCTGCCGTAGCAGTTAGAGGCCACCTTCCTCCTCTAACACCAGACAGAGACAAGAAGTAAATACAACGTCTGTGATTTCCTGCTGGGCTTGCCTTGTTATGGTTTATCTAATCTATTTTGTCACGTAAACACTTTCACACATGTGTCTGACCTCCTCCTCTAGTTCCATTATATTCCTCTTGTTAGCAGCAGATTCTTTGTGCTGGGGTTTGCTTACTTGGGGTGAAAGTTTGCTCCTTTTTGCATGGAGCACTCACAGATGGTGAGGTTGGTATAGATTTTTGTCTTAAAGGCTAAGTTATCTCCCCACATGTCAACCCATGTCACACCATCTCCTGTGCATGGTGAGCAAAACAAGATCACAGGCTGAAAACAAAACCAAAGAAAGCAGGAGAGGACTGCAAGAGCAAGTGTCAAGTGACATAGCAACTTAGAAATCCTTTGGAGCAAGTCTACATCAGACCGTGTGAAACCATGGAAAAAACATATCACAGTAGGCGAAAGCAAGCTGAGAATTTTCTTTTAAAATAATGTCCGAACAGCATTAAAGTTACATTAAATGTGGGAACAGCAGAAGCAGAGACTTTCAGCAAGCAAAGAGAGTGAGCGAGGAAGAAGATAAGCAGAACATAGTTTGATATCTGGGTATTTCTATTTCTGAAACTGTTTTTTGTAAGCCCTGGTCTGGTCAGACAGACAGCTAACTGTGATACTGTGTACTGACACATGACACCAACCACACTCAAACTTACGAAACATCTTTTTACAAAGTATGAAAGGGAAGTAAACTGTGACTATTTTAAAAGCAAAGACTCTGAGCTCTTTCAGACTGTATTATATTTTGGGGCTACCAAAGGACATTCAGAAGGACTACAAATCTTGGGAATTATTTGCTGGCAAGCAAAAGTTAGTCAAGTTTGAAGGCTTAATAGAATCTTGACACCAAGGACAAGAAAGAATTCAAAATAATGTAAGAGATAAAGAGAGAAATTTGAACATCAATCTTCAAGACTGTAAAACAAAACAGAAGGGTAAAATACCACTAAACAAATTGCCATATTTAGGGGAAGATGCAAAAACTTCAAAGGATTCTATCACTTTGCAAGAATTTGGGAATATCAACAGAGTTTTCACAGCATAAACAGAAAGGATAACCAGAGTAACAGTAACTCCAAGGAATTTTTCAGTAACTGGTGAATAATATTACAACAGAAGACAAATGGACTACAATCTGAAAGGCAGCACAACATTTAAATTTGAAGGCATACATTCTTGGCTTCACAGTAAGCAGACTCAGATGCCAAGCCAAAGGAGTACTCCAAAGTGCCAAAAGTTTCCAGATCATAATTGATCTTTGCATATTTCTACTTCTTGTCATTATCTGGAATTTATCATATTTTTCCTGCACCATAAATATAAACAATTGTCTACCAATTCATTCTAGCAGAGGCTTTTTCTCAGGCACCTTAAAGCCTCAGCTAAAAATAGGTTCAAATCTGGAAGACACTGTAATGAAGTGCTTGCCATATCTGATAACACACTGTCATGCAGTGGCATGAATTTAAGCAGCTCTCAGCACAGTGTCATTTCAAATATGTTACTCCAGTTCTCTGACAGAAGTAGATGAATCAGCTTTATTAATGTTTTACAAACTGCAAAAGCTTTACAAAGCTCTATCTCAAAGCAAAAAATGTCAGTAACTAAGTTTTATTTAACTAAAAACTCAAAACAGAAATATATTGTTTGAGATATCTGGTCACATTACTGAGAAAATGCAAATACAGACAAAAAGGAATGTAAAAATAAAATCCACATGATAGGCATCTGCACTTAAAGCTTATATTAGTCATGGATATACAACAAGAAATAGTATTTTTAAATATACCTACTAATATACTCCTTGGTCTTTAAATTCGCCCTTAAAATGTAAGCTATCTAATTTGTGAAGAAAATCAAGCATGATAAAAGTTCCATGGGCCATTGCATGTACAAGAATTAAGGGATAACTAAATATGCTACAAAAAGGAACCTTTTGTAATTTATTTCACAAATTATTATAGATATAAAACTCAGCACAGAACATTCCCAAATACCTACCAACAAACCTGTATTTCATACACCAGAGCAAACATATACATTCAAGAAACCAGAGAGATAAAAATAAGAAAAACATATTACATATCCCAGTCAGATTTGGTTAATAATCTTGGTGATTATAGTTATCTTGTAAAATGTGAAACTTGAATACACAGTCAGTAAAGTTTTAGGTCCTATGTGACAACCCAGGCCCTACCTGGTGTGTATTGGTCAGGAAAGTTATTATACAAACACTATACAAAACCAGCATTATATTGGATACATTGTTTCCAGGCAATGCAAAAGAAAACCAAAATAAAATTAGGTTAAAGTAATTTCACACTGGATTTTCCCATTCTCTTTCAAAAAGGATGAAGAAAGTATTTTCTTACCATCTGCCCTGGTACAGCTCTGTTTACATATTATGTCAAACTTCCAAACCTCCCTTCATTTGATTTGTTGACACAGGGTCTAGTAAAATATTCTGGATCATTAGCAAGACCTAAATATTTTTTTCTGTTTGTTTTACATAAACATGTGGGTGGGTTGGTGGTTGGTTGGTTTTAATTCAGAATTTTTTCATCATCCTAAAAATGATACAATATGCTTATGGCACACTTGAGAATAATTTTATAAAGAGGGACTTTCCTGCTTTACACATTAAACCTGCGGATCAGATGGAAAGTATGACCAACATCTTGTTTTCCAGGACTTTGGAAAAAGAAGCTGATTTTCTCTTTTCAAATATCTGAGACACAGAGCACATCTCCAGCTGTTCCTGCAATCCCCCAGGCAGACTTCAGCTGCTCCTCTCCATGTGAGGAATTTTATCACTGATGCAAAACAAACAAGATGAACTGATGGTCCCACAAGAGCAGCAATCCATGATTCCATCTTTCTTCATCGGTAACAAGTTTCTACTGCCCCCATTTTCAATAAATACCTACTTTATTCCTTTAACACTGTCTAGCCTCTGTTCTAGGCAGCCTCCCAAGGCATCACTGCAGTTACCCAATGGGCCCTGAGTGCTTGTGTCGTCCTTGCTGAGAGCTGGGCTTTAACCAGCCTGTCATAATTTCAAAATCTAACAGATATAGTGATAGTTTCTAATGATTCCATCTGTTCAGCTGTGAACTTCATCCTGCTGGGATTGTAAATGCAGATGGGAAAGAAAATTACACTCAGTTGTTTTGGGTTTGGGATGGGGATTTTTATCTGTACAACCTGATGAGTGCAAGTGCACTCCCTTTGAGATCCTTTGGGATACCACAATGGAGAGCTGGACACACCAGCACTTTGCTAATTGGTCCCGTTGTCTGAAGCCACTGCTCATAACATTAAAAGGAAAACAAATTCCATCTGGTTAGAGGTGGATAGAAATGTATCATATTTAAAAGTATTGATTCAGAAAGAAGAAAAAACACAATATTTTAATAAAATGTTTTTCAGAAAAAAAAAAAAAAGTAGAAATCATCATCCCTCTTATGTCAAAAAGAGGCAAAACACATTCAAACTTACTGCTCCTGGTCCAAGTTATTTGTGTATAGGCTTACCTTTTCCATTTCCAGCAAAATGGAAAACAAACATTTTCATTTAGAAATAACAGTAGCAAAATTAATAGATATCAGACTGCAGGAAAGAATAAGTACATCATCATCTTTCCCTGTATTTAAAACTGACTTAGAACAATGTAAAACCTTGCACCGCTACAGGCAAAGATTCACATTTCCCATGTGATTTCCGAATTAGAACTGAGTAAAAAGGTGGTAAAAAATTGCATAAAATGAAATTATTAATTAGCTAAATCAAAATCAGTGCAGAGTTAAAACAACCTTCCCAGATGAACTTACAACATAAGTAATAAAATGACTTCAGATAAGGATAATAATACATCAGGCTAAAATGATGCAAATAAGAGTCCTTTTTAGAGGGGACAGAAATGTTTTGTTCTTCCCTCTGCAGCAATAAAAGTACCAGATCACTTTTATATTGATGTATTTTATTTACACAGATTGTTTGCATATAATTAATTGTTCCACACAGAATGTGCTCCTTGCAATCCATGCAAGCCATTTTAATAACTATAAAGGGAAGGGCAAGGCTTGAACCTTTCTTCAATTCTTTTAAACTAAACCTTGTATGACATGGTTTACACATCTCTTTGTGGGTATACATCTGTTTATGTACAGACACACTCCATTCAAGAGAAAAAAAATGTTTAAATAATTTGTCTCTTACTGCTTCGACATTGCTATTAATTTTAACATTTCATATTCATTATCACTTGATGTATGATCCCAAGAAAGTATATATTCCTGTGATGAAAATATGAATATTTACAAATAATTACATGTGGTTAGTTTTCTGCTGGCAGTTATGGGACTAGCAGTACCTTATGTGAAAGCAGATAAAATTTAGTGGGGGGGACATGTCAGTTTAAAACACTGTTTTCTGAAATCAAAGTTTTCCATATATTCCTAAATTTTTCTCTATGTATAATTTGATTAAACTTTATTCTGTAGTTTTAAAAAAGAGAGAGAGCAGGAAAGTGTATTTTTTAAGAACTAAAAAATATTTCCTCTCCAACAAAAAATGCTGTATGTTTTTGTGCTCAAAGAAAGATTTATTTCCAAAAAACAAACTGTATTTTTAAAATTTTGTCTCCTAAAATATAGAAACCAATTTAGCTCTTCATTGTAATTACAACAGTGGAGTAACTCAGTGATTCAGGCTCTCCTGCTAAAGCTTTTTAAATGTTTCAGTGTTGAAAGAAAAGGTGTTTTTACACCACAGCCTCCATTTTTGCACCACACTTGAAGTTCAGGCTTCCAGCAAACAGCACTCCAAGGAGCAAACAGCAAACAGCACTCCAATGAGCAGGAGCAAGTGCTGCTCTTTAATCTGTGCTCCAAACCCCCTCATTTCCCACCCAACACTTTGTGCTTTCTCTTACAACCTGTCCCTATCACAGAACCTTCCTTCCTTTCTGTATTTCTCCCTTCATGAAAGACACAAACATGGCAATTCCAGAGAAATTCAGAATGGATCCAGCCCAAAGACAGACTCTCTATTTTCTGCCTAGTGAACACCTCAGTTAATTTCTGATGGGGTTTTATATTAATCCAGTTAATTTATGAAGGTAATTTTTTTATCACATTAAAAACTAACAAAAAACTTTGTTAAAGACATGAAGGTTTTAAAATTAAGCACTCAGAAATCAGAAAATTCATAATAATTTAGACAGCCTCTGCAGCCAAATGTTATGGTTCATGTACATATGCACCACAAAACAATCCTTAGCTTTTTTCCCACCGGCTGTGAGCCAAATAAGATATCATTCCCCAGTCCTGTCTTCACAGACAGCTGAACCATTTTACTTGATTTTTTTCCCAAAAAGACTCCCTTCAGGAAGCCATCCAACATGACTATTTCAAGCAAAAGGTTAATGTTTCAAACCTCAGCAAGTGCAACTGGCTGTACTGGAGTTCTCAGGGAGTATCACAGATGGGCTCATTGCCACCTCCTTGCACACTGTGGGCAGTGAGCATCCCTTGTGAGGATCCAGGGACAGGGAATTCATCAGCAGAAAAAAGGATCCAGCCATTGCCCAACTCAGCCACCCTCCCTGCCACACCAGCAGGAAGGGGTGGGGAAGGTGATTAGGGACATTACACTGAGTTTCCCCAGGACTGAGATCCCATTGCCTGAGCCTGATCCGTGCAGCTGCTGGTGACACCTTGAGTGCTGGGAGCCACCTGCCCCCTTTGAGATCTGCCCAGCTGCTCTGAGTCCTCACCCAGTTGTGCTGACCTGTCCCACTGCCCTGTTTCTTGCTTGCTCTCAAGACAGATGACATGTATGAGCTCAGCAAGCCTGGCTGCCACTGTTTATAAAGAATATTTCTGCTCTTTCTGTTCAAGTCAACATTATACTGCTATTTCATATTTGTAGCAAAGAAATAACCAAAGACAGGCAGGTTTCTTCAGAATCCCTGCCCCACATAACCCAATCTAACAAGAGGTCTGTATTAAATTACATGAAAAGGACTTGCAAGAAAATCTTATCTCTCTTGTAATTATTAAATCTACTACTAAGTAATATAATTGTGTACTATTTGTAGGATATGACTTAGATTACCTATAACCTCTAACATTTTAATTCAGCTAGAACATAGAACCAAATTAGTCAATTTTACAGTATACTGATTCCTTTCATGTTCATTTGAACCATGTACATTTATTGAGTCAATTTCCTGAATAAATTCAAGGCCATCTCTTGGATTCCATTACAAAGTGCCTGCCTGCCTTGCAAGGCTCCATACTGCACGAGCACTGTTCCTGATATTCCTGCTACATTATTTGAACTTAGGTAAGGTATCACTCCACTCCACACTGGAGCTTGAAGTGTTGGCATAGCCTTAAATTGCATGGTGTGGTTTTCTTTTTCCATTAAATGCTTTCTATTTCTACCACTGGGAGAACAGAATCAAATCCAAAACTGAATATTTCCGCAGATTTAATCATACCTCCCTCACTTTAATAGCCATTTAAAAGCATATTAATACCTATTTACATACCTATCTTTATTGTACCAGCTCAAATAAGTAATTTCTTGCCTTCAACGAGTTATTCCAAGGCAGATAAAGTACAAGTCAATGCTTTAGAAGAGGAGCTGTGGCTGAGGTGTGCACACACTGCTGGCAGCAGTCAGAACTCACTAATGGCATCCAGATAAGGGATTCACTTCCAGCTCCTCATTGCTCTCACTATTTGGATTCTGAACTTTCATCATCTGCTCTTATACAAATGGGGCTGCCCCTCCCAACTGAAAACAATTTAAGCAAGGGAGACAAGGCCTCCCTTAGTTTACTTTCAGGGATTTTTTTTATTTCAAGCTGTTTTTCTTTCAAGGCATGAGAGATAAATACTGCTCCATTCATCACACTTACTTACTGTATGGCACACAGTGTCCACAGCTTGTGATGGCAACAAGGAGATCAGCTTACTTTGATTGAAGAGGGATGTGAAAGGACTTCTCTGGCACCTGGAGACTTAAAAATACAGCCCTCTATTTCCTCAGGACTTCTGCCTTTCAAATATAAAAACTCATAGGGCTTTTTGTGGCTGAGTTTGAATAATATTTTAAAAATTAAAATTACCTGGGCCTCTTTGCCTATTTTGACTGCTGTATCATTAAGCATCTGCAGATTTACTTACATATAACTGAAAGGAAATCCCTTTATAGTCTCACTGAGAATAATGAGTGATCATCATTAAAAAAGATCTCTATGGCTTCAGTGCCCAAAATATACTCCTAAATGTCCAAAAGAATCAAAAGCCACATTTTCTGGTACATAAAAAAAAAAAAGAAAAATAAAAGAAAGCAAAACAAACGTGGCACCAACACAGAGGACAGTACTTGAATTTCCATACCAACTAATAGGTGAAAAAGTAAAATAAATTGTGTTTCAGCCATTTTTGAATTCTGACGTGTAATGGGAAGTTTCACTTCACATAAATCTGTATCACACTTTTCAGGTTGTTTCAAGCCACATTTTTCTATTAAAATATAATTTTTAAAAAAAAGAGAGAACTAGTAAAGGAATTCTCACTAGTGCCTTCAGAACACTGTGTCTCATTTTACATTCACTGAGAATCCCAAGATCTCACAAGTGAAAAACAATGTGGACAGTTAGGGAACATCTTACACTTGGCACTTTACCCTGAGTGCTACAGTGATACAACAAACAGGTTATATGACCATTAAAAACAGTAATACACTTCTAGTGTACTTTCACTCAACTTCTAGTGAACTTTTTTATTATATACTACTTAGTTGAGACTGAATAGAAGTTTGTGCCCAATACCAATATTTCAAAATAAACAAAGAGGGTATTTTTATAATAATGTTAATTTTCATTATTTTTCAAAATCTCTTATAGCTGCCTAAAGAAAACCTTCATTCTGTCTTGCTTCATCTACCCACTCCACAATTCTAGTTTTTTCCTTCTGCTTAGAGTTCCACACCACTATTAGCTAGAAAGGTTCAAGTTAGTTACAATTCTCATGCAAAGGGTTTTGAATAAATTAGGAAAATATGCAGTCTGGAGGAATGAAGATTTGAATGTTGGCATAAAAACATCCAGTTTGGGCACTGAAGAAGGCATCTGTGTTTTGTTGTTGGATGAAAGACAATAAAGTCATCTAACTGGCTCATTTACAGCCTTGGGATACTTTTAAAGAACTCAGGATCTATTTTTATGTTTTGCCATGTTGAGTCAAGAGGACATTTGTCAGATTAGTCTTTTAATGCATATGGGATTTTGTTATAAAAATAATAATTTTAGAGTCATCTCAAAGATTTTGATTAAGTATTTGTCAGATCTCTGTCACTGTAGGGAATTTTAAATTAAAAATTATTTTAAATATAAATAAATTGTACTCTATCCAGTAAAAAAAAAAAAGCACCTGCACAGAGTCAAAGAAAGGGGCAGAAATGTACATTTTTAATGGTGCACAAACAGCGAGAAACCTGTGGAGTCTGTGTTCTGTGACTGCATTTTTTCTTGCAACCCCCTAATTCTTTTGGTGAAGAGTAAAAGAGTTGCATGTTGCCTCATACATACAGAGCTATTACCAAGTATTGAACAAGTTTAGCATAAATTAATACATCTGGGGGGAATGGGGTCACTCACTCATCTTCCCCAGGTAAGGAGAAACTTCCCTCATAACCATAAGTGAAGAACTCACCCAGACCCTCCTTTCCTCTGATGACAAAACTTGAACACACTGTCTTCCACACAAGAGACATTGCTGAGCATCATCGTTTTAACCCCACTGACACATTTATTTTATCTTAGGCAGGCTGTGCAGCTGTGGGCTCTTGTGTTTACTCGAGGCATTAAAGTGAGGCGAGCAGACACAAGGCACTCATGAGAGCCTGTGATGTGAATCATCATGGGCTGGTAGCAGCAGAATCCACCACAGTAAATAGAGCTCATCCCCAGACAAGAACAAGCCACTCGAAACTGGTAGCGGAGTTTATGACAATTTGAAAAGACATTGGAGAATCCATTTTTAGAGTAAGACCATGATTTCTCATTTTGTCTGCAAGCAATAATAAATGTTTGTTAATACTGGAGGGGAAGAAAAAAAAGTTAGCATGCACAGCTCATAAAAGTCCTTTAATCAGTGGCACAGTCCTCATTTCCCCTCATGTTCTCACTGTAGTTCCCTGTGGAAAATGCAGAAGAAATGCAGCAAAGCTGTTCCGCTCACTAGGAGGGTCTGTGACTACAGGCACTTTTCATGCTCCCCCAGATGAGACTTACTTCTGTCCAGCATGTGCAATCCAAACAGAAATATTCTGCAACAGGTGACAGCCACAACACCTGTCTTTGCACTCCTTGATGTGCACGGCAGACAGGCTGGGAGCACAGCAGCTGTGCACGTGCAAAGAGCGCTGTGCCTCGTGGTACACTCGCTCCTCTGCCACGAGCACTTCACTGATTGTGGATCTCTGTTTATTCTGATGTAACTCGGTGGTTTTACATCACTTTTCATTGTGATGTGCATTGATCTTGCTGCTCTCATGAACAAAACAGTGAAGATGAGCATTGCATCATCCCAAAGACAAGCAGTAGAGATGGACAGCTGGGGGAAGGAACTAGGACAAGAAAGTGTACCAAAAGGGTAATAGGGTCAGTTCTCATTACTCCTGCCATAAATCCCCACCAGTGACAATGAAAATACAAAGCAATTAAAATGGAGAAAAGGCATAAAAGTAGAGGAAAGATGAAAAAATAGAAAATATAAGAGTTTGGCAATAGGAGTGCTGAACCAAGTGCTGGGGCAGTTTTTCCTCTTTCTAATAGATTGCTTTTGTGACAGTTTCCTCTGTAGAAGGCTATGATTAATAATACACTTTATTTTTTTTTTCATATAAGTAAAAATAATTGATTCAGTCCCAGTTGGGCAACATTTTCATTAATAAATCTTAACTCAAAGGGGCATGGTTACTATATGTGGTTTTATAGAACCTGAGGTCTCTCAGAAAGGAGTCCCACTTTCATAACAAATGAAATTAAAAAGAATATTTCTCTCCTATCAGGTAGAACCTAACAGAAGAAATACCATCACAAAATCACCCAGACTTTCTTTAATTTCCCTTCAAATTCACAAAAGTAGCAGTATTACTTTACACAGAAAATGTTAATGTCCTTTGAACTTTTGTAGATTTTTACTCGTACATACTCACCTCTTTCTGATATTGTTGCATTTTAGGAGAACTCCTTGACAAGAAATTACTGACCACATTGCAGGATAATTTTATTAAGTCATCTGGGGCAGGAAAACCAAGTGCCTGAAGTAAGTAAGGAATTCCTGATCTGCTCCCAAGAGCTGTCCCTGCCTTCCACACAGGCTTGTTTGAGAAATTTCTTTGTTCTGACTGCACACAGTCAGTAAGACTTGAGGTAAGTAGGAACATTTATAATTATTTATTACTCTGAAGTGGCCTCAGTCTCCCTGAGGAATGAGCACATTATTAGTGCTGCCCTCTGGGTAGCAGATTCTTACAGAACTGTATTTCAAATGAAATGTTTTACTATTTTTTAAAAAATCTACTATGAAGCCTTATTGGCTTGGTTTTGTCATCCAGGATTTTTCCACATGTTCTGTGATCTCACAATTAACATATCCAGGATTCAAGTCTCACATTTGCACTGAAGTCTGACTTAGACATGTATTTTCAATAGCATGACATGATTCTTCATTTGATTTGCATTTCTTAAGCCTTTCCTAGGTACGAAAATAAAAAAGGCATGCAAATAATAACTTGGAATGTCACTGGCAACTCCTAATCTATTTCATTGCTAAACCTTTATAAAACAAATTTATTGTAATTTTGTATTTCTTTGGAAAACACGTGGTGCACAGACACATACATCCTAAGTTGAGTCTCCTGTTATTCACAGCTCTAAAATTAAAATGGCATTTCTAATTTTTATATCTGAGAAAGAAAAATGAACTAAGCAAACCATGGTATGCATGACCTTACAACACTAATTACTCACTGGCAGGAGCCACCAGCACTCACATATGACCTTACCAAGGCTTTGACTCAGGATGTTATTTTTCTGCAGATTATCACCCTAAACTCAGACCATTTATCATGAACTGCTGACATTTCAGCACTAGCACGACAATACACAGCACAAACTGCTGACCAAAAACGAGTGCAGCTCTTTGAGACAATAGATGACAGTTCATTATTGGGATATCCCTACAACCATAATGCATTTTCCCTCGATAAAAATATCATCTTCTAAAATTAGTTACAGTGAGTTGGATAATCTTAATAAAGAAGAGGCACATAAGTCGGAAGAACCACTCCTGCTCAATTATAGCAAAAAGCAGATTTCATGATGACCTGAAGTGTTTTAAGAACAAAAAGTAACTTTTTAAGTATGAATGATGCAAACTTTCACTTGGCAGGGTTTGGTTTTTTTTTACTTTCCTTGAAATCAGAACTTTTTGAAATAGCTTGCAAAGGCTCTGGGGAGAAACCTGTTTTTTCTCTGTGTATTTGCCAATCATATAGTGCATTCCCTTCAGACCACTGAAAGCATGTAAACTATTTCCTGGCAAATAAGATATTTTCCAAGATGACACTTATGGAAGCAGAAACCCACCAACCAAACATGGTGAAATGTGAACATATATTTGGGAATGAAATGAAGCAGTGAGTGATATTTTGTAGAATTATCTTGTGTCAAGGTGTAAATTAGCTGGTAGAAGGAAGTAATTTCAAAATGTATCAGTATTTCCTCAAGCAGTGAATGCTTTGCTACAGCTCTGTCAAACCTTCTACAAGTGAAAACCATTCCATCAACGTCAGTGTGAACTCTGACAGTGGTTACAAGAGGAATAGGCTTGCAGTAGGCAAACCACATAAAATGTAATACTAAACACTGCAAATTCTGAAAAATTTTTTTATTGCTTCCATGGAACTGAACAAGTAAAACACCAGTCTCTCCCTCAAGTGGATTAGTGATTCCTTGGAAGAGAAGATTAATGTACAAAGACTGATAATTCTGTCCAGCTTTGCATGTTAAATCATCCAGACCACTTTCCTTCCTTCCTTCCAGCCATTAGTTCCTTCCCACACCCGCTGGATGGGTTCCCCAAGAGCTGCCAGGGACCTGTGGCTCTGCCACACCAAGCACACCCTGGAGCTGCTTTGACTTGGCTCCTCAAACAGACAGCAGCAGAGAACAATGAGCTGCCATGACCTTATGCAGCTTGTAATTACTTTTTAACAAAGCAATTTTACTTTAAAAGTGATAGAATTTCTTTCTTGGAGATTTTGCTATATATCTCAAGAATCCTCACCATTAGCACAACACAAGTCCTTTCATGATGGCTGTAAATGAGGGAGGCAGAGGAACAGTAAGGTGCTATATGTAAGATTCAGACACCTTAGACTATTTTCAAAATTACTCAGAAAGAAAATGAAGGGCTTTTCATTTCAGCTTTTCCCAAAAACTTTTACCATTGTTCTTCCATATGCTATTAGTCTGCAAGTTTCTGATTCTATGGACTGCAGTACAACTGTAAAAATTGTCTCCAGGTTAAAAATATTCACAAAAAATCATGTAACACTTCAGTGCACTTGGAAGAGACAAATCTGAAGGAGATATTTTATGTTGTTTAAAATTTGATACTGTCCTCACATCCTCATAAAAGTGACCATTCTCTTCTAGGAGATGACGTAAAACAATAAAGGAGCAACGTTGATGTGCTCTGTTAAATGTTTCAGGGTGTGCAGGTTATTTGGTTTGGACTGCTCAAAGCTGAAACTCAAGGGGATTGCTGCTGAAGTCCCACAGTTGCAGGCAACACAGCTGCAAGAAGAGTTACCACAAAAAACTTATCAGAAATATAGAGTGCACCAAAGATTTTGTCAGAAGGCACAAGTAAGAAAAGTAAGCACAGCAACAATAAATTGTGTTATACCAACCACAAACACAGATTAGAATTAGCTGCACTGATGACAAGTCTGACTGGGGACGCGTGGCTGAGAATTCGTGCAAGAAACAGAAAATAACCTTCCACTAGACCAGGTTGCTCAGATTGCTATCCAATCTGATCTTGAACAATTCCAGGGATAAGGCACCCACATTTTCACTGTGCAACTGTGCTAGTGCCTCACCACCCTCACAGGAAAGAATTTCTTCCCAATATCTAATCTAAATCTTCCCTCTTTCAGACAAAACAGAATATCTTCAACAGAGATGAAGAATGTCAAATTACCATTTTAGAAAGCAGGGGTTGAATTGTTCCAGGCAATGATGAATTAAAGTTCTGTCTTCTTCATCTTCCTCTTGAGCCTGTGTCACACACACCAGAGCAGCAGACAGCACGTAGTGTTTCAGGCATCTGGGGAACTTCATGCATTAAAGGTATCCTAGAAATTATGGGAAGTCTCTGCTTTTCAGAAATTATAAAAATAAATTTGAATCCTGAAATTAAATTTAGACTTTATCACTTGTCCAAGTGTTATTGCAGAAGTTCCACTCTAAGCTACCAGGCTGCTTTGGCATGGACAGTTCTACATTTCCCTGCTGGAGCTCTGACTTCCCACAGCTCTGCCTTCAGCATGTCTGAAGTGAAAATAGGACTGAAAAATGCAATCCAAAGAAGAAATTGTTTCAGATTACAAATATCTTTTTTATGAATTACAACAGAATTAAAAGTATTTTTCTGCCACTGCCCTCAGAAGAAATTAGATACACACACATATATTTTCCTGGGAAGGGTAGCTGCTTCATAGAGATGGTTTACTGTGACAATTTTTTGCCTCAAGTATTTTAACTTGTCAACCTCCTACTGAAAGTAAGGTTGTTTAAAAAAAAAATCGAAATGTATTTATTTTTGTAAACTTCTGTAGAAAGTATTTATTTTGCAACCATGGTGCTGAAATTAAACAGCTAGATAGATACATATTTATATTCCTGCAGCCATAGAACTTTTTTTTAAAGACTCCATGAATGTGTTGCTAAGAAACCAAGTCTTTCTTATATCTGTGTCAGTCTTTAACTTATCCTAATTATAAACAATTTTTAATTGGATTTGAAATTATATTTTTAATACTTAACTATTGTCCAATCACTTCAGACGTCATTTTGTTTACAGGAGGCAGTAGAAAGGGACAAGTGGGTTTGTTCTTAAAGCATCATCACTTGGAGTTCCTAAAGTGTTTACAGGAAGCTTTTCCCCACACAAGGAGGGTCAGATCTATTACAGCAAGCAATTGTGATTGACTCAACCTTTGGCATTTTTGTGTTATTAATTCTTCCTGTAACTTGCTGCAGATATTATGTTTGTTTGTTTTCTGTTTCTTATGAATAAATTGTACTGAGTAAGACCTAATGGTTTAGGGCTTGCACAATTTTCAGGCTCTGCTCGAATCCCTGTTTCTGCCAGCAGATCTGTTCCTCGATTGCACTGCCTACCTCTTCTAAACGTAAATCACTTCTGCATTCTCCAGAGCCAGATGGAACTTCTTCCTATGGGAACCCTTAAGGGAGCAAACAAAAACCAAACCAACAAACTCCGTACTCAGAGATAGCATTAAAGATACTTGAGCCAGAAATTGTGGACCACATGTGTGTATTGCATCCATCTGCACAAAAGCAGAGCATCAGCTACAAAAGGATCAGACAGCAAATATGCTTTGATTTCCCAGACATTGTTAAAGTGAACTGAAAAGCAGAAAAAGTATGGATTAGTATTTACCAAGGATAAACCAATAACAGATGATAAAGACATGCAGCTGTCATTGCTTTTGAGCCTTCACCAAAAAATTGAGATCTAAGGAAATAACCAGGAAAGCTTGGAAAACCCTGAAGAAACTATGAGTTAAAGAATCTGTGAGTTACATTCAAGGATCTCTAATGCAAAGCAAGTGTAGGTCCTTCTCACCAGCCTGACCTCCTCCCACAAAGGGCACGGGGTCCCAAAACAACTGAGTAAAATCAACAGCAAACATTTTGGTGTAGAAAGAGCAGATTACTTGATAATCTGAATTGTTCTGTTTAGAATACAAAACGGTCTCCCTCCAAATTATCCAACTGGATGCATTAATGGTCACCAGAAAGGAAGTTGTGATAGTGGCTGTCCCATGCAGAGGAGCAAACATGATATTTTAACCACTGTTTGCCCAGCTCCAGTGTCCAAGACAACGACCTGTGAGGCACACAATGCCTGTCACCACCACCCACCACACTGCTGCAGCCACTGGTAAGGAGCAACACAGCTATAAACAGTCATTTTTATGAGAATACAAAGCACATCGTTACCGCACCAATCAGCACAGCTTTAATGGGCAATATTTTCCACCTGAGATATACCCTCAATACAAGCCGATGGCCAAGGGCTATTGGAATTCATGATTGGTTTTTATCCTTGCAGCTATTCCTCACCATAGTAGTAAACTTGGGATTATCTCAAGAATACAAAATACATTTTAAACAGCCTCTCTTTGATCTCACTTTTGAAGCAGCATTACACTAATAGTATTTAAAAAATTCCTAGTAAGTATCACAATTAGCTGACATTCAGCAGGAAAACATTGTCTGTTCAAAGAGTAAATACTTTCCTCAATATAACGCAGCAACCCTTAATAGAAAGTTGTTTGCTGAAATGAAATACCAGTTTTGCCATTTTTTATGGTGGCAGATTGCAGACGTTAAAACTGAAAAGCATCTGATTTTTTTTTAAGGAAGCAATAGAAGTCACCAGAGGCATTGTAAATTCCCTTGGCATTTGAGCATTTTCCCAAGAAAATTAAATCTCATTCCAATCTATGCTGTTATTCAGTGAAGTGCTGAGTTACCTGTAACATCCTGGAGCAGTGCATTGGCGGGTAAGGCACATCTGAAAGGTCCCAACATCTTGTCCTAAAGGATCACCATGGCTACAGAACTGGTACATATTGCTATTCCTGAAATTGTTGCTCACATATCAGACTAAACTAATATAAACACTTAATATAGAGAAATCTGATAATAAACCCACAAGGTGGACCCTTTGTCTCAAGAATCACATCTAAAAGACCTTGAACCTTGCTCTCCACCTTTGTATCCAGGTAACAAACTACAGATATTTGCATAATCCCCGTGATGAGCAATTGCTTACTGATGGTTTCTTTCCTCAACACATTGGTTCAGCCCAGGCTAGGACTTCATTTCAGGATAAAGTTCTTCCTTATATAGCCTTCTGTTGCTTAAAATCCCAATTAGATTAAAATATTCTCCCACCCAGAGGATTTCCACAGTCATTAGTCAGAAATGAGATTCATTTTCTTCCCACCAGAGCACTTATTGCCCCTGCCTGCTCTGGAGGCACTAATTATTGCCAGCAGTAAACAGGCAGCTCATGACTGCTCGCTTCGTTAGCCAACTTCTAAAGAGACCATCAGCACATCCCTAAGCAGACTGTCCTTTGCTCCCTGCCTGGGCAATACTCAGATCCTAATGTGAAGCCATCCCACTGTTTTTTTAATAATCTCATATTCCATAAAACATATAACTTGCTAATCATACAACACAGCACGTTGCTGGCTCTTCTGTGAGATAAGATGAAATGAAATGATAATCCAATCACTTTCAGTGGTAACAGGTCCTTGGGTGACTGTATCCTGAGCTGCCTCTGCAGGCTATCACATCACTGAGCAAGGCAAAATAGCCACAGCAAAACTCAAATTTTTTCCAGGATTCATAGTGAAACACAGGCAGATACCTGGATAAACACACTTTCATCCCGAGTACCAAACTGCCTCAGTTCCACTTCTATTTGCTTTTTCTAAGCATGGGTCATCAGAACATGACCTTGTCTGCCTCAGACCACCAACTGCCCTGGCCATGTGCAAGCACTGGTACCTCTTACCTGACTTCTCACTGGCCTTCTCTCTGCCTTCACACACGTGGGAATGGTAGTGGTTGGACTGAATCCAGTGTGATGTTTTTTGTCATAAGGATTTTTTTTAATAACTCAGGATCATCTTTTTGGTTACACAAAAACACCTTAACTCTCAGGATACAGTTTGGTAACTTTAATGAGGCTTTGCAATTTACATTCAATGTGTATCAGTACACAAAATATAAGAAATCACATATACATATAAACTTTGCTTTGTTGTTTTACAAGCCAACCAGAGTGAACAACACAAGCTACATTTACTCACACAACAAAATGGAACATTTTCAAGCTTCATTCACCAATCAAATATCTCAACAACTTACGGACCAACATTATTTTGCAGTTGCTAAAACAACAATCTTCCATAGGGAACAAATAATTTATGTCAACAGATACACTGACATCACACTCTACGAAATGAAAAAGCCAAGTTGAGCACTGACTGAATGCTTCCAGATCTCAGCAGAACTCACATGAAGCAATAGTGCAGAACTTATACCAGCATCAAATCTGTCCACCATTTATCAGCCCTATGACTGAGAAAAAAAATCACATACAGAAATTCTTTAGGGTAAATAAAGCCATTTCAGTACAGGGTTATTTAACCCACTTACTTTTCAACCTTTTTAAAACAAAAAGGAAATAGCTTTAAAAATTAAAAAAAAATATTTAAACCTTTTTGGGGTTTTATTTTCTGATTTACAAACTATTCTCACATACAATATGAATTTGTACTTTGTGAATAGTTTTGGTCCCTCAGACTGTCTTCTTAGTGAATCTGTTTTTAACTACTTTGTTCAAATATACCAACACTTCACTAACATAGTTATTTGAAGTTAAGTAGGTAAAAATAAAACAGACCTATCTTAAAACAATATCTCTCATTTTTGGCTTCTGAACAGCATACAGTCACAAAAACCAAAGCTTCTTTTAGCAGCATTAAAGGTGAAGGGCCTTCTGTGTGAAGCTGTCCTGAAATTTTTCTGGTACCTTCAAGGACCCTGCAAAAACTGAGCATTCAGTTTGCTTTCACAAACTAAACCCTGCTCCCAAAGCAGCTCCCTGCAGAGGTGCTCATTTGGTCACGTATATTTTCACGACACACATGTGACCTTTTACAAATGAAGCAGATGTGGAATTTCAGTACCACATGGGAATTTCAGTACATGCACCAGGGGAACGCTTCCAGAATCATCCTTCAGTTTGGGAGGGAGTGGGAAACCACTGTTTTCACAGACTAACCACTGCTTTATGCCTGTTAGTTTTAACAGAATTTGCTGAAGGGACTAAAAGCTCACCAATACACCTCAAAACAAAACTATAAGGAAGCTGAGCTCATCTGCTTCTCTGTTCCCAAAGGGAACCTCAGGTTTTGTCAGTGATTTGAAAGGAACACTAACACTGATGCAGAGTTTGCAGCTCTCCCAAAAATTCACAGAACAGTAAATGATTAAGAGATCAAGTCAATGAACCAAGCACAGTGGATCATGTAATAAACTGGGCATAAGCAAAACGTCTTTTATATGTACAATTGGTAAATTCAATGCCTAGAAGCACAGAATACCCTTATGGAAAGGATGCTTGACTTTACACTAGAAAACAGTGACTCTGCAAAGGATTTGAGGGTATCTCTGGTAGAAAAATCTACCCCTTTTAAAAATCACCCTGGAGATCACTTCTGCACTTTTAAGAAGTCAGTTAAGGTGAAAGGTTTGGTGGGGAGTGTTATTAAGGAGCCCTCTTCACTTTAGAATACATCCCTTCCAAAACTGGTACTGAAATATTAAATCATCTATATTTTTCTCTTCCATGTACTAAAGTGAATTAAAACATTCAAGGGCATCTTTTGGAGTACCAATATCAAACTGGTAAGCAGCAATAGCAAACCACTCACAATTTAAAACAAATCCCAAACCACTGAGCCTTGGAACTCATTTTAAACTACTGCCCTTGTAGGAGAATTGCCTCCATCATCTCTTCATCGACTGAGTTAAACTTTATTGTCCCATAGCGCTGAGAGGCTGGAGGTTTATCTGTTTGGAACTTCCTGGTGACTCTGATATTGCTGCAACCTTCAGAGAATTCTTGATGGAGCTGAGCTCCCACATGTGCAAGTTTATGACGTGCACGCCACAACATCCACTTGTGATCTTGTAGAGGTTCCTAAGAACAGCCTTCCGGAGGAGAATGTACACCCAGGGATCCAGGATCTGGTTCCACGTGGCCATCCGGAGAGCGAAAAGTATCGTTTCACAGGTGTCCTTTGAGCGGCCTTCATTAATCCCAATTCTGGCCATGGTCACCTGAAAAGCGGAATATTTTAGAATTATGCACCCAAAAACAAACAAAGTGAGCATTTAAATGACCAGAAAATCGAGTATTTTAAGACTGTACATTAAAAAACATACAAAGAGAGCATGTAAATGAGTAAAATCATTTCAACATTGTCTCTATCTTCACACCTTCACAGCATCAGTGCATCCCAAATTACAACGTAAATACTTTCAGGCATAAAAGATTTATCGTCCTAGAAACCCTTGAATGTTTTACAAAGGACATACATGTGCCTCTCCTGAATTACTTCTGCTGAATTCTAAGCAGAGGATGGCAACCAGCCAGAGAACACCCTCCAAAATGAGGGATTGATCTGAGCAACAAGTAAAAACTTAATCCAAATTTGATCCAACAAAGCGTGCCAAGACTGTTCCAGAAATGGATTTTCTCAAGGACAGAATCCACTAGTAGGTCAGCACGTTTTTGTAACTGCTATTTATTTTTTCACATTTTCCTAATTAAAGGCTGCATAAGAAACACAGTACCTTGACTTCAACAAGAAGATTCATGTTTTTTAAGCTGCAGCAGAACACAATTTATTGACACCAGAAGATTTAGAGGTCTGTAGGAAAATTTAAGCCATGGTGACAAAAGCCACTTACCAGTGGAGACATGAGGGTTTCATTCACCCCTGGAAATGCTACAACACATGGACAGACCTCTACCAGCAACAACACTACCAGAGCCAATAATTCCACATGGAGGAATTCCAGACCAGCTCAGCAGGGCAGCATCTGGCAGAGGATACCCAAGAGCCACACAAGCCCAGCAAGCTGTGGCTCTGGACCCCTGCTCTGCAGGGACACAGCCCCAGGGAAACTCAGGCCACTGGGACTCCTGCCCTGCAGATACCTCCTTTACAGGCTGGCTGCCACTGGGCATTTGTAACCTGAGTTCCTGTGTGAGGAAAGCCTGACCTGCCAAGCCAGGAATCTGCCAGAAGATGGTAAATTATCTCTCTCGGTTATTAATGTTGAAACCACACGAAGACTTTTTTGGTAGAACGATGAAACTCTGTAAGGCTTTTTGTTCCAAAGCCTTTAAAGCACTGCAGTTATTTAACTAAGAAACAAGATATTTTACAACTGATGCTGTGAGTACACTGATTTATTGGGCAATGAGAAGTAGGGTCAGGCTGTCCATGCGCAGGGCTGTAGTTTCAAAAAGATGCACTGAAAAGAAACTCAACAGCAAAACTAAAGAATAACAATAAATGAAGAGAGAACCTAAA
Source organism: Passer domesticus (assembly GCF_036417665.1). Classification (NCBI taxonomy): domain Eukaryota; kingdom Metazoa; phylum Chordata; class Aves; order Passeriformes; family Passeridae; genus Passer; species Passer domesticus. Next base: position 50,688,609 of record NC_087480.1, read on the forward strand.
GCTCAACATGCCAGCAAACCTATTTTACTTCTTTTTAAATGCTTCTCTGTATTTCCAGACCCTACTTATAGCTTGCAGGTCACCACATCTGAGTGGTGCCATACACAAGCTTGAATGCACAAAGTGAACTCCAAAAAGGACAGTGAGCTTGTTTTATGAAGCCTTTGATGGATTGTTTCTGTATGCTTCCATGGGAGCAGCAAAGGAAGACCCCAGGAACACTGCTGAGGAAGCTGGTAGGACTGGCAGAAACACAGCTGGGAACTGGTGAGGGGAGGAGGAGGAATGTCTGAGCACCAAGCCAACACAAACACAAGCCAGTTCCCTGAATCTGCTTTTCACCCATAACCACTGGGCACATTCCTCTCTGACATCAGCAGCCCACCCAAACTTGAACAGCTCCTTTGGCTTCACATGGGATATTTTTTCAGGACAGTCTGCATTTTATTTATTAGAGGTCCAATACCACAAGGCAAACTCAGACAGAATACTCCTTACCCTGCAAACAGGACTGGGCAGCAAAGGACAGCTCAACAGAGCTCAGACCAATGTCCTTATCCCATACAGCACGTTTGACTTAATACAGACATAGAAGCTACTAATCTGCCTCTCAATGTACTTAAAAATTCATTTGTTGTTCCTCTCTCATATTCTCTGGAGTTAATAAATGCCAAATTTAGTGCAATTTCATGTCAAAAAAAAAAAAGCAGTAACTCCATTCAGACTTTGTAAAACTTATTTTGTCATGTTGCCTAGAACATTTGTGAGATGTGTTTGCATTTAGAAGTAATTTGCATTTAGAAGTAATCACTTCTAAGTGAATCCATTAATTTGCTGTTCAACATAAACAACTTCTGCTTTGATTATGGATTTGCATTAAATAAATCAGGACAACAAGGAAAACTGATACAAAATATATGGATTCCGACTTGGAGAAGTTTCATCCAGAACATTTCAGTTCCCTCTTCTGAACATCACACATACAAAAAATAATCCATCTAAATTCACACAAAGCAAGTAGAGCTTATGTCCACAGACTTACATTTAAGCAACTCAGCTGTAGGTCCCTGGATTTGAAACAGTAAGATAAAATCTAATTATCTACAGATTTTGTTTTATAAGATTTTCCTAACCATATTACTAACATTATTTGGGAGTATTATGCAGAAATTTTAAAATATTTTCTTTCTTATATCTCTAAAACTAATATAAAAGTGTTTTGAAGTTCTGAGAGGCCAAGATTTCCATATAAAAATGGAATAAGAAAGAGAATCTCATTGCAGCCCTGAACATGAGCATTCTTACACTAAATTACTTGTGGCAGAGCAGCAGGATATGTTGCCATCACTTTGAGTATGAACTGAGAGAGTTTCACTCCTCCAAAGAGACTGCCATGTTCAGGGGCTCTTCATATCTTCTGAAAAATCATGTAAGAAAACTGCAAGCAACTGTGCAAAGAGGAGACTATGTTCTGGAGTCTTTCTAAAATCATCTGCTGATTTCCAGAACAAGACTTAAACTTCAGTGGAAGAGGGGTGGAATGGAATGAAGTTAATATAAATTACTATTTCTCTCACATTTTCATAGTCTATTTATTTAAATTTAAATTCTTAAAATACTGTTCCAAAGTCAGTTTGAAACCATAGCTTATAAAAAGGATACTTATACACTACCAGCTGTTTAATAAAGGATTTCATTGAAGCAAAACACACAGACAGTCTGGATTTTCTTCCTGGGTGTGAGAAATTCATGTCACTGAAATGGTTCAAGTCATCAGCTCAGAAATTGCCACCAGAACTTGGTGCAGTGCCAAGTGGACTTCTGAAAGTGGGACCATCTCCACAGGCACAAAAAGAGCACTTCAATTTATCTTATTTGAGTATTAGAGGTCAATAATTGGTTCAAAGTCAGGGAACCAGTTCAAACCCTTTTTTCCTTTCCCTGCAGGTCCACCAGGCTGGTATGGCAAAGGAATTCTGTTCTCTGTAGGCAGCAGTACCCAAGTGGGGAAGAGGCAGCACTATTGCATCACATCTAATCACCTCTGATCTCCACAACTGAAGTTAACATTCATGCAGATTCAGCAGCATGACTCAAAAAATTAATCCCCAGCTGGTAAACAATACACGTAACTCATGGCATTTTCTAACATATTTAGAAATGTAAGAAACCAAGTAGCACTCTGCTGATTTTATACACTGTTTATATGAAGACAGCTGTAGTATGTCTCCCTGGTTTGGAAAAAAAAAATCACATGATGTAACTATGACAATTCAAACTTTCTTTATAAAAGGTACTATAAAAGCACAATTTTAAAAGCCAGTTTTAAACCAAGGCTACCTGCTTGAAAGATATAAAGTTACTCTGACTCATACTAGTCCTTGCTGGTTTAAGAAAGGATCTGAGAATTCAGTGTCCCTAAAAATATAGAGAGAGAAATCAGATTTGTGTCAAGGAAGGACTTGACGCAATACATTAAACTTCTGCATACTTTTTGTCCAATCTTAAGCTTCATTAAAACCAAATCTCATTTTGCAAGGTCCAGAAAGTCTGATGGAAAATTTTTTAAACATTTTGAAATTGTTGACTTCTTCAATTCTGCACCTAGCAGACAGCATCAGAGAATTACCATTTCCCTTAGGGACAAAGCTCAGAGCAATAAACAAAAAAATTGCTCCAAGGCTTCACACCACTCTTCAAACATAAACAGCACTAATTTAATTTTCCTTCCAATTGGATCTACACAAGAACAACCAATAGGCTCAAAGGCTGTGCTGCTTAGTCACATTCCTGTTAGTACCCAAGGACAGCCAGTCAAAACAAGCAGCTGACTTTAGAGCTAGTTAAGAAATAAGACAAAAATGAGACTTTGATGCATTTCATCTCACAGGCTCTAAATCCAGGTTCCATCCTTGACTTCAGGAAACTGGATAAAACCCAGTCACCAAGAGATTGACATGGAAAGCAGAACAGACAAATATCGGAAATTCTTGTCTTCTGCAGCTCAGCCTTCAGACTCACTTCCCTGTGGGAACCTTGCAGACCCTCCCAAGCCTCTTCCTTTGGATTTCCTTACAAGCCATTCTGACGATTTCCATTAATGGAAGGAAGTCCATGGTATTTGCACAACACTTCTATTTTGTCACTATTGCCTATGTTGAACCCTGAGGGGCAAATCCCCTTGCTCTAAACCACGGAGGTTTCAAGGCAGAACTTTACTGATTATGTCCTAATCCACTGAAACAAAAAACATACACTTCTTTTGAATTCCTAGAGTTTTTGGAACTTTTCATTTTATAAAAGCAGCTTCAGTCTAACAGGCAAGGGGTCTTACAGGATAACATTTTGTAGTATTCTATAAACACAGACCTCAGGAAAATAAATTTGCAAAATAGTGTGAGAAAAAAATACAAGTGCATATATCTTCACATTTTATGTACCATTTTATATCTCCCAAGCAAAGCTGTTAAAAAAGAAACACTGACAGCAAATTGCCTGTACCATTGCTATATTGATCTTGCAGTGTACAAGCCAAGCATTTGTTGCAACAAAGCTGAGTGTGCTTCTTTTTATTTTTATGTGATTCTGCAAGTCAGTTTAAAAACAAGAGCTTCCAAGAACAATATGCAGTGCACCACTTCTGCCATCAAAATATTAATACACACACTGTTCTACTTCTGCCACTTAATGCTGTTTATGTTCTAGATCTGCATATTTTTCCCCTACTGTTTTCCTTTCCTTTTCTAAAAGACAAACATTAACTATATTTTCAACTTTTCTATACCAGATGATCACTTAGCTTAGCAATTCAGTTCTAACTGAGCATAGTGATTTTATTAAAAAATGCCAATTTAAAAAGGTATTGTAGACAACAAAATATATGAGCCAGCTTTCCACCACATCAGAGCCCAGAGGGTACTTTTTAAGAGCATACGTAGTAATTCCTTATGTACAATTTGGCAGAATCAGCTCTTGAAAAGTAGCAGCGGAATAAGGGAGTCTCCTTTTCCCTCATGTGTATTTCTGTGATAAAATAACAATGCCACTAAAAAAAATAAGAGTGGATCTACTGGCTCACTATTTTCCCCCCTTAAAAAGGAACGGCATAAACATTTTGAAGGTATTGTTAAGCTACAGAGGTGTGAAAGAGGTGTGAAAAGTCCAAAAAGTATAGAGAAAACAGGAAAACACAAAATTTTTTACAAAGCAAATACAAATATTTTCTCATATTCCTTTCTCAGACACAGCCTAGTCTGTGACCAGGCAATTTCTCACTGAAGTTGACAGGAAAGAAATTATGAAGTAAGCCTCATAACCAGAGGGCAGGGGCAGGTCTGTGTGCATGAACTTGCAAACATTAAGTGAAAGTGAAGTTTTTATTTTCTGTCAAATTTCCCCTTAGACACTACCTATTTTACATTACTTTTGCAGTAGGATAAATTCATGTTGTGCTTGAATACATCACTTGAGGTCACCACTTTTTTTCTACTAAATAATCCAAATATTTCTATCTTGGATTGACAATCCTCTATCTTTATATCCTTTCCTTGCCATCAAAGTAAGAAATACTTCAGTTCAAGTAGCCAGCAATGTAATTACTCTCACAGCTTAACTGATAACTCATTTGAAAGGAAAGCATTGTGGGTATGGATAGAAAAGATTCTAGCATTGGAAACAGCAGATGACTCACTTCATAATGAGAAGACATAGCGTCCATACCAAAGTCAAATAAACAACCTGTTTCCTGAGCTACATGCTTTAAAGCTACAAGAAAGCCTGTTTCCACAGCATGAGGAATGTATTCCTGCCTAAGAACAAGGCCTGTAACAAAAAACATCTTGCGCAAAAAAAATTATTTTATAGTTGGAATAAAAATATTCTTTACACAGCAATGCCAGAGAATCTTTACACAACAATTTTAAGGACCAGAAAATAAGGAAGTACATCTAATATCTATAATAGGGCCCATCCTTAACTATTTAGGGAGGCAAGGACTATACATATTTGGGATTCATTTATCCTTCCATTAGCATCAGCTGGATAAAGCTTCAAACCCTAGAAATTATGTATTATTTCTCCGTTGTCGCTTTACTTTTCCAGGTTTTCACACTCATTTGGGGAAAAAAATGTATTTTTAATGTTTAAATAAATATTCTAATTTATTTAGGAGTGACAGAACTTCTCCCACTAATACCCAACAAATATCCCAAGAAAGAATCACAAATAACACACGATGCTGGGGAGGAAGCGAACAGCCTGAATGAAGAAAAAAGCCACTATATGCAGACAGCCTGGGGGAAGTGGAGTTGCAGAGGTCCACAACCATAGAACAGACTGAAAAAGTTGGAAGAGACCTCTACAATCATCAAATCCAACCATAACCCCAGCACCACCATGCTCACCACAAAACCTTTTCCATATGCCACATTCACACACCTTTTGAACACTTCCAGGAATGGTGATTCCAACACTTCCCTGGGCAGCCTATTCCCTCCCAGCACAAGAGTCTTCCTCCCCACTTACTCATGTCCTGATGTCAGTCATCATGAGGTTGCTCTTGAGCAGATTCACCAAATCCTTTCCATCCTACCCCACTCCTGTAACTTTGGGAGCCCAAACCTCCTGAGGTGCAGCACACAGGTCCAGGACAGCAGGAGATGGCACAGTGCCTCCAAAGCAGCTCCCGTTCGTTCCACTGTTCATCTGTTTCACCTCACCCAATACGAAAATGAATCCCAAAGAAAGAGTCACAACTGCTGAAACTTCAGTGCCACCCCTGGTGCAAACCCCCTCTGCAGTGCTCTGCTCCCTGTTTCCAAAAGCACACCCACAGGAGCTGTGGTGTGTTCTGCACTGTGGGCACACAGGGAACCTCCATCCTCAGGGAGCCTCAACCCAAACTGCAACTCAGCAATTCCTCTCAGACATTAACCAATTCCACAGCACCAGAGACACAAGTACCTTGTGCTAGAAAGCACCATGCCACACTTCAGATTGCGAATTAACACCATAAAAATTATAATAATAAATATTCTCTCACAGAATATATGAATATATATTACACCCTGATGTCTGTCGTTAAAACTGGTGAGGATGAAGGACCTTCTGGAGTTCTTCCATGTGAGTGTATTACTCCCTGAGATTTTTCAGCAACAACTTTACCATTTTAAGTGTTTAGATAGTCAGGAAAGACAGCTTTCCTAAAATAACCATCCAAAAATGGTTATGCCATGTATGACATTTTCCAAAGATGGTTATGCAGTGTATGACATTTTCAAGTAAGAAATGCCTGAATAAGTGTAATATCTAGGAAACAGGAAGAATTCTCTTATCTCAAACAATTGAATGAATGTCAAACATAGAATTCAAAAACTTAACCAAGTGTAATAAACAAGGTAAGGTTATTAATGGCAAATTTATTTTGGTGAAGTTTTCAGAATTTGATTTCTTGAGATGGCAACTTCAAAATAGAAAAAAAAATCAACCCACATTTTCGGTGAAAGTCACTGACTTCTATTTGAAACAAAATACTGTATTTCATAGTTTAATTCTGTATATACAGAATTAATTTAAATTTTAAAATCAAGAAGCAAACAATTATAAAAGAAAACCAGAAGCACGTTATTCTGAAAATGCCATGTTCCCACGTGACTGGAAACCTGCCTTCCCTACTTTTTCTCTCCAAAACAAACAATCTTATTGTATTCTGATGGCACTGCATTAATAGAAAAGCTTTACGCAAATTTTTCCAAACAGCACAAGTAAACATAGATAACAAAAACTCTATTTATGCTTCCCCAGAAGCCTCTGGTAAAGGGCAATATGTCAATCTCAGCCCTCCTTCCTTCCCTGGTTCCTACCATCACTGCCCATTTCTTCTCCAGCACTTTCCTGTTGAGAGCATCTCGGCTCCCTGACTTCTGAGAGGGGGAGGTAAACACTTGAATTACAAATATAGCCACAATTACTGTAGACTTTCTAAGCACTCTGTGATGAACTACACCCTGGCCCATGCCTATAAACATTTTTGTTAAAATGATTCATGTTTCTCAGAAAGGATAAGGCCTGTAAGATCTCTATGTACTGTAAAAAGATGACAATAGGAAGAGACCAATTTTGAACACCAAAATAGTACTTTTAAAATTCAGTATCATTTTAGGTCGGTATAGTCTAAAATTAATGTCATTCCCGTTCTCATGTAACCTGGTGGAAATAGGCAGCTGTGCCACTTAAGAATACAAAATTAAAGAAAGTCCTCTATAACCAGTACTAAGAAAAGTATGAACATCTTATCCAAAGGTTTCATAGAAACACAGCTGAACAGGTGGAATGGACTTTTAAACACATTGTATTAAACTTTGTTACTCTCTCAACCAACATGTGCAAATTCTTTCCAAGACTATTTTCTTGGGGACAAACAACAGCACACTCAAATTGTCTGAGCTGCTGAATAAACCTTATTCCATGGGAAACTAAGCTGGAAAGAAACTTCTGTCTTGAGATTAACAAAAACTTCAATCAAAATGAGTGTTCTCTTTCCTCTTAACCTGTAAAATGAGTTACGTATTTCAAAATACCTTTTGGGCCATAATATTAGCGAAGACAGTAATCTTTCAGTAATTTAACCTTGAGTTATCAGGTGTTAGGAGAAACTCAAGCAAGAGCAGTAATTGAATTTGCACAGAGTTAATGGATCTATTGAGAAACTCAGCAAGCAAGACCATGATAGGAGTGGGAGCCCTTTCTCTAATTTGGCTCAAAAAGACAATCAAAATTGAGAATTCTTTTTCAGAGGAACTCAGGGAGCATTTTATTCATTCAAACTGACCTTCCTGATCTCCTCTGACACAGCAAGGCCTGGAAGAGAAATAACCACCTACAGTCAACAACAACTATCCCTATATCAATGCTGCAGGCTAGAGGTAAAGAGGCATATCCCAGCAGTCCTGCTGCTGGCAAAAAGCTTTTTCTTCATTTTTCCTGGTTCATTTATTAAAACCGTTGTGACAGCAGTGGGCTCCTAACATGGGCCTGCAGCCAGCCTCAGAGATGCACAGACAGTGTCCAAGGGGTTCTCTCTCCCATGGGAGACTTGTCCTAGCACAGGCAGGTATGGGGTGCTCTCACATCCCACATAAACCTCTTCTGCTGACAAGGCATCCTGTCCTTGTGCAGTGTCAGCACACAAACCTTCTAGCAAGAACTCCATGACAAAAGCCAGCACAAGCATAGGAATTATCACTGATTATCTTCTTTAAAATCTGAGCCCTTGAAAAGGACAGGTAAATGTTGTTTTCCCCTCTGAAAGCCTTGAAACAGCACTGAAAGCCGCAAGGCTAGCTGAACATATTTAAGTGTATCTCCTTCTTCACTCTTCAGAAACACACCTGTGGAAATTGAAAGCCTAATTTATTATTTTTCAAAAGAAAAGCTCACTCTCCCTGTTGACAGTGCCTGTGTGGGCACAACAAGCTCACGGTGGCTGCAGCTTTGACTAATAAAAACTAAGATAATAACAAACCTCTGCAGAACAGCCTCACATGGACCTGCATCTTGGGACATCTCCCTGCTTCTCCTCGGCTGCACTTTCTGATTCTGAGAAATCACCAGTCGCAAGAGCACAAGGGATAAATTTTTTAGTAACTCAAGCTGTAGGGACAATACAACCAGCAATGAAGGCATACAAACAGCATTAATAAAGCAACAAGCTCACGTATATGATGTCCATTGCACAGATAAGGCAGTGCAACAGAAATTAAACTGCCACCTAAATAAAGACAGAAAACAAGAATGGAGGGAGAGACTTCACAGAGAGCAACACAGGTGTGAACACCTGACAAAGTGTACGCAAGGCTACACATGCAAAAACACTCAAACGAGATGTAAAAGATTGCCTTGTACATCCAACTGCCTTATACTGTACACAAGGACGTGGCCCAGAAGTTACTCAGTGTAAAACCTGCAAAAAACTGACCTCCTTCAGCAGATACCAGCCCTGAGGCTGGCTCTGCACCCAAAACAGCTGGCAGAGCAGCCAGGCTGGGATGGGGCAAGGGCATTCCAGTGAAAGCCTCCCTGCTAGTACAGCAGCTTCTCACCAGCTCCAGAGCACACTGTCTGAAAGGACCACTGAGACCAGCAGCTGCAGCTTCTGAGTTGAAGTGATTCAGTAAATCACAAGCTGAACGCAGCCCTAGGCGCACGAAAAGCAGTCATCAAACCTCACTGCATGAGACAGTCTGAGGACAAGAAAAAGTCAGAGCAAGTTCAGGGAGACACAATCAGCATAACAAATTGGAAAGAGAAGACATTACATGACAAGGGGCTGATAAAAATTAATCTAAGCAATAAAAAAAGCAACTGAATAACAGTTGATTTATTCATATGAAATAAACAGAGTTCTTTCCAATAAAAACAGGAATGGCTATTTCCAGCAGTAGAGGGGAGGTAAAACTGGAATGAAATTAATCAGTTAACTGCATGGAAAAAGATCTTAACAAGAATAATTTGAATGTAAAAGTATTTTTCTCAGGCTGTGTTTCACACATGAAAAAGATTAGAAATTTCTCCGTATCATAATTTGTTCCTGTAAATAAATTCACTCTGAAATAAATCTCTCCTGTCCATAGTTACAGACAGTTCTCTTTGCTACTCCAAAAAAACAAATTTTATAATATGTTTATCCCTTGAGCCCTACAGAATACGACATAGCAATGTCAGAATTTGCTCATACAAGCACAGCTCCAAACCAAGCTGTTTCATGACATGCCAGTTGTCAAGTGACAGCCAAAAAACAACTTTATGTAACAATGTGTTTCATCAGAGGTGCTTGTCACAAAATGCTCCTGCCCAGCTATTTGCTTTGGGAATCCAGCCCCTAGGGACCAAATTCATCCAACAAAATCAGCATACCCTTAACAAAGGGCTAAGGCTCTCACAAGGATGAAGAAAGCTGAGAAGTTGAAGCTAGTATCTTCAGAACATATTTACCTGGAAGTACCCATCACAAAGCAAAATTATTTGGACTGTCAGAACAACTGTGCCTCTGCAAACCATTGGCTACATATATTATTATAAAACTCATGAATCTCCCTTTTTTGGGTATTTTTTTTGTGAATTTTCTCCTGCTGTCAACTCCTAGCCATCAGTGTTCCCCCATGAGGGAAGAAGCAGGGAGCACCTCTCATTCTCATACTTCATTAAGGAAAGATTCCCTCACAGTGGCAGAAAACTTGGAAAAGATGCTTATTTTTGAAAAGCAGATGAGATGGAGCTTTGGGAAAGAAATCCAAAGGGAAGAAATCAGAAGGTTCCTGTCCAAGAGCCACGGGGAGAGCTCCACATTGCCACAGGCTTTGCTTTTGAAAAACACTCCATCCATATCTTCAGGAATCTTAAGACAGAGGTGGTGACTGATTACAACACTATATATTGTTATTTATATTATTAAGTATTAGCTAAATATACATTTACACACATATATAAATAGACATCAAAACAACTTCACTATCATGGAGCAGATGCAGAAGTCAAGTTCAGTTCCACACCAGACACCATAAAGGAAAATCCAGGGTCTTGTGATTCTAATGATATCTGAAAATTATTTTATCACAGGACAGTGACAAGGTTGAAATATTAACAACAGCTGGAAAAAAAAATAATTTAAAATCTAATAGCAAAGCAAATCTGCAGTTGGATTACAGCATTAGACAGATTCAGTTATGGTAGCCTTACACATATGTCAATGGACATACCAGACTAGATGGAAAACAGAGGGAAATAAATTAAAACTCCCCCAACACCAAATGAATCCAAACTCTTGTATCTGCAAACCACATGTGGTATAAAACGCATTGCCTTCCTCCACTTTCTCTTCCAGAAGTTTATTTGGTTTCTAATAACTTTGGCTTACTTTGAGGCAATTGACTCTCATGAAACATTTTGTTCTGTATACTCTTTGGGACAGAGAACATAGGTAGAATTCACAATTCAAACACTAATCTTCAAATTCTGACTTTTAGATTTAGCTTGGAGAAAAAAAATTAAAGAAGCAAATGATCACAAAACAAGCATGTATTTACAACCTTTTCCAGAGAATTTCACCTATCAACACCTGCTCATATTTATACCAAGAAATACTTATTTTGGTATATGCTGATTGTATTACAGAATGTAAACCAGTCTTTTCACAAATTAAAAGCCCTGAGACCCTTCAGATGTATCAGACAAGCAGGTTTGAATCAGCAATTTATATAAAGCATGTAAGTTGATAAACCCTGGATGACTTCAATGTAGCACTTGCGCAGTACGCTCCGGACAAAACTTTAATCTACTGCAGGCCAAAAAACTTGCTAAATTAACACCACACTTGTAATTCTGTTTGTATTCGGTTGCTATCAAAACAAGTAATGGATAAATAAATCTGCAAATCAACTGGTATAAACTCTATGATCCTAACAGCTACGAAAGGAAATACCCACAAAGGACCCTGTGCCATTGCATTTCCCACTGAAACTCTCTGGCTAAAACATTGACTGTTCACTTCCTTGAAACTTTGTTCCAAGAATCTAATCCCACACTATATCTACTTTTTTTTTTTGTTTTTTAAACCCTTCCTTTTCCAACCTAAATTTGTCCACATTGCAGAACTATTTTTCATAAGACCAGGCTGATTTTGGCCTAAGTTTGGCTCATCTCATTTCAAAAGAAATCCAGAGACAAAGCATCACAAAGCACCAGCAGATTTGCCATCCAATGAATCAGAATTCCTTGTGAACCAGCCTCCCTCTGCAACACAGTCCCGAAAAATACCAAGTCCAAAATTAAGCAAGAACTTGTTCACTGGCCTGCATCATAAGCTGATGCATACACCAACTCCAAAAAGGGTCAGAAAAAAATTCCTGCTAGACCAATAATTCATCTTCAACAACCACTTAGATGAAGCTAAATATTTTAACAAAAGTAGTGTTGTGATTTTGATTGCCATGATTTCTAAAACTATAATTTTATATACATTTAATATATACCATAATTAAAACTGAATGGAATAACAAAATCAACCATAGTAGTTGCAATTTAGCGTTCCTTAATGTGTTGAATAAATGAAGCATCACTTTTCAACTAAAAAAGTTTATAGCTCTTGTGACACCCAAGGGTTTTGCAAAACCAAATTAATCCCTGCTTTTAAGAACAATTATTTTAAATTAAAATAAACGTCACCAGAGGATAATAATGCTGCTTTTTCACAGAAAGTGAAGTCATTATTTGATATCCTTATTTTGAAAACCATTCTATGGCTTGCACCAAACTTCAGATGGTGTCTGAAATAACTGTAAAGAAGTTCCCTACAAAACTTGCTCTGCTGCTCTGACAACTTTGTTTATGCTCCATGCACTACAGCCACGACACTGACAGAAGCCAACATGAATTCAAACTATGCTGCAGAGCAAGACTAGAAAAATTCTCTGCGATTGGAACAAAATTTAAAGAGTTTTGTGCATTTCAGTGATTGCAGACATTCATACCTAGACTTTGCCTTGAAGCTGGCAATACTGGATTAATTAAATGCTACCTGCCAGATACCAAACTGCTGCAGCCAGGCTAGTATCTAATTTTTAACTAACTCAGGTAACGTCAGACTCTACCACAGGCAGTGAGCAGATGAAATACAGCTGGATCTGATACAGATCTCAGACTTAAATGTCATACTTGTTAGCTCAAACCAAAATTGCTCATTTATATCACTGGAAAACTATAGGACCCTGTTTCTAGGGAAGAAATTAAGATTCCATGTTACTTGTGATTGAAACCCTCTGATCATAGCAAAAAAACTAAATTTCTTCAGACAAGTTTGCTACACTAAAAGAGGCAAAGCTAACACCAGCTTTCTAATGCCATGATACAGCTGGAGCTGTCAAATTCTTTCCCATATCACAATCCCACCTCCTCTGACCTGCTCACTGACAGAGCAGGCACCACCAGCACTGACCCTCTGGGAGTCACAGCAGGGACAGTCCCACAGCAGCTCTGCTGCTCATCTGTCCACATTACAAACCCAGCTTGCTTAGGTCTAAACCAAATGTTGGTTTCAACCCACTGCCAACCACTGTTTTTCAATACCACCCTAAAGGAAAGCCCTTAACACCCTGATAATGGAGGGGAGGGTTTTTAGGTTCTTAACTGTTGTCTGCCCTAACAAAGCTCACAAGTAGCAGTAAACTGTTGAAATAACAGCAAACAGACTACCATAAATAAAAAAAATATTTACACTGTACAGAGTAAAAAGACTTCCCAATCCTAGATTTCACTGAATTTTGGGAAGAGCTCAATATTTGTTCTGAATTATTCTAGCCGTGATTCTTCTACCTCTGTCTGCTCCACAGCACTGGAAATGCAGTCCTCACAATCACTACATATTAAGCTTAGTGTATTATTGATCAGAAGTGGAGAATAACTACCAGTTTTTTATACATGCATAGGTACATACATTATGGGCAATATGCTATAAAACTACTATCAGTGAGTGGGTGAAGCTGTTATCACAACATAAGTGCTTTAAAACCTGGAGACAAAAAAAGTATAACTTTTATACAGTGATGTGCATTAAACATTGGCAAATACATTATGCTCTTACCAGGAATGGGCTCCAGCAAATGCAAGAAACACACATTATAGCCAAGAGCTGAATGATCATTTCAAAATGATGAGATCTGCCTTGTCTTTGTTGACTTTTAAATTTGACTCTTAAGAGGGTAATTCCTGTGACAGCATTGCACAGGAATGAAATAGCAAGGGCCAGGAACCCAAGGCAAGAAAAAAGTAAGAGATAAAATCTGTCTTCCCAGTCCTCAACATGTTCTGTTTTATAGAAGCACCAGGTCCTCGATGCTTGAATTTGGTAGGCTCTAAACCTAAGAATAGGCAGCAAAGCTATAAGAACAGCAAACAGACATACCATAGTCAACATCATTTTCACATGTCTAGAAGTCATTTTTGTAGAGTGAAATATTGGCTTAGTGACTCCAATGCACCGCTCAACAGCCATCACACTGCCCAGGAAGAGTGGGCACAAACCAAAGAAAACCATGCAGATGCCAAAAACACTGCACAGAATGTTGGACTGGTTAAATCGAATCCAGTCTTTATCTGATGCATACACAAACACTGCAATGGCTCCATTGATGAGGTGACCGAAGAGATCTGTGACAACCAAACCACTGGCAAGAAGCAAAAAGGAGGCTTTTGATTTCTGTCTGAATCTCTGGTATGCCTTCATGAGAATTACTATTGCCAGACTGTTGGACAAAATTCCCACCGTCATGAAGATTATTGAGAAGAAAACTGAAATCTTTTTCTCCGTGTGGCACGTTGTGTTTTTCAAGACTCCAAATCCAGCCAGCCCTGGTGATTTTGAACTGTTCATGGTTAGGAAAGGAGATGCAGCCCTCAAAGCATTTCAGCAGTCTTGCAATCAAAAGGCATCTGCAATTATAAAAACAAATATACACAATGCTGTAAAAGGCATACCACTGTTCAAATGACATTTGAAGCAGAAATTCCATAATATTAGTCTGTGGTACAAATCTAATTTTCCACTTTTCTGAGTGATATGATATGGCATCACATTTTAAGTTCATCATGCACAGGGTAAAACAATTATCTGCATGCATTACACAATGCAAGTATAGCCTAAAGGAAATTTAGAGTCTCTGCATACATAATAAACACAAAATAATGTATAAAATATATCATGGTTATGTACATGTAGTAAAATAAACAATACAAACAAATCTGGAGGTTAAACTACGCTAAACAAATGTTTTTGCAACAAACTCCAAGAATGACACTATTTAACCAGCCCAGCCACAGTCAAAAGTGAAATACTGAAACTGAAGCATTTTGAGATCATTATCACACTTTTTAAACATTTATTTTCAAAACAACTCTACTCCCACAAATTCAAGTTTCAAAGCTTTAACCTAACCAGCGCTGAAGCCTTCAAGTTCCCAGCGCCCTCGATGAAGCACAAACTTGGTTTTTAGACGCACCGTAATTCAGAAACCAATTCTGCAAGTTACTTTACACTTTATCTCACATCTCTACTCCAAGGACATTCCTAATAGCAAAACCTCCCCAGGCAGGAGGGAAAAAAAATTAGGAAAAAAAAAAAATTAGGAAAAAAAAAAAAATGTAGGGGGGAAAAAATCGGTCGTTAACAGCCCGTATTACAAACTGGTGCTGAAGCCCCTCGGCTCCGGAGCTACTTCGGGAACGGGGCACGCCGGACCGAGGCAGCTGTGCCGCTCGGGAGCGCTCAGCGGAGCGCGGCCGGCGAACTCCTCAGACGGAGCGGCACCGCACCGCGCCCGGCCCCGCGCTCCGCGGGCGCGCAGCGGCGGCAGCCCCGGTGCCGGGGCAGCGGCACTCCCGCCCCCGACCCGCTCTCCCTTAAGCGCTGCCGCCACCGGGGGCGGGGCGAGCCCGGCTCGCCGGGCACAAGTGCCGCGGTGCCCGCCGGCCCGGGCCAGCCCCGCCGCTCCTTCCGTACCCCGGTCTCGGTGTCCGTGCCGGCCCCGCCGCCGCTCACGTTCGCTTCGCCCCGCGGGGCCGGAGAGGAGCGCAGCGCGGAGCTCCGCCGGCCGCCGCCGCTGCCGAGCCCCCTCCGCCGGCGCCGCCCGCGCCCGCCCTCCCTCCGCCTTCCCAGCCGGCCTCCCGCCCGCCCTCCCCGGGACGCGCTCCCGCTCCGGCCCCGGCTCCGTCCCGGGCCGCGGCTCCGGTGCCCCGGGGCGCGGCACACGCACCTCGCCCCGCTGTCCCGGGAGGCGCAGCCCTCCGTGTCTCCGGCTGGGAGAGCCAGGCTGCCGTGTCACTTCACAGCCACGGGTGACAGGGCCACCCCAGCCGGGCAGCGCGAGTTGCTGCCCACCGGGCTGCAGCCGCAGCGGGAGCAACTCATGGGGCAGCCGAGAGGCCACATCTGCCCTCAGGCACCGCTTCTCCTCTTCTTCACCTTCCACATGCTGCTTCCCAGCTTCAGCAGCACGCAGGGAGCTCGGGAGGGGGAAGCCCCAGCGATACTGTCAGGGATGCGGCTGGGCACATCCCTGGACACACGGCCCCTCCATCTCCCGGGTCAAGTGGAGCTAACAGTGCTCCTTGGACCATGTCTCTACTGGAGAAATACAACCAGAGAACATATCCAGATGAGGCATTAATGATATGACCCATAGGCTGGAAATTCAAAGGTTGTTTCCCATCATGCACTCAAGTTGTTACAAGTTGAAGTTATAGATGACTTTCATGTTCTTTTGTCCATCAATGTCCAGTACCACCAAACAGGACTGAATGGGAACTTCTATTAAGAACTCTTACTGTAGAAAGAAACCAAAATATAAAATCAATGTCAAATTATGAAACAAAACTGTAAAATACTACAGAATTTATCACAGGCTACAATGATGAAGAACTTAAATTTGTTTTCACTGACACACAGTCTTAAGTGGTACTATTCCTGACACCACAAGACAATTACTTTAAAATTTTCAAATGTACTAGTTTTTGCTTACCTTCATATCTTGAATAGTACAGGTACAGGTTGCCTTTCTGTAATCCACCAGTGAGGAAATACAGGCTAGCTAAATCTATTTCTTCAAACAGTATTTAAAGTCACTTGCATAAACAGTTAAGAGTAGCACATAATGATTTTCTTCAAAATGTTTGTCAGATTTTGGCATTTTGTCATACAATGAACAAAAATGCTCAGTTTGGTCTGATTGGGACCTATAAATTCCCATAGGTTCTATTTTAAGACAACAGTAAAACATAAAAAATATTTCAAAATACATTATTACCTAGTAAAGTTCAGAGAAGAAGAGATTATTTTATGTTCCCCTGCCCAGGAATAAATAGAGATGGAGATCTCAAACTACAAACATCTTGCTCCCTAGCCAGATTTCTTCACCCAAAAAAACAGAAATGAGGGGCAATTTTACTTGAAAAGAAGCAATGAAGTTGATATTTCAAGATGCAGCCTGGGTGGTAGAAGCTGAAACAGCATTATCAGGTAGATCAAGACAAAGGGAAGAACAGAAAAACCTCAAGACAGCTGTTTCAATGTGCTTGTAAAAATGTAGTAAGGGAAAGACAAACTTGTGGAGTGCACCCTCAGTAAAGCAGTCGCCTGCCAAAAGGAGGGTAAGCATTTCAGTTGCTGCAGAGATGGAGAAAAAAGGCAAGAAATAGTGTTAGGAGAGTAAATACAAGCTTCCATCTCACTTTTCTGACAAGAGGCATTGAAAGTGCCTGTATCTGTGCAGCTGTAAGAGCACAAAGTGCCCCATCCCAGCTCTGTGCTGTGAGCAAGCAGCTTGTTGAGCTCTGGCATAAGCAGGACAGATATGTCTGGTGCTCAGCCCTTTACATATTTGTGTGCTCCTGATACAGGAGCAACTTAAATAATGACTTCTCCGGAATGGGATGGGTTTGCAGGACTATGGCTAAGTAGGATGGAGATTTCAGAAGGTGTTGGAGGGGTGAAAACTGGCAGTGACACCAGCAGAACTAAGTTTTTCATACAGACCCATGGTCGGCTCCTTTCATCTCCTATTACCAACGAAAACAGGAGTGACCAAAACTGTCCCATCACAGCCTCTGCTGTGGGTGGTGGATGGGCAGCCACTTCTTTCTTCGGGGCCAGCAATCTTCACAGGCCCAAACTTGGGCAAGAGCTGTGGGAAGGGAAAAGAAGGATTAATGTCATTTTCAGCAGGGCAGTAGCTCTTCCTCTCAACCATTTGACAGTCAACCATTATGGAGCTGGGTTTGATTAAACTTTTTTTATGTCTGAGAACAAAAGCTGTAGATGCGGGAGCCACAGTGGAGTGTTTCCTGCTGCTTTCTTATTCTACCTATTCAAAGACTGCAGAACTGAGGTGGTGCCTTGGCTTAGCTCACTGACTTCAGCACTTCTTAATGTCTTGGACTGCTTGTGTTTGTTCCAAAAGCCTGGACTCACAGGTACTGCAAGAATCAGGAAGATAAATACTCTTTTTGCCACAAGTTTCCTTGAATGAAGAAACCAGAATTCCATGCTCACATTCAATGATTTTCAATTCAAGAGCAATAGTTTAACAAATATAGAGAGAAAGAGATACAGAGATAAAAAGACATCTCTTGTTCTGTGACAATTGCAGTCCACCCACTGATTACCAAAGAGTGGAAAGAAAATGTGACAAAAACCTTCTGGATGGAGAACTTCTGCGTGTTGTTGGTTTGCAAATGAAGTGTACAGTAATCAAGTCCTCAAAGCCTCCTGCTACAAATCCAGGAACCTACTCAAGTGTTGCACTAATTTTTCACTAAATACCAGCTTCAAAGAACCTTGCTGTAAATGAGCACGTAAACATTTCAGTAGCAACAACAAAGTTGGTAGAATGCAAATAAAAACAATATCTCTTCCTCCTTTTTCATCAACTCATAAATTTCTTGTGCAGCCTTCAATGATAGTTACTACATATTTTTATTATATTCACAGTTCTTGCTGCAAAACATTGGAAACCTTTTCCTTTTTGTACATAATAACAGTTAAGTGTCATCTTTCCATTTAGTGAAATAGCAGTGATATAAAAGCCTTTACATTTCACAGACAAAAGTAGTAAATCAAAATAACTAGAGAGGAAAACTGTGAATATAGGATCAGATTCAGGGCACCTCAGTCAAATAAAGCTGTCAGTGAGCATCCTTCAGTTAAATGCCACCTTGTTCAGCCCATAATTGTTTGAGACAAAAAAGACTTCTGAGGCCACAGACACTGACAATGAATGCTACAGTACTCATCCCCATAGAGGGTTAGAGTTACTGCCTTCCATTTCTCCAAAATCAGCAATCCTTCAGGACTTCCTTCTCTGGAATTAGTGCCCTGCCACCCCCAAAGAACAGCTTCTATCAAAGGAGATAGAAGCTCATGATGAATGAGCTGTTCTAATGAAAAAAAAAGCTGATATCCAGATGAAGGTAACAAATGAGATTTAGACTAGGTGGGATTTATGTCAGAAAGATTGTGCATATTTTAATGCATATATAGCATTCTAAGTAATATATGACTGAGGAAAAAAATTAAATTAATGCATATGATGAGTTTCGAAAGGTTAAAAAGGAATGCTGAGAGGTTGGACAGAGGCTTGCTCTGTTCTGAAGTTAGCAATAGTCAGACAGCAGAAACATGGAGATAAAAAATTATAGTCTTGGAAAATCTGACTCACTTGTTAAGAACACCAGTATTACTAATTCTTCTTGGATTTTTAGTGGTGCTTTTTAGTATTCTCATTATGAAATGAGGAATTATTTTCATGTCTTTTTTAAGGTTGTTAACCTGATTTTACAGCAGATTTTCAAAGAGACTGATTTAAAATCATATAGTAGTGAAGCACAATTTGCAATCTCATTTTATTAAACAGTGAAGACTGATAAGTGCTAATTTTGCTTGAGAAATTAATTATGACTCCTGTCTAGAAAATGCAATCAGAAAATTAGGTCAGTAATGTGGAAGGTGATCATGTACAATAGTAAAATGGCAGTAAGTGCACAATAAAGGATGTCACAAATTCATAGGCTTTTTAAGTCTCGTATAAATTTAGCAAATAAGGCTGCCTTAAAAGTGTTATGTGACTGTAGTGTATCCTCAAGATCCTGGCTTGATAGTATTAAGATAAAACAGCAAGTTTCTGCCCAGGCTAGGAAATAGATTTGTAAGAACACATGCACAGTCATACTGGTGTAAAGTTAGACCATGTAGGTTTCTGAAGCAAGAAATGGAGGTCAGAATATGTCTCCTTAAAGATGTGTCTCGGGATCCTGAGTTTGCTTGATTTTTGAGGAGGGTGGATAAAATACTTGCTGTATCCTGTCATATTCAAAATATGTGTTTTAAAATATGTTAAAGCAATTCACCAAGTTAAAAGAAGTGTGGTTCAGCAGAATGCAGCTGACAACTCACCCATGGCTTTGTCATTCTGATAACCACCACTCTGACCTTCATAGCTCACCATGAAGCAGTAAAACAGTCACAAATTGTGGCTTGAGTACTGCCTGAACTGAGACACAGCCAAGGCAGCTAAAGGAGGAAATTCCTAGCTAGTTAAATATAAAATGAATGGTGTTTTGCAACAAGCCCCAGATCAGTTCAGGGGGTTAAAACCACCAACATGCCAGTAAGCACTCACTATCAGAGCAAAATAAAGCCAAGAAAGGTCATCAGGAATCATAACAACAAACATGCATCTTTCTACTGAGATTTCCACCTGCTGATATCTGAAAAGGGACTGTTTGCTCTTACTGGAAGTACAGCTGTGAATAATGGTGTTTTATTTTCTAAACATCCCTATCAGCAAGGAAGTTAAATTCTTTGCTTCTTGATAATGAGACTCAGCTCCTGGCAAATAAGGTAAGAGTTTCTGTAGACAGAACAAAGAGGAAATATTCTCAATTTCCCTGGTGAGGTTTAGAGGTGGGAGAGGGGATACAGAGGTTTGCTACAATTTGTGACATACATATTTTCATTGTAGTTCTTTTCACTAGATAGAGCAAAGACAGATTTTCTGTTTTAATTTGATTTAACCAAGGAATTTATCATCAAATGCCTGATGGTACTATTAATACCAAGCAGATTGTTTCTGAGATACCAGCAGACCTGCAAAGAAATTCCTTGATAATCAAGCCCAAAACTGAGGTGCTAAACTGCTGAAACAACTGCATTTGACTTATCATCCTTGCCAAACTTTGTTAGCAGGGGAGGAGAGAGCTCAAGTATCCATCATCCAGATATCAAAGACAGACAAAACTTCCAAATAGAAAAAAATTACTAAACCCAGAAGTTTCCAGTCTAAGTCAGAATATTTGTAATCTGCCAGGATATTCAATACAACAACAACAAAGATTCTATACTGTCTTATTCACATTCGTTCTGAGCAATGTTTACATAAGCATAAAAATTAAGATGGCTCATATTGGTCAAATGATTCCCTAATGGATGATGACAACAATGCTAAATATTAGAAATGGCTACTGAAACCTTTCCTTACATCAGTTTATTGATTTGCATTTATTCCTGCTTAGAGATACACTTTCACCTTAATCACATACTGTTGCTCTAAAATTATCTGATTGCTACAAATAGTGACAAATTTGGCTGTATCAGAAAGAACTGCAGGGCAGTAATTCCCTTTTCTCCCTCCTCATTTGCAAACCTTGTATCTGATACTTTCTTGAACCCTTTCTTTTTGGTGTGACACTACAAGGCATACATGGGAGATGATTAGGATCCCTCGGAGTGTGGGTTGATTCTTTTTTATGTACAGTTTTATGTGTTACTTTGTACAAGTACAGCCCTTAGGAGTGAGGGGGGATGAACAGAATAATAGCAATGTGATTATAGAGCAGGTGTATCATTGAGGATGTTCTATAAACCTATGAATTTGAAAGCATTCCCTTCAAGAATTTATAGGAAGCTTCAGGTAGCAGTTCTATACCCATTTGTCTGACTAATGAATGGCAGATTAAATATTTTAACATTTTTTTTAAGTTACATTTGATGTTTGAGAACCAAGGGTTGCCTCCTTTATGATTATATAAAGTATCCATTTTTTGTACTACCGTAGACCCTTTTTTTTTTTTTTTAATTTCAAAGGCCAGAAGAGACACATATTGCCCTTACTGACTGACTCTTGCCTGTTCAGGCTGGGGTAATTTGTAGTAAGTGGTCTTAATCAGGAGTGGAAGTACAGTTCTACACATAAAAATAACAATGTCATTTTCTCTTATTTTAAATATATGGGACAGAATGTTCTCTTTTATTACTCACCTCTTTCATATTTGGAGACATAAGAACAAACATGCTACAAATTATACTAAATTAACTCCTTTTAACTTCATAGTAGCTCCTTTTCTCTTCTTCCCTTCTCCGGGATGGAGACCATGGAAAAACAAGCCAGAAGTCTCATCAAGTATTCTTTTCAATCAGTTTGCTTAAGTCAAATTAAAAAAAAGGAAATAATTTCCATCAAATTATCCTAACCTATTATATTTATTTATTCCTCAAGCGATGCTTGATACCCCAAAATTGCCAATAACTAAGGCATGTGTAAACATCCTCGAAAATATGCTTGAACTTGATCAGTCTTGAAGTGGTTAGGCAGTTGGACTAGATGATCACTTTATGCACCTTCCAGCCTCTGTTCCATTCTGTTGTATTCTACTGATTCTATTCTATCCTGTTCTGATATATCCTGATAAGTAGGAAAGTTCATTTGGTTTTCTGATGTTTTTTTTTTCCTCTGATTCTGCTCTTATTATTTTTCATATTTCGAAGTAAAACTGCTTCATTGTTATTCTTTAAGTGTACCATAAAATACAAATCTCAAGTCCATTAAAAAGCAGTAGGAAGATTTTAAGTAACATCATGTGGTTTTGGGCTACAAATGAAGTAAATGCCATCTGGTTAGCAGAAAAAGCAGCCCCAGAATAGCCAATGATTACATTTCAAATAAACAGTTCTCTCCCTGAGCCATGCCACCACAGCTAGAGGTTGATACAGATACAAAAATACATGATTGCTCCAGATAAATAATAAAAAGTTATCTCAATGTCTTATCATCTAAAAGTGAGAAGAAATAAATTTTTATGATATACCAAAGTAAACTAAATGAAATTAGAGTAAGACAACAGCTTAGGCAAGCAAATCTAATTTTAGAAAAAGCTTCATGTTTTCACAACATTATTTTTTCCCTAGAATCATACTTATCTTAAAGCATAGTAGGAGCTTTAGACTCAACAACAAACCACAGCCAGAAGCAGGAATTCAGCCTCAAGGCTTTCAACTAAGTGAAAGTGTTCGAATTTCCTGGCAGAAGATAATTTTGTGATGAAGAAAGAAATTCACATTAATGAAAAGGAAGAGCTCTCATTTATGATGTGGAGAGGTATCTCTGTGGAAAGATTTAATTTAAAATGATCTAATTTTTTATAAGTAGTTCTCACAGTGTTGGCTTACCACAAGTAATATCTGTGCTAAAGAAAGCTGGTAAACAAGTTTATATCCTTAATTAGAATATATTATTGTGATAGGCAGCCATGTAACCATTCAGCTCTTACTTACTAAATTAATACAATCTGTATAGACATAGGCTTAAGCCAAGCAGAAAAATTACCTGTGAAATCTCAGTAAGCCAGTTACTCTTGATAAACAGTAGGATTTGATAAGCAGAGAGCTAATGAAAGATAATTATATTTTCAGCAATTGCATTAGCAGAGTGGCACTGGAGAGAAGAGAGAAGAACAAGAAGGTGCTTGGAGAGGAACCAGAGTGTCAAAGCCTGAGAGCAAAAGGAAATTCCCATGTAGTACATGTCAACATACTGATTTTCTTTGGCTTTGTTTCCTGAAGGGCAGAGGGCTGAATTCTAGGTCAAAGGAAGTGTTCAGGTTCAGTAAAGAACCTCTGCAGACCAGACTGGCCAAGCAAATTTCAGATGCAAGGATTTAGTAACCAGTAGGGTCCAGGTGCCTCTGGAGGTCCAGGGGCAGAGACAGAACATCCGTGAGTCACAGAATTGCAACCACTCTCTCCAGGAACAGGTGCTTGATGAGAAATTTTGGCTTCATGGACTCAGAACAAAAAGTGGCCTAAACATATTTGTACAGCAACACATATTTGTACATAGATATAAGTGAGAGCAAGCACAGAAAGAGGGAGTCTGACTTCTGACTTTTAAATTCGTAACTGGGCCTTCTTCAGCAGCTTGTGAGTCCATGAGTGATGCTACAGGTTGCAAAAACATGAGAAGGGCTTATTTTGTTTTAATCTCTAATTAGTAGCAAAACAATTAATAGCATTTTGACATTCTGATTGCCTGGGGTCACAGCTAGTTAATAGCAAACTAAGAAGTTATGCATCAGGTTTCTGCTTTCTAGCTCGGGAAACTGGACTAGGCAGGGCTGTTTACTTAGTACAAGTAAAACAGTAAAAACCATTTTCCTTCCAGAAGTAATGAAAAACAGCACAAAATTATATAATCCATAATACTAGCACTGTGTAGCACTGCAATGGAAACAAGACAGCCATTGAGTAGTCTGATTTGCGTTAGGAAAGTAACCCAAATGGATCCTAAATGGATGAGTCTGTAAGGCTGCTGGACAAGTCCCATTTCTGCTGAAATTTGCCTAAGTAATCAACTATTAAGACCTTAATAAGAGGACATTTTCTCTCATCCTGAGTAATAGCTTTGATTTTACTTTCCTTTTTAACTTTCATTTGCCAGTGTGAGATCAGAGTTGTTTCCTTCTGAGTTACTCAGCCTGTAGGATGAAGGGGAAACATTTAGCCCTTACTGCTTTGGGTGCTGGTGCACCTGAGCTGTACCCAAGGAGTAAAAACTGACAGTGAACCTCCATGTTTCATTTTGAATAGTTCCCAGGCTTTGATTTATTTTCAAGAAGATCAGTCTTTCCTCTATTTTTTCTTAGCTTTCCCAGCTAATTATGTGCTCCCTTCTGAGGTGTTCTGAAGATCTTCCATTATCTCTGATAAAAGCTGATAAGGAATTATTTATGAAAATATGTTACTGTTTCCTCACATCTAGAAAAATTTAGATAGCTCTGCCTTACTGCAAAAGATGACCAAGAGTTTGGAAAGAATTAAATAAGGGTAATACTAAGGGGCTGGACTGAAAAATGTGAATTTTGAGGGAATTCTGTAAATTAATCAGACCTGGCTAAGCAGAAGTTAAGTGGGAGATGAATTATATTCTACATGACATAAATACCAAAATAAGAAACAATATGTTAAGGGTGAAGCCCAAGGAGACAAAACTAGTGCTAACTGGACTAGATTGAGCAATAGAAAATATCAGAAGAATGTAGTAAAATGAGAGGTAGGCGGCTGTGATGCATTCTGGTAAGGTGCTGATGCAACACTGAACAGGACAGCCAAACCTGACAGCCCAGTTCAACCACACAAATTTCATTTCAGTGATTTTTGAGTTTATTTAATAATTTTTTTTTTTTCATTGGAAGAGGGCATTTGTTATTTGGTTGGGATTTTTTTTCATTTTTCTTTTTTTTTTTTTTTGCATTCATATTATTATTTTTCATCTTTAAGTCAAGGGGGGAAAAAAAAGAGACAGTGAATCATGGCAGACAAGGTTTGCCTGAGTAGATTTGGTTTTCATGTGAGACTGGAAAGGTGACATTTATACAAAGACATTGTGGTTCATAGTGGTAACAGAGGCCACTGGAGTTTTTGGGAAGATACTACCAAGCTATGAAAGACAAGAAAATAAATTTCAATGCTTGAAAAGATTGTTTCAGAATGTTTCCCACTTTCTGAAAACAAACACTATCCATTTTTTTTAATCTACTACTTAAATAAGAACAGCTACATCCTAAATTAGGAATATAAAATTACCCACAACAATATTACACTTTTAGATTGATTACGAACTTCTATTTTTTCTAAGAGCTTATCAATTTAAAATTGGCTATTTGTTGTTCATTGAGTATATTAATGTGAAATATATTTCCTTGGCAGCTCTATTTTTCAACTGTGTTGATTGATTGATCACAATGAATGAAATCACAGGGTTTTAATTTTACTGAACTGTTAAGTCTCAAGTTGATCTGTGACTGAACATCCCATGAAAACTTCATACTTCATACTCAGATCACTGAGTAATAATTCTTTTTAAAATTCCATACTTGAATGAAATAAATAAAAATTGAGAACTTGTGGCTGCATAAAACCAATGACTCTTTTATGATACCTTCAATGGTCAAAGGCCAGGAAAAGTTACTATTTTCAAATCACATTTCCATGTTTTGCTTTGAAAAAAAAAAATTGACAATTTGAATGTGAAAACAGAATACCCCAGCAAGGCCAGTACAGTAAAAGTCACAGGAAGAGGAGCAGATATCATGAAAAATGTACAGTGTTAAAAAAGAATAGGCCAAAGTGACTCAGAGGTTTGTATGATCTCTGAGCACAGTGTCCTTTGTTTGCCAGAACCCACTCTTTGATGAAATTCAGTGTGATCTTTTTGTCAGCCGTTTACAGCAAGTAATATTTAATGTTTTGCTTAAGTTCTCTGTCTTTACTTTTGGTGAGGCATATTGACAACAGGATAAATTCTGGAGGTAAGTTGCTGAAGCCCTAATTAGTTGTGTAGCAGTTTAGCTATATTCAGAATCACGTGTGAATGGAATGCACCAATATCCATGAGTTGTTAAAACACCATAAAATGAAAGTGTTAACAACTCATGAATATTGATTATCTTTTTTAGGAGCAGATAAATTGTAGCTGAATCCATGAAGAGAGAAAAGTTTTCCTAACTGAGTCAACATTAAAAAACAAATAAATAAACACTCTAATAGTAATAGGTTGTGGGACAATCTTCTTTTCAAAAATTCAGCAATGACCCAAAACATAGTGATCGAAATGGTCCTGCTACTGCCTCATCATCTTGAGCAAACAGCAAATTAGCCTGCACTCTCTATGAAGAGAACCCCTAATTGCACACAGAATTTGTGCTGGGACCACAAATGTGGTTGTGACAATCTCCTGCTGTGCGTGGCACAGCCCTCTTGTCACAAACTGCCACACTGTCACACAGCTGAGTCAGGTTTTCAGGTTGACCGCTGCAGTTTCAGACATGCTAATAGAAAAAAAAAACTATTAAAAATACTAAATTCTGTTATAGAACTATTTTTCTTAGAGTTAGTGGTTTTCTGAGTCAGAGGGAAAATGAGTTACAGATTGGAACACAGAATATAACCGTGCAGCAGCATCACCATTTGCTAAAAGAGCAATTAAGTTATTTACCATTGCACAATTAAGCCCTCACTAAAACAGAGGAAAATCATGTTACATTTCCCTAGAATGTTTCTGGGGACAAGCTGTACCCAAGAGCCTTGCTGGTGCAGAAGGCAAAAGAGAGAAGCTGTGATTAAAACTTGCTTCATTGAAATACTAGCAAAGTCAGCCATGCTGCTGAGTTTCAGGTGTGGATGCAGACAATAAAATGGGGCCTACAGAAATAATTTGGTTTAACAAAACAGGACATCAACAACTTTCTAACAGCAGATAATTTAGGCAGTGAATCAGCAATGAAAATATTAAAGCTTATGGGTCATATTCATTTAAATGAGATATTATGTAGAATCTCCATTTCACTCTATTTTTGAAAGAAAAGAAATTGCTTGACATATTTCTGTACAGGGTTCAATAACTTAATCACCTACTCTCTAGAAAAATCCTATTCCAAGCTAATGGATATGGGCTAATGAGAACAATTCTGTAGCAGAGTATTGGTTACATTTTTCATGCTTTCATACATAATCACAATGAGGTGGATATCTACTAGTGACTTGATAAACTACAGGATTGAGGTGTATCATTTTTGGCTAGATTTAGGACCAGGGTTTTTCCAAGGAAAGTGTTCCAACTGTGCAGTTCACCTGCCCTTCCATCTCCCGGCACTGGGTGGGTTTCCCTCACCCGTTCCAATGCTGCTCATTCAATACCACCATTTTCAACACCAGTTCTGAATCATTTATTAATGAAAGTATTTGCTTTTATGAAATCTTCTAGGATCAGAAAAAAAAAATTATTTTACCTGCTTTGCAGCATAAAAATTCTTAGCAAAAGGGTGGGAGAGTGCAGGAACAGAAAATGAGGAGTGATACAAGTGTTGGAACTGCACCTTGTGCTTGATTTGAATGCCTGCAGTGCAGCAGGGTTCTGTGCAGACTCAGCAGGCAGATCAGCTGGGTTACATCCAGCTAGAAACCAGAACTGCCTTGAGATCCCTTCCTCTGGATGTTAAACTAAAGCACTTTTGACCACTTAAGACTGTGCTCAAGTTCTCCTGGTGAGCAGTTAGATATAGCAGAAAGAAAAGTTACCAAATCTGGGGAAAACTGTAATAGTAAGAAACAATTTGGATTTTATTTTGTAGAAGAATTCAGGCATGAATATCAAAAAAAACCCCAAAAACCAAACAAACAAACAAACAAAAAGAAAAAAAAAAAAAAAAAAAAAAAAAAAAAAACAACCAAAAATCACTTACACCAAGCAATACACCAAAACCTCTCCCCTGTTGAGAAAACTGATCTAAAAATAGAGGTTGAAAATATATTGCCTGCTCTAGTAAACTTTAAGAGGCATTTCTTTGTGAAATATTATACATAAATCAGCTTGCATTTGCAATTATGCTGAAATATAGTTAATTAAACCTCAAATTCATGCTACTACATATTTTTCTTATGTGTGTGATTTTGACAGGAGCATATCTGCAACAGAAATTTAATTCCTGCCTTCTTTTTTCCAGTGGGCCTGAATTTGGCTGCTTAATTCACTCAGGAAGGAATTAAAATTCTAACACAGCATCAATATTTCTACAGCCAGACACTGTTACAGCTGACATTTATATTTCATGCTCCTTGTTTTCTTGTACTTCACACAAAACCTTATACTTAGAATGCAAGGGCCCTAAACACTAGAATCACATGTAGGATGTTGTGAACCAAACTCTCAGCAGAGAGCCTGATTGCATTTGGAAAAGAGTAATTCCAGCAGGTTTGAGCAGCTGTAGTCTGCTCATCCTTTTCCCTGAAATTTTGATTAAATGTCACAGAGTGCATTATCACTGGTGTTCTGCATTGACCACAAAATCAACCTCCACGAGGGCTCACAGCTCAGCAGGCTGAGGTTTTGCTGCCTCAAACACTTCACCATGACACATGAAAACAGGATCAGGACCCTTCATCAATAAATGCTAACAGTGCTCACCTCCTGCTTCTGAACCTTCTGCCAAAGGAACTGCAGGTCATCTGGATCAGACACTTGTCTGGCTTTGTCTTTTCTGCAGGGAAAAAGTCACATCCAATGCTTTGCCTTGGCCACAGACTAATAAGAGAGCAAACAGTTCCCATGGATCATCTGACTCAGCCATTTTTATTTTGTTTAAATGTCCAGATTGCCTCCTTGTGATCACTTCAGACACAGTCATTGAGACAGCCTCAGAATAAATACTGTACTTCTTATTTAACTAATTCCTTTACTTGACTATCTTTTTGTTGCAGTTCAGTACTAGACACGCTGTCCATCTTTACCTGATTTTTTCCTTACAAATTTTCCCCCTGGATAACAGTCACAATCAATGTTGAGGCATGAAAACATTTCTGATTCTACCTCAGTATTTATTTCAATGGATTTTAAATGGTTCTGATCATCACCTGCCTACTGAAGTAATCAGTGTCACAGCTGCTCTAGAATCTTATGGATACTCAATGATTGCTTTAAAATAAGCATGTCTCTTATTGTTTGCCTATCCAAAGCCAAAAATGTTGTTCTTTCTAACAAAATCTATATAGTTTCTTGGATAATCAGAGAAATGGAATGTGTAAGAGCTACAGCAGCCCTTCTTAGAATGTAGTTCATTCTTCCATTAACTCTTCTCTCTCCATAAGTGGTACTTAATTCTGCTAAGAGCTGATGAGAAGTTTGTCTTCTGTGAAATTATTTCTGACCAAGATTTTTTTTTTTGAAGGAGGAGATAATAAAATCCTTGATAACAATGTCAGTGAAGCCTCTTTTCCCACTGAGGTTCTTTAGAGCTCAAAATATATACAGCTACTGAGACATCATCTTCAAACTTTCTGGATTGTGGTGTGGATTTCTTGTGAGTTTCTGTGGCAATCACTCATAGATTCCTAAGTTATTGATGTAGTTCTTTGAGGGGGAAATACCTCTAACTGACTATTTACTATCTACCTGAAAACTGTGCACCACAAAATTCTGAGATTAGGCATAAATTCAACCTTACTTTTACTACACCTGAGCAGAATCTCCAAATCTCCATCAGCAGAACAGGACCAAGCAATAGACACAAAATCTCCAAAGCAGTCTTACCAGCACAATTGAAAGTAGTCTCATTTTCAAAAGGGGTCAAATAAACCAAGGACCTGGCTTTCATAGTAGTTGACAGCAATAAAGCAGTTAAACCATTGAAACACTTGAAAAACAAGTTAGTCATTTGCCAATGCCATTCTAGGGAGAAAAATCCTGCATATTTACCAAAACAAAGTTTGCAATACATACCCCCCATTATCCCTGTTCCCAATTCTGGGAAGTCAAATTGCAGCCCATTGTGTGGGAACTCACTGAGCTGAAGAGCACGAGGGAGGTCACTGCTGGCAAGATTTTGTTAGCCAACAAAAATTGCAGTTTTCGGATTCCAGCCCAACCTGTTTGGAGCCAGTGTTGCTTTACAGGTTCCATAGAGCAGAGCCCTTGTATGATCTGAGATTTCCTGCCACAACTGGAAAGAGATTATGCATTACAACATCAGCATCTTGGTTGATAATTAATCTTTGCAATGAGCTCCTGTTTTGACCTTGTCAACAGTATAGAGAAAAATCTGATCAAAGAACAGGTGTGGACATAGTTTTGGGGTTTATTTTTTTTCCAACAAAAAATGCATGCCATTTTCAAGCATTATTAGAAATATCACCTTTAAACACAGCAGAAGACTCGTCTTGACAGATGCAGCAGCACCATAAATTATTGGCAAGATGCATATAAAACAAGATGATGGGTAAAATTGAGAAATAATATTCTGATATTGGAGCCTATATTAGTCTTGGAGATAAATGATGCATGTCAAGAATTCTTATGCTTTGTTGAAGAGCTGGGAGAGAAAAATTGTGTAGGTAGTAAAACTGTTGATAAGGAAATAGGGAAAAGAGCTGGCCTAGAATAATCACTGTTCACCTGCCAGAAGACAAAACAGTATATTCCTTGGCCAAGTACATCATCCTGCCTTTCCCAAAGGATTTGTGAAAACAGCTTTAGGATAAAGCTGTTCCTCTCTAATTTCTGTTGAAATACGTTTTTTTAAGAAATAATATGAAGTGATAAGGCTGAAAAAGATAAAAACTCATTGCCAAAGAGAAGAGGCAGTGAAGGACAAGGGGCCACATTAATAGGATAGGAGGGATGCAAGGTGGTGTTTAACTGAAGAGTAACAGAGATCAGGAAGGTTACAGAATTTTGGGAAGGGGGGATATGGGTGGCAATAAAGAAGGCTATTATGGGAGCCTTACTCCAACTTCACTCTTCCCTGTGTTCCAATGCTGAATGGAAAGGAATATATGCAAGTCTAAAAGAAGTTTTATATCTGTATTTCCCTGAGAGACATAAAACAAATATTTAATGTTCTTTTGGGAAGCAAGAGGAATTCAGATATTTATTTTTTAAAAAACATATGATTTCATGATAATTAAATAGCAATAAGGGCCCAGGCAAAGTACTTTTTCAACTGTTTCTTTATGCCGATTTTGATATTATTTTGGCTGTTGAATAGCAACAACTACAACAACAACTAAACAAAAAATTTATAAATTGTTTAGGTTAAGATTATTATCTTCCATTTAGTCACCCCATGGACAGTCCTGTGTTTGGACATGTGGATGTGGCTGCCACTGGACACCAGAAGACACGTTCACCTGTCTCATCCCATAGGCAGAGCTGCCTGAGTTACCAGAAATGCCAGATTTGCAGTCAGAATTAATCAAATCCATGGCTTTAGCTGCTGTCCCTGGGAACTTTCTGACCCTATTTGAGGCACAGGCTGGAAGTCAAGACTCATGGAAATCAAAGACAGAACCCCCATTGACTTCAGCAGGATTGTACTCAGGCAAATAAATGAATGGCTGTTCACTCACAGGCAAAACACAGACCAGTCTGTATGGCTGACACTGCAGCAGAACCATGCAAAGAATAATGCTGGCAAGATGTAGGCCTAAATTTAGTGCAGCTTAGAAAACCTTCATTGAAAAGGGAGGAAAAACCCTGAAATTATTGTGGAATTAATCTGATGGTAACTGAAGTAAATAAGTACCTAGGAAATAAAAATAATAAAAAGATCAGAGACAAATTGTGTCACTGTACTGAAAACATATCCTGACTTATGTCCAGGAGCTGTTGGTCCTGGAATCAAGGTGAGGAATGCACTGTCACTGTAAAAATTAAGAGTATCACTACAGTGTATTCAAGGTGTTAAACAACATTAACAATCCAGTAAGGATCCATAATACTGAGCATAAACAGTTTCATTTGATTTGATTTTAAAGCAGAGTTTTTTTCCATTACTTACTTGAGCAACATCTTTTGCAGATGATGGCAGCTCAGTGACACTTGGCTCTTGCAAAAGGACAATCTCTCTAAGTTTAAGAATGTTGCACAAAAGTGGTTTTCTTTCATTTCTTTTTTTTTTTTCTTAAGAAAGCACTGGGAAATGAGGGAAGTGAGTAAAATTTTTAACATTAGCCGATTGTTTGCTTTTGTGTAAACAGCCTGGGGGAGTAGATGAGATGCAGTATTCAAACAAGCAGATTTGGTTTCATAATAAATGAGCTTTTAAATTATTCTGACATATTCAATCACACAAACAAGTTTTTTCCCCAATTCAGAAAAGCTTCTTTCAGTTTCTTTCAATTCATTTGCCTTACATCAGCAAATAACCTTACTCTTCTCCCCAGAAAACTTACTTGCTTTTCTCCTGAGTCTTGTGATCGCATTTTCATTTACATGAGCCAATCCTATCCTTAGGACTTAGAGATTTATAAACATTCCATGGTAATCTTGATAATGTATTTGTGATGTATTGAATCCAGTCCTAATGAAGGTTTGTTTTAAAGAAATGTAAACAGGGACTTGTTCTCATCTAATGCAATTTGGCAGCAGAGTCTCCTACAGAGAGGAAATGAGCTGTCCCATGGTTAGTATCCTGGTCTGGAACTCGGAGATTCCTGATCTCCTCAGTTCTGCTGTAGATTTCCTGAATGACCTTAAATAAATTTTTCTCTACTTCTGATCCCCCTGTATAAAATGAAATAATAATAATACCTGTTTCCTGGTTAACAGATGATGGAAAATTAAACACAGCTGAAAGCGCTCCATGTCGATCGGCCCAGTTTGTGTGCTTGCTCCATAGCAGAGATCCAATCTGGAGAGACATGTTTTGTTCCATTCTAGACTTTGATCCATGTCCATGTATGACGAGTTTTTTGGGATGTTTTTAACATTTCTAATCCCAGCTTCAAAGTCTCTGTGTCTGTTAGATCTGTTAGCCATGTACCAAAGGCTGTACATATGGTTACTGCCAGCAGAACTCACAATTGTAGTGGAAAGTAATGACTCAGACAAAAGGTCAATATTCCAATCATAGAATACCAGGCTGGAAGGGATTTTAAGGATTATCTGGTCCAACCTTTCTTGGCAAAAACACAGTGTAGACAAGAGGGCCTAGCACCCTGTCCTGTTAAATCATAAACAATCCAAATTTAATTAAAAGTCCTAGGTAAGTATTTATATTGCTTACCCTTTAAGCTGTTACCTACTTTAGATAACAGGTAATTAGACAAAGTAGGAAGATAGAAATTTATACTGTTTCCTGTTGCATACACTGAGAAAAAAAATCTGCTTACAAGAGAATAGTTATGATAGATTAGTTAATCATAATAGTTATGATAGAATAAAGAAAAAACATTGGAAATACACTGGAAAAAATATCATATGGTTATTCCCACTGTATCATGTTTGGCCTGCTAATCAGGATTTCAATTTTGTCTAACAGTGAAAATAGGAAATAAAGCAGAGACCGATAGACTTTTTGAGCTACAGTAGCATAACTGTAGGAAAAAAATAAATAAACCAATCATGCAATTTACTTTGAAATTTACTATAGAAATTTTGAGAAGTAGGACTGAGGAAATCATAACTAAGGAAGAGGTGATAAATTTGTATTACTACCTTGCCTTGCCAGCTGTAGTTCCCTCTCACCACACCTCCACTGTAAATGTCACAGCCCCACTTTGCAGCAAAGCCATGGGAATAGGAAGGCAAATGGACAGTAGATAATGCTGCATCAGGACCTCTTATCTTACAAACCAAGTGTAACACAACTAGAGTTAGAGCTGTGAAACCAAGGCTTGCCAGAGTTTAGCTCTGTAGCCAGATCAGCAAACCCAGCAGCACAAGCAGTGCTGTGCCCCTGCTCTGGGGACACATCAAGCACAGGCAGTGCCTACAAACATTTCTGTTTGATCATCAAACCAGCACCACAAACACACCTGCTTTGAGAAATTCCATTTCCTTACAGTATAAGATTCTTTTAGCTGACTAGTTTCTCCTTCTTCTTTCATTTACAAAAGCTTTCCCAGAAAGTGCAGCAACTCCCTTATTCACTATTTTCCATAGAACTCAGTTTTGTTTTCTTTCAGTGACACTCCAAGCCCCGTTTGCTGTTAAGAAAACCTCAGTGTGATCTGACACTGAACTTGGAGACAGACATAAGTAGGTCTGATGGGAACTCTTCCAAAGTGTAATTGAGACTGTTACTGTTAATTGTATACTGTTTTTCAGTGTAGCCTTTTCAAAGATATGCAGCATTGAGTTAAAAAAAAAAAAAAAGGTTCCTAATTTACCAAAAGCAATTCCTGGATTCACCCCAGTTACATATCTAGCCTACTCAAAACATCACCTTCTAACTTTACTCCACATTCTTTACCACATTCTTCACATGAGCTACTCTTGGCAGCTCTGTTTCACCTAATCAAAGCTGTGTTTATAGGTGACTGCTTTAGCATTGTTCCTGTGACAACAATGCAAAATAAGAGTAGTTGTACGTGTTTAATTTGGTGGTCAGCATATCAAATGACAGCTTGAAATGACAAAGTGCTTAAGAGGAAGGGAAAGAAGAGAGGGAGAGTGCCTTCATAGCCAGCACTAAATGAGCTATTTGCACTTCCCCAATGCCACAGCAGACAAATAAAATTATAGTTATTTAATTTGTGCTTGGACAAACAAGAATGGAATTTTTTTAATTCTTATTTTCCATCTGAGAGTCGAACACTACTGACGCAGAAGCAGCAGAAACCACAGCCTTTGCTTTGCTCCACAGGAGAGGCAGCATGAGTCTTCAATCCCACCTTGGACTCCTTTCTGCAGCAAGATACAACCAAAGGTCGTGTTCATCTCTCTAAATCCTGTTTATGTTGGGTAGTTTCTAACAGCATTATTTCCATTTCTATTCTGTACTACATTATTGTAAGACAAACATGAAAAATTATTTCCCTGTCTTTCATGCTGTCTCCTTTTCCACGTGGTATTTTACCTTCACTAGAGATTAGCTGATCTGGAGATTCCAGTTGAAGATTTTGAAGCTCACACTGTCTGGAAATTGTAAGTCTGATGATGACTGGTCCAGAAAAACCACTGATTTTAACAAGTTTGAAACCTGTCATTATGTCCTGATCTAAACCACCTGCTCACATTGTACAGTGACAGGTGAACACTGTCCTGAAACAGAACATGTGCATCACCTATAGCTCTATTTCTGTACCAAATCAAAGGAAACCACGAATTCCCAAATAATATCAACTTTAAAGAGATTCCAATATTAATTCAGTTTGAATTCAAGTTTTTCATAAAGAAAGAAATATATCTAAAACAGCAAAGTACTCAATCTGTACTGTCTTCTCTATCATGGTTGTTTCTCCAAGTCTGCTTTGATTTTGATCACATTTTGCATTGATTTTCAGGTTCAAATAAAGGCATAATCCTACTGAGTTCCTCTGCAGCTAATGTTGAAACAGAAAACATGCAAATAATTGATATTTTTTTGTTGCTCAGTAGCCAACAGAAAAAAAACCCAAAACCAACAACAACCAAAAAGAACAAGTTTGTGGTTATTGTTTGGGTCTGTCCCAAACTGAAATGTTTCCACATACTCAGCCAATTAAGACAGATCATTTGAGATTAAACAAAACATTTCATTCAAAGAGAAATAAATCAGACATACTTAGTAATACTAGCCAGCCAGAGTCAGAAAGCATTAAGAAAAAGCCTTTTTGTGCCTGCCTCTGTACCAGAGGTGCTGATCCCGTGGCTCTCAGGTCACAGAGGACCCACAGGCAGTCCAGGGATCATTCCTGTGCCAGGCCTGGCTACGTAAAGCAGCAGGGCTGGGTTTTGTGGGAACGTGCTGGCTGTATCCTCTGAACCCTTCCCTAGAAGAAGGGAGCCAGCTGTGGCCAGCACTCTGCCTGGATCAGTGACAAGTGACATGTTCGGCCTCAGGGAGCTGTTGTCACCTCATGCCTGTGACCTTCTCAGAGTTTCCTCTTCTCAGCTTTTGAGCTGCAGCATTTTGCTCCCTGGTCAAGTAAAATAAGGAATACCACTCACAAGTTTCACCTTTTTCTGTTGGAAAATCATCCAAAATGTGGGTTACTTGGGCATTAACACTGCCCTGCACACTCCTGGAAGAAATATCACTCATCCCATGAGTAGACCAGAGCAGTAGGTTGGGACATCATGGGAGCAAACCCTGGTTAGCAGATATCCCAGGACATATCCTTCGTCTTGTACTGCCTGAAGTAGTGTACTTTGAGAAGTAAATTGTTCACCTAAAAACACTAGGTCAAAGGTATTAAGGAAAAATTCAAGTATGTCTTGAATTCCTTTGGAGTTTAGTGTAGTCCAATACAATAGTCCAGATTTCCTCAGAAGTTATTAAAATTTCTAAATAATTTCATGTTTTTTCTTTTTTGGAAAAAAATCTCTTCATGTTTTATCTCCTCCCGAAAAAATAAACAATCTTTAACCTTTAGAAGAACTATGAGAATCATCCTCTTCCTCTGCAGCTTTTTCTTGAGAAGAAAAGCCTTGAATTTTAACGTATAAATGAATTACCACATAGACAAAAAGTAACACACTCAGTAAGACCAGTAATGGAACCACCATCCACATGAGGGCTATATACAGTACCTCTGTTTTTTCAATGCGATAAAGGATACTATTCTTTAGTGGTCACTTCTTTTAAAAGTACTTTTGACAGCCAAGTTTTTTCAAGCTGTTGAATTTAATAAAAACAGAGAGTACTCCATTTTCAAATTTCACTTAATGCTTGAAGTGAAATGCAGATGTTTAACTCACCACAAGCATCAATATTTTGTTTATTTAACAAAGAGGTTGAGGAATTCATGTTCCTCTTCTAGAGCCACATTGCACTCTGCCTCCAGAGACTGCTCCTGCTCATGTCAAACCTCCTGGCTTGTAAATATTTGGGTCAACACTGGCTGCACTGCAGTAATTGCAAGGAAGACTGGGCAGTTGCAGGCCTGTGAACAAACAAGGTGTGTCTTCACAGCTGTAGGTGGCAGCTGCCTAAATAAAACACAGGAGGGATATGAAGGAAGGAACCTGAATTTCTGCAAAAGGTTAAACAGAATTAATCCACTTTCCCCTTCCTCAGGAATAAAATTCAATAGCAATTCAGAGTTGTATAATTAGAATAGTATCAGGGTAAGTCAAAAGTCACAAAGAAAGATTAAGGTTTTTGAAAGCAGGCAAATTTTCCATTACATTTCAGCTGTTGAAGTCTTTTTGACCCTTTTTTCCTGTAGCTTTTCTTTTAAAAGCTTATGTAGGAAAAAGCAAGTCCTACTCACCCTGCTTCCTTTGGACAAACTTCTTCTGTTCACAAGACAAAAGTGTGTGAATTGCATATCATAAAATGGCTGACTTCAGCCTGGAACCTTGAGCTACCAAAATAAATACTAAGTCAAAGGAAAATATTAGTGGAATTTTCATCATTTAAAATAAGTGTTGGCCCCTGATCAGGACAGCCTTCAACTACCCAAAGTATTCCTGCAATGAGATACCACACTGGTTGAATAGAGGGCCTTAGTCCTGCTGAAATGTATGAAAAACCCTAACAAGGCGACAATGCCAATTCTCAAGTGTGAAGATCAGTCGCCAGGATTGTGTCCCTAATTCATATTCACCCTACAAAGCAGTAACCTCACACAGCTACACCAGCAAGTGAATGCACTCTGGAGCACTACAAGCTTTTGTGTTGGCTTTGCACATAATGGAAATGTTGCTTAAGAGTTGTTGAGCAATCTCCTGCAAGGAAATTTGTAATTATGAGAAACCTTTTCCTAAGGGATTTTCTGTTTTGAAAGATGTTATGCGCTATGATTTGTGAGGTGTTTGAACTTGAAAATCCTTGGGGTTGGGAGTAAAGGCTCTTTGTTTGAGAGCTGGCTTATTTGAGGGTTTGTTGGTTGGGAATTTTTCTGCACTGTAAACCAAATAAACAGTTAATTCCCCATTTTCTCCCCAAACCCTCTTTGTGGCTTCTGTTTTGTTATCACCTCCCTGACTGCACTGATAATCCAAACCCAGCATAAGGTGCATGTTAGCACATTGCACAATTCCAGGCCCTTTTGGCATGCCACCAGACAGCAGCTGATTCAGACGAAAGTGGAGGAACTGGGAACCTTTTCCTTGACCTCACAGGGCTGCAGGAAGGCCTGAGAAGACCAGCTCATTAATCTAGTCATTTCCGTTGTGAATGTCACTGCGACAGTCGAAGCACACAGTTATTAAAGCTACACACTAGAAATCATGGCAGGTTCACTGTTAAAGGACAACCTTTGCCTCTTTCTGGTTGTCTCTCAAGTTCCCTGTGTTTTGAGAAGCTAATTCTTTATTGGGTGGTCTGGTTGGGTGTCTTTTTGTCACTATAGGGTGAAGTCCCCTTTGGGAATTTTCCAGCATGAAAGCATTTAAACAAATGATATCTGTTCTTGGTCTGGCGAGTTCTTCATCTCAATATGGTTCATGCTCTGCTTTGTTTTCTTACATTAATTTACTTCTCAAATTGTTTTAATTACTTCCTTTCCAATAGGAAATAGAATCTATAGCATCTTTCCCTTCTGATAACACAGCAGAGGTTCATAGAACTGTAATTAAACTGTCTCTTGTCTGCTTGATAGAAGAAAATATTGGATTGCTGCCATCTTTTGGTTATGCTCTAAGATAACTGCTGTCAATTAAATGTTGTTTTTCTAAACTAAACACAAGAATAAAGTATTCTAAAAACATTTGTGACTTTGTGGTAAAAAAGAAAATTCTCTTGATAAATACAAATCCGGGAACATTTTCTCTGTCGTCACTAAAGTTTCAGAAGCAACTTAAGTTTTTTGTACAAGGATCTGTGGGAAGGCCTGCTTGAGGCAACAGAATTTCAGGATGCTTGAAAATAGTACATTTTAGATTTTCTAATTACAGACATCATTAAATAACTTGTGATCTTTGGTTTTTGAATTTCATTCTTTTCTTTGAGAAGTTATTTAAATTTCACCACAGCCATGAATATATGTAGCTGTATTTTCTGGAGTCTTTACCAATTTTTCCATATAATGTCTGGGATTTAATATGCCCCCACAGATCTGAATTATCAGAAGTTTTGAATAATGACTCCTCTGAGCCATCCAAATTAAATGGCAACACATGGGCATAGTTAAAGACTAGAGAGCAAGTAAGCACATGCTCCCCATTGGTTTTGCCTTTACGTCAGCTGATGAGCAATGACTAAAGCTCCAGACTTCTATCACTACTCCAGCTTTCTCAGGCTGTAAATACATTCACAGCTGTTTTATTTAGGAGACCAGAACACAATGAATGCAAGGAATACAGTTGACAAACAATTTAGCAGCTGAATTTCAGGCAAGCTGAATAGCTCACAAATTATCATGCCAGCTGGAACGTTTCAGAAAGTGTTCAGGAAGATGTACACAAACTACTTCTCTTAATTTCAGTGAGAAATCAAAATGAGAGCCTCCAACTTCTTGGTAGTCGTTTGATAAACAGCAGAACAGATTAAAAAAAAATATATTGCAATGATGCTGTGGTTTCTTGAGATTGTGTGTAATTCCTCAAGTCCACACTATCTGCAGCTGGAATTTCACAATATAGGCATAGAACAAATTTGTCATGCTCAAGGTGTGGAATATTTCCCTCTCAGCCTTTAGCAATGTATAGCCCACTGTGCACACAGCAAGCAGCTCTGGTTACCCCAGAAAGATGTGTACTTGGTACCGGTATCCCAGCTGAGACACTAACGACCCCAGATAGCTGTAGGCATGTGTGGCCACCTAATACACCTTTTGCACCCAAAACCAGCAGGGCACGTTAACACTATTCAGTGCAGAAAATAATTTCTATCATTAAGGAGCAGTTCAAAAGAGCTGATCAATGCCAAAACCATTTCCAAGCTACCCTTTTAGTGTGCCTGGAATATGGTGGAGTTAGTTTTATCTCTGTTATCAAATGTTTGTGTTAAGTTAGTGCCCAAAGGTACTAATCCAATCAGCTGTAGAGATGCTTATGTTTGGTAGTGCATAAACACATGTTATTGTCTATATCCTATATCCTGCCAGGCTTACAGTCTGCTTGATCAGGACATATTTATTTCATTCATGAAGCTATAAACTTTATATTAACTAAACCTTTATGTCACCAATGGGCAGCCTGTTGCGCACAGGTCAGATATGACAAACAGTGCTACAGTTAGTGGTACACAAGCACAGATAAAATGGCAATAACTGTGGAAAAGCTTCTGAATGCCAAAGGGAGCAAGGGTACAGAAAATTACCTGGAGGAATTAGGGTAAGAGGCAGGGGAATATTATGCACAGACATAAAAAGCTTTTCCATCTCCAATTATTTCTCTTATATCTATCTGGAAGCTTTCCCAAACCTGACATGTAATTTCAAAGCTCAGAAATTAAGTTTCTTCCTAGGTAATTACTTTCTCTAGTAATAAATTTAATAGTAATAAAATTAAACACAGAAAAAGCTCTTTAAATATCCCAAAAAATTAATAGGAAGCAGGCTCTAAATACAAAGCACTGCTCTATCCCAGCCTGTGTGGACATATGGAACTCACTCAAAGAAAGGTGCTGCACAGAAAATGCCAACATGCCCGTAGGAAGACACAGACTGAAAATATTTGCAATGTATATTACAGTCTTGTAATGTGTTACTGGTAGTTATTTCAGTGTATATAACTCATGTATTTAAAATTCATCTTCTGCCTGACCCATTTAATGGCTCCACGTGCCCCAGCAAGACCAAGGTGGCTGCTGATGACATGCAAACAGGAGAGAACTCCAGATCCAGATATTCATGCCCAGCAGCAACCCCAGCTGTTTAGAACACAACGTCTTTGCCCCTTTGAACCAGACAAAATATGTTGTACAATGATCAAGGACCTTAAATAAATATATTTGCAGTGAAGTTTCCAGTGTCACTTCCCAGGGTGTGATTGTGATTTATAGAGTTGAAAAAGGTTCTACCAGTGGAAGAACAGCATTTTGAGGTGGCAGCTTGTGATGTTACAGAGGAATAAACAGTTCATGCTCACTGTCAAATGCAAAGTGATATTGCATGGCATTGAAAAAGCAGAAAGCAGACTTGCTGCTAATTTCAAACTTAAAGAAGGAGGAGTTGAATTTATCTCAATATGGAATGAAGGCTTTAATGCTTTTCCTCTTTAATTTCAAGAACGACTTCTATGAATTTTCATGTAATAGAAAAGAAGCCCTCTGATATCAAAGTGGCACTTAATTTGAAGTATTATTTAACTTAAAGCATTACTCAGGCAGCACTGCAGAGATCATGTTTGCTTCAGTATAAGAGTGTGAGTGAATTTACCAGATTGTGTTGTGGGTTTCCGTGCAGTGCACACCCACAACACTCACTGGCCACAGCTGGTGCAATGGCCTATGCCCTCAACACAGAAATAAGTTTGATGTGTGTTGAATACTAGAAATTAGATGGTTTATAATACAATTTTCACTATTTTAAACTATGCAAGTATTGCCTACAACTTCATAAGTCTATAATCAATCACTGAGCCAATAAAACAGAGTGGCTTTTTGGCATGTCTGCCAACAGGGCAGGCTTAGCCACTGTTTTGAGTAATGACAGCTGACATTGATGGCATTACTGTGAGGGAAAACCACCCAGACCCACAGATGCAGGAAATGCTGAACACAGCTTAGGATAAAACG
Organism: Passer domesticus; assembly: GCF_036417665.1. Classification (NCBI taxonomy): domain Eukaryota; kingdom Metazoa; phylum Chordata; class Aves; order Passeriformes; family Passeridae; genus Passer; species Passer domesticus. Next base: position 50,730,582 of record NC_087480.1, read on the forward strand.
GGCAAAACAAGAGAGCCATTTGCAGCTCTCAAATCTTTAATCTAGCCTGATTTGAAGCAATGGCTGCATTCCTCTCCCTTTCCCACAGACCCCAGACTGAGTTCAGGAAAAGTATGGTTTAGGGAAAAATAATTTTGGTATTATTGAGTTAACTACCTGTTACCCCTGCTGGGAGGACTTGTCAGTTCTCCAGATCTCAGTGGTACAAACGGACTGACTGGGGCTCCCAAGCATATCCTAGATCTATACAAAACAAACAGACAAAAGCAAAGGGCAGTACACAAATACACAGTATTTTCCTTCTCAATATTTCCAATATTCATATCCTCTAGGCTGAGTAAAGCCCTAGACACACAGGCACTATTATATGTGGCAGTGGTTTTGGTCTACTGCTGCTCATGGCTTTGCTGCCAGTGGCTGATCTATTATCTGTTTAGGGGGCATATAAGTACTAGTTCAGCTCCTTCCCAACCTACTTTTCCCTCCCTCTACATCTAAAATTCACAAGTTCCCTTGAAGATTTTGGCTCAATTGTCTACATTTATATCAGAGCAAATACAAGTGTCCATCTCTTATATGTATTCTAGATGAGATTTTCTCTTGCAAAAGGGATTTGAACCTGTTTAGTTTGAGTTTCCCCCAGAAATTCTCTCTTAGAGAAAGGAAGTCCAAAGTGAGCACAAGTTTGACTCTTTGTTTGTTGGGATTCTGGAGTTCCAGTTCCAGTTGTATTCTTTCCACTGACATGATACGTATAAGAAGCAGCTTCAGAATTTAACCCAACCATCAACAGCTGCAGAGCAAAACTGCTCCTGATTGTGGTCCAAAATTAAAAGGAAAATGGAAATTACTCCGTGTCCCTCAGAGCATTTAAGTTTTGTGGAGACCTTTTCCTATATGAAATGTGTCCTGAGAGTAAACCACAAGCCATGCTAGAAAATCACAGTGATATACAATGATGTATGAACAAAAAAAATTCCAGGAAAGAAAAGCATTATGCAAACTTCAGAGCTCTTTCTGACCACAAGTGAAACCCCACATTTTTCCTGGTGACACCATTGTTATGCATCTGTAGTTACAGAGGAGTGTAAGAAACAATTGTCAAATGTGCCTGATTCTGAAGTAAACACCTCCAAATACAGGGGGTGGGAGGGAGGAGAGCAGAGGAACATCCAAGCATCTGTAACCGTTGGAAGTACCAAAAACACCCAATTCTGTATCCCCCAGAAGTATATGTCAGGTCTCAGCTAATAGGAAGATGACAGAAAATGGAGCCTGGGAGGACCACAAGCAGCAGTCTAGACCTTTGCTCTGTTTGCCAGCTCTGTAGTGACTCACAGCACAAATAGCTGCTTCCTAAAGATGTCCCAGTCACGGCCTAGAATTAGCAAGTTCTGAGCTTGCTAATTCTAAAATATTTTAAACTGAACTATTGAGCTGTAAAGAGCAGAATTACAGCCTACCTCTACCAAACAGCTCCTTTTTTCTTTCCCCCAAACCCCTGTCTTTTAAAAGATGAAGGTTTGCCAACCTCTTTGTATAACTAGCACTCATGGAGCATCATTCCTATTTTTTCCTGATATAAACCAGTTATATCAGGAAAAAATAGGAATGATGCCCCATGAGTGCTAGTGAGCACAGCATGCAGCCCTTTCACAGAGTCAAAGTTGCTCCTTCCATCAGCTTGAGTGAACACAGGGTTTTTAACATATATATAGAAGCAGACTATACTGAAAAACTCAAAATATTGCAGAGAACACCACAGTTTCTAACGGATGCCTTCAATATGGCATTACAAGAGTGCCAAAAAAAAGGGGAAGAAAATTAAGAAATACAACTGCAAAACAAACAAAAAGAAATATGGAAGAAAATTACTGTCAGAGAATGAAGCATTTTGTATTAAAGGATCTTGTTTTTTTCCACTTGCCTCTGAGTAAACCAAGGTCTTCTGTGCTCCTTTGCTGTGGTGCCCACAGAACTGTGATGCCTTTGCCAGAATCAGGCTCCTTGGGGCTCTGGGGTGGGAGCACAGCACAGCAGAAGGCAGAGGGGGCTCAGGAGCCTGAGCAAGCATCCTGCACTCCAAGGCTCTGAGCAAGCCCAGGCTAAGCTTCATCTCACACCAAAGGCTGCAGCAGGCTCTGGAGCAGAGCACAGGCACCAGAAACACCTTGGGTTGGTCATTATTGCAGGGAATTAGCACACATCTTCCAAAAGCACACGAGGGGCTGCTGCTCTCTCTTGGCACTGTGTGGCAGACCTTGCTGGTAATGCACCGTGAAAGGGAACTGCTCTGGAAACAGAACATTGCACAACAGCATTCCTCTGCTGTGGTACTGATTGGGTGCCAATTATGTATCATTAATATTGTGTTTGGATAGCAAATCAGGCAGACTCAGCTAAAATAACACAGCTTGTTTTACTAAGTCTTTGTGTAAATAAAACTATTGTACTGTTCATATTCCATACTTATTGCTTCTCCCTGTGGGCCTGATTCTGCTTTTCCTCTACTCAGTAAAAACCAGTTCCATAAGTTTTTCATTAGTTTCACAATGTATATTTCACAACATACAATAGTCACAAATTTGACCTTGCTCCAGCCATTTTCTGCAAAAAGTCTCTCATTCTCTGCAAGATACAACCATTTGTTCATCACTTTCCTTGAAGGCTGAATAAAAAATACAGAGGTCATATGTCATTTACTTTTGTATTCACAAAATCCTTCCCCAACTCCTAAAAGCAATGCCACGGCACACCAGGGATCCAGGACTAGTGGTGCTCTTGTCTGCAAAGGTGCAAATGGAGTCCAGAGCCAGAGCAAGATGAAGATACATGGTATCCCAACTAATCTGCAACTGAACAATTAGACATCAATAGGAAAAACAATCTAAGTAAATTTCAATTATGAAGTCATTCACTAGTAACTATTATCAAACCAAGAACTTTCTCATACATTGCTAAAAAGTAAACAGGCATGTATACCTAATGTCTGTACTGATCATTTACCCCACATCTGGACAGAGTAATAAGCACAGCTGGAGGGGCTACCTGCAGGTCAGTAGGCTGGATCAGCCAACCAGCACAGAAAATATCTTTTGATCATGAAACAAGCCTGTGCAGATTTCAGTAAGCAGCATCTACAGACAGTTCAGGAGGTGTGCATTATTCTTGCAGAATTCCAAAAGGGAACGAGGAACACAGTGTAAAGAAATCTAATATCAAGTGACTCCAATCACACAGTTAGCACACTCAATAACCGTGAAGAACTGGTGACTACAAATATTTCAAAAATATTTGTTAAACAGAAACAGGAGAAATAAACAAACATTGGAGAAACAGCTTGCCTTTGTCTTGCAGCATACAGAGCGTTGCTGAGCATGTCCTCACCTTGTAATTTGGTAACTATTGTGGCAAGAGGTGATTAACTTCTCACTGCAGGGGCACTGCTTTCCAAAGGGAGAGTTTTCTGTGAGGAGTTTAAAGATGGAAATGCTGGAGGCTGACCATAACACACACAGTTAAATCCTTCAGCACAAGCATAAACTCAAAATTGCAAACCAAGTGACCACTCTAGGGAGTGCATGGGACTTGGCAAGAGTAACCTTTATAGCTGTGATATAAAATTAGACCCCAGCCAGATTCTGGTTTGTATCAGGAATCATTTGTTCTGTTTTTTCCACTGACAAGAATTGAAGCATAAGCATTGAGTTAGGCTTGCTCAATCAACTCCCAAATCTCACAATATACAAAAAACTGAAAAAAATCACATGAAATCAAAACAATTTGAGAGCTGTATTGGGGTGTCTCCAATACAGCCTTGGATGTACTGTTCAAGCAAGAACATTCAAGAATCCCCTTGTTCAAGCAAGGGGATTCATCCTGCCTAAGTACGATTAACGAATAGCAATGGAATCTCCCAAAAAACAGCCAATACACAAAGTTGGTCAGACTCAATGGACATGAGTCCAGAAAATAAAGAGATTAAGAAACAAATGTCATAATCTTTAAAATACCAAATTCCAGATTGTTGTGTGTCTGTTCAGATTTAACATTACACAGGTAAAAGGTAAAGTTACTTTAACACCTATTTCCTTCTGCATGTTTCTGTCTCAATTCCTTCCCCCTGTCCCAGCCACCAAATCTCCAGGTGTTTTTCTTTCAGACTCCTCCATATAATTAATTTTCAAATAATAATTATTTGAAATAATTTTCTAATACTAATAACAATTTCAAACAATATCAATATAATAATAATTTCAAATAATTTTCAAATAATTTTCCATATTTTTTAACTTCTCTTTACCACTAACCAGCCTTTTTTTCTCCCACACATTGCAAAAAAGTTGTATCATGCCACCTGTAAGGCAGTAAACCATGCATCAAATGCAACTTGAAAAGGAATAAAAAAACTTCACTACCTATTAAAATTAAGCTTTTGGACAAAATAATCTTGCCTGAGAATATTTTGCATTATGAGTCAAGTGCTTAGTTCTCAGTCAAAGACCTTAAATATGGTGACTGTCTTCAAGTCATGTTTATATCAAGCTAAAATCTTGCACCATATTCAGGTGCACTTTGCTACATTTTTTCTCTGTACACCAATAGTGGCAGAGTGATTCTCTCACTCATGTCATATCAGGCATAGAGGCTGTTTTCTGGACAGCTGTTCACACTCCTAGAGCAATTACTACAATTCATAATGAAAAATTGGTGTATTTCAAGCTGTTCTTAGCACAGTTTGGCAGTTAGGAAGTATTTCCAGACCATTTCAGGTATTTCAGATGGACAGATCTAATTCTAGGTTGCTGTTGGAGATTTCAGCATGCCCCATGCTCAGATGTTATATTTCTAGCAGAGATGATGAAAAGATTCCATTTGTAAATATTAAATTTCTGCATTTGGTAATCTGAACCATATTAAAGTGGAATATATGTTTCATACAGAATTTGATTAACATGGTTGTTTCAAGAAAAGTAAATACTCATATATCTTTCAGAATCTTTTCATAAAAAATAAAGAAAAAGATTGTTCCTAACTGCAGGATGAAAAATGCAATAGAAATTATGAAGTAAAGTAACAGAAAAATTAAATTTAAAAGCATCTAAAAAGAAGTCAAAATAAAGTTTTTAGTAGCCATTTATGGCTACTGGATGGTATAGGTAATTACTGCAGAACAATTTGCTCCTGAAAATACTCACCTGCATGCTACAGGAATTAGACTTGTTTCCTGACACACCATCCTGAGCAACATCCTGAGTGGATATTAAAAACATCTTCTGTCTAAAGTTTAGTCAAAAGCATGTTGAATTTGTCTCCTGTGTCACAAAATTTATTCCAGGAGCCTACAGAGCACTGGAGAAGTCTGTTCTTTAAATATGCTTTAATTTTGTTTGACAAATATAATCCTCCTGCAGTGACATGTTGTAACACACAAATGCAACTAGTGAAGCAGAAGGAGGCTCTTTTCATTAGGAAACATGGAAAAAAAAATGTTCAGCTGAAGGAAAACACTGAGACAGCATGTAAAAACCCATATTGAAAGCAAAAATAAGACCAAGGAACAGCAAAGGTTAAAATTACGTTAAAATCTAGCAGGAAAATTCAGCATCTCTACCTTCAGAACATGTGTTAAATACATATGAAATTCAAATGTATTTTTAAATGACTGTATTAACTCTATACATTAACTTTATATATAACTCTACATATATGTATGTGGGGAATTTTTAAGTTCTTGAGGGGTTTGGGGGTTTTTTGGCTTTTTGTTGGTGGTGATGGTGGTTTTATGTTGGGTTGTTTTGGGGTTTTTTTGAGTGGAGCATTTGTAAACAAAATCCCAGACTCAGCAAAAAGATCCATCTGGATCCCATGCTGCCCAATTTGCCTTCTCAAATTAGACATTTGCTTCTAATCAGAGTTGTCAAGCTGTAATAAAGAGAGAAAAATAAGAGCTTTCAAACAATGCATATGGCCATGTAAGAATTTTCTTTTACCTATAGAACCTTGCCTTCAGATCCTCCCAGGTAAAGAAAACTAACCTGAAGATTTAGCGGCCTCTCAGAATTACCAGTTTTGTAACTTTTCTACCACACAAGTTAGTTTTTAAACTTGTGCCTCTGTTCCCCAAGTGGTAGCACCCTCACAAGACATTTGTGACAGATCTGATGGGTTTTGTGTTATTTAGAGTTACACTTGATGAATAAAGAAAAGGCACAAGACCAACAATCTCCATCCACATGCAAGAACAGGATGCAGCATTGAATGGATCTCTTTCATAGCCATGCAGAAGCACAGATAAAGGAAATTATAACTTCAAACTGAGCTACACTTTTGCTTTGCATATCTCTTGCAATGAGAAGAACAAGTGTAGCTTGGGACCTTGGCATTCTGTCACACACTAGGAAGAAAGATAAAGGCACAAATTTATGTAAAAGGAATTAAAATATTAGGTGCAGGACTGAAAAAAAAATGTTAATATTTCCTCAGAAATACTGAGGAATATTAGCACTTGTGGCAGAGCAGAAGTCAGACTGCAGTCAATTTGTTTTGTTTTTGTTGTTCACTTCCATGGCTTGTAATAGCAGAAGGATTCAATCTAAAGGACACACATCCTAAAATATGCAACTCCTCACAGTATCTTCACTACAGCCACCTGAGGAATAAGCAACAATTTCCTTGAACATGGAACAATTGTAAATTAACATATAGTAGCCAAGCACAGCAGTAACACAGTAATAACTATCTGTTTCCCCATCCCAGTTAATGAATTCCTGAGGGCAAGCAAAATTGCTTCCAGCTGATGGAGTTCTGAGGGCTGAATATGAATCATCCCCTGCCTCATCAGCATCCTGACTCATCTTCATTGTGCACCAAACAATGTTATTTATTTATTGCCCATCTCTGCAGCACGTGGGTGCCAGTTTTCAGTCGGTGTGCTGGCAGGCAGGGCTGGACAGCACGGGCTCTGCCCATGTCAGATAGCTGCTGCCTGTCCTTGCTGCTAGCACCAGCTTCTTTTGCTCTGCTTTGTCTTTCCCTCTGCTGCTGTCACTCTGGCAGTTGCAGTAAGTGGCTGAATTTGTCACTGCTGTCCCATTGTTCAGGATTCTGGGTGAAGTCAGTAAGGATGCAGGAGTGGGAGCCCAGCCTTACAGATAAGCAGCAGGGAAAATGGGATGGGGCTTGTTGGTAACACAGCTCCAAATGCTCTCATTGTTATCAGCTACCATTTTGGCATCATCAAAGCCAGTTTCTTTTGTTTCTACGTGTATCATTCACATGTATTTTAGTGGGAACTGAGCTTTTGAGCATTTCCAATGCATTTACCTTTCACCAGGCAATTGCATTCTGCATTAAATCATTCACATAATTACTACTCATAAGTAGTTAGAGGGCTGATTTTTCTCTATACAAATCCTTTTGCATTTCCTTTGGCAATGCTGCTTTCCTACATAAACAAAGCTATCCACAAAGAGAGAATTTTACCTGCTAAAAAATGGGCAACACACCATACCAAGGCTGGATTTCAGGCCTTTTCTACAATTTAACATCTTTTGTTTCTTTTGGGGTTTTTTTGAGTTAGGCTTCTCAGCCTTCAAAATTCAAATTAGTTAAGATACATACTTCAAGGTAGAGAAGTCTTGAATAAACATGCTAAGTATTTGGAAAAAAAAAAAAGAAACTAACAACAAAAAAAACAGGCAGCAAAGGACAATAGGAATAAGAAAATAATTTCGGTTAGGAAAGACCTGTAAGATCATTGAATCCAACCATTAACCCGGAACTGCCACATCCACCACTAAAACATGTCCCTAAGTGCCAAATCGACACATCTTATAAAAACCTGCAGGGGTGGTGACTAAACCACTTCCTTAGGCAGCCTGTTCCAATGCTTGACAACCCTGCCAGTTAAAACATTTTTCCTGATATCCAGTCTGAAACTCTTCTGTCAGCTTTCAGTAACTTATTTCCTTGGGGTATCTGAATTTTGGAGTGCTCTTCATAAATAGTTCTGATTTGTTAGATATATATATAACTGGTAAATCCTCGTGAGCTTGTTGGAAATCTTTAAGTATCATATTCAAATATATCAACAGCTACCGTAGCTAATCACATGTATGCACAATAAAAAACTCAGTACACTCCAGACTGGAGGACACTCAAAAAATGTGGATGTAAAGTCATTCAGTCCTTAGAAGAGACACTGACAATCCACAACTATGACTTCACTGGAAATGGTGTATATGCAAGTAATTATTTCCCACATAGAAAATGCAAGAAATCTGACTGACGGTTCTCTGACATTTTGAAGCCTGGAAATGAAGCAACTATTTTAAACGGTTGAACAAAACCAAAATTTCAACAACAAAAGAAAGAATCCTGTAAGATTCACTGTGTGAAATTTTTGCTTTTTTTTCTTTTCATTTTCTTTTCTCCTTACTTACTTGCTTCAAACAGCATGGCCTCCATTCTCATGCTTTACTACAAAAACCTAAGAGCCAAAGGGTTGCTCTAGTTATCTCAGTTAAAAGATTTTAAAGGGCACCCAAAAAAATCACAGTTGGAGGAGCCCTGACATTCCTGTGGTGAAATGGCAGCAATCTGGAAAGGGACTGCATGGGCAGACAGCTGCATTAAATCTCTCTGGTCCCCTATCAGTACACCATTATTTCATTTCTCCCACAGAGGCTCAAGATGTGGAATTTATTTGTTTTAAGAATGGCTTCTTTAATTTAATTACTTCAGCACACAAAATGTCCTGTCACCTGAAGAGTGTCACCCTATCTGCTGGTCCAAAAGGCAATATAGGGAGAGCTGTTTGGAAATAAACACTTCTGCAGCAAGCTATTAGGCAGGGACATGGGAAGGAGAGGATTCTCAGGAACACAGTTAGGTTATACTGTCTCCTCCATCCTTTATCAAGGTGACTCACATGAAGGTAAAACAATACCAAGGGAGCACATCAAACACCCACAACTCCACCAGAACAATCTGACTTACAACATTCACACAGTGAGTTCTCTCTTATTGTCAGGCACCAGAGCAAGGGACCCCAGTGGGACCCTAATGCCAGAATTTATAGAGCAAATTTCTTTGCAGCCTTTTAGCTGTGTCAGTGCTTATTGAGATATATCCCCAATACCTACCTGATACTTTGGAACAAACAAAAACTGACCAGGAAGTTTTCTGACCACAATTCACAGTCACAGTACCATTTAAAGGAAATCTTGCAATAAAAGTTTAACCCATTCCTTTTCAGCAGGAGGAAGACGCTGTTCTCTCCCGTTCAAGCTGCTGGCAAAATTCAGAATTCAGAAAATTATGTATTATTTACAAGAGTGCAATTTTTTTCTTCTCTTCAATTTTTTTTTTACTATTTTTACAATCATATTTTGGCAATAAGAACACCACAGTGCCCAGAAAAAAAAAGTACAGCTATAGAATTTAAATTTGCCTATTGAGCTACTATAAGTTCAGAGATATATCATATCCTATTATATACACAGTAGCAGACAAAAACTGAACCCAGTAATCCTGTAGTATTCTTCAGACACTGAAAAATGTTTTAGATCTCTTGAATCAACAGTTCAAAATCTATTCTTCATTCAGTTTCAAGTTCAGGTTAAGGAAACCTCCTACTGGGGACTCCACAAAGTAAATTTATTTTCTTCATGAGTAAAGAACTTTCTGTACATATTAAAATATGCCAGGACTCTAGTAACTTATATATCCTATTCTTGAAGTTTGGAGAATTTTTTTCTTACAGTCATTTAGGAATGTGTTTTCTTTCAATTGTTTAATTACAACCAGAGGAACCACATTTTGGCAGTTTTAATTCCGTGGTTTCTGCAGTAATTTCTTACAGGACATAACAGTGGAGAGGAAAAAAATAAAAAATGTTTTTCAAAAGCTAACATACCATTATCTGACAGAAGTTAATGCAAAGTAAAGGGACAGAATTGCTGTGTGTCTAAGTGAACTCAAAAGCACAGACAGGGAACTTAATGTAATGAGACATTATTAAAAAATACAGATGGTCCTCAAGAGCTTAAAGACAGCTGACAGCTCTTACCAATCTGAGGTGAATCTTCAAATGAAGCTTTATTGAGCAGTTTCTTGGTGAAAAAAAATTCAAGAGCCAGAGAAGGCAAGGATTCATGCCAATTTGTGAAGATAAACTAATGATTTATTTATTGGCCAAAAAAGTTATTTCCCATCACATTAATCACACTCAAGTATTCTCAAAGAGACAGAGGTAAAACAATTGTATTATTTTGCAGATCAAAATTGTAATGTTTGAGGTTGATCTAAAATTTTCCGTTTCATTTCATCAATTTTTACTGGGTAATAAATATATTTCTGTAAGCTGACAAAACCAAGTTTTTGGAATTTCCCTTTTTTTAAAATGTTACGAAGGTGACAAGCATCTATGTTTCAAACTGTGAGTTTTTGGAACTGTGTGTGTGCAGTGGCAGAAATGCTCAGAGCTCAGCAGCTCCAGAGTAAGGTGCTCAATTTCTCACTGTAGAAGTCTGATGTAAATTGGGCTGCACGGGCCACGTGCACCAAGAGCTTGGCTCAAAGCACTTCTGCTCAGGACTGTTTGTCCTGGCACATAATTAGTTTGTTATATTGCTGCTCATCTAAACACTGTGTCTGCTGCAGAGTTATGCCCTCCACACTCAGTGTTTTCTTATCTGCTGGGCTCTTGTTCCTTATTACCGAGTCCTGAGCACTCTATTCCATCTGCCAGCACTAAATATTATTTGTGTTGTGCAGACCATAAAGGCAGGTTCAGTCCCTTCTGCATTCACTGTCTGCCTTCACTGGTGATCTGTGGTTCCACTCAGCAGTGAATTGCTACTGAGGAGGGTCCTGGCTTGTGCTATAGCACCTATAAATATATATCTAGCTATATACATGCACTGCACACCTATATATACATATATCATGTACCTTTCAAGGTAACTGGGTGGATATTTCAGTACATAATTTGCAAATATACATTATGATGAATTATGTAAGATGAATACTTCTTTTAAAAAGGAATTTAAAGAAACAGTATTCAAAAGTAAAAAATATGAACAACTAGTTATATTTTAGCCATCAGACAAAAAAAATCAATCATAACATGCTGGAAGTGTTTTATCCACAGAATTTTAGCATTTTATCTAAAATATCATCATTACAGGATGTCACTTTAAATTGTTTAGAAAAATTAATTTTTTTTATCACTATTTTCAACAAATTTTTTTTTTGCTTTTTTTGTACAAAAAGGGCAACTTTGACACAGTAACACATTAAAAAACTTGATTAATGGCTTAGTAATATAAAAGGAAGCATGCTCAGGATTTTGTGCTTCTTTATATTCGATACTGTGGATTTGAAATTGCTAAATAGACTAAAAAAACTTCAGCAAACACCATAGAGTTGTGTATAGAAAGAAAACTAACACAAGGTCACATTTCCACTTGATTTATTCAGACCACCTTTAAAAGTCATTTGACTTTCAGTTAACAAGTGTAGGCAGTGTATGGTCACTTAATTGCACAGGAACTAAGCAGATTAGCATTGGCAGTACTTGATTATGAAACCAAGTCATGAAATAGCATTAACCCTTATTAAGTGCTCTTAAAGAAGAAGAGTGGAAAAATAGGTAGTTTCACAACAAGGCAAATGCTGCCAGAGAGAACACAGACAAATATTCCAACGCTCCATCATCAGCCTCTACATTACCAGGACTGTGCAATCCAGGAAGAGGAGGCAGTACTGGAAAGAAACAATAAGTGAAGGTTTATACACCTACAGAACACTGTTCTGCAGTGTCTATAGACATCTCAAATAAAAGCCAAATATTCGTGAAAAGTTGCCACGAGGATATTTTTGAAATTTGCCTGGAGTTGACTCCTTAGTAATTGAGGTAACTAAGAAAGCAATTTAAAAAGGCAATTCATTAATTTAGAAAGTGTATAAAAATTAAAATTATTAATTAAAAAAACTGAGGTTTCTCTGTACGTTTCCTAATTTAGTCAGAAGAATTTATAATAAAAGGAAATCTGCTGCATTATGAAGAAGTCCCTGTCAGTTAGAGGTTGCAAGGAACATTGTGATACTGTTGCCCATCCAGTGCTTCATTTTGCATTATTCCAGCTTAAACACACAAGTCATTACTAATGCACTAATAATGAAAAGATGTCTCTAAATTGTAATATGCTTTCCTTTAACAAAGAAATTCCATCCTCAACTCTAGCAAACCACACTATGAAGGCCAGCTGCCCTGCAGAACCCTCCCCAGCCAGTCAGCACATCTGACTCATACTTAGTAGTTATTGGTTTTAGGGGTATTTTTTCACTCTGATGAAAAAAGTGTTCCAGCACTTAGCAGGCATCCCCCCAAACAGAATTCTGTTAAAAGAAAGGGACCAAGCTTTGCTTTTTGTGCTAATCCTCTTCCACAGCAGTGTCCTGGTGTCCAGGCTGCTCTGGGATCAGTTCTCCCACCCATGGGCTCTGCTGTGCTGCATCACCCAGCCCTTCCTCAGGGCTGGTTCCCCCAGTGCTGCAGCTACCTGGTCACAAGTGGGTGCAGCAAACCAGTGCTGGCTGCTGCTGTGGCCAGAGGGTTAGACAGAGCCAAGCTGGATGTCCCTGAGACAGCTGCAAAGGGAGCTGCGTGCAGGAAAGAGTAAATCTGCAGCTGAGGAGCCAGAGGAGGAGCTGTGGCAGCACTATTCTGTGCCTCCCAGCTCCCTTGGAACCAGGATGGTTCATCTGACAGGATGCCTTATACTGCACAGCTGTCCACTGAAAATCCACAAAATCCCTCAAATCCACAAATGTATCAACTTACAACCAAACATTTTAATTTGTGCCAACCTTAGGAAGGCATTACATCCAAAGACTATGCAGGATGAACAATTACAGATTTCTTGGCAATTCACACTACTCTGCATTCAGGAATTCTCTGCAGGAATAGACAATTTAAACCAGTGTTTCATTAATAAAATTGAACACAAGGAAAGAAAAACAAAACCACAAGCAGGACAGAAATACTTTGCTAGCCTAAAAATGCATGTATCCCAGACAAATCTAAAGCTTCTTTTTCTTAGCTGCTGGTGTATCCTTAAATAAAAGGCATCAGTCTGTTTGTATTGTAAGGAGGATTGTCATCAGGAGAAGGCACCTTGGATGCAGGTATCCCATCCTTGAAGATGTAGCCATAGACATCAGTGTGTGCTGGCAACTCTTAGATGATGTAAACTCTCCAAGAATAATTAATACATAACCTTGGTACTGGACATGACAAAACCTGGGTTGCCACAACTCTGCTCTTATTTTGTATGCTGTGCTAATTAGATGAAACTACTCTGTGTACACAAAACCTTTTTACCTCACCTCACATCATTGTTTTACTGGGTAGACAGTTCAGATTATCTGTGTTTATACTGCCTGAAACAAGAATATTATCTGATATTCCTTCCCTTTTCCCTGTTACAGATCCCAAGTATCCTCCTGGTACTATTAACATTGCTAACAACCACAAAGAGGACAGTGGAAAATAGCCAAGTTGTTTACTGCTGTATCTGGACAAGGACTTGTTGGCTCTGTTTTGCTTGTAAAAAAAGAGAATTGCCTGATCCAGACATGGCTCGTCATTGTTTTATTTTACACACAAGCTGTGTATTCAGAAAATCAAAGAGGTTTGAAAACCCCAGCCAGAGCTACCACCTGATGAGGACAGCTCAGTCATCCTTCTGGACAACTTCCTTCACAGCACTTGGCGTGAAGAGCACAAAGGAGAAGGATTTAACTTGCCGTAATTTTGGTCATATTAAGAAGTCTTTTAAGTAGCAGATTCAGCTTCCACCTGCAAATGATAGTCTGGAAATGGAACAGGTGTAGTTTTACCACTTTATAATGTCTCTGGGAGAAGGATGATAGCAGAGACATTTGCTCTGCACAGATGCCACCTCCTGTAACAGAAGGACAATGATGGGATGGTGACCACTAGGCTGATACATGTCCCATGAAGTCCATTAGCAGCTACACAGCATCTTTAGGAGGTGTTGCACTGTTTTCTGGAGCAGGCCCCAGCATCCCCATATAGTTTCATAACAAATGGAGCTACATAAAAACTGTGGAGTGAATTCAACCACTGAAATCACCGTCCTCAGAGTAACATGAAGTATTGTGTACTTCAGCTTTCCAGCAATATCATTCAGCATTTCTCATTGTGAGTGACAAGGTTTAGTGGTTTGGGGGTTGCAGTGATAGTGCTGGGTTGTTGGCTGGACTTTATCTTAAAGGTCTCTTCCAACCTGATAATTCTATAATTTTATTATTCTCTCCTCACCTTTATGCTTGATTATTTTAATTTCTGGACAATTTGCTTGTCTAGGTATAAATCAGATTACATCTCACTATCACAGCAATTTCCGATCCCCTATCTGAAGCACAAATACTTCTTTTAACCTTTAAAATTTTAGAGAAACATCTTCCTCTGATGCATGAAAATTCATGTGCTAAACACAGTGCCCACCTTTCCCAAACAAAGATGAGCTTCATTGAAAAGGCACCCTACAAAACTGCAATTTTCAATACAGCTGGGGATCTGAAGCAACAAGGTGAATACACCAGATTAGACTACAAGTTATTATCAGCAATCTGCACAGTTCAGATCTCTGCACAGCAAAGCATGTGCTCAGCAGCAGCAGCAGGATGCACCATGCAGACTCAGTCAGCAACTCAAACTGCCCGTGGGTGCTGCTCCTAAGGAGCTGGCATCACATGGCAGCACTTTGTTACCATCCTACACAAACTTCACACACAGGATATTTTCCAACCAAGACTTATTAAGAAAACCTCAGAAATTATGCTAGCTTTCATCAATTGAGAACTTCATTTATATAGCTAGTTTATCTGGCATGATGTAATAATAATGGCTATAAATTAAGTCAGAAGCATGTTAAAGACAGAAATATCAGACTGCATATGAAATATTGAGGTAATATATTTATTACTACAGACTGGAAGTCTAGACAGCAGTAAAGATAGATTCAAATAGTACATCTCTCAAAGAAAAACAATGTGGTCATAAAACCTGTGCAACCAAGGAATAAAGGCCTTTGAATGAGTTACAGAATGTAGCTACCAATAAATTTCACAGGAACAACAAAAAAAACCAAGATTTCAATCACTATAATCACTAAAAGTAAATAAAGAAAATAATAAAGAAAAAAAAATAATTACAACTACATTTTCAAGAAAAATTGCCACTTAAATCAGTGGAAAATTTATCTAGGGAAACATTTGAAGAAGTAGAACAAATTTAGTGGGTTTTTTTTTAAAAGCTCATTGAGAAAGCAAGAAGAAATTAGTTGGCATTTTCAAAGCACTAACATAATCCTTACACAAAATTGTTTTAAAACTTCAAATTATGGGTTTTTTCCCTCATTGCAGAGTTTGCATAAGGACTTAGGGAAATGAAGGACATAATGACTCATTAAGGGAAGATGGAAGAATAAAAACAGGCTGCAAAAACCTTTTATTCCCAGTCTAAGTAATATTTTAAAACAAGGACTCACAACTGAATTAAAGTGGTATTAAGGTAAAGGGTATTCCTGTGAGGCAGATGTTTGTAATAAATTTGTCCCTGAAAAGGGGTTGTGGAGTAAATTGGGTATTTCTCTGAAGTCCAAAAGAGTTATTAACATTGCTTTTGAACCACTCACTCCAACTACAGCCGTGGTAGAATTCCCACTTTAATACAGACAATTGTCCTGCACTTTCTTTTTTATGGCTGTCCTTCCAGGAAAGCACTGGGGTCTGCAGTGTAGGGAATTGCTGCTACTCCTATCCTAACCCAAACATGAGCTTCAACTTTTATCTTACACATGCCACAATTATTTTGGTAATTAACCTCTGGAGGGTATCATAAATAGGAGATGAATGAGCCACACCAGTACATTAAAAAGGTACATGAAGTGAAAGTGTTAAGAACAGACACTGCCAAAGAGAATATAAAGATTTCAAAGTCATCCCTAAGTCTTCAAGATACAGTTGACTTCAATGTCTGACATGCAGCACTTGGCTCTTGTGATGAAGCCGTGATTCCTCATCTTCTTCAGAAGGTAATTTTTTTTGTCTTTCCTACTTTTCCATATAAAAACCCAAGGGGAAAAAAACTGTAGAAGTGTTTACAAACTGGCCTATCTCCAAGCTATTAAAAGTTGTCCCTTTTATGCCTGAGGTTAAATATGTACTAAATATTTGCAGGATTAGAGATTCAGAGAATTGCAGAATAGCCATAAAATTGTTTTAGAACTTAGTGAAAACTGAGCTTCAACAACAAGGTGGAAAAGAACATTCTAGATAATGGCTTGCATTTTTGAAATAGGAGAAGATATTTCCCATTCTCGTGTTATGAGGCAATTATCTGATTTTTGAGCAGGGGTTTGACATTCTAAATCTGCATCATAAAGCCTCACTGTTACAGCTGAGAATTTCCTTTCATTTCTTTTCCATTCACATGTTTTTTAAGAAGAAAGGATTCTTACTTTAGCAAAATAACTACAGTGTAAAATTTTAATGTTCAGCTATTAGACCGTGTTGATAGCAACTCACTTTCTATCTTTTAATTTTTCCATGGAGCTGCAGTTTGATGGGTGCAGAATTTTTCATGGGACATCTCAGAAGTACCAGGGGAAAGAATTACTGGATTCTTCAAGGGCTTAATAAATAACTTCTGAATTAAGTTTTTAAATGGTGATCTATCTAAACCAACTGCTCCAGCTGAGACAAATTACATCTTCTCAGCCTAGTGGTGAACATTCAAGATTAAATTTTAACTCCATTATAATTATCCAATATTTTAATTTGTAAAATTCATGCTCTATTAAACAGATACAGCTCACATGTGGAGCCACTTTAATAATGAATAGTTGCAAAACAATATACAGAGTACCTAAAACCATAAGTTAATGAGAGATATTTTTACCAATATAAAAAACTAAATGTCTGATAGATTTGTGTAGATATATCCATTACACAAATTTAGATACAATTAAAATGTATTTCTGTAGTCAATTATTAACAAAAATAAAACAAACAAACAAGAACATCAAATAAACAAACAACAAAAACAAACACCACAACAAAAAAAAAATCAGTAAATTATCTGTCTAGGAAGCTGGCTAAAACGGTTGAAGACATTGCTCCAAGCTAGTCTCCATTCCAGCACATCCTGATCTGCAATAGTGAGTGAGCATTTCTCACCCACTCTACCAGAAAGATACCACTGCTTAAACAACTGAAGATGATCTTAGAGGCTGTGAAATCAAATTTAATCAAAGCCAACTAAATTTGCACAATACCAGATGAGAAGCTTTCACACAATCCCCTTGCCAAGATCCATTTAATAAATGCAGTGATCTCCATCTGGCCATTTTATACCATGGCAGATGCTTCTAAGCAATTGCTTTTTGTAGTTCCCCTTTACAAACTTACACCAAACTACTGTAACTACAGCAGCTGTAATTTATACATTCTATTTTTCCAAAGCAAGTCTGCAGATAAACATTTAATTCAGATTAACTTTTTCCAGTCCTTGTCCAGTTTAGTTTAGTGTATTCAAAAACTACATGATTATGGAATCAAATAGAACACACAAACTTAGCCCAAAATAAGAAAATGAGTGAATAATAATTGAACAGGTTAGTAAAAGTTTTTAAGAGGAAAATTACAAGCTTTTCAGACAGTGAGGATATTGAGAATAGCAAAACCAGACACTGCTTGAAAATATCAACCTATCAACTCTTCCTCAGAACTGAAAATTATAATTACACTTGTAGGAAACAGAATTGTTTGAGCATCATTCTCCTTCTCCTATCAGTTTACAATACCAGATACAGATTTATTGGAGATTAGGGGATAAGAAGAGTAAAGGAGAAATTAAGGAGAAAGTGGATGAAATTCAGTATATTTTTAATATCAATAACTTAACTGCAGGCTGAAAGCTCATAGTAGACAACAAACAGCGAACATGTAAGAAATAATTATAGCAGTGAAAGTAAAATGCAGTATAAAAATAGGCAACATGTGGTTCTCCACATAATAGCGTTGTTGTTGAAAAGAAGCAAAATGCCTCAGAAGAGCATTTCCCCTCAATGGACTTGAATTCAAACTTTCAGAATACACAGATCCCAGCTGCAGACCTGATCCAGCCAGAAAAATGAAATTAATCATTGCAGTAATAACTACCATAATCTCCTTTACAGAGTTTATGAAGTTCCAAAAACTGGGGTCTGATAATATTTTAAATAATGCTATTTTTAAAACTTCTGCTTCACTTGCATTAACCAATGGCTTGCCTTTTCCTTACTCAACCCTATAGCTGAGATTGTTTCCAGTCTTTCAATCATCTCATAAACAAAACCTAATTATTTATACTCTCATTAGGAGTTGTACCTCTGACATCCTGGTCCCACCATTTCACACCCAGACCTGTGGCAGCCAGGCTGTTTCTGTGGCCACAGAGGTGTAGGAAGGCAGGGGATGGATGGCTGGCTGTGCACAGGGAATGTCCCCCAACACAGGGACAGAGGCAACAAAAAAGGGCACACACAAACCCAGGAAATAGGTGAAAGGAGCAATCCAAGCCTAACCATAGTTAATGTGTGCTTTCACAGAGTTTTCTGAGCCTGTGTGAGTTCAAGAAGCATTTGGACAATGCTCTCAGGCACATGGTGTGATTCCTGGGTATTCTGTGTAGGGCGAGGAGCTGAACTTGATGGTCCTCATAGGGACAGTCCAACTCAGCATATTCTGTGATTCTGTGATTTCTTACTCAAAGCATATATTAATTTTAAAACACAGTCAAAAGAAAGCCTATACTTCACTGAATTAAGTTTGTAATACATAAAACAAGACTTTGTAACACTGTTCCCCAAGTTTTCTGTGAAAGGTCCTTCCACAATCACGGAAAGAATTAGACCCATCAGAGGGGATCCAAACCAACCAGCAAGCAATGAGACTGCCTTCTTGTGTAGCCAGGATGAGTTCTGGGAAAGAAAACCTCCCCACACATGGGTTGCATAATAAAATCCATTCAAAGGAAAGGAATTCCTAGCAACTGATGGCATTAAGACTCAGACATTTGGAAAACAGTGTAAGGAGATGCAAATGGATCCATCTCCTTTTAGAACACCTCTATCTCTCCTCCAACGCTCTTGCTGAGGACAAGGCATGACCAGGAGGGCTATGTCAGGACTCTGTGCAGGCTGTGAGCATGAAAGCACAAGTTGTGTTGAGAAATCAACAGTGTGTGACTGTCACACCCTGAGGAGCAGGAGGTGCAGCAGGTGAAGGCAGAGGTGACTGCTGGTCAGAGAACAGCACATGCTCCTTTTACACAGGCTCAGTTTTCTGTCTGACACCAGCTTTGGTAAATTCTCCCAGAAGCTGCCCCAACTCAAATTCCAGGACACATCAGTAATGTCCTGCATTTGATGCAGCCAAGGTCCCTTGGAGGCCTGCCCTGAAGTTACTCCACATGTTATCTATCTAGTTTCATAACCTGGAGGAGAAACAGCACTACTTTATCCGTGGCTAATCAAACAAACTCGTTCCAGAAGTGGTGGTCACCAGAAATAGACCTAGTGGGGAACAGCCAATGCTTCCTGTCTGATCAACAAACCTGTGAAAGGGGGAAATTAAAAGATGCAGGTATAACCATCTGCAGGGTTCTGAAGAAGGCACTTTTATTCCCCCTCAGTCCCATTTTAGGAAGACAAGCCTCTGTGAGGACTCAGCTATACTCCCTAAAAATCATAAAATATACATGATATTCTCCAAAAAGCTTAGCAGGAGTGTTCAGTCAGACTTCTCCCAGACCAAAGCCAGCCATCCTCCTTTGGCAGACTGAAAATGCTGAACACATGCATGAAAAGTCTTCCCTCCAAGTCAGCACACTGCAGCTCCAGATAGCACATGAGCCTTGTCCAGATGTATGAAAAAAATTAAGTATTTGACACAACAACATCATACTTCTGCATCCTAAAGTGCTTTATAAAAACTCTACTTTTATACATGTTTTTTTCAGCAGAGCTTAGATATAAACTGTACTGCACCAGGACAATATACACACTAATTTGGGACTGGTTTCCAACAGGCCATGAAATTACTAGAAGTACTATCACTCATCTCAAAGAAATTGACATCTCCATCACAAAACATGAAAAGTCTCTAGGCAAAAATTTTACTGAACCTTGAAGGTTTCATGGGCAAACATGCAGCCCTTGTAACACAGGCCAGTTACAGGTATTTAAAGCTGAACCCAGGCTCTCTCAGCCCCGCAGCAGCACTCTGCCTCTCCCAGTAGCTCTTGGACTAGATCAGGTTCCAGCAGCTCTGAGCTTTTCAGATTGCAACATGGTGGCTAAGAAAATGCCAAAAAAATACACATACACCCTTTGCTGAAGTGAAATCATGTCATGAATATGAAGGTCTAGCTGATGTGCTACCCACTCAAAATGGCAAGAACAAAAATGCTAATAGCTAGTAATCATTTTAAACAATACATTTTTAGATTAGATCCAAACTAATTTCTCTAATTGGAGGAGAGAGGGGCTCTCTGAAAGGAGAGAATCCATTTGAATCTCATCCTCTTTTCTAGAAGTCGGGGTTTGCCCCATATATTTAATCAACATTTTGGCTAGGCTGCTCTTCCCCAGACAAGTTTAATGTTTTCCTACCACTCAGATGCATTTATCACCTAAGATAGCATCTGAGTTTTACAGCAGAATGTTGCAACATCACTGAGGTCACAGCTGATGGAAAACCCTGCTTGTTCAGTGAAGATCTCTGTGCTGGAGAGTGTAAGTCCAGAAATGTATTTTAATTCTAAGTTTAAAGAATTTTAAAAATGCAGAGGTTATTCTGATAAAGCTGCTTCACAAGAATAACTTGTTTACCTTCATTCACCAATCTCTTTTCTTTTCAAAGCAGACCTCAAGATTAAAGGAAGAGTAAAGTAAAATACAGTTTGGAGGGAGTAGGTTTTACTAGGCCTTTTCCCTAAGATCTAAGGAAAAATTAGAAAAAAAAATCTCAACACAGTAAGTTTAGTAATTTACTTTCCTCAGAGATACTGACAGAGACCAGCCACCTCTGCTGTAACTTCTGTGTTATTTGAAGCTTAGAGTGCCATGAAAATGGAATTTAGAAACTGTTCTGATAGTGCAGTGACAGCCACTACAAATATACTTTAATTATTCTGATTGTTAAACTTTGAATTTTACAATGTTGTCTACTTGCTGCTGTCATTATTAGCCCATCTGAACTGATTTTATACCCCTTTGTTAGAAATTTATTAACTCATCCATCTGTCATTGCAAATTGTCCCTGTGCTTTTTGAGAATTCTGCAGCATGGCCATTCTATAATTTTCAATACACAGTTACATTTTGGTTTGAGCATTTAACATGAACTTACTTTTCCTATTTTACTGGGACACTCATAAAGCTTTTATCATATTCAGCTAAACACAGCTTGATGTCTAAAAAACTGGATCAGTCTAAAAAACTGGGGCTAGCACATCTTTTAACAGCACACAATAGGAAATATTTGGAAGAAAGGGACAAACCTCCTTAGAGAAGCAAGGTATGATCAGCCATAAGATGGCATTAAGCTATCATCATAACAAATAAACCAAGTTTTTTCTCCCATTGAGATAGCCTAACAAGGTCTGCAGTAGCCAAGGCTCAGAGCAGCCCACACTGAACAGGAGGGCACTGTCACTCTATCTTCAGTTAAACAAGGCTGGAAATTCACTTATCTCCTTTGCAGCACCAGTCATGGCTCCAAAGGCAGAAGGATGAGGAAGACTAGAAAGCCTGTTGACTACAGAGGTAGTGGAAAAGAAAAGGAATAATCCAGCCATGAAGCTGCAGCAGTGACTTCACCACAGCCCCAAGTCCTGATCCTTCCTGCAGCTCCTCTCCTGCTGAGTGACCCACAGCCCCAGGCAGGGCTCTTCCCCAGCACTGGGCTCTGACCATGAATACCAGCAACCTTTCAATCTCCACTCTCTTGCCCATCTCTGTCCTACCTACAAGGAGCTCGTTTCCCATGACACAGACTACATCCCCAGAAGATAAGAGGTAAGATTTTCCTATGTGAAAACCCTACAAGTTGTCATCTTGCTGAAAATATGCCCCTTTCTTCATTCCCAGACACAATTCAATTAAAAATAAATAAATAAAAAAAAGGGCAACAATCTACTACATTTCACATTTCTGGCCTGTTTTTTCTTTTAAAAAAATTTAAAAGTATATAGTGCAGCTTTCAGGATTGGAGAATACTGTCACTATGACTGTCAGATACATGCACAGTACTATATCCAAGTATTAGTCTATTTGAGGCTGTATCAGGAAACTACATGATAATTAATTGGCCACAATGTGGAGTTTTGAAACAGAGGTTGGGTCATGTTACAAGGAGGAAAGCTGAGTTAGTTACTGCTCCTGAGAGCTCTTAAGTCAGTAGGAGACTTTAGATCCTTATTCCTATAACATAAAATTGATTTCCCACAAGTTGTACACGAAGACTGTTCTGTGAAATTGGCAGACAGTATTTACATGTTACACTGATATTTTCCAGATGTAGATTTTGATATTTCCAAGTAAAAAAACCAAAACCTAGCTAGTTTAGGAGATCCTCAAAGTAAACCTCAGTGTCGTTTATTTTCTATCATCATATTCCTTTTGGCAATGCTGACTTGAACTCATAAACAATAGGGCTGTAGCCCAGAGAATGCAGCAGGCCCCCAACCACAACTGAAAGCAAGAGGAGTGGAGGACGCTGAGCACCTGGCAAGGAAGTCCTTCATTAGCACCACTTGGAAAGTCTTACATGAGATCACTCACTCCTGGCTCTTAACAAAGAATATGAGGTGGTCCAGAGCAGAAAATGCACCCAAATCAAACACATGTGTTGGCATATACCTTTACCCTGCTGGTTTTAATAAAAAGGCAAATAATTTGCATTGCAGTTGACACAGTCATGATATACAGAGTAACCCCACACCACTTCAGGAGGCTGCAGACATCTGCCCTCCTTGTTCTTTAGCCCAAGTTTTATGTTCTTCATCCTACATGCTTTACACCTGTGTGCCCTCTGTTCCCTTTGGCACACATGGGCACTCCATGGCTCATTGCTTTCAACCCTGTTCACCTGCTTCTCTCAGCTCTGCCCACTGGGGATGAGGCTTGGCCACAGCCCCACCCCCAGTCACCACAAACTGTGTGCCTATAAATTTATTCTTAAAACCATTCTAGAATTCTCCCGTATTTTGGGTATAATTGACTACTTTTGTTTGGTTGTAGGGATTAGAACCATGATAAAAACCTGTACCTAGGTCCTAAAAAACCCACAGTTGATTTGGCATGACTGTGCTTTTAAAGGAAATGGCACTGCTTATGCTCCTATGCAAATAAGAGCAAGAAATAAAGAATCTTTTGCAGAGTCATTCTTTGCATAAATGAAATGACCCTTTCTTTTTTAAAAAAGAGAAGAATAATTTGAAAGGAAGAAGCAGTTTGAAGTAAACCATAAACAAACAATGTCTAGAATTTCTTCCTCATAATCAGTTTGTAATTGAAAGCTTTACAAACAGGACAGGCTGCCTGTATTTTGAAGAAAATGCCAACTTCTCTTTAGCGAATGGCATATAATTCAGTGAAAGAAAATACCTTTGACAGTCTCAGATGCTTTCCTCTATCACTTCATCTTTGGCTGCATTTTATTTGCATTGAGTAACCACTTTCCATCCATTTGCTGAGGCCTTTTATTTCTCCTTTCACTCAGAGCTCAAATTCCCTGCCAGGAATGCAGCACACCACTCAAGTTATACACCAGTTTAAGTGTCCAGTGCTCAGTTCTAACGGGAAAGTCCCACCATTCATTGAACTTAATGCACATATGTTGTATAAAAAAAAAAAAGTTTCCGTTTCTTCCAGGCTAACAAAACTTACATGATTCTAAAATCCTGGAACAGAAAGAAAGAATGCTGTAATTGCTTACAGCTTTAAAAAACACTTAATCTGAAGTATTTGTAATTAAAAACACTTCTCACTGGCCAGGATTTTTTAAGGAAAAAAAAAGTAATTTTTTTTCACTTACATTTTCTATGAGAATATAAAGGACAAAACACAGTCACTCTAGTTGCAATTTTGTCTCCCTCAAACCTTCAATACAACCATTCTACTGTGCCACATTTCTGTTTTCTACTGTAACCACTATTGTCACACGGATAATAAAACAGTATTACTTGAAGTAATGGGGTAATTTTTTCAAGATGCTGCTTATTTGGACCATCAGACTGAAGTAAGACCAGTTCCTCTATATGGTATGTGGTTACTGGTTCTGTGCACAGAACTTTTGGTCTGTTAAAGCTTCAGTACATCACTAAAAAATGCCATCTTAAAGATCCCAGCAGAGGCACCACACTCCCTTCAAAAGGGTGTGTTTGGTTTGCATGTGGTTTGGAGTTTTTTTGAAAGAAAATTACCAATAATCAAATGTACCCTATTCCAATTCCAATCAGGAATACTGTTGGCATAGTATTGTTGAATCCAGTCTGGGAAGTTACTTTTCATAAAAATACTTTATTTACCATTGCCGTACTCACTCAGTTGGCATCTATTGCATCAACTGCTGCAAAAGCAATAATAAAGCAAGACTCTCACCATCATCATCATCTTGGAAATTTCTATACTGCTTCATCAATTTACTATGAAGAGCTAGCAACAGGCCTACCTAAGAGTCAGCTAAATATTGAACATCCCAGAAACAGCAGACAAAACAGATTAAATTCTGAAGACTATGTAAGGATGATTAAAAAAAACAGAATAGTACTTATCAACTCTTATGTCATGAAAGAAAATAATTACCAGATCTATAAACTGATCTTAACTGTAGGAGCAAGGACACACCGTATTCACTTGGTCTCTTCCACAGAAAGAGTACACAGGAAACAGAGTAAATAACTGGTTTATAAGAATTCTTCACATTACACTGAAGTAAAAAAAGTGGAAGAGATGAGAAGAGTAGAGCAGTTTTGTGTGTCAGTTGTGCTGCTGGACAGCTGTGATTCATCCAGACCCTCCAGGCTATTTACTGAGCAATCCATTAACCACTGCTAATTTTCTTCTCGAAAGTCCCTTATTTCCTTATATAAAACAGGAAGGCAATTGTTCTTCTCACTGGAAAGTCTAACACACACACAGCACTTGGCTCTGTTGGTGTTTTACTTACATGACCCACATGCTCTGACACTACTGTCACAGCAGAGCTCCACCAGCCCCACACCAGGAGCTCCCTGGCTCTTTCCACCCTTGCACCCGCAGCGTTCCCCTCTCAGCCATCCCAGCAGGGCCTTTTCCGGCCCCAGAAGGGAGAATTACTGCAAATGAGATCACAGCAGCACAGCCACAGAGCCATGCCAGGACTCCTGGCTGCTGGGACATCTCGGGCTAGGCTGGATGTTTCACATTTCAGAACTGTGGGCACTCAACTCAGCTGGCCAGATGTTCCATGATTCTTTTGGATAAGGTCCCCAGTCAAACCTAGACAGCCAAAAAGAAGAAACCTTTTCTTTCCTTTGCTCTTCCTTTTTTATTCTTTAATAAGTAAAATGTCCTTTAACTGTGTATCCCTTTTCCTAACTGGCTTTCTAATTAAGAAGATAGCTAATTGTAGTGCATATAAACTGTGGGTGAAAGCATCTCATCTATTTTAACCAACTTGCTCCTCATATTCCTGCTCTGGAAATCTTAGTCAACCTTAGTCTTGTTGTTGATTATCTGGGCACATTCCTGTGCCCAGAAAGAGGTTTCAGCCACTTCATCCTGCATGCTTTTCTTTTATTTATTTTGATTCAGCTGTTCTCCCATCCTGCAATAAACTGTTGTGAAGCACTGATGGCACAGATGTGAATGGTGTGGAGTGAGCAGTGTTCTTGCAGGGCAGTGCCCACCCTGGTGAGCCTTTGCAGCCCCAGTGGTCCTGCAGGTGCAGGTTTTGTGCCTCCCTGAGCCCTAACGCTTTGAGCCAGCTGCTCAACCATCACAGGATACATTTATCCAGCTGTGTGCTGGACATTGAGACCAGAAAGATCCTGTGAGAGACATTATTGAAAGCTTTACTTAACAGTGGACACATAGATCCAGCTGAGAATTCACACTGTTAGTTCATTATTTTGCATTCAATCTTTAGAACATGTGATTTAAACATCAGTAGCAGGAGTTAGCTGAGAGCATTGGAAGGAAATCAGCAGTGTAGGTAACAACATTTGTTGTAGGAAAACAGAACAACACAGACACAAGCATTTTATGCTGGATATTACTGTAATTTAGCTTTTCTTTACTTCAGTTAGCTTTACTGGAAGGAACCCTGGACTTCATTCTGGTTAAACATCTGTTGTATCATAATTCTCTCCTTGCTAGGTGACAACAGGAGGTGAGCTACACACCGAGGTTGCAGACTCCAAAAAGTTAAGAAATGCCGGATTCAAGGTTGCCTAATACAGCTTCTGTATTGTGATACATGCTGTAAATATGCAACTGCATTTTTTTCCCCAGACCTCATGCACATCACAGCACGGATAGTTCTTCTGTCAGAATTTCTTCAATATTATTTTTATACATATTTTTTCCAATATCCAACCTCATGACTTTACTCAGTTACAATGCCTTCAAATATTTCATTAAATAACCTTTACTGGACTCTAAAAAGCGATGTCATTTTACAAAGACAGACACATTAAGAAAAAGGAAACATTAAACAACAAGAGACAGACCTGCAAAGCAATTTCACTCATTTAAATAAATAGGAATTGAAGAAAGTAAAGTAGGCAACTCAGAATTATAGAAAGAAAATATATATTAAAGAACAACAATGAAAACTTCAGAGAATTTGGGGACTTCTTTAAAGTTAAAAACTATGCTGTTACTTAAGGTGTTTTATTCTAGCACATTTCTGGAAAATAACCCATGTTATCTTGTCTTTAAAAGAGACACATAAGAGCTGCCTACCCAGTGCAATTCAGAGCTCAGGGTAACATCAATAACTCTGCCTCTGGCCTGCTGCTGAGCCCTGCTTCCTCTGCATTTTGTGAGATAAAAGACAATTCTGAAGCATCAGGCAGGTTTCACAAGTGTTTTTCATGCAGCCCAAATGGACCTGTGACAGAATAGGAACCACGCTGCCTTTGAGTTGGGAATTGTCTTTCTTTTTACCAATGCTCAGTGTAGCCATATCTTGAAGAGTGTTTTGTACCTTCAACATGTAAATCACAGTAGCCTTTCAAGAGACAGCCCAATTAGGCAGGAAGAGAATCAATATTAGCATTTGTTGATCCAATGCTTCCAGCTGAGAGCAGCCCAGCTGGTCAAACACCACAGGAAGTTGAGCCAGTGAGTGAGGATGAAGCAGCAAGGCATTTGCCTCCTGAAAATGCACATTAGACCCTGTCTCCATCCATCATTTTGAGATCCATCTTCTTTCCACTTAAAAAAAGCTTAGCAGAAGCAATTAAATACTATTACATTGAACATTTAGGGTGAAAAAGAACCCTACAGAAAGTTATGCCACCTGCTGAGATCTGATCTTTTTTACTGGTCATGGAGGGTGAAGCAATGAAAGAAGTTTGTCTTCTCTGGAAGGTAAACAAATTATTTGCCTTTTACAGCAGATGCTGCAAAGGTAAATATATATGCAGTTTTGCTTTCAGTTCTAAAACCTTTATATCTTATCAACAAATCAAGCAAGAAAATGTAACCTGGAAAATAACTTGGATGCATAGAATACAGCAATTTGTGGGCAAGTTCTTCTTTTGTAGGAATAAATCAGAGGTTGTTTTGCTGTTGCAGTACTGAATGCATGGGAAAAAATGAGAAGAAATCTTCTTGTAGTGAGTCAGCCCATCCACCATGTCCCTTTCTTTGCTCTTCAGGTAAGTAAAGTGTGTTTGCACACCTGACTAAATAGGAAGCTCTGATTTATTGACTTCATTGCTATCTGAATATATAGCACCATTAGAAGAGGAAACTAAGACAGTTATCAAAAGAAGAGCTATAATAAGACCAAGGAAGTTGCAGTGATATAAACAGGGCCATTTTCTTTAGCCTAGCAATTTTTGTGCTGTACTTAAAGGATGTGACACTATGGTTCAGTATCATTGCCAAATTGGAATGATTACGCCTGTGAATCACCCCTTTCAAAACATAATTCTTACTTACCTTGAAATGGAAAGAATGGAAAATCTAAACAAATAAAGGCATGTGGTTTCCTGGTGTTTGCCCCATAATATAAAGTGCATTGGTAAGCAAAGGCATGGCAAATTACAGGACCACAGAATTTAACCCTGAGTCAAATTTCAAACAGGTGTGGAGGGTGCAGTCTGCCAGCTGTAACCACTTAGGATGACAAACATTCCTAACAAAAGGCTTCCAAAATCACAACCTGATTAACAATTAACAATCCTATTAACAATTCTACCAATTTGCATGTTGTGGCATTCTACATGGATTACAAGCACATAGGCAGAAGATGAGGTAGTCACTGTGAGCAGGTTAGAGTATCTGCTCACTTTGTGCCAGGTATAGAAGGAAAAAAACCCCAAAAAACTACACAACAACAGCAGGGTTCATAAGAAATGAGACAGCAAGAAAGAAATAGCTTTATTGGAGGAGAAATAAAGAGAACTCCCTCTAAGTGTGAAATGCCTGGCAGCAATGTGTCCTGCACGCTGACACGTCTAATTCGGAAAGTTTAGGAAAATACAAATGAGTGAGAATCATTAGTATTAAATATTAGTTCCTAAGGCAACATGGAATAATGCTGATCTTTCAGAATTGCAGAGTATCAACTCAAATGCATTTCTAGTAATTATATATATTTTAGACATTAATTAGCCCATTCTAAATACATTTCTCCAATTAAACAGTCCTTAACATTTATTTAGCATAACCATCTCTGTTCCAAATTTGCCATGGTGTCCTCTATTTTGAGGAAGTTTCTATAGTGTCACTTCCATTTGGGCTCTGCAATAGCACAGCTTTATTTTAGTATCCACCCAGTCTCTATATTCCAATAGAGAAACCAAGCAGAGAGGAGCACCAATGCACTAAGGAAGGGGGAAATACTGTGCACATCTGCATTCTGCCAGATAACCCACAGCAGCAGCAACCTGTTCTTTCCCTCTGAGTTTGCAGTCAGGAAGAGCTCACAGACCAGCAGTTAACTTTATTCACAAATCAGCTGTATGAAGCCTCATTTATATTGCCTCAAATCAAAAGCACAACAGTCCCACTGCTGAAAA
This sequence comes from Passer domesticus, assembly GCF_036417665.1. NCBI lineage: Eukaryota > Metazoa > Chordata > Aves > Passeriformes > Passeridae > Passer > Passer domesticus. The sequence goes on from NC_087480.1 coordinate 50,759,958, forward strand.
TTTTGAGATTCAAAAATAAAACTAGTAATTGCCTTTTTCATTACTGCCACATGCTGGCTCAAGATACATGAGCAACATTAAACACATTAACAGCTCTTAGTCTGATTAACTTACTCAAGGCAACAAAACCTAAGGAGTTATGGCCACCATTCCTTCTAGGATAAAGCTAGAGTTTCAAAAGGGGACTTGAGAGCTCTATGTTAGATTGATATAGTTTGGGTCTGCTAGAGAATTAATCCTTTCATGCAATGTTAGTGCACAGACCAACCACTGAACAATTTCTTTTGCACAATAAAAGGATAAGACTGGATCGTTTCAATCCTCCAGTGTGACCCCTGGAATAAATTGTGCTATAAGACTTATGTATTCATCTTGTTTGAATTGGAGCATTTCCTTCCAAAAAGCATCCAGTTCAGATTTTAGAATGCCCAATAAGGGGAAATATATTACAATCTTTATTAAATCATTCCACTGGCAAATCACTCACACTGTTCAAGATGTGCCTGCTTCGAATCTAAACTGCCTAGTCTTAAATTTAATAGCATGGATCCCATTTTACCTCTTTCAGCCAGACAGGAGAGCTGCTGTTATCAAATCTATGCTGCACATAAGGGCAAGCTGCTCCTTTATCTTCTCTTTAATAAACTTTGCTGAATCCTGCTGCAGAGAAAGGTTTCCAAATCTCAGAGTTTCTCTCTTATACCTCCCCAGCTAAAAAACTTCCAGATCTGAATGTGGTATTCTGGTAACCATTGTACCATGGTAATTACAGCTTGAACAATTTCCTACTCCTTTGTTCAGGCAGGAAAGGAATCACCTTCATAATGTTGCACTGGGAGCTCCCTCAACCCCAGAGCCCTTTTCTGAGTCATTGCTTCCCAAAACAGCTTTCCCTCACAGAGAAACCCTTCCCTGTTCAGTTCCCAGCAGCACGGGTTTAGCTCCAGCCGTACCAAATAATGCCAGCCACGGGTTTATATACAAAATCACAAATGGGATGGGACTGCTGGGGAACATGTCTTGAGCTGTTTTATTTCCAGCATCAGACTCACGACATGGTTATGACAGCTGTGCAGCCCCAGCACATCAGCCCAGGCTGGGGGCACAGCCCACGCTGGGCTGGGCAGAAGCTGCTCAGCCATGCAGGCAGGGACACAACCATGCCACCAGACACTCACATGGCTGCAGGAAACACAATTCCCAGTCCTTCCCTCATGCTTTGGTGCAACCCCAGCAGAAGGGAAAGTTCAGAAGGCTCTCATGAGCACACAAGTGCAATTCAAACAATATTTAGTACCATTCTGGTACCTTATACAATGCTTCCTGAGCAGAATTGGTTGTCCTCACATTGTTGTTCTGATATGAGGTGATTTGGAATCTGCTGCAAAGCGTTTACTGAAGATAGAGCTGATAGAAATAGGTAACTCAAGCATGAGCTCAGCAAGCTTTTCCTCAATTACAATCTTAAAAATCTACTAGTTAATGAAAATGCATTTCTGCAAGTACGGGAAAAATGATGGGAGTGAGAAAAAGAATTTGGAAAGAAAATGCAGCATCTGCAGTAGAGACTGGTTGGCATTTGGCATTTTTGTTAATTACTTACTAAATCTCAATTTATTTCAGATTTAAATGTATTCTGCCTAATGAATCAGCACATAGTCCTGATATATTTATGAAATAGACAAATATCTAGTCCTTCCATTCAATTAAAGGCCAGTATATTTGTTATTATAGGTAAAGCTGCACTGCATGTTAATGTATTTATATGTAGTTTGGTGTACTAACTTTTATTTTAAAAAATAAGAGAAAAAAGATTTATTGTTGTTAAATATTTAGGAAGGATATGTAAAATGGGCTTAAGAAGTAATTGGAAATTTCTGCAGAATAAAAATGTCTGGAACATGAAGAGACTCTCAGTCTCCACTACCATTTAAATTAGCTTTTATGTATTCATTGTTTTGTAGATATCCACATCATGATTTTAAGACCTGACAAACACTGAGACATAAGCCACTCTTTATGAGTAATGGAAATCATTCTGTGGAAGAGAAATACTCCTCCAATAATCATTTTAATGGTCTTTAATTTCTTTAAGTATTGCTCCTGAGAGAAAATATTTTAAATATTTTAAAATATTTTAAATCCTTATTCTTTCAAATAATGTCCAGCTTTTACATATATAGTCTTGGGCTAAAACATAACAGGGATATACATATTTGTGAGTATTCCCTCTGAGGACAGAGGGTGATATCTACAGTAAACAGAACAGCTTGGCCTTGAAATGGTCACATAAAAATGTACATCAGGACATTCATCCTCCCACAAAAGAGCTCCAGCCTGCCAGGAGCTGTGCAGCTGCTGAGCAGCCCTGCACCAGCATGCTGCTCTCCAGGACACATCCCTCCATGGCACAGCACCATTCTGCCCCTCCTGTTTTCCTCAGTGCCAGGAGAAACAGAGGGGAACATTCAAGAGAGGCATCAGTCACTTTTCCCTGGTATAATAGCACAGGCAAAGATATAAACCCCATTGTGTCTGAGAGAGGTATTGACTGATGACTGCAGTCTGAACTTCAGATAAACTGTTGTTTAACCACACCAGAATTAAGAGCTTCCTCTACAGATCACTTTGCTGTTTTCCTTCCTTTCCCTGTCCTTCCATTTATATTTGGATTGTGTGGGGCATGCATCTTATCTTGTTTTACTTACACATGGCCAAGAACAAAGGCCTAGTATAAGCACCACAGATGTAGGCAAAAACACTCCACTCACATGTTCTGTTAAAAGGAGCTGTAATTATACTTCTGGGATACAGGAACACAGATACATAAATGTAAGTACCAAAACAGCAGAAGCCCTATTACCTTTAAACCATGAGATTTATATCAGCTTACATGGGAAGATCAAACTGGGGAAGATTTTTCTCATAACAGAAAGAGCTCCTTGAGAGTTCATGTTTAGGTCAAGAAATGGCACTTCTCTTGTTTGAGATATTTTTCCAGCTTAAGAATATTCACCCACTGGAGCACTTTACCTGGCAACATAATAGAGCCTGCATCTCCTGAAGCCCTTTATGTTCCTACCCACACACTTCAGAGGTATGCTAAGATCTCAGACAGAAGTTAGGAGATTGATGTGGAAATTACCAGACCAGTAATAACACCTTCATAGGTGTAATGCAAGAGGTTAAAATTGCCCAGCTTTCAGAAATGACTGACAGTGATTAGATTGCTCTGACTGCACCTCTATTGCAATGAAGTGATTTGCTGTTCTCTGGCTGAAGGAGTGCCCAACTCCCTGTACAACAGAATATCTTCAGCTATCAAACTGAATCAAAGGGGGTAAGAAAAGGTTCCATTTGGACAAGTCAGATTTTTCAGCTTAAAGAAAAACTCCAACATTTATTAGACCAGATTTCTCAAAAGAATAAATCTAGCTGACCCATAGATATCTCAGCTATTATCATTTCAGACAGGGTGCACTCCACCACTTAAGCATGTTTCAGATATCCTTCCAAATAGGCATTGCCTCTCAAGAATACAGGGAATTTCACTGAGTGTACACATTAGTAACATGCATGCATCTTAAACATTCTGCTGCCTTAACATTTATAATCCCTTTAAAATCTATTTCACTTTCATAGTTGTAGAAATATGTTAATAATTTAGCAGTAAAAATTCATGTTTTATCTGTGTATAGTAAAAGTTGCTTTGCCTCTGATTCCTCCTGCTTGCCTCTGTGAGATTGTTACTAGACTGTTCACTCCCTCGCTGCCTGTGTAGAATAATGAGTGTATAACAAGATTTCCCATAGAACAGGACCTTAGAGTGTAACCTCATGCTTTTAGGCCACACAACAGCCAAAACCACGTTATTTGGAACTCTCATTATGAATAAAAATTTTAAAAGTACTCCAAAAGATCTGTGTAGATTGTGCAGATTAACCTAGTAGAGAAGACTTGACAATTTTATTTTCTTCAGAAAAACAGATGTCATTGGCTTCTCAGTTTCATGAGCCATGCTGAAAACAGATTCAGGCAAAGAGATAAAAAATTTTATTCTTGTGAGGATGAGTTCCCAAAGAATAAGTTAATCCACAGAGAAACTACAAGTAGGACTGATCTGAAGGAAAAGCAAGAAAGTGCAAACGAAGACACTGGAAAACAGTGATGCTTCTTGCACTGAGCCTATAGCTCAGGGGAAACATTCACACAGGGGCATACCTTATTTTAGCCATTTTTGTACTTTTTCACACAGGCTGGTTGAAGAATGGAGAAAGTCTTCTTTTTTTAACTTTTTTTATTTCCTTTTAATAATACTTTTTTATTTCTTTGCTCTGCCTGGAAGCAAGACAGACATTCTACTGCAAATAAAAGGACATAAAAAAAATTTAAAAAGAGAGGTGAGATCTCAGATCAAGGTTAAAATAAATGAGGAGAGTGGAGTCAGTGGAAAGACCAGCCAAGTGATAACTGCAGATCAGCTCTAATGAGCAGAGATTTTTTCCTGCAGGGTATGAGTTGCTCTGTGAGTCAAAGGAATATTTTTAAGTGACAAATAAAATGCCACAGAGGAATTAATTGTTGCATTGTTAACTACTGATTAGTCATACATATCACAATATGTGTCTGAGTGATGTCATCTTTTAAACTCCCATCCCACATGAACATAATGGGGAGATAATTGCAAGAAGCTGGTTGGAATTAATCCAAGGGAAGAAGCAGGAAGCAGAAACTGCTGAAAAGCTTGTTTTAATCTTGAAAAGAGAAGTGTGATTCCAAATTTTCCAGGAGAAATCCTTCCCTGCCTCTCCATGGACTCGGACAAAGCAGAACTCATGTCTTTGTCCCCACATGCTTGTAAGCAAATATCAGACCTTTTTTCTTGTAAATCCTACCAAGAGTTGATCATACACATTGCTTTGTCTATACTCAGCTAGTCCTTGCCTAGATGAGATGCTTTTCAGGACAGATGCTTGAGAGTAGATTTAGGTACTTCCTCAGACAGTGAAAACCTAGTATGAAAACCCAGGTTTTTTAACTGCAGTCAATAAAGAACCCTTTTTCTAGACAAACGAAACACATTCCTGTTCATAAACTGAAGCGTGTAAATAGAAATATTTTTTTCTCCTTACTTAACCCTCACAGCAATCATGACCTCCTTATAAATCATTCACACTAACGGGCTGTAGAAAATAAACTTCTTAAATTAATGAAATCTGTGCTCTCTGTCCACTTCAATGTATCACAGGACTTGTTTTCTATCTACCACAGTGAGAGTATCAGATAGAAATAATTTCAGGTTGCTTTTTAAGGTTTTTGAGCCAATTGCCCTGGACTCTAAAGAACTTTCTGTGATGATTTTGAGGGTAATGTTTTGACAACTGTTTATGATGGATGATGTTGAATTGCAACAATTCAACACTGAAAACACTTCTCTTACCTGCCTCCGTTTCTGTGTAAATTAGCAAACAGCAATTTGGTAAAGGGGAAAGGCCAGGAGTCTTGGGTATGAGATCATGGGAGGTAGAGTGGCATTGGGAAGAAAGATGGTGATCCTGCAAGTTTCACAGTCCAACTGGTTCAAGGTTATTCATTATTTTATTTAGGTGTTCTTACTAATAGAAGATTAAAATCCTTCTGCAGTGAAACAATTCAATAAAAGAGGTTTAATGCTATGAGTAAAATGAATGAATTATGCATGTAACACTACTTGTCTCATACTAATCCTAGTGAGCTTATTACCTCTTAGGCTTTATTACTGGCTCTGGATAAGGGAATGAAGATTTAGAGAACTTAAACTTCCACCTGCACTAGAAATGAAGTAAATAATATAGCAGGATGGTAATTTTGGTATTTTTTTTAAATCAGTCAACTTCTATGCTACAAAGTCAAGGTGACTTTTGCCATTGCATTTGTTATGGTGGAAATATTAACAGACATCAGGCAGTCTATTACTCCCACATAAGAAACAACATCTGCAAAAAGAGTATTATAAGACCTTTCTTTCAGACTCATAGACAGGAACATGAGGCCCCAGATACAAAATACAGCTGGAAAGAATGGAAGAATGAGCTGGAGTGCAAAGTCTGACAAAAGCTGAGCTGGCTGGAAAAGTGACTCCCTTATTGTTCAGTGTTGTTTGGCAAAGCTAACAGGCACAGAGAAGAATGTAAGCTGCAAGCAAACAAAACTGTCAAAGGCATCATTCTGACTTGGAGCAAAGATGAAGAAAATAAAGTAGTTTGGAAACAATGAGGGAAGCAAATGCCCCCAACTCTCAAACCATCAGAATAAACCAGGACTTCACTGGAATAAACACACTTCACTCATGCCATCAAAATTTCTTTTACAAATAACTCTGCAAAGCTGTAAATATGCATTTAGGACCTTTTGCGAGCATTAACCATGTTCTTACTAAACCAGGCACTGACTCCAGACTTGTTCATCAAGTCATAAAGCTGATATTTATGCATTGAAAATTGTCATCATTAAGAAGTGTTGCAAAGGGCTGATTATCACACATTCCACTTGCAAGTAATAAAGCAGCATGCTGGCAATTCCACTCTCATATTTCCAAATGCCATATTAAAAAAGGCATAATAATGATTTGCCACAAATCTTGAAAAATATTCTTTTCCCTATAAATACTATTGAGACAGGCTATTTTCTTGCATATGTATTAATGCATTTAATTGAAAACCCAAGGCAGCTGTTACACTGCTATTCATTTTATTATAATCATAAAAATAATGGATGTTCAACACAGAGCTGAATACAGATTAATGCCAAAGCTATTTACTAATCCCTTTTCCCCTGATCATTCAAGAGACTAACCACAAATTTGAAAGGCCAGAAATACAGAAGGAGAGCATTTTGTAGCAAGTTTAGCAGGGTACAAATCACAGGCATTTTTTTATTTACTAGGGGCTAGAAATCTAGACAATGGAGAAAATAATGTCCCAAGCAACAGTCTGCAGCATAACCCACAGACACCATTTTGTCTGCTCCCTTTCTTCATTCAAGCACAGCTAGAAGAGGAACAGAGCTTAGCTCTGCCCCCTCCTATGTCCTGGGCAACTCAGAGCCTACACCTAATTCTAGATGAAGACTAGAACTTCTCTCACCTGTTCCTGGGGACAGGATGAAACCTTGGCAGCCTCCTTCCTTACACTCAAAAGTTATAGTGATGGTTTTAAACATAGATAAAACATAGAAAAATTAGTGTAGCATACCAAATCCACACAAAAACCAGGATCCATTTTAACACCAAATGAAAAGTCCAGTAGCTGTGGATAGAAAGAGTTACTCTTGACTTCCAGCAGCAGTAGTAAGCTCTGCATTCCAGAGACATCTCCTCCCCTGACACAGCTTCCATACATTTGGCACACAAAAGAAAAGCAAGAAAAGCCATTTCCCTCTGCACCTGTGGAGCAGCAACATTCAAAACCACCTACTCTGAAGAGAGACCCCAGGAGGGCTTTGGCATTGCATTTCAGTCAAAAAGGCAAGCTCCTGCATTCCAGTTTTAAAAAATTCTCTACAATACTACCTGCCTTTTCTAAATCTGTCCACATTTAAATTCAAACTTTGAGAGTTCAAAACACCTGGCAATTACAGATAAAACAATTCTTGAGACCAAAAGGAACCTACTGGGGAATCACACCTTGTTTGCTGGTGCTCCAGCAACCATTTCATACAGTCTGTCTTCATAAAGGTTAAAGTTCTGCCCTAAAATCAGCCTGGGTTTTGCCCCCATACTCTTCCTGTGTACTGTTCCATCTGTGTTAGAAATCCTCCTCAGTGTTTCCAGACTGAAGGCAGCTTGTGGCCACACCTGTATTCTTGGCAGTACAGTTGGTTGGCTTGAAAAACTCCTCTCTCCAAGACTCTTGTCACCCTAACAAATTCTTTTTAGCTGTACCAAAGAACACAGGATCTTCACTTTGATGTTTAAAGAGTCTCATAATCATTTTATTAGGCCTTTTTTCCAAATCTGTCCAATGCTGAAACAACAGAGGAAGGCTGCACTGAGCACAGGGTTGAAAATAAAAAAGTCACTATTGCTCTGGGTTGAAACATTACCTCCCAGTTTCTCCTGGTCTTCCTTCCTGTCATGCACAGCAGTCACCTTTTCCCAGCTGCAGCCCTCAGGCGGGTTAGTCATTGAATGAATGAATCAAGGTATTTCTCATGTAGCATCTCTAGTTAAGAACTTCCCTCAGTCCCTAAAATTTGAAGTCATGGCCTTTCATTTTAAACTGTTAAACTATTAAAATACTATTAATCAAGTTTTAAAGGCAGTCTTGTTGGACAGTATTCCACTATTCTTTTTTGTCATGTCATCTTTCCCAGTTTGTGTCCTCAGTAATGTCATTAACATAAGCCTATTTTTTGTGCCATGTTCTGGGGGTTTTTTTGCCTCTTTAAAAAAGAAATCATCCCCCGGGTCAATTCTTGAGAAAGTCTTCTGGTAAATTCACTAGCTCAATAGTTTGACAATTAGCACAGCTCAAGAAAAGAGCTGGTTCTCTCACAGGCAATGTATTATCTGCCTTGGAGCTCATGAGCCAAACCACCAATCTGAGCTTCATGAACCTTGCCCTTGCAGCAATTCACTCTAACCAAGAACCCTGCCAAGGAAATTGCACATTCAGTTGGTAGCACAGAATTCTAAAAGACAAGTATTGTTAAAGCTATATTCAGTTATCCTTGATATTGAAAGGTATTAGCTTGTTCTTTACCAAAGGAGAAAGCAGTTATAGCATATTTATCTAGAGCTTCACCTCAATTCACAATGCTCCTGTTCCTGGAAAGAGGTCATACTTGGAACTCCCTTTCTTTTCTGGTTTGCTTTGTAGATAATGAAAACATATCAACTGTGAAACAACATGCAGTTTTAGTTTGTTGACATAGAAAGACAAGGTTAACCTCCACTTTTGTAGTCCTACAATTAGGATTTTTTCACTACCAAATTTGTACACGCTAATGGCAAACACCCATTGGGCATTTCAGGTATTGTTACCAACAGAGCTGAGATTTATGTCATTCTTTGATTGGTTTCTGTATCTGATGGTTAAAAATTCAACATAGAGATGCATGAAAAAGGCTTACTGGTTTCAAAACTTAAGCTCAGCAAGTAAAATTATCTTTTAAAATACTCATTGGAAACAAAATCCACATTGTAAAAATAAGAATGTTTGGAAAGTATGTGTGAAGGATTTTAAAAGAAATTTCAATACTGTGATGTGAATGCCTGGAGACTGTGACTTGCAATGGATTTACCATGCTTGCTTTCCCATTTCAAGCCAGAGAGGGTTTATATATATAAAGTACAAATTTGTGCCTTTACTGGAAGAGCTGTCAAGTGAAAGGATTACACAAATCGTTGTCAGGGCATCTGTGTTACAAGCACAACTTGTAACTCTAAGTCTGTCATTAAAAGCTTTTTCCACTAAACTAAGAGGTCTCCTCCCTCACTGTTCACCACTGTCTCCCTGTTAAAAGCACAAAGTAAGGATTTGGGAAAACTTAAAAATAAGTTTTTCAATATTTTTCATAAGCAAAAACTTGCATTATTAGATATTGTGGTGAAATATGTTTCTTCAGCTAGAACTCATCTAAAATTCCTTATTTCCTTCATATAGTTAATTAATGCAGTTCATGCTAAAAAAATTACAATAAAATATTTTATTATTCATCCCAAAAGAAGGCAATAATTTCTATACTACATCCATGAGCCCACATTCCTATCAAACATTAGCAGAGCAAGAGAGCTCCTTGGCAAACATGCCAAGAGCCATAGCAGCAGTTCTGCTGACCAGGACCACTGGGGCCAAGTACCCAAACTCCACACTGATGCTGTCAGGGATTTACATTGAACTGCCTCTAGTCTGACCTGCCAGACTTCATTTCAGAGAAAAGCAGACATTTCTTTCTCCCTGATTTTCCTCCTCTTTCAAATACTGTAGTAAAATCAGTTTACAACAACTTGAAAATCTGCATTAGTTCTCAGGGGACTGGGAGAACCCCACAAAATAATGATTCAGGTACAAAACCAACAGCTATATTTCTCTGAAAAAGATCAGACATCACAATGGAGATTTAGGTAAAGAAAACTGAAAAAGCAACAGCTTTGTAAACCTCTCTGTTTACAAACAGCAGAAGAGGAGAGATAAAGACAATATCAATATATCAGGAGATTGCTTCTGTTCAGTCTACAGACTCTCTGTTGTTGTATTTAGACACTGTGTTCTATTTAATGACAGTGCATGTTGCAATAGGTGAAAAAATATATTTCTGTACATTTATTCAGTCTCAATCCATGTTAGTTGTTAGTGCCTCAATCTCACACATTAAAAATACCTTTTCTGAGGACAAAGTCTGTACTGCAGGCTGCATTCTTTTTATTCAAAGTTGTTATTATGTACAAATATCATCATGAAACATTGAGGATTTTCTCTTTGACTTCCAAGTCTTTACATTTGTTCATATTTTCATAAACCAAATCAGAGATACTTTAATGCATAACAACATCTAAATGCAAAATGCCTTACAAACATATTGAGTCAGAGAATTGGACAGGAAAACAATACTAAAGATCAATTTCAGATGAAGTTCTTATTGCTAGAGTTGAGTTCTGAAATTCATGGCAAAGATGCCTTTCTTTCAAAAAGAGAAAGAGTCAAGGCCCTGATTTCTAATTGTTCTGAAATATCTCCTGGCAAAAAAAAAAAAAACTTGCAATATATCATCTTACCACAATACTCAGACTTTGGAAGAGACATTCTCAGAACTCTTTTTGTCAAAAACAGTATTTAATTTGAAAAGTAGCAGAAGTTCTCTTTAAAATGCAGGAAGAAAAATCTAACAAAATACTACAAATTAGCTTAATTTTAACATTAATATTGCACTTTCAAATTCACAAAAACCAAGGTTTTAAAAGCTTTATATTACATTTATCTCCAAAAAAAGAGAGAAATTAGACAAATTGTGATGAAAATAATATAAAGAAATAAGAGTATATGCATTATTCAAATCTGAATAGCAGACGAGATTTTCCTAAATAGACTGATTATATTAATAGCTCTTTGAATAATAGCTCTTTGAATAGGGTTGCATAAAATCAGGTTTAACTGAAGCATAATTTGGCATATTAAAGGTGTCACAAAGGATGTATCTGTAATTTGCAAAATTTGTTCCTTTAAAAGTGTAAAATATTCATCGCTCATCATATTTTTTAAATGATGAGCTCAGAACTTTATGAACACCAGATTTCATTAAATCCCCTTGTTGCATCTAAAGACTACCTAAAGACTCTGCAAAAATAGAAAAAATAGAGCTGTGTTTTCCATTGTCTTGAACAGTAAGTCTGGAAGCAAAGGCACAAATTGCATCTGTCTGCCAGCGCTCTGCTGGCTCTGCACCAAATTGTAAAAGTAAGGAATCAGCCACTTGAGAACAGCATTTGGGCTGAGTTACTGTTCTGGGCCATTCCACCTCAGATTTGGAGTGGACTATTCACCAACATTCACCTCCAGGACACACTAACAAGATGTTCATAGTCCCACTCTGATCAGCACTTAAATAGAGCTGATGTCGTAGTATTAGTTTGTCTAACTAACCTGGGAGACTTTTGTAGTGACATTTGATGGCATTTTCACTGTACAAAGCATTACTGTCAATACTGATGAGATTTAAAGGCTGTATTTTATTAGTAAAACAACATTAATTTGCTACACAAATCATTAGAAAGAGACAGAAGTATTTATCATGCTTTATAAGGCAGTGTGATTTTCATGGGACAATTTATTCATATATGGCTGGAAAACGCAAATAATCTACCAAATTAGGCAGTGGTACCTGTCTTATGTGTTGGAAATATGCTTTAAGAACACAGAGAAAGTAGGATATATTGACATGCTTTACTGCAGTAAATGCTAGTAAAATTGCAATCACTATTTGAATCTTAGGCCTGAAATAAACTCCACAAAAATAGGCCACTGTGACAAGAGGCAGCTCTCTGTAGAATTATAGTTTCAGAGATTATTTTATCTTACTATTTTATCAGTGTAATTAGACAAATTATCCCCTGAGTATAAATTGATTGAACAACACTAATTTCTCAAAATAAAATGAATGGTCAAAACACAAGGGGTTATCTTCTACAGGCAGCATTTTGTGCATTATCCATAGTACTTCTCTTTTCTTAAAGGAATTCTTAATTTTAATATATTTTATAACCAGTGGCATGTTGGTAACTAACAGTAGTGTACATAAACACTTCCACAAAATTTGACATTTGAGTTTTATGATTTGAAACCAAAAAGGAATTCTTGGCATTTCCTTTTTGCTTTTCACCTAGAAGTTTAAAGAACAAATTATATGGCCCACAACATTTTAACCCCTCATTGCCATGAGCAAATCAGCTAAAGCAGCCCTGCACAAGACAGAGAGTGTGCTCAACCATGACAGAAAATTGTGGGCTCAGACTCGCAATTATTGAAAAAGAAGAAATGCTCAAACTCCTTTTGCAAAATAATACATCCTTGAGGGCCCAAATGAGCAATGGGGTGTACAAAATTTTACCATCTCCTTGGAGTTTCTTCAATTTTATTTTCAAGTTTTATAGAAATATCCTGGAGTTTAGAATCCTTCCTCAAGGACCAAATAATGAGAACAAGAACCTGGTTCTCTCAATGATACTTCAAAGTGTCATGGTTTTAGACAAAAAAAACCCACTGACGCAGAACATGTAAAGTTATTGGCATAATCTTTATTTTAAAGAGATCTCTGCAATTCAGTGAAAGAAATTTTCTTCAGGTGGTGATTTAGAAAAAACCTCTGTAGTAATTTTTACTTTATATTCTTATGCAAATATAAAAATACTACAAAGATATGACATCTTCTCACATCAGAACCCACACTCTCATTCAATTTCATTTGCAATAATCTCACATTTATAAGTAAAAAATTAGTAGTCAAAATAAACATTTATGTACAATATAATTGGAAAACCTAACATCTAAGATTAGTTTAACATATTTTTCAGGGTCTAGGCATGCACTGTCATCCAAACTACAATTCTTTGTGACTTTACAATAATGTCTTTTGGGTTTGAACACCTTCAATATCTCTCTTGTGTTGCCATGTTGGAAAAACAGACAAGATGGGAACTCCATGGGATCTCAAGAAATCATTTAGCATAAGCAAAGATCAATTAAGCACTTAGTGATACACTGTATTCTCCAGTGCAGTCTCCAGATATCATTCAAATGCATTAATATTAATCAAAATTAACATGCATTTCTTTCTATGCAGTTGCTATTGCAATATTATGGCATCTGAATAAAGCAGCAGCTTCCTGGTTTAAGCATTTCCACTCTGCTTACCTCAGTAATAACCCAGACAGAGCATATTGTAAATCAAATGCAAGCAAGTCTTTCTTATCCAAAGATCTTAGTTTTCATGTTTCAGAGGAACATTTTTTCCCTGAATTTGGGTTGTAAAGAAACAGGGTAGCTTCTTCCCAGCTTTGCATACAGTAAAAACAATGTCCAGGCCAAACTGTAAGAAAACCTAAGGCTATAGGGTAATGCATAGGAACAGCAGAAAACCAGGGAACTGCAGCATGAAGCTAGGTAGTTTCTCAACAGCTTTATAAACCTCTCTAAAGAGATAAAATAATCCAAACTCCTAGTTGCATATGTCTAACACTTTTCAGAATATTGCTCTCAAAGTGTATGTACAATAAAAATTACCTAATTTTCATAAAAATTCTGTATAAATATATCACCTTGACACTCTCCTCACAGTGATTTCTATATGTAAATTAGATATTTTAAATTGCAGTTGTCAGAAGTTTGGGTTTACCTTCATTTCTATTAGAAAACTTCCTTTGCAAAGAAAAATCTCATGTCAGAATACTTCTGCAGAGCACTCTGAATTCACATCAATAAAATTATTAACATTCTGATGTATTTGCAAATAATTTTGTATTTTCAAAACAGGGACTGATAAATTCCACAGTTCTCATTCCAGTCGTCCTTGCTTAGCATCACCTATTGCTCCCCATACATCAAATACAAACTCATCTGGAAATGCAAAGTCTCCAAGAGTTTCATCCAAGGCCACTGCAAATTCATCTGGGTTTTTCTTGTCTCTTCCAGCTTCCACAATTGTTGCAGCTAAAAAGCAACAAAACAAAAGAATGTAATTATCATGAAAGCGGCAGCTAACACATAGGGGCCAAGATAGGGATAGACAGGATTTGGAATGTCTGTTTTCAACAGCTGGTGAGGTCAGCTTCGGAAGATGCAAAGTCTACCAGGTGAATTTAGGATTCAACAAAAAATTATGCACTTAAAGTTCACGCTTATGCCTCTAGAAAGTGAAAAAGTTATTTCTGAAAATCTCAGCCAGGTGGGTCAAATTGTGCAGAAGCAAGAGAAAGGCTTTGCTGTAGCCACCAAACACCAGGAACATCTTGGGGCCCAGGAGAATGAAAGCAGAGGAGTGATACAATGGACTTAAACTGTGATATTTTGTATACCAATATTGTCCATCATTTTCTCTTATTTACCACAAAAGTATCAGATTTTATCAAGTGTCAGGGCTCACTTTTGAAATGACTACACTGGGGCTGCTGCTTAGGACTGACTCCTCAGTTGCTGTGCTCATCCCTCACCTTTTGCCACTGCAGTTTCTTGGACTCTAGGAAATCTTAGAAATCTAACCCAAACACTGGATGCATGGAAAGACATGGATATTAGAGCAAATGAAAACCTCTCTTGATCATGATACCTGCACCTCCATGATGGGTGAAAAGAGTCAGCACAGAAATTTCTCCTGGTTAAGCTGGGCCCAGAGAACCACTGGCAGCAAGCTACCATGGTTTGAGGACAGAATGCTCTGTAAGGCACACTCAGCACAAACACAGCTGAATACAGTTTATTTTCTGAGCTGTATCTCTGCTCCACAGCATCTCTTCACAGGAAAATGATGGTATAGTACAATAGACGAAACATCAAAGTCTGCTTCATTTTGTGATTACTTTACACCCCTGCCTTAAACTGCTGGGTGTCCTCCATCTTTTGTTAAACATCAAATACCCACCACTTTCTTCACAAGCATATCAAATTCAAGTGTCAAAGTGAAGGATTTGATAGCTTCTAGCCTTTTCTTAGAGACATGTCCAAATGTAAAACACATAATATAGTGCCTAAGAAAGGGAAGGAAGTTTTGAAGCCACAGAAAAACATCTTTACTGGGACAGTCTGCCATCTACCACATACACTGTATTGAATCAACATGGCAAAATCTCTCTGATAAAAATAAAAATAAACATTCCCTGCTCTGAAGTTTTACTAAATTTAATTAATTTTATTTTGTTGACCTAAAACTCAGCTCAACTTTATTGACAATTATGAACTTCTGGCAAACAGTATTTGCTGTTGTGCAAACATGTAACAAGCTGTAAGCAAGCTTGAGCCATATTCCACATTGTAAACGTCAACAACAGTAATTCTGAGGAAACTTCATGTTTTGGTTTTAACTGTGTTCAGCTGTGAGGCTCCAAACACAATCACAGTGTGTCAAACTACACAAAGCTGCCCAAGGAAAATGTATGTAAATCTTGACAAATAAACTGCTGTGATGGGGACAGTTCAAGTGTACCCCAGCTTCCCAGGCACCACTAGTGGTTCTCAAGACCCTGCCAGAAGAAACTCTATCCCTGTTGCACTGATTCTCTCTGTGGCCCCAATGAAGTTCCTGGGACTGTGATTCAGACAAGTCTGGATGGGAAATGGGCATTAAAGAGGGGACTCTTGCTCCTGGTAAGTGGAACACAGGGATTTGTTGTATAACACCACTCTATATTCCCTGACAATGGGGAACAAGAAGGTACTTACAGGGAAGCAAGCCTGGAGATAATGAAGTGATGGGTATAATTGAAATGTCACAGATTTCTGGATATGAAGCAGGATGTGAACTTACTTTTTATAGACACTGGGAGAAGGGAGAAAAGAGCTGTGCAAGGTGGAGTAAGAGCAAACACGTCCAGGGACTGTTACACCAGATATTTAGAAAAAGCTGCCATCAAAAGAGTAAGGATCTAGACAAGTGTTCAATCAGGGTAGGAGTGAGGAATGTAGCTATTTTTAAGATAAATTGGCCAAGAGATATGGAAGAACCATATGACACAGACAGCAGCAATAAAACAAGTTATACCACAGTCCAGCTGCCCTGGCTGAAGCTTCAGAGTTACACATAATAAACTGTCATTAACAGAAAGTGTAACTTCAAACACAACTTTCTTTAAAGATTGACCTTCCCAAACAACTAAATAGACTATAAAAAACTGATTTATTACAGATTTACGAAACTTGAAAACAAAATCCACTAAAAACTTAGCTGATCAACTTTCACCCCAGTCAAGCAAGAATCAGAACCTTGCTAAAGCAGCCTCAAAAAAAGCACATTTTAATCTGTATTGAGTGAGCCTGATCAGCACTGCAGGGCACATTTAGTGCGGTGTATTTACTGAAGCACACCGGCATTCCCAGTCCCACCTGATCCCGGCTCCCAGGGCAGCGCGGTGCTGACCTCCAGCGCCGGCCCGGCTGCACTGCGGCCCCGCTCCCTGCTCCCCGCCGGGCTCTGACAGAGCTCCGAGCCCCTTCCCTGCCTTCGTGCCGGCCAGCTTCCCTGCCAGCCGGGAAATCAGCCGGGAGCGCAGCCGGGAGCGCAGCCCTGCCTGCCCCGGCACGGCGCTCGCAGGGCGGCAGAACGCGCCCGGCCGCGCTGTGGCATTGGCGGGATTGATGCGGAATTCCCAGGGCACATCAGAGCCTGCAGACTGCCAAGGTATCCAGCAGATCCTGGCCAGCTTGAAGAAAACTTTGTTGGTTCGCAGAGGGCGACAGCTTCGTGCCAAATTGTCTCCACTCCCCTCCCTTTTCCTCACTGCTTCTTGTAAGAGCTGCACAATAAGTGATTACAGGAATTTTATTCCAATAGAGTATTTTTCCACAGTCAAAAGAGCCTCAATTGTTTTCATATTTTCCTTTTTTTCAGTTCACTTCAGGCAATGTTAATGTCTGATTAATTTTTACATAAATTGTGAAAAGTTCAGCAATCTTAAAAGTGGTGAAAGGAATTAGAAGTCTCATCAACTTTAACTGAGAAGGTAATGTCAAACTTCCCAGAATATGAACAAAGTAATATGTTGGCTTTTCAAATATAGTTCCTTTAAAATAACCTCAAATATCTTCCACAAAATCCTTATTTTCACTTTTAATAGACACATGGGGCACAAGCCATGGAAGCTACCTTCTGCCTGCCATTCTTATTATCTACCTTACACAGTGGTTTTGCTGCCTATATCCTATCCTGTAACTTCTGAAAAAGCTTTTTTCAGAAGTCCTGACAGAAGCCTCAATATTTATTTAGCTGTAATGCTATTAGAAGTTTTGCCTTCATTAAAAGGTAACAAATACCATTGTTCTGTCCCATCACCCTAAAGCAGAAAAGAAAACATGTTATTGCAGTTTCCAGTATTTAACATTACTTGGTTTAAGTTTCATGTTGAACATTATCAAATCTGGTACTCAATAACCATTAGAAATATTTCTTCTTGTTCCTTTTTCTTAAGTACTAATTCTTCTTGAAGTTTATTTTGTTTAACTGGACTAGCTGCCCCTCCTTTTATCAAAAAACTCCCATTATTCTTTCAGAGTAAATGAACAGCCATAAACAATATACTCCTGGATGTATGCAATAAAATCCTTTGGGAAAAGAAGTCTAGGACAGAAGGAGAAGAAAACAAGAGATTCAAGGAGACTATCACTTCAGTTAAAGCTTTTAGAGATAAAAACATCTATGGAATATTGATGGGTTTGATTTGCAAGCCAAGAGAAAAAGCTTGGGTAACAAAAAAGGTTTAAACTTGGTAAGATATTTTGACTAGATGGTAAGTTTGAAAAATGAAGTAAAAAATGGAGAAGTAAATTTCAATTTTTTTAAACAAAGACAGAATATGCAAGGATATTTCAGCCTGATCTCAGTGATGGAAGATTATGAAACAGACTGTCTTTGTGTGATCACACAGCACGGACAGGACAAACAGGGGGTCAGGCCCAGCCAGCACGGGTTTAGGAAAGGCAGGTCCTGCCTGACCAACCTGATCTTTTACGACTAGATGACCCACCCACGGGATGAGGGAAAGGCTGTGGATGTGCCTACCAGGATTTCAGCAAAGCCTTGGATTCTGCTCCCCACACCTTTCTCCCAGAAAAGCTGGCAGCCCATGACTGCACCATGGGATGTCCAGGTTGGACATCAGGAAAAATTTCTTCACTGAAAGGGTGGTCAAGCATTGAATGGGCTGCACGGGAAGTGGTGGAGTCACCACAGCTGGAATACTCAAGAAATGACTGGGTGTGACACTTAGTCTGTGTTTAGTTGGCATGGTGGTGTTTGGTCAAGGGCTGGACTCGTGATATTGGAGCTCTTTTCCAACCCTAATGATACATCATGTCTGATAACATTATAGAGAGCAACAGAAAGGAAACAATCATTCAAAAGTAGAAAAATAGAACAAGGGGAAGAAAATATTGGTGGATGAAGCCGAAAGGTGCTGAAAAAAAATGTGGACAGGAAGCCCTTTTACCATCATTTACAATCGGTAGCATTGTGCATTGTGGCGTTACATGCAGGCTTCCTCTCACCCAGGGTTTTTGGGATTAAACACAATCCATAAAAATTCAAGTCTTACTGATTTAAAAAAAAAGTAAGTGCCAATATTTTTCACTAACACTGTTTCCTGAATTGCTCCTATTAATCAACTGCTCAAATTCCTTTACCAGAAAGCACTCATAGAACTTAAAATAACCTGAATTATCTCTCAGCTGTGTATT
Source organism: Passer domesticus (assembly GCF_036417665.1). Taxonomy (NCBI): domain Eukaryota; kingdom Metazoa; phylum Chordata; class Aves; order Passeriformes; family Passeridae; genus Passer; species Passer domesticus. The sequence goes on from NC_087480.1 coordinate 50,778,872, forward strand.
TATGTTTTAAAGAATGCTGAAGTCAAGCCTTGGCCCAATTTCTAATATGCCCATAAAATGGCTGAAGAATACATTTCCAGAGCCAACTGTCCCTTCTCTGGATTACATACAGTTTTCAGTACAAAGGAGTAAGAAAGTAAAAAGGTAAAAATGCATCCAAAAGCAGGTATGTAACTCTCAACAGCATTTAGATCTCTGAAAATAAAAATAAAAAACTGTACCTGAAAAAAAGTGCATGCATTTTCTTTAACAACTTCCAAGTATTTTGGTCCAGCCTAGAGATTTGTGTGTAGATTTAGTCAGCCATTCTTGAAACTGTCAAGATACTTAACCATGCAAAAATTAAGGGCTTTATCTCACCTTTAATTCTGTCTGTAATTTAACATTAGTTTTTCTTTCCTTTCTTTCTAACTTATGTCTTAAAACTGGGGCACTGTTTCAGAATTCAATCACACCATGGAAGTGTCATTTTAATGGAGATGGAAGAGTAACATTAACTGACATCCAAAGATTCTGACAAACAGAAGTGCATGGAAGTGAGCAATGATTGAGATCTTAATCACTTGTCAGCTGCACATTGTGATGACTTGCATTTTCAACTAATCTGGCTTGAGTAATGAGTGAAATTTCGAGCTAAGTGGTGATTGGCATTCTCTGAATGAATCTTTTCCTCATATTTCATTTTCATGGCTGACTGATCACATCCAGTATGTGAAAAACTGACATGTGTTAATTGAACAGATTTGTGACAGGTGATTAGCTCTCCTTTCCTAAAGAATCCTAGAGCTGTTTAATTGTTTTAAAATTGTGAAGTTGGGAGGTTTGAGTCATCAACATTGGCTGTTGACTCTTAGATTTGAACTTCAGGATGTGGCTTCAAAGGTGTAAACTAAAGCTACATGAACCCTATAGTCTTTGATTTCTGACAGCTTCTCTTGGTTTCACTACCTTTTGGGGAGGAAAAGAAGAGGTGAGGGACAAAACAACCATCCAGCTGAGAAGAAAAGAGCCTCTCTATGAACAAAGACCTCTTCCTTCTTTAAGTATTCTTTTAAGGCTTTTTTTTGAAGTTTCTAAACCGCATACTGAAAGATGAAGGGCACTAGATCTTTTTGAAGGGAAAAAAAAATTCAAGGAATTCATGGGAAAACTCTACCAGGTGCTTGGCTATTAACTCAACCATGTGTTGAAAGCTGAACTTCTCAGTCTACTGCTCAAGAGCCATCCTGTTTACAGTACTGAGAGCCAAAACCACAGGGAACACCAGTTCCCCAGGACCGTTCCCATGGACACCAGAAGCAGAGCACCCACAGCTGCTTATTCCTGTAGGGCAAGGAGCCTGGGGACCTTGGAAGTAACCTGCAAGGACAGGAGCTTCCAGAAGCCCAGCCTGAGCCAGGACTGCAACAGCTGCAGGACAAAAACAGCTCCCAGAGGGACAGCTGGCAGGGGACTCAGAGCTTTGAAGCCTGAGCCAGACTGAGGCACAGAGGTTGCAGGAATGAAATGGGACGTGGAATCCTCCCCAACCTAAACGTGGCTCAGCAGCACACAGGCCTCCCAGGAGTGCATTGCATGGCAGCAGCATCATGCATTAGAGTTGCTGGGAATAGAAATGTTGAGAACTTCTAGTTTCCTGGAAACTGGAAAGTTTAGATAGAACCTATAAAGCAGAACTCGAATTTTGGGCAGCGCTGCCCTCTCTTCTGTGCCAGGAAGCCCACTTCTACCTTAGACTGAAGGACAAACACTGTTTTACCAACATTTTTAGCTGTGAGAAAACTAGTAGAATCTGCCAAACAGATGCTTGCTGGTAGGAGCACCCAACAAAGGCCTTTTGGCTATTGAGATAACCACCTTCTGCTCTCATTCCTCTGTGCTAACTGCTGCCCCTCCAGCCCTGACGGAGCCCTCTGGAGCTTCATGCCAATCCTATTTTCTCTTCTGCTTTGCCTTTTCCACTTCTCTCTCACGAAAGGTTTCTTTTCAAGATCACTTTCCATTTAGACTATTCTTTTCTTTTTCTTGGCTGGTTATTTTAAGATATTACCATAATAATAAATACCTTCCTCTTTGTCTCAGTACCAGCAGTTCCACAAGATCCTAGGAGGATTACACAGCCACAGCCGGGTACAACAGCTAGACTGCAGCTTCTTCCCACACAAACAGAAATTCCTATTTAGTTGTTGTCAGAATAACAAAGAAAAGCAACAGCTGCAAGGACAAGTTTGCTGCGTCTTTAAGGAACTTATGACACTGGGGTTAAGTAGTTTCTTTCATAATAAATCAATTATTCTTATAAGTAGTAAATATTCTATAAGTTTTCTCATGTTCATCAGAACACAGCTTTTAGAGATTCTGATAAATTTGTGTAATTATTCTGTCAGTTCCCTTGCTAAATAGTTGCTTGTTCACTGATGAAGATCTCAGGTTCAAACCTTAGCAATCAAGTTTGATGGGTCTATGCCAAGAGGCAAAAAAGCAAATAAACAAACTTATCCTTAGGAATACTTAACCAAGGCACACACAAGATCCACTAGAAAATATATGCCAGAAAGAATACAGTGGTGACAGTTATAGCAAACAACTAAAAAATTCATGCAACAGTGTATAGCTACTGCACAGAAAGAATAGAGGATTGATTGAGTAATTACATCATGAGGATTAAGTGGGAGGGTGATTCTTTTATCAGAAAAACTCATTTGTAGAAATACAAGCAAGTTTTTGGGACTGCAGGCTGGACAAATTTTGCTTCACTTACATCCAGAGACTAAAGTACTCAATAAATGTTAGACTACAGAAAATGAGAAATTATTTACCCTTGTAGAAATGTATCTGCTAAAAACTCACCTAATTCAATATCTCTTATGCCCATGTATGTTTCAAGAAGCTCATCCACTTTTTTAATTGCCTTTTCTTCCACTTCAGTTGGCTTTGTTGGAAAAAAGGGAGAGAAGAGCAAAAGTATGATTATACCCATGCAGGTTTCAAAATAACCAGCAATGTGCCAGTGATTATCCTTACTCCCATCTTGGCCACCTAGACTTACAAAATCTACAGATAAAACACACTATTCCACTCTCTTTCCCTTTTCTCAAAAACATAAGCTTTCCTCCTAGAATCAAGCCACACAGCTCACACATTCAAAGTGAACAGAGGCCTTATATCTCCTGACAATACAGATCTTCATCAAATCCTCATCAGCTTTAGAAGAGCCCAGAATAAATAAGAAATAAAATAAATAATAAATATAATAAATAATATTTATTCACCAAACTCTAATCCTGGTCTTGCACAAATTCACATCAATGTATTTAATTAGCCTCTCCCAACAACAACCCTTTCATCAACCCAGTACACTTCAGTGTCAGAAATTGAACAAATTCTTCATAACCATCCCACCTCTTTTTCCCCCCCCCTTCCCTCTTTTCAGCACCCCCGTGTCTAATCTAGATTCATCCATGTAGTCCATGACATCTAAATCCAGGTTCTGTGCTTCCAGGTTCTTCAGCCCCATCCTATCCCTGCTAGTCATCAACTTCAGCTGTTCTCTTCAGTCCCACAAGCTTTGTAACATCCAATTTTTCTTTCCTACTTATCAGCCTGGGGGAAGAATAAACCAGAAGCTGGCTGATTAAACTACTGAGGGGCATATACCCCACCATACCATTTCCTCCACAGTAGCAGGACCCTTGGCTCTCAGGCGAAGTGTTTCTCTCCCTTTGGAGATTTTAGCCTCTGACAGAGCTCTGCCTTTGGACCTTGGTTCCAGCTTTTCTAAAAAAAAAATCCAACAAAAATTAAATACCAAACAAAACTAGATATACAGTACAACATGAATATGAGGTATCTGTTTTGGTTATTACAGTATCTTCACATTCAGTCTAATCGAGACCTAGACTATGAAAAAATCTAATTATAAATTAACTATTCTAAGTATAGCTTTGCTGACAATCTCTTGTCTTCAAAATGTAATTTCTGCTCAACTGCACTGAGGGCAGGACTTCCACTGACCAATATATCTACGCAGGCCTATGGCATTCATTTCATATATGTACCTTGTGCAATTTTATTTCCCTACTCTACTGAGAAGTTTGTATACCTTTATATTAGACAGCAGCTGAAGTCACCCGCCAGCTGCTGATTTATTCGGACAGAACACATAGCAGGTTTAGCATTGCAACATTTCAATCTTTCACTGATGCAATAGTGCAAACACTCCTGCTAAGCAGGTGATGATGAGCCACGTTGAGCTGAGCTAACAATCTGCTTATCAGCACTCACAGAGGTGAAGTGCCATAAGCAGATCTGCAGGAGGTTTCACCAAAATTATCTTAAATCAATGACAGAAAAAAGGTATTGCCACGAAATTAGTGCATTTTCTCCTCTACATCACAGCTGATAAACCTCTACAAAGTGTATCTGGTTTACATGAAGTTTCCTTTACCTGGACTCAGCCTTTCTTGTTTCATCCTGGGTAAGGCACCTTAGTTAGTAGAGGAAGCACAGAATCATTTAAGATTTGGGTTTCTTGTTCCAGGATGCAATTTTACATTCAAGAGTGGCAAGGCTTTAATTTACTTATTGACATGGGAGTTACATAGTGAATCTAGAAAGTGCTAGAAGAGAGGAGACAACTCTGCAGAACTGCTTTTATCTGTCCTGTTTTCTCTAACAGATTATTCCTCCTCTTAATTGCAGGCCTTTCTAATAAGCTCTTCTTGAAGGTAATACTTCAACATATTATATTAATTTTGCTCACATAGATTTCAGCTCATCATTCTTGCAGAAGTGGTCACAAATCAAGATTATTATGCTGAACAGTATGCTTGAAAAGTAAACTTTATTAGCTTTCATGATACAAATAGGTATGTCAAAGTCTCTTATATATATACTTAGGATCAACACTTTATCCTTTTATTGCTTCAAGGACAGTTTAAAACACCCTTAAGATTGTCATCGTTTCTGCTAGACTTGTTTCAAAAAGTCATTTCTGATAAAAAAACCCATATTTTTCAAATTCTGTCACCATTATCACCTCAAAACTCATGATTTGACATAACCTTTATTTGCAGTCCTTTAGACCAAAACACTCTGGCTATCACAGAAACTATTTTTCATGTTCACATCATTAAAACGCACAGTTCGTGTCATGCTGCCTTTATTTTGTTTCTAGTCATTTTTCACAATTCACAGACGCTTGTGACTGGTACAAATATTTTATTCTGTGCTACAAGCCTTGCCCAGGGGAGCTAAGACAGCCCATGTGTACATGGTAGAAGGATGTCCAACCAGTAAATTATGCTTATTTCACATTCCGCTGAGAGGAACAAAAATAAAAATAATTTCGCACAGAGGTTTGTGTCTTATTTCTGTAGCCTCACCAAATTCTGTTGAAATTAACAGGAATTCAGCACCTGCTAGTTGAGCAGGAGCTGGATCTTGTCTGTCATCTCCTCTAGGGCTATTCTTAGTGCTTAAGCTGCAGCTTAAGCATTATCTTTGTGCCTGAAGCCTAACTGTACCTAAGGCTAAGGCAGGACGTTTTAACCTACTGAGCACTGCATCTTGCAAGTTAATTTCTGTAGGTAAAAATATAACGTGCATCTTCCAAAAATCTGTCCACAAAGCTCTGGTTGCCTCTTAAATCAATGACAGAAAAAAGGTATTGCCACAAAATTAGTGCATTTTCTCCTCTACATCACAGGCAGACTAAAAGGTATCTTAGCCACCCAACTGAAGTAAAAATTATTAAATTATGGCTGAAGACATCAATCAAATGCTGATTTACAAACAGACCGTGTAACACTTCTAGCACTGAACACAAATTATAGGCCCATATTAAAAAAAGGTATTGCTGCATTACTAATTGAGATAGACAACATATGCAATTCTTTAGCATAATGTATAACATACACATTTACTTAACAACAGCAGCAATTTACATCCAAACACATTAGAGACCAACTCATAACTACCATTCTTCACAGAAGCACCAAAGGCAAAAAAAAATCTTTGCATTTCTCTCATTTTCAATTTCTGCTGCTATTCTGACACCAAGTGTCAAGACTGGTGTATGACAGTAGCTGCAAACTACTAACACATTAAAAATTTTGAAAAATAAATGTTTTAAATTTTTGCTGCTGTAGTGAAGATAGTGATATTGAATTCACTGTTATTGCAGGTGTGCAGAAGGCCACATATAAATTTATGATTTAGCACTATTTAGAAGTTTTTATTACAGGAAAATGCTACATGGTTTGGGGAGAGGATCCAAAAAAATGAGATAATAAAAATTGTAACTCAGTCTCTATTTTGACTGCCTGAGCAAAACTTTCTTTGTTTTTTTCCTACATTGATAGAGTTAACATATACAAGAATTAGCAGTAGATATGCCTTCCTCCTATTTAAGCAGCACTTCTCATAGCATGCAGGTGGCAAGCAAAAAACAGAGCTTTGCAATTGTGCTTTCTTTCAATTCTGAGTACACCTGCTGCATGACTGGAGATCCACAAAAAGGCTGGGGAGGAGGAAATAGGAAAGTCTGACATAGAACAACAGGGATTATGTATCAAAAGAGGAAAAAAGGAGTTTTGAGGATCAGGACATTAGTGAAGTGATCCATGCTTTAAAACTGTGCCTATGAAACAATTCTTCTTCTAATTTTGCTACATCATGTAGTGGCAAAAGAGACTGACTAAGGCTCAGGTGAGGCAACCCACACTGATGGATGGGTGCTGGATGAAGCAACATGGAAGAAAATCCACTCATAAATCTTCCACTTCAAAGAAAAAAACTAAACATACTTTCTTATAGTAGTTATGTTACCATAGGTAAACACCTGGCTGCATTCTGAAAACAAACCCACAATGTAATGCAATGATGGGATTTTACTATCAAGGTGTTTTACTGAACAAGGTGGACAGTCAGGTCACTCACCAAATGCTTTCAAAGGCTCTACCAACTCCAGCTTAAACTTCTGACCTTTCTCCAGATCTTTCAGCATTTTGGCAACTTCATAATGCCGACACTCTGACACATTTTTTCCGTTTATGGTCTCTATGTGATCACCCACGCAGACAGTTTTGGTTTGGTCCATAATGCTGCCTTCTTTGATTCGCTATTGTTTAAAAAAAAAAAACCGACTATCAGAATTAGAAAAATTTCTTGCAAAGGTGATAGTTTTCAAGAGGTGACACCACCAAGCTTCAAGCATATCAGTTAACAATACCAATATTACTGTGCTTATTATTCCAGCAGTGTGTTTTCTCTATAAGATTATCATAAAACATATTTTGAAAAGCATTATTTTTCAAACAAAGTATTTTCATAAGCATTGAATATACAATCAGACAGGAGAAAAAAGAATGCAACCACACTTCAAAAATAAAGAGTTCTGAATAACCTAATATTTTTGTGCTTTAAAACTGATCACAGGAATCTCAGTACTGTAAATGGTTATTCAAGTTTTTTGGGGTTTTTTCTATTTAATAGCTTGACAAGCATAGGAATAGAATTTTTCTCTTCTCAAGTATGGTCCAGAGACTTAGTAAAAAAACATATACTGTAAATGGCTGATCTTAATAAGACCCATCCCCAGTGTTGAAACTACTATTTTCCTCATTAAGCTGTACAGCTGTATATTAAAGGATGTCCTCTGAAATAATAAAGAATAGGAAAATATTTTAATTGCCATCTCATGGAAAACACAAATAGTCCAAAAGTCATAACAGAAGTTACAGCTTTTATGAAGTGTAATTTTAAAAGTATGGGGAAAAACCTTTAAAATATCTCTATGAGTTATCACTTCAAATTTCAGTGATTCTGTTTATTGTTGTTACATACTGCCATATTTGTTCATTGTGTGCATACATCACTTAAGCAATTATATGGCTATTGAATAGAAAAGCTATGACATAGTAAAATATCTTTTATTTTTCAGATACAAATTTCATTCTAACATGTTCCTGAATAACAATCTTTTCAACAACGACCGTGTGAGATAAGAGCAGACAAGGCAGACAACCACGCTGCCACCTGCCACTGCAGCAGCCAGCCTCGGGGAGCTGCTGCTGCCCCTGGCTGGCTGAGCCCACACTGGTGCCTCCATCTCAGAGCCAGTGGGAAGTGTGAGAGTGCTCACTGGCACTGCAATCACTGTCAGCTTCAGGCTGAGTTTAACTCTTTCCAGCACCAAACAGAAGCCTCGTGGTGAATGTGGATGTGGGTACTGTACGCACCAGAAACCAAATGTGTCAAATGTTTTTCTGTTACCAGGACTCAAAACCTGTCCCACTCAGCTTCAATCAATGTTTAGTCTGCATGTTGAATATTCATTTAGCTTTTCTTCTTAGCACTTGGATCCCAACACTAAGACTGTTTAAATAATATTCACTGGCTGTTATTTGTGTCACTTGTTATCATCACTCCAAGTTAACAGACTGAGACAGTCAAGCCACACTGTCACAGTAATTAAGATGCAATTGCCTGTATTTCAAGTGCTCTACAGTCCATTGAGAAGCTGTGAGGATCTATATTTCCTATGCAATGCCTACTCCATCTGATAATATCTCCTTGTACACCACTCAGTCATACTTCAAATTCTACCGCTGTTCTTGGAATGCTAATTTGACTCCATAATACTTTTTCCCTGTACCTGCCTGTGTACCCCAAAAACAAATTTGTGACAGCAGAACGACAGCAGGTTTTGTTCTTAGTAAGGCAAAACAAGATCAGATTTCATAGGAAAAAGCCCTGCAGTTCAGTGTCAGGTTTAAAATTGGTTGGGTTGCCACATCAAACCTAGAAACCTCCCTGTTATTCAAAATGCAGTAAAATAACTACAACCCACCAATCAGTAAATTTAGTATTAATTTTTAATTAGGAATGGGGCGCAGTTAAAAATTTCAAAGGAAAATACATGTATATAAGAAACAAAAATTCTTTAAAACTTTAGAGACAGTCTCATTTACCTAGACAATGAAGTAATAAAAAGGATGCAGCTTTCACTTTTGTATATGCATTTTCTATGCTGATTTAAAAGATCCATTAGCTAAATCTGCAACAACAACAAACAAAGTTTGATCCCAGAAATTCCTTAAAATTTATGCATTCCCATGAAGACCGCATCATTTTCATTACAATGCTTATTATTAGACCAGTACAAGGAAAAAAATACATATTTGTTCAGAGGACTTTTACACAATTCACTGGAAATTACAGCTTGTCTGGCTAATGCTGTGAGGGTTTTCCAGCGTGCTCCAATTGTGCAGCAGTCTGTGTGAGGGCTGTTCTCTCTGCCTGTCACCAAGCAAGCGCAAAGGGAGTGTCACTGCACAGGGCTGCACTCGTGAGCACTGCTCTCTGAAGCACTGCTTCAACACCTTCTTTTAAAATGCCACATAAGCAGCAGCACGACTGAATGTTATGGGCTGTATAGATGCCACCACTAGAGATTTGCAGTTCTTCATCTATAAACATAAAAGTTAGGCTATGATTTTGCCAAAATGCTTAGTGAAACCTTCGCTGCATCTTGACTTGCACAAACATGACCTCAGTCACATTTTTCCACAACAAACACAAACAAACCAATTTCTAAGCCATGTCCTGTTTTATAGCCATGGTAGCTAAGGAATGAACAGAAAATACAACCTTTCCATACAAAAGCTCTGTTTACAATGAGAACAGAGATTGGGGTAGCAGTAATCAAAGATAATTGCTAATGCCTCACTAATAATGGGTAACTGGAGTATATTAGAGCAAAGAATCTCAGAAAGGCAGAAAATGTGATTAAGGTTCCTAATACCTAGTCTAGCAAGAAGGGCAGCATCATTTCATAAGCCTCTACTTGTCTCAAAACATACTGCCTCTAGGTCATATAGAAGAGGAGAAGGAAAGCAATTATGAGTAATATACTGAGTATGTTACTGCCCATACTTGCTACTCAAGCTCTTGTGGTAAATTGTGTTAATCCATATCCTTGTAATTCATCCTATCTAAGGAAACAAGACTGGAAAGCTGAAAAACCACTGCACTTGCCCCTACTCTTGTACAGCACAAAGGCTTCTGCCCTGGGAACAGCCAAAGACTGAAAGAATATGATCTCATTATCACATGAGTAGCAGAAATTCTATAAGCATCTAATAAATGACATCAGAAAATCAGTTTAAAACAGGAGGGGGCAGATGCAAGCAGTATCTAACACCTACCACCTCAGAGTAGCTCAAGAGATACAATGCTCTCATTGTAAAGCTGATACACGTTACAGAAGCAATGAACAAATGAACTGATTTTGAATGACATGCAGTACAGATTAGCTGAACTAATTTTGAATTATGTACCTAAAGAAAAGCAACTTTATTCTTTACTTATCATATATATGATAATGAAAGATTTTATAGTTCTAAAGGACCATGAAACTGATAATTAGCCTATTATAGTAACAGGAGCTTCTATAGAACAAAGTATTTCACTGGTAATTAAGTTTACCTTTATAAAGGCACAGCCAGTTCCATTGTCTGTAATGGTAAGTCCCAGCATATCATCAGTTTTAAGGATTTCCACTTCTTTTCGCTGTCCTTTCACATGGGCAAATATGAAATCTTCAAGGCCAATTTGTGCACCTAAGAGCTTGTCCATATCAACTTTATGAGTGTTCAAAGTGCAAAACATGATCTGTGCAGAAGGAAAGCAAACACATTAACAGTGCGTTAGGTTTGGTGAGCTTGACAGGAAGCTAAAATGAGAGCACAGTTCAGGCCCCTGTGACAGGTCCACAGCTCAAGTGATCCCCCTTCTTCTCCAGCTATACCAGGAGCAGTCTCCATCCACACACCACAGAAAGCATCAGGAGGTCAAAGTGCAGGTGAGAGCTGGCAGGGAACATGGGAAAGAGCCCTCCCTGTGTGAGCAGCCTCCCAAGGCCTGTCTCAGCACACCAGCCTGAGAGAGGCACCCTGAGCTGGCACAGCTCGCACCACAGGTCAGAGTAAAGCAAACTGAAGAGCCATCACCATCTTTGCCTCATCATTCACCCACCTCAAATTCCACCTGATTCAAAGATCACTAGGGACTACTTTAAAACTTGATTAGTTGAAAGCAGTTTAAGGGGAAGGGGAAAAAAAAAAAAAAAAGGAGAGCTTATCAAAACAAAAGAGTCATGAGAGAGCATGAAATTCTTTGTATTGCTCCAGTGTTCCCTCATCAGCTCACAGCACATTGTCTCCAATGGGCTTGCTTAGTTCCTACCCTTCCCCAGCACGAGTTGGGGTCATCCTGTTCCAGTAAAAGCCAGGCTTAATAAAAAGGTCAAATTGCTTCTTTATAAATCAGCTTTTCTGAGGGATTTCCCTTCAGCACTGGATATCAGGCAGTCCTTTTTCTCCCTACACTTATGCCAGTTCTTCAGCAGGGAGCTTTTTTGTCCTGGGCACTGGCAGGGTGAGAACAATCCATCTGCACTGCCTGGGAACAGAGATGCTGTTGCCCACCACGGAATGAAGGAATTTGGCCGAGCCCAGCACACCCATCACAGTAATGACAGCTGCCCAAGCCTTTCCAGGCTGCAGCAGGAGAGGAGCGAGGGCCAAGGGAACCCCAGCTTCCTCCTGGGCAGCACAGGGCACAGGGCAGCAGCCAAACCAGAGAGACTCTGAGCTCCAAGAGAAATCCCTAAAATCTACTTCACTGAGGCAAAGAATGGGCTTTCCACCCCACAACACTACACATGACCTTTTCATTCCTTCTGGCATCACTGGATGAAAGCGGAAAAATTGAAATGAAAGTCACCAACCTATTTCAATTTCTTCCAGGTCAAAGAAAGAGTGGATATTTTTACTAATTTATTTCACAGAGAGCATTCAAGTTTCTGGAGCTTTCTAGGATTTAGATTCTGTAAGTATGAGGGTTTTAATCTTAGAAGACTGAAAGTTAATACAGAGACTGTGTTTCTTGACTAAGCTCTTGTTTAGTCGCTGTTTTTAAAAACAAAACAAATAAAAATGCCCCACCAAACAGCCTTACTTCGATGACTACTTGCTTTATCTCATCTAATCCATCAAACATCCACTGCAATCTAACACCTTATTTAACAATGAAAGTTGTAACAGCACACCCTTAAGAGACATTAGTTTTATTTGCTCCAATAATGCAACGGTTTTCAGTTAAACACTACTCTAGATTTAACAACACCTACTGAAATTAATCTGGTTTTAAGAAGAAAACTGAATATGATAATACTTATAATGATAATAATTTCTAATTACAAGCTTTTTTTAATAAAAAAAATCAGAACAGATGATATCAAGTTGACATACACATTTTCAGCTCTCTCAAGTTACATAACTTTGCCAGTTTAAAATGGTAACTCAGTTCTCTGTTCATTGTTCCTGCCATGAAAACAACGACTGTCTGCACATTTTAGACATTAGCATCCTTCATCTGACCTTGTCAAACAGACAATCTAGTAAATACTGTCACACCTTTGAATAGATAAAATTGGCAACAGAGGAGAAATGTGATATTTAGAAACTTGATCCAGAGTTTCTCTTTATAGATCTTCATCTGGATGGCATTCCTACTACAGCCTATAAGTCTGCAGAATTTTTTGTGAGTCAGTTCTGTGCTAACCACAAGGCTGAGAGAGCATCAGCTAGTCAAAAATAAAACTTAAATCATTCTTCATCCTCTTTAGTGAACAACTGCTTTTTCTCAGAACAGATATATGCAAAGAGTAATGTACTAAAGATGTATCTACCCAGAAAGATATATCACCACACCATCTACCAGTTGTAACATAGCTTTATTTGTACACAACTGAGACCTATTGATTCAAAAATGGTATTTTCATAGGTTTTACATAAATTTAATATTGGTACCTAATCTTAGATTATATACCTGAATACTTAAACAACAGTTTCCACTCACTCAAACTTTTGCATATTTTTAATAGTAATTTTCTTATTCAAAAATGAAACAAGAAAAAAAAAAAATCAATGTGCAATTCTCATGGTTAAGTGTCTTCTGTCCTTACCCTACACCTTCATAGGCATTTGGTCTTTAACTTAGTGTACCAGTGCTGTGAATATTTCATGCCAGCTTTAGCAAGATATTATAAATCAGAACAGTTACATCAATCACAAAGTATCTAGGATACCTCCTTCACCACGAGTTATCTTCTGCAGCACTCAGAAGAAGGAAATTCCATGTCGCTGGACACTAGGGGCTTATACACAACTTTATAAAATAGATTTCTCCAATAACATTACTAACAGATTATTCCCTGCACCCATATTTTCAAATGGAAGAGACCACATACGCCAGCAAAACCAGTGCTACACTGTGTGTTATATAAAGACATTATATTAGCTAAGAAAAAGAGGGATGCATGATGTGTTATATAAAGTATATATGCAGCACCATATTGCATGTTCTATACATTAATTGTACTCTGATCTTCCATATTGAGCTGACACCTTGAGAACTCAATAATGAGTTTGTTGATAGATTACATACTCATATGCTATTGAAAATGTATTAAAAATCTCTGATAACTTTACAGAGATCATAATAATTTAATGTTTAAGAGGTAGGGAACTGGGAATTTTAATTCTGAGCAAGATGCAACACCCACTGACATACTTCCCTATATATGTAGATGTCATCATATCAAGAAATCGCCAACGCATTTTCTTACTCACTTTATCTTTCCCGAGGAAAATGTGGGAGCCTTGACCAGCTTCAGCAACAGGAAGAGAGTAACCAGCTCCTCCAAGTTCTAGTGTGCTTTTGGTACTGTCAGCTATTCAGCCTGATCAATATATTCAAAGGCTTATAAAATAAGCATTCAATGTTTTGCTGTTTGTCTTGGGATTTGGTTGGGGTTTTTTTGTTTGGGTTTTTGGTTTTTTTTGCACACAAGTATTACAGTGTAATACAGTGTACACAAGTAACTACAGTGCAAGTTCTTCCATCCAATTATTTCCATACTAATATTTCAAATACTTTCAGTCAAAAGTATTGGAAAAGACACAGCAAGCATCACATGCAATATGGGTGTGACATTTAAGCACTGCTTAGGGAAACAGCAAGCAAACAATTCTTGCCATAGGGTTGGGAGGAGGTGTTTTGTAGGGAGTGTTAAGTTTGCTCATTTAAAGTATTCAATCTGTAGGCGTGATTGTGAGCAATTTCTTTCAACAGATAAGGGTAACAATAAAACTTCCAACATTTTGGTGATGAGGATTTCACAAGCTAACCCTTTTCTCTAAAACACACTTCAGATTTTTTTATTGTTAAAAGGACAGTTTTGTTCAGTAACACAAGTTTCAGCAGTGGCTTATTTGTCAGCAGTCTTTCATAAAAGTTTAAATTGAACAGTTTAAATCAAATACTTTTATGAAAGTTTAATGTGGCACAGCCTCACCGTATACTTGACTGTTTAGCATGAGGAGGCAAGGCCTGTGGAACTACAGCCCACACACAAGCTCAGCAGCTGAACTCTTGCTACTGGAAGAGAAAGAGGGAGCTGCATTTCTGCCCTTACTGCTGCCAGAAAGGTCTGAATTACCCTTGTGATGCAAAATTCCTTCCACCGTAAAAGAAACCCCAACATCCAAGGGCTCTGGACAGACACAGCCATGGAGCATTAAGTTTAGTTCACCTGCTCCACCACATTTCATCTTTCAAAGCAAACAAAATAATCAAAAGGAAAATTGCAAGTAAGCAAACCAAAAGTCCACGCAGCCTCTATGGGTTACCATTCCCTTCTCGACTGATCAAGAAATAGCCCTGCTACAGCTGGACTTTAATATCCACGTTCTCAGTGCCTGATTAGCTACTCTGAATACTTTAAAGCCCTACCATGTGCTCTCACAGCAGCACACCACCACCAAATGCCTTAACAGACCCACATTGTCCTTCTCATTTATTTATCATACAGGCTGCACTCAGCACTTTCACCCTTACGGGGAACATTCCCTGCTACATTCCCAACAGTCAGAGTGGAGTAGTAATCCTAAAAGGCCAAAGCTACACATAAATACTTTTTCCAACTATTTTTCCTACATCAACCTCCATAGAAAAAATAAGGGAATATAAACATTATTGATGCAAGCAGAAACATACACGTAAGTGTGCGTGGGTTGTGTTGTTAGCTAAGAGTTGCATCTGTCTATCTATATCTTTTTTAGCTCTGTGCTTTCTTCTTGAAAGCTTGTTGAAGTAATCAAGTTAAAAGTCAAGAAAAATGTGATGAACCTCAAACAACACTCGTAATAACGATGCTAGAAATTATAAAAGTTACGTTTTTTAAATGTAACTTTTGTCAGGGATTTGTTTTCCTTTGCCCAGGGGGAGAGGAATTGAAGTTTCTCTTTACAAGACTCCTCCACCGGGGTTTAACATTTTAAGTTTTAACATTCACAGATTGGGAGTAGCCAGAAGATACACAGGAGATAAGAGAGCATCACTCCCTGGCACAGCCTGAGACACCTGGTCTGGGAAAAGACTGATAAGAGAACTGAAGAATGAGGACCAAGTCAGCATTGAAGGCAAAGAGATCAATAACTAATAGGAGATTGAATACTAACAATTGCCTAATTTAAGAGCAGTGAACAAAAATTTATTCAGGTTTTGTCTGTATTTCTTTTTCCTGCAGTTTTGGTGTCAATGACACACACAGTGTATTGCTAGAAGCCATATTCACTCCTCCTCTCTGGGGAAAGAACAGTCACCTTGGACAGAGAAAAGCAGAAGTGCTGGACATTGTAAAAGTCAAAGAGGTAGGCAGAGAGAGAGGCTTCTGCCTACCCCTCAGCTCAAAAGGGGTAAGAGATATATAAAACACCTACAAGAAAGGATGAGTACAGGAAAAGCCTCAGAAAGCAGCTGTTATGTGTCATTCCTTCATGGATACCCAGAGAAGATCCCCTTTGAAGCCATCCTGCCCCCTATTCCTGTGCCCATCCCACCCTACTCATGATCCAGGTCTGCACAGAAGTTTCTGTCAGTTTCTGTCCAACAAATACTGTGTTTTATATAAACTTCTCTCTGTCACTGTTGGCAGTCAATCACAGAACCTGGAATGGATTCTCCAGCAGAAACCGAACTCCGCTGGTCCCGGGAGATGTGATCCAAAGAGGAAAAGAAGTGCTGTAACCACGTGGAGTCAAAAGGAGAAGTGACAGATTACAAGTACAGCTCACTTATGCAGGATTTTATCCAAGAATCCATACTCCTGCCTACCCTGAAGCAAACTCACATACCATATTAAATGTATTCACTTCTGCAAAAGGTCTCTGAATGCTCTCTACACAGAGCCCTTCCCCTCCCTCCCCCACTATTTTCCAGCCCAGCCACTCCAGGGTGGAGATCTCTGTGATAGGAGCTGTTTCCAAAGGCAGTCACGTGTGGGTATCATACTGCCCACAGGCTCCGGCAGAGCTGGGTCACTGAAACCTTCCTAGACAGGTAACACCTACAAATGGCATTTGAGTACCTGAGCGTCCTTCAGTTTGCTGAGGTGTAGCTTCTGGCATTATTCTTTACACCAGACTATCTGTCCACAAGCAGTTTTAATGAACAGATAATTTAAAATAAATTCTAATAAATTCACATTTCTTGGCAGTTCACTGATATATCCCGTCTCTATGCAAAAATCTGTTGCATGACTCTCTGGTCTGAATTCTTCACTCTGTTATGCCACCTTTACACCAGGAAATATTTTTGTCCACTATTTTCATATCATACAACTTTCTTAAAGCAAACAGAATTTCTGGAGTAAAAGATTTTAAGTTTGGTGCCTCCAGCAATAATACTCTATCCGTTTTTATCAATAAGCCACACTTAAAAAAAAAATTAAGGAATGGAACATTAGGGAAAAAAAGAAAGTAAGAAACTTCTCCAGTCTGGCACAAGGCTGGCAGTATATGCCCATGATATGTGGTGCTTCCTCTACAACCTCTGAGGGTGTCAGATTATACATCTAGCAGGAGAAACAGGAGCACACCATTCATACAAAATTAAATTTCTCTGTGAAAGCTGTTCTTTCTCAAGTCAGTGGAGCCAAAAGTTCAACACTGAAAGGAAGAAAACTAAAATAGAAGACAGTCTGGTGATTGTGAGAACTTGAGAATACAAGGTATAACTGAGATGGAACAGAACAAAAGGGGAACAGCAGCTCAGGATGAAAAGAAAACAAAGGAGCAGAAGATCAGAAAGCAGCTGGGAAGGTCTGGGACACTGATGCATTGCCTCTTAATTACTTAATGTAACAGTGACTGATTAAACTGTATTCACTGCTACTGCCACTTTCCCTTTACAATTTACTATTTGAAATGCTTTGCTCCACAGCAAACTCAGAACAAAGCCTGTAGTAGTAGCAGTCTTTACAACTTTTTTAAAAGTCATCCACAAAGAAGAAAACAAGTAAAGCTGTACAGCCACACGTAGGCACAGTGAAATGTTAGCCCTCTGTTTCAACTCGCCATTCAGAGGTTAAGGTTCAAAGAACCACATAGGAAGAACTTGATATGGCCACTACCTTTTAACTAAGAGAAAACAATGCAGTTACAAACACAAATGAATCATTATCCAAACAAATGTTTAGAACGTGGGTCAGGAAAAAAAAAAAGATCAAAAAGGCAGGAGAGCTTAAAAAGGAATCTTGTAACAGACCTAAATTTAACTCCATTCGAACAGTGAACGCTTAAAAAATAATTACCTGATAAAACAAAAAGCTTTCCAAACATCACTTTCGGCTGAAATTTTTAAATGCAGTACGAGTCAGGGCATTTATACCACATGCTCTCCCCTTCCAATGCCTTCATTCTGGGTATTTAGAGGATAAATCCGGTGTCCCTTTTTAAACTGGAATGAAGCAGTGCCTGAGAGCTGTCTCAAACAGCAGCTGGCAACAGGTTAACCGAGACACCGGAGTTTGGGTCAAGAGGCCCACTGTTTTACCACGCAAGAGCTAAATGCAGTCCCACCTATGTCTTTTCCCGTGCGGTAAGGCTCATTTGGAACAGCCAAGGGAGTTTTTTTCCTCCCGAGCAGTGTACCGCGGGCACGTCCGCAGCAGCCCCGGCAGAGGATGGGGCCGGGCGCCGAACAGCCCCGGCGCCTCTGGCGCCCCCGGAGGCGCGGCGGGGCCGGCCCTACCTGGGCGGGGGCGATGCCGAACGCCTCTCCGATGCGGGCGTACAGCTCGCGGGCGCTGCCGAAGCCCTCCACGCGGCCCGTGGGGCTGCCGTGCGCCAGCTGCGTGTGGAACTGCAGCCGCGACGCGCTGGCCGACGGCGCCGGGGCCGCCGCGGGGGCCGGCGCCGCCGCCTCGCTCTCCACCAGCTTGAAGGTCTCCTTGGACTTGTCCTTCTTCTTGCTCCTCAGCCCCAGCGGCATCTTCCGCGCCGGCCCCGGGCTCCTGCGGCCGCCGCCGCCCGCGCTGCACTCTGCCCCCGGCGCGGCGCCGCCCCGGCCCCGCGGCCATGGCGGCCGCCAGGTGCGGCCCGGCCCCGCCCGGCCCGGCCCGGCCCCCGCTACCGCCGCTGCTACCGCCGCTAACCCCGCCGGGCCGCTCCGCGCCGCTCCGGGCCATCGGCGCTGCCCTCACACCGCGCCCGCCGCCGCCACAGCGGGGTCCTTTACCCACCTCCCACTCACTCGTTCAGGAATTTCTGCTCATAGCGAAGTGCTGAATACCGACTAGTGTAGATTTATATCCAGCGTATAAAACACCTGAAGTATACAAGGACTTCAGGCAACTCTTTCTCATTTATCACAGACCATAAATCTCTAAGGGTTCATAAAGCAACAGTAACATAACCTAAGTTTAAGAGACTTCCTATTGTACCGGACAACAGCTGTAAAATACTGAGATTTAACACAGAAAACACACTTTTCAAGTATTTGTATCATTTAATGAATTCAAAATGTTTCCTCTGCTGTGAAACAGAGCTACACATTGTAGTCAGAAGTTCACATGACAAGAGACATCTGTGCTCCAAAGTAACCACACTCACCTCAGTGGAACTGCTCCATTTTCAGTAGTGCACTGAATCCACCCAAAATGTGAAGAGTGCAAAATTCATGAGGCAACATTCAGCACTTCTAAACATTCAGCCTTACCACATCTTCTGACTTGCACAATAAAAAAGACAAACCATTGCAAAGAAAGAGGATTCTGGCACATGGAGTCAGACCAGGCAGGCAGAAACAATGAATTACTGTGAGGCAGCCCTGAGTCAAAAGTTCTTAGCAGATCTAATCACAGCACCTCTGACTACATGAAATTATGTACAGATTTTAAACTGCTTATGCTGTGAGATTAAAAAGGCTTGAAGCCAATTTGACTTCAGCTTTTCCAAGATAGCGTGTAGTAGATTTAAATGAATACTCAAAAATGGCTTTTATCCAGTTCTAGTAGGAGATAACTGGATTCAATAGTTACTAATTTTGTAGGAATTTCCACCAGTAAAAAACCCAACCAAAACTGCAAAATAAACTTGCCCCCATACTTTAATAGTGATTGTCCAGTTCAGTTTGAAACCACAGAACTTAAATTAAAGGCTTCTCTGAAGTTGCAGAACTGTGTGTACTTTTTCCCATTACTGGAATGAAATTCAGACAGCGTGTGGCATTCATTGGATGACATTGCAGTGTGACGAAATGAGATATTAACTAACAGTACCAAACTATTCATGTTCATCTTGGTATTTAGAGGGTTTTGCTGGTCTTCAATTTTAAATAAGCAACTTCTTTTAAAAGAAGCCTTTTCCCATTTACTAAAATGTACTATGAAGGAATTGGTGACAAGTATTTATGTCTTGTCTCGACTCATTCCTTTTCTTGTGAAAAGATAATTGAATCTTACAACCCAGTAAATACTGTTTGTTAATAATTTTGTTAATGAGATTTACTAAATGGACACAGTCAAGTTTCCACATATGCAGAGGTTGTGCAGATTTGTTTAAAAATAATTCATGGACATTAACAGTCCTAATTTAGGTATCTGTTTCAAAACTTTCTTCAGTGGAAGTGTGTTTGCATGCTTCATGTGGAGGTGGATGGAGAAAAACAGCTGAAGCTGGTGCAAAAACTATGCTGATCCTACCTACAGTTTGGAGCAATAGCATTAGCTTTTAACTATGGAAAAAAAATTATGAGGCAAATGGAGCTGATCAAATAAGCTGAAGACAGCGTGGAGCATGTATATGCCATCATTAGGTACATGATGTAACAAGTGAAATGAAACCTTTTTTGTGACATTTAAATCAGAGCAAGATGACACTGCACACATGCCTATTTTCAAAACACAAACCTAGAAAACCATATACATGAAACTGCCATAGCAGTCCCTTGCTTTGGGAGGAAGGGTAAAGATGTGTTCAACACTCAGTTTCATCTCTGTTACTGAAAAGGTACATTACCATGGACTTTTTTTTCCTAATCTACAAATACTATTTATTAATATTGCTTAGATCATGGATTAGCAGTTTCAATGATTTAGATTTGATCAGCATAACACAATGCTGATTGAGTGGTTTGTAGAGCTGTAAGTCAGTCTGCTGAGAGCTTCAACGAAAAGAAGGCTGCAATGGACAGAAGACACTTTCTCCAACTACAACAAATCCTATTTTCAGATTCTCTCGAATGTGCACCCTCTAAGGAAGCATCTGCCAACACTAATTAATGCACAGTAAAACTATATCAACCAATCCAAATAAGCTTCCAGCAACTCGGGATACTAAGGACCCAAAAACTACTTCAAATTTAACTTTTAGAAGAGAGTTAACAACTGAAATAAAACTTCTATTAGCCTTGATTTTAGAAAGAAAACTAACGCATGGGCTTGAAAAAAAGAAAAATTTATTTAATCCTTTCATCCCAGGTATATATTGCATACTACAGGCTACCCCACTCTTCACTTTCTCAGACATCAGACACTTGGGATGCAACAACCATAAAGTTTGTGGAGAACGTATGTGGAACAAAGTCACCTTGCTGGCTATGAAATGCCACTATCAGTGAGTGTTTCACTACACAGGGGGTATCTACCCTCACTCAGGGCAAGGATGTATGGTTATTTCAGGTGCTGGCTGGGTGGTGTTAGGGGTTTTTGAATGCAGGGCAGCAGGGCTGTGAACATGGCAGTTTGTCCTTGATAAAGAAATCAGGCATGACTAACAAGATTGTTGTTTGTACAGCTCCTCCCTTGGGTAAGCCAGTAATTCCAGGGCAACAGGCACAGGGTACTTATACCTTCCACACCCAAGGGGATCAACAGCAGAGCTCTGTTTTCACTGTTTAAATAACAGAGCAATTAACTGGAGAAGCCTGAAGGAAACAAATCATGCCATCCAACAGTCTATTGCTGAGCAATCTGACACATGAAGAGTTGAGATTCTGCACCTCATTAAGAGATTTGTTTGGGTGTTGAACAGTAAGTGGCTGTATGACACATTCCCGGGTTCCATAGGATGTGTTCAGTAAGCAATATAGTAAGAACTATGCTTGTTAGCTGCAAAAGAGGACTAGCATTTACTGACTGGAAAGGTAAAACTATCTCTTAAATATATTTACAGTATCATGTTCTGGCCCATATTTTTTAGGTCCAGCACATGAATTCAAGTGCACAGAACTTCACCCTAAGTTAGAGCAAATTTCACTGTTTAAGGAAAACCTATTTGACCGCAAAAAAGTCTGCTTCTGGTGAGTCAGACTAGCATAGAACATGCACATACTAGAAAAGAATGGGGTATATTTGTTCAAAACACCACGAATAGGCTTCAGGAAGCTTTCAGCACAGCTACTATAGAAATGGCTGAGTGAAAGACTGGAATGCTAACCCCCTTCATGGCATGAGAAGCTGTGGAGCAAGCAGAGCAGAGTACCACTGCATGGCAGGAGGAAAAAGGGTTGTAATGTAGCTTGACCTACTCTTGCAACAGCTTGAGGTTGTCCTAAGGCTTGATGTTGGTGAGATTAAAAAAGAATCTTTAGAAGCAGAGGTTTTCAGACCTGCTGGATGAATTCCCAAAGCAACTAAATTACTTCTACTTTCTATGGCACCTAAGCAACCTTCAAGAGACCAAAAACCCATCCCAATTTCATGAATGACCATTTTATTTTCATGTATTTCAGTAGTTACAAATATAGTAGTTGACTGAGTATTTGCTTCCTTCTCCCAAGTAGCTTTATTAAATAATCAAGTGGGTTTTAAAACATAGCTTTTAAGCACATTTTGATTAGAAAAATATTTTTTGTGAATCCTGGATTAGATAGATATTAATGCTTCCTCTCATATTTTGAAGTAATTCTACATGCTGGTTTCTGAAACATATACTTTTTAATCTATCCATAAGAAAAGAAATACAAGCATTTATTTCATACCAGTTCTATAAGTTTTGTATTTTGAGCTTGAAAACAGTTGGAAAAGTTTAGTTTGCTATACACATATATATATATATATACACCTCTAAATACACAAGATACTGCAATTTCTCAATTTAACACTACTTCTCTTACCTGAAGATGGTTACAAAAAATAGTCTTAGTTGCTGTAACATTTGTTTTTTACAAGTTGGATATGGTTACAAGATCCTGGATTACAAAATGCTTGATTCCATTAGCTTTTAAATGGACAAATAGGTATTTTAGGTTGATATGCTTTAAAGTCGTGTAGCTTGTAGCATTTGCCATCATAACAAAATAGAAGAGAAAGTTAAAAACCAACTTTACACTTTTTACTTAAAAACCACATAAGAAATGCAATACGGAACATACTGAAATGGAAATTTTTTTTCAACAAACAATATATAGTATTAACAATATGCAGAAGCACTAAGCAGCAATTTTTTTTCTTTGTAATACTGCTCCAGCAATTGTTTACTTCCTGTAGATTTAGGACTACAACTAACTGATACTGCATGAAGAGATCTGCAGTTGAAAAACTGACTTGAACAATACCCCACAGAAATTCTACTCTTTTAAGTAAAAGAAATGGGATTCCTCTTACAGTCATGTAAAAATTATTGTAAATTAAATACCAACTTCCATATGATTTACTTTTCTGCAGTCACATATACAACACTGCTATTTCTTAGGCTACCTAACAGAGCAGGTAACCTCTAAATTTCCACAGGCAAAAGGCTGACAGCAAATCTTGAAATATTTTGTTATGAAAAACAACAACAAAAAAAAATCCCAAACCCTTTGAAAGTGTTGTTAAAGCACTGTATTATGGTTTTTAAACTCAAGTAATAAAGCATGCCCACAAGGCATTTCTTCCACCAATACATGCTGCAACCAAGGGAACCAGCCCTATTTCTGTATTATAAAACTAGACTATTACAGAGGGCTCTCCATCGCTCTATGCACCTTTGAACTCTAAAGACAACTGACTCCTATTTGAATTTTAAAACTCAATTCAAGCGTATGAAAGTTTCTGGGCAACCCCTATCCCACACTGACTCTTAAACAAACTTTGCTTTAGCAACACAGCTAGCTAGCTCTTTTTTTTTTTCTTCATAGGAGTTAAGTTTGGCCTTTGAAAATAATGAATACTTGAGATCAGCATGATCTTTAAATACCTGCCCTAGCCAAATGCTTTTACAGGGTTCTTTGTGCATCTTTCCAACCCGGCACAGACCTGCTCCGTAGGGAATTGTCACATGAGCACCAGCTAAGCCTCATTTACAGAACATGGCCCATAGCAAACAATGCCAAGCCCAAGTTCAATGAATGCTTTTGCTTACAAGAAATCTCCTGGCATCATGTAGTCCAATACCCCTGCTCACACAAGGTCAGCTGGAGCAGGCTGCCCTGCACATGTACAGTCAGGCTGAGTATCTGGGGATAGCAACTCCTTAAACCCTCTAGGAAACCTGTTCCAGTGTTTGATCACCCTCTCAGTAAAAAGCTGTTTCCTTGTGTTCAGATGGAACCGCTAACTAACTTGTGTCCATGTAGTCCTGTCACTGAAAGCTACTGAGAAGAGGCTGGCTCCTCAATCTTCATTCCCTCCTGCCAGCTGCCAAGATCACCCCCAAGTCTTTTCTTCCCCACGACTGCAAGTTGCAGCACTCTCAGCCTCTCATACATGCTCGTGTGCTAGAGCTGCTCCACTAAGTGTATATCCTTCAAATACCAGGGAGTCCAGCACTCCAGATGGATCCTCATCAGTGAGGAGTAACAAGGAAGGATCACCTCCCCTCACCTGCTAGCAAAGCTTTGGCCTCTTTGCCACAAGGCTGCATTGTCAGCTCAGTCAGTTCACGGTCAGTTTGCTGGTCAGTTACTCCCCAGTGGAGCATTCCTCCTTACTGAACTTTGTGAGAATCCTGTGTCAACAAGTTCTTCACCCTGTTGGGGCCCCTCTGAAAGGCAGTACCATCAGCTGGTGGCACTAGCTACTCCTCCCAGTTTATATGGATTGTCAACTCCATCCCACGATTCAGGTCATTAATGATGCTGACTACTATTGGCCCCAGTACTCAGCCAGAGGGTACACCACTATTTAGTTGCCTCCAACTGGACTTTGTGCCACTGATTAAACCCCCTGTGCCCCCTCATTCAGCCAGCTTTTAATCCATCTCACCTTCCACTTATCTAACCCGTACTTCACCAGTCTGCCTACTGATGTAAAAGGTAAACACCACAGACTGTTCTCCCAACATCCCCAAAGCTCGCTGCAGATGGCAGTAGGACTGGTCAAGCAAGACTTCCCTGTTGTACATCTATGTTGACTACCTCAACCACCTTTTAAAAATGCTTTCCAGGAGGATTCTTTTCCATCACATTACCAAGGGCTTAGGTGAGGCTGATTAGCCTGTAGACACCCAAATCTTCCTTCCTGGTTTTCTTGAAGAGTGGTATTTTCTCTTTTCGAGTCTACTGGAACATCTCTTAATCTCCCTGGCCATTCCAAGATAAACAAGAGTGGCCCTGCAATGGCATTAGCCAGCTCCCTCAACACTTGGGCGCAATCTCTCAGATTTACAGAATTCCAGGTAAAGTGCACCCTAACCCAATCCTTGACCACCAAGGTTCCAGATTTCCCCACTAGTCTTGGGCCTGGAATTCCTGCATGCTTGTTTTACTGGCAGTGACTGAAGCAAAGGCAGCACAGAGAACCTCAGCCTTCTCCATGCCATCAGCTTCCCTGCCCCATCTGACAGCAGGCTCATCTTTGCTGTTCATGTCCTTGAAGAATCCTTTCTTGCTATTCTGCCTGCAGGCTGAGGAACTATCCCACAGCAAATGGCTACTCTGGCTCCTCAGGCCACGTGCCCTTTGCCACACTCACAATGCAGTCCCAAACTTCTGGCAACAATAAAGAGAAGCCTTTCATTTTACAGGGGGAGGCTGGTCAGGAATCCAAGCTGATGTTTCTGGCCTATGCTTTGTGCAGTGGAAGGCAACATACTGAAATGATCTCTCTTGTGCTCTTTAAAATATTTTTTACTTTGTGTATATCTACTACGATCTCAAATTTCTGTATACATGTGTAATGTTATAGACACAGTGAGGATATAAGAAATAATGTACTTGGAGGCTCAAGTACTGTATGAGAAATATGCACTGACTTGGTAAAAAAATTACTGTAATTATATTAAGCAAAATAATGACTAAACATTGCTGATTAGGAAGATGTAAAACAAAATGAGTGGTTTTCCCTGTAATTTTTACTGCAGAATTCACCTGTATGACTTCTACTTAAACCCTTTTCTTCTCATGCAGCATTACAGTATTTCCCCCCACCCATCCCACAAAACAAAAAAAAAACCAAAGATTCCACTAGGTGTTACAGATTGCACTTTTAAAGCAGACTCGCCAGTCTTCTGCATTTCCAGTGTCCTATTTTAATCTGTTGACATACACAGTCTTCCATTTTATGAAACTGGAAGATTTCGCCTAAGTACTTCTTTTGATGCTGGAGAAATGTTATCTGGGAAAATTACTTCAAACTCTATAATTAAGTCTCCCCGTTGGTCAGGATTTTTGGGAAATGGCAAACCATATCCTATAATTCTTCTTCTCATCCCAGGCTTTACCACTTCGTTGACTGTCATGGGTATGGTTCTTCCTTCTATCGTTGGCACATTGAAAGAGCTGCCACACAAAGCCTAAAGATTGCAATATGAGAAAAAGAAATTGGTCAGAACTTTTTTGTACCTGTATATGAATTTGGATTATTTACAAGTGACTAGAATTCTAAATAGCATTTCTCCTATGCACTTCTCAGATGTCAAAATTTTAATTTAATGCTCCTCTCTTAAAAAGAGAAAACTTGAAGTTGTCATTGAATGTTGCTGAATTTATGAATATTACACAATTTATGAATATTACACAATATTACACAATGGCTACTGGAGGGTAACTGAGCTTCTATGCCATTCAAAGACTTTATCAAATAATAAGAGAGCTGAGCCGAATGAACCTCCTCACTCATACTTCTCTACAGATGTCAGTCTTCTAAACTCTCACTGGAAATTTAGAAACTTATTTCACTTTTTGTTTGTTTACATTGCACAGGAATTTTTTCCTATCAACCAACCTCTATTATATCGCATTTCAGGACATTTAAGTGTCTATAAGCAGAGGCATATAAAATTTCACAGCTATCTTATGTGAATATTTGTGGTGCCTAAAGAAATCCAAACAAGATTTTTGCACCAAAACTAGAATGTTACAGACCTTCTGCTTTATCCAACAGTTTATTTTCATTACTAGGATCTCTGAGAATAAGATTTTGATTCCTGCAACTTCACTTGATTCAGCACTTAGTATACACTGAAATGTCCAATTTACATAACAATGCAATGAGTCTAAATAGGTTTTTATCTGTGAAGGAACTGTATTACCCACATTAACATTAAATATTGTCTTTTTTCCCTCCCTCACTACTTTAGGTGCTTCACCTCACTTCACACTTACTGTAGAATCCCTTAAGGTAGCTTAATTTACACAAGGTTCATAATGAAATCAAGAGTTTATTTCTCCACCTAACTGATTAAGAAGAAAAAAATACATTACACACACAGAGCTACCATACAGCTTTAGCCACTGTATCATATTGTAATAGCATTAAACATTTGGAGTTCTACCACAAGAGGAACTTACCTCCCTTAAGCTGATCTTTACAGGATAAACAATATTTGATCCATCTCTCTTGAAATGAGAGTGGGGTTTATCTTTAATGATAAAAACAATATCAGCTGGAATCGTGTTCGGTGTTTCATCGCCTTCTTTTGGAAAAGTGATCTTGGTGCCTTCTTTCCATCCTCTTTTTATCTCAATAGTAAGGATTTTGTCCTCTGTTCGGACGCTTCTACCATCTGGGTTAAGCCTTTTACGTGAAATCCTCATTCTTTTTGTGCAGCCATGATAGATCTCTTCCAGAGACACTTTAAGTTCATGGATTACAGGGGGATCTTGTTTACGACGTAACTGGCTGCCAACTGTATTCCTTTCCCTTGGAAACCCATTCATACTAAAACTAGTGAAGGATCCAAATGGATCACCATCCACCTCCATGTCTTCAGTGTCTCTGCCACCAGGCATCCTCCTCCCAAAGAAGATCTCAAAAGGATTTGTGCCACCAAAGAAAGCTGCAAATGTAGCATGTGGGTCTCCATGGAAGGAGTACCGGAAGGTACCACCCTGGCCATCAGATCCTCCAGCTCCCCCTTTAAGGCCTAAATAAGAAAAATAAGGCAAGTTAAAAACAAATTGGGTATTAGTATAAGCTTTCCTGCTGTACAGTGTAATGATATCAGGACTGATGAGTCATAAAGATATTTACAGTACAGTGAAAGGTCTGCTTTTCAAGGAGGATTCACCATGACAATATGAGGTACTAACTAGCAATTTAATAGCTTGAACAGCAACAAGGTTTCTGAAGCTCTAGAATGACTTCAGAAGAACAGGTATTCTGACACTGCCAGTTTTATTTCATGTGATTGAAACCAGTTATTTTAATCAATTAGCATCTTAAGAGCAGAAGACAGGTTTGCTTGATTTGATCTTTCCTTGCTCTGCAAAGTGTCTTGGGAATTGCATCCTTCTACAAGGTCATTTCTGGGGAAAATTATTCACTACCACATGCGACATATTCCACAGCCTCTATAGCTCAGCTGTAACTCGGTGTTAATCAGTTTTACCCATTTTCCTGCAATTTGTTCTGAGTAAAAGGTAACACGCCAACAGCCAAACACATACATGCTTCCTTAATATTCAATTTAGGATACCAAAATTATCACAGCTTGTGTTCCTATGGTACAAAACAGGTACAAATCCTGGGAACTCTCTTCAATGCAGCCACAAATAAAAGCATCATGGAACTTACTAAGATCCAATCACTGTCTCCATGCAAAAAATCAGAAGATTATCAATAGCTTTGTTCCATCTTTCACATGGAGAGATCTAAATCTCATTTCATCCTGCCAAGAATTCTCACTGAAAATTCTCTTGCACTTCCTGTGTTCCCAATTCAAACCAAGGTAACATCAATTTTTTTCAATAAGTGATCAATTACTTCCTTGTAATAGTGTTATTCTGCACTAACCATTTCAGGGTACTTTCTCAAACCACTGGAAGACTGAAAGTCCTCTTAAGATACATTTGTCTTAAAGAAAAGAGTTAAAGTCTTCAACTTAAATGCTTGGTTTTTAAACTTATTTTTTTCAGTCTTAGACCAACTCAAAACTACAGCTGCTGTCATACTTCTGTTACCATAGAAAAATGAAGGCTTACATTATGAAGGAAGCATTCTATAAATTTGAAAGAGGGGTTTGTAAGTGTTTTTTTTAGCTCAGTGTTCTCATGCATAACCTTAATGCTGGGTACCGACACTAACCAACTAAGACACCTGACTGCTTTCCCCATTTCAATACCAGAGCAAAAGTACTCAAACTATAGCACATCCTTCTGACACACTGTTAATGCCAAATATGCAGATGAGGGGATTCAGTCTGTGATAGCAGGACACCTCCTGCAATAGCTGGCCAGAAGTTATTGAAGGTACACCCAGCTCCTGGCTGCAAAAACACTGAGGTTTCCCCCTTCTTACAAACCCCAACCTTTTGCATTTCCATTAAAACACTCTTCTGAGAGCTCAGAGAATAACTGAGGCATCAGGAGGCAATCCCACATTCAACATTTTAAAAGATTATACTTTGTATCTTTGCCCAAAATACTAAATACTGCTATTTAAGTGTCCCTCTTTGTAATTGTAAAAAACATGGCCCCAAGCAAATAGCAACGAGCAGGCCTACTTGTCACAACGGAAGTAGTTATTTTAAATGGAATTCCTGATACCATTTACATTTAAGGGAAGGGATGTTAATGACTTCCTCTGTTGCTCAATCATAAGACTGAAAGTCATGTCGGTCAAAAATTAAAAAAAAAAAAAAAAATCATCCTCTCCAGATCACCATTTTTGGATAAATGTGACATTTCTGAGGTCTCATTCTCTTGGCATGTTATCACTGTTTACAATTAAAGCTAAAAAATTGTTCTGGTATTTCATGACATCAGCCAAATTCTTTCCTCTCCAGGCACAAAGCCAAGGACAACTACAGGCTGGACACCTGGGCTTCTGCTCAGGACTGTTTTGCCTAGATCAAGCAGATTGCCCTTAAGCAAAAATTAAAGAGAAGAATACATGGCTTTTGAACTGCATCTCAGAAACTGCTCTGGCAAAGGAAGGCAGCAGTAAGAGATCACAGAAAGCTATTCATGGGTGACAGAAACTTTTCCTGTTCAGTAACTTTTTGCCTGTCAGGTGTTTGGGGTTTGTACAAAACCCCATTAAATTAAGAAATTAAAACTTCACCAGCATTAAAGCCTAGCAATGCATTTTTTACTTAAAATCTCACGAACCAAACAAATACATTGTAAATACGTTGTCTCAGGAGGAACACTACCATATCTTCATATGTTTACTTTGCTTCATTCAACACAATCAAAGAGACACACCAAAGTATAACAGAGACATACATACCTTCCTCCCCAAACTGATCATAAATATCTCTCTTTTTGGGATCACTCAGCACTTCGTAAGCTTCTGCAACCTCTTTGAATTTTTCTTCTGCATGGGGAGATTTGTTCTTATCTGGATGCCATTTCAGGGCTTGTTTTCTGTAAGCCTTTTTGATATCCTCGTCAGAAGCCCCTTTTTCAATTCCCAGGATAGAATAGTAATCTTTCCCCATCCTGAGTGTTGGAGGAATTCAGATTTTCCTTGCTGTAAAGAAAGCAGCGTCCAGTGTCTTAGCAAGGTGGCGATGCTAGAGAAGGAAAAATAAAAATCAAACTTTGAAACGAAACAGAGCTGCTACAAAACAACAAACTCTACGATACATGAAAGAAAGAGCAGACAGCCTGTCCGTATTTCATTCCTTCCCCGTGGCTCATTTATAAAGGATTCCAGAGCGGGCACGGCAGACGGTCCCACCCCCGGCCGTGCCTGCGCTCTTTCTAGAACGCAGCAGCAGCGGGCACGTCACTTCCCGCGGCTCCGCTGTGCCGCGCCCGCGCGCTCGCAGCGCCACAGCTCAGCGCCGGCCCCGGCAGCGCCCGCGCGGAGCCACCGCGGAGCCGGCACGGAGCTACCGCGGAGCCGGCACGGAGCTAACGCGGAGCCACCGCGGAGCTACCGCGGAGCCACCGCGGAGCCGGCACGGAGCCAACGCGGAGCTACCGCGGAGCCGGCACGGAGCCAACGCGGAGCTACCGCGGAGCCACCGCGGAGCTACCGCGGAGCCGGCACGGAGCTACCGCGGAGCCGGCACGGAGCCGGCACGGAGCCAACGCGGAGCTACCGCGGAGCCGGCACGGAGCCGGCACGGAGCCGGCACGGCGCTAACGCGGGGCAGAGCCCCGGCTCTGAGCGCTCGGCTGCCCCAAGCCACGCTGAAGCCCATCTGGAGTAATTATAGCGTTCTACTTCACTGTTTCTATAGAGACAGCTGTACATAACTCTTTTCCAAATATATCAACAGGGAGCTGTACCCTTTCCAGCAAAGGCTAGGAAGAATTTTTACACTCGTATCAACGACAAAGCTTCAGAAAGCAAAACTGCCTTCCTTTGAAGATAAAATTAAGCCACCCTCAACACAGCTGACCATAGCCATGTACTATTAAACAGTAGAATGAATCTGAGCAAAAAAATACCACTTTGTTTACCACAACTCAAGCCACTAAATTAAAGCAGATCAAAATGTAAATCCTGTCTCAGCCTTCTTCTATGGAATAGGAAATACCAAGATTATTATACAAGTATGGCAATATACCAAACAAATAGCTTTCATCTGATGAGATGCTAATAACAGAAAAATACTTGTTTCTTACACATCTGTTTTAAAATATATTAAACCAATTCTACTACTGAAGTATTTCTCATGCTCCATAGAGAAAACGCTATTAAGTTTTAGCCTGCAAGATTTCTTTTGTACCTCTGTTAAGAGCTATAGGTCAAGAAATTAGCTACGTTTATCAGTAGGGCAATGAACTACATGACAAATTAACACAACTGAAAAATTATTCCTCCCTGGAACAAAGTACTAAAGTACAATACTTTTGGCCATATCTAGACGTTGTCTGTATGAAGACAATTCTAGACTGAATTATGAAGGAGGTAATTAAGCTCAGCTGCCTTCCTTCTGACAATAAAACCCACTAATCCTCGGACTCAGGGAGCATTATATTTGAAGCCGTTTTCTAGAACCTGCTCAAACTTACAAGAGACTGATAAGGAAGGGACAGAAAACTTTCTTTCCTTAACCAGAAAGTACTAGAAAAACATTTGGGACTTCACTTTCACTTTCTTAACTTGCGTCATGCCCCTAATCCTCACACCATTATCTTTTCTTTTCCAATGTCTGCAATAGAATTTACTAGATTCCTTCCAGTGTATACAGGATTTTCCTAATTATTTATCTGGGTTTTTTTACATTCTCCTCAGAATATGTGTGGAAAAGGTAAAGAGAGAAGAAAGTCAAAATTTCACAAGAGTATTTCAGAAAGCAAAACTTTCAGCATATACGTAGTTATGATTACAAACGTAAAAGAGGCCAAAGGGTACTGAAAGAAGGAACTGGGTCCCCTTGCCACCAAATCTCTCAGGACTCACTTGCATTTTTGGCACAGCGGGAGTCACAGGGTTATAGACTCATTTACCTTTACATGTGAAGGAAGCAGCTGTTGCTGAGCCCTACCTGGAATAAAGCTAGTCTTTTACTAAATCACCCTTTTCTTTCTAACTTTATTTTAAAAGTGCTCTTTTAGTTAATTTAAAATTAGTATTTCGGACAAATTCTTTGAAACCCACATCCTAAATATTGTACTTCCACTAGGAATATTGTACTAAGCACTATGTCTCCTTTTAAGTATCACAGAAATACTCAAGGCGTAGTGACAGATTCTCCACACACACATCCCCCCCCCATTGTGTAACAACACAGTAATTCATTTCAATGGTTTCATTAAAAGCCACAATAATCAGGATTTCTCCTTAAATAAGAAGTTTCTTCATCTTAATCATTAAAACTTACAAAACAAATTTTGATAACAACAAAGTTACACTGGGCCTTTTTGCCCAATAACAGCGACTAAGTGCTCAGGCATCCTTTCTCTCCCTACAGAGGGGAACACGCTATTCTGGCCTAAGTGCTGAGTTATACCATAGTGATGTAAGTTATTCCCCAAAAATTAAATACTTAAGATTCTGAGTGGGATGTACAGCAATGACTACATTACTTCTCCTTCCTGCCTTATATGAGATCTTAATATCAGAATCAATTTATACTGTGGGATCTTGTATTTTTAATGAGTCAATTCCAGAAAGCAAGTCCCTTCTTGTCCATGTTGAGACCTTCCTTTCATCACACAATCAGAGATCTTTTGTAAATACACATAGGCCACAGCTCCTCTCACATGCCTACTGAGCTCTTTAAACAGTTTCTAGTAGACAGATATACTCTCTCAAAAGCAGTAAAAGCTTTCAGTATTACAATTAAAAGACTAGTGTGCATAAGATGGACATCTAATAATTATGCTAATAATAATTTGAGTACACCCAATCATGCCAGCACTTCTTCAGACCGTGAAATCCATCTGCTAAGTGTGGTAAGCTTTTGTCTTCCAATTTTGTCATATTAGAGCTGCTAGATTTTTAAATCCAAATATCTGGTATTTGCAGTTCTTTGCTGCTTTTTCTGTTATTTTGTGCCATATTCATTTCCAGAATTATTATCCAAAGAAAAGAAAGGTACTCCTGCAGGACTTCTGTCCCTGCAGTCCCTTCAAATAAGCACAGACAAACAGAAAACAAAACACCCTTAAAAAAACCAAAAGTATATATTTAGTTATACTGCTCTAGTCCTATCTTCTCTGGCACTATAAATATCTAGAAAAGCACTCCTCTAGACAATGACAAGATTTCACTTCCCATACGCTTGGATATCTTTTGTTTAAACGCCTGATAGCTGTCCCCTAAAAAATCAGATACGGTCATTACCTACTGTGTGACATAGGAACTCCTTTATGGGATTATTTTGTTCTGGGAGCACTCTGCTTGTTAAATAAACAAGTTTTTTTTCACTTTCTCCAAGGAAAATCCTTTCGAACCTGTGATTGATGAGTTGCTAAAATTCTTCAGAAGAGACACCCTTTCAAGATGTTTCCTCCTAAATTTGTCTCAAATGGGGACAAGTTTCTGCATTTCTACGCTGATGTCTTCCATCAGTATGCCCATTTCCCAGAACCCCTGCATTACAGTCACCTCCTATTTCACTGGTTTGTCCAAGCCCCACAGGCAGTGGTGTTTGCACACCTGCCCCGTCAGCGCGGCCCACTGGGATGCGAGCTCACCTTCCGCGGGAAGGAAGGGCGGGCTGGATTCCATGGGCTGTGCTCGGCAGCAGTCACAGCACACAGCCCCAGCCACCCCACAGAGCCACCGCTGCTCTCAGCTGTGACGAGTCCTGCAGCTCACTCAAGCCTTCCAGAAGCACTAAACTACATAGCTAGAAAATCAGTAAGGCCGTAACCCAAGACTCAATTAAGCATGCTTCTGTAAGAAAGCTAAGGAAATTCCCAGACAAATCCAGTAACGTACTTGGCCAGGAAGCCACCTCAAAACATAACAAATAAAACCCCCTCACCATCACTTTCTTCCTCACTCTACCACATGAATTCTCCAACTGATATATCACATCATGACTCAATTAACTCTTTATATCGTCAGTTCTTTGTTTACAAAGTCTTCAAATACAACAGCTACATTCCATTTCAGGCATACACAGAAAAAAGTTATCATCATTCCAGTATCAAGTGGTATCTCTGAAACTCTTGGTTATATTCAACCCTGTAAAACAATTTTCCCCCAAAATAGGCAGTCTCACACTTAACTTTCTGTTCTTAGAAGCTCCTTCAGGGTAATGTCACGGTACTCCTATTCTGTACTGAGAAAGTCAACAGCCTGTAATTGTCCAGTGCTTTTTTACATCACTGGTTTTTCTTACAGTATAAATTGAGGGGAAAAAAAATTAAAAGGAATTTCAGTTCAAGCTTTTTAATGTTGACTGGGGTGGGGGGGGAATGGTACATTTTCAAATGTAACAGATAACAAAAATGCCAATAGGTTATTAAAAAAATGTACTGTCAGGAAAACTGAATAAAATTTTGGAGACATAAAAAACTTGCCTAACATAAGCAATCTCTTACCTAGAAGATTTTCTACGTTCTTTGATCAAAACCTAGATGTTCACTTTGAATACTAGACTTCCTTTTCTCATCTAAAAATACATATGAAATACATACTAGGAAGCTAAAAATTGTTCCTTCAACAGCTCCACTTCGGAGACAGAGTCTGACTACTGCATTCCACTTGAGAACTGTTGCTCTAAAATGTCTTTTCCATTACTCTTTCAGAACAACTACAGTTTAACTCACATACATATGGCCAAAAGCTATACATCTGGTTTGGGCACAAAGTGGGAGCAGGGTCATACCAACAGTTGTGCTGACAACATCAGCTTTGAATCAGCTGCTTTCTTTAAAAAAGCCTTCAAAACAAGTGAGAGAAATTATGGAAGCACTCGTAATAACATACTGAACTCAAATTATAGATTAATCATAAATTAACACCAGTATGTTAAAGCTTCTAGGCAGAACAATATCAATATTCCTGAAGTTGAATAAAAATACTCATTATTTGCTTTAAAATAAACCATTTCTTCTGTACTTCTCACTTATTAAACCACAGAAACAAAACTGAGAAAGACAGGACTAGATCACAGAACAAATTTAAGAGCAAACAAAACCACAAAGGCAAATTCCAGACAGATCACAACTATAAATACACATGTGCATATAAATGTCAAGGCACAGGAGCCAAATCCCTCCCCAGGAGAAGCTTTCACAATTAAGTACATAATATTTGCAAACCCACATTAATGAATGGAATAAATTTATATTCATCTACAATGGTTTGAAGAAAGCACACCCATATACAATAAAAAAAGTTTCCTGTATCATCCATTGTTTTACCTAGAAAAAAAATTCCACAACTCTTCTCCCCACCACCTTTAACTGGATGTAGTTGCTGCCTGAGCTATGTTTGTACTTTATATACACTTTATACTGTGAATAAGACCTGATACATGCAAGCCCCATTCATGAACTCTATAATTAAATAGAGTTTCACCACAGAACTATTCAGTAGCTGGTATCATACACAGAAATAAATTTTGGAGTTTACAACAGAAGCAACAATTAGTATTAAAAAATATATCTAACAGAAAAGGCAAAGTGAAACCTGCAGAGCATCACAGTCTTTCTAATAGATGGCCCTAAAAGAAAAGCTTCATTTAATCATGCCCTTCATATCCCAGTAAGAACCAAATTGATCAAATTTTTACTTGAGTTCTCTGTGGAAACTGCTACTGTGACAAAAGTAAAAAGTTAAATGTACATAAGGATTCTGGGGCTGACTTTACATCTAAATGAATACTCATAAAAGCAAAGTGAAATGTCACATAAATATAATGAATTTATTGTAAGTTAAGTTACACCAGTCCTACCATCAACAAATATGTTCTCTGTTTTTCACTGGCAATATGTCTTTTAAAACAGTGTCTATAATAATACTGGAACATACATTAAATTCTGCCAACAGGCCAAAGGATATATTTTCAAGGTCTTTTGTGGAAAAGCTGACTCTAAATATACAGTCCAGAAATTACATGAATTAGCTATAGGGTAAAATCTCAAACCAGAGATACACTATTACCATTTTTGAATCCCAAAAATGTATTTTTAAGCATGTGATTCACATTGTCTTCAATTTCATTTGGAAAAGACTGTATGACAAGATGTTAGCAATTTTTTAAAAATTAGTTTTAATTTTCTTATTACTTTTTGTAACAATAGATCAAAAGTTAGAAATAAAACGTACAACTGAACATTTATCATACTTTAAAACTTACTGTAGTTTATTATGTGCTAAGTTATGGGTTGGGTTCTTCTTTTCAGGAAATTATTATTTCCATTACACACTGATCAGAACATAGCAAACTTACATCTCATACCTGATTCCTGTTTACTAAGTCACAATCTCTACTATAGCTGGAAAACAAAAATCATGTTGGAATAAACATCCACATTTTAACTTTTCACTACTAAGAGGGAATGAACAATTATTATGTGAAAGCAAGCAGAGCTCTTGGGATTCAGCAACGATGTACAGAATGATGAAAACACAGGACTGCACTTAGAAACTCAAAAGCTACGAAGTGTGGCCACACAAAGCAACACAAAAATTTCCATCTACAAGTTAAGAATACACATTCCAAAGGTGCTTTTCAGTTCCTTACTTAGATTGTGTCCATTTCAATCCCTACCCACGTATTTCTGTGAAGGGATTCTTACTCAGTTTGAGTGGTGATCAGAAAAAACGCCAATCATGCAAAACATGTACCAGGTTCTCTCACTGACTACCCCTGTTTAACACACTACTACGAACCTCAAATAGTTAAGAATATTCTCACACATACTTTTGTAAATATCTGTATGGAAAAGTGCAGTGTTTTGGTATGGAGAAATATCTCCTGTTATTAGCAAAAACCCCCCCACATTCACAACGAAGCTGAAGTTCTCTTTCCTCCAAGAAAACATTTGATTTTAACAAGTTCTGCACAATTCACTACTGAAGTTGTAAGTCTGGGGCAAAGAAAACAGAAAAATAGTGTAGCCAAACTTCTTTCTTTCAGTTTTACATATAAAAAGCCCGGATTTTTGTTCTAACTACCTGCTGCTCTGATTGTTATCACTCAGGAATTTACCCTAGCCTCAAGGAATTGTCCTGAAATAGCCCATATGCAAATGAAGAGTTAGACTTAATCACATATTTATCACACTGTACTAGTCAGGTTTCTGACTCACATGTCACCAACCTTCTCATGTTGGTTATATAACACGTAAAGATATTTAATATGATGAACAGCTTAATGCTTTGTGTATGCTCCGTTTCCCTCCAAGACTAGCTTTTTAAAATCTGATTGTAAAAAGTCTTAAAAACCTGCTGTTAACTGTTTTAAGCAACATACTGCTACAATCCAAGTCTTTCAGTGCTAACACACTGAATGTTATCAATACCATCACAAAAGACTAATTTACTGGATTTACTGGATGTACTTTATACATAGCCAAGGGCTTCCATGCCCCACACACTTTTCTCAGCATGAAGACTACACCACTTAATAAAATATACCTTGTTTATAAAAGGTTAAAAACGTACTGATTAATTCTGATCAGTGATAAAAAGAATACAAGATTGCTTGGTAGCCAGAAAAAACCCAAAACAACAACTATTAGGAGACATTACGACATAAAAAACCCAGAAAACTTTACTCATGTAAACACTACAGTACCAACAGTCCATCTACACTGTCAACACTCAGCTATTCTGCCTGCTTCAGCTCCCCCAAACCATGTGTATTTAAAACAAAAAATTTTCAGAGAACCATAGCAGATAATTTAAAAAATGCAAGTATTTCCACATGAGAAACAACGGAGGAGGATTGAATTCTTCTGTCTCCAAAAAACACAGAAGTCACTAAGGTCTTCAAGGTCAACAAATTATGGAGGAAGGAGGAAATGAATCGTTTATGGTCTACGTCCATTGCCAGAGGCAAAGTGTAATCAGGAGCTAGTTTAAATAATAAAATGAAGAAATTCTATAATAATTCCATAAGTGATAGAATTTCCTGCCAAAGGACACTGGAGACTCAATAATGATGTCAGTGGGACACCGAATAAATACTACATAAGAGATGCACTGCAAGTTTCTTAACAAAGAAACCAGAGCAGGAATGTCAGACAATTAAAAGAATGCTGAAAAAATGTGGAGACCTCTACTTGTTTGTCCTGCAGACGTATTTATTATACAAATCTTGGAAAATAATGTATAAGTATACTATAAGTATACTGTAATAAGTATGTCTGTATTGTTTTCCACCTAAGTAAAATAGAGAGGTGGTGTTTACAATAAATACACTTTTTAAAAACAGGCATTTAGTTACACTTGTGAAGATGTTCCCAGTATTCCTGTTTTCAGTAAAAGCGAGGCTCAATTTGACATTCACAGTTAATGCATTCAGCCCCACTCCTGCAACACAAAAGGGACAGAAATATCTCTAAAAATGTAAGGACAGAATGGGCAGCTCATTCTGCAGCCCAGCATTCCCCACCCCACAGCCCAGGCCAGCTGGCACAAACCAAAGCACCATTTGCTCTGGGCTGGACACAAGGGCAGGCAGCTCAGACCCTGAGAACTGTGATTGGCTCCACACCAGATCTTCCACCAATGAATCCTGGTGCAGGAGAACTTCTGTGACCTAATACCAGTGCTATGTACTGATTAACAGGAAAAGGACAATGGAAAACTCAGCACAAGTTTCCACAATAAGCCCTGCTGACTTTCCTTCAAGAAACTGGAGTTGAAGTGTTTAGAGAAGGCATTTATTTCAACACCCTACAGAAGGTCAGTTACTACAATTCTGACCCCCCAGGAAACATTAGGATGGACAGTATGTTTTATTTAATAGCTACTTCGATGGCTGTAGTATAGTACATAATCTCTTTTAGCCTTTTATCTGTAGAAAAAGCAGGGTATCTACCTCCTGTAACTATTTACTGTTTACCTTAAGCACAGTAGCAATTCCTTCCTGCATAACAAAGTAACCCAATGGGGTTTTTTCCACCAAACAATACAAGTAATAACCTGCAATCTTAGCAAAGATACAGCAATAAAGAATCAGGGCACCTGTAGAATAAAGATGCTCCTCACAGATTAGCTCCTACAAAAAAAAAAAGTCTTTGTGACTGTGGCACAGACACAACTCAGATGTGACCTGATCTAAACCTGAAGTCTGTCCTTCCAATGGTTCTCAGCCTATCATTAGGTATTTCGATTTGTTCTATTTAAAAAAAAAACAAAACTGCCCCAACATACTGCCAGTTTGGAACATTCATTAGTGGAACAGAACACATTCTAGAAATATTTTCCTAACGATGAATATACTCTACAGGTTTACACAGAAGGCTGACAAACTCACGTAGAATTTTATCACTACTTCAGTCATGTTCCATAACTAAAGAATAGACAGAAGTCTGCAAGTTGTTTTTTCTTCTTGCAAAAGCATTAGATTTTTTCTGACATAATTTAAAAGCTATCAATGAAAACTGATCTTTACAGGCCACACACAAGAGAGGGTGGGTGAAGGATAGGTCGAAGATGCTTGCACAATCCCCATGCCAATTCTACTTGTGGTTTCTTGAGGTTTTTTTCCCCCCTTTAATAATGTGAGAAGTTACTAGTTTTCAGTAGAAAATGAACGATTTTCTCAGCCTTGATGAAGAGATGAACTGCAAACACAATCAATCCAGCTGAAGCGACTCAGCTACACTGTACTGTTTTAATTGCTGTTACACTCATGCAAGACCAAGGTTATTAATGCTCTACCAAATAAGGAACTGCCCACATTTTTGCTGTGGACATGTGATCCCACTGGTCTTACATAAGCAAAAGGAGGTGCTCACACGAGATGCTTTTTCCAGAGCGTGCTCGTCAAAATCCCACCCAGCAGCTCTGATTCATGCAGCCAGTTTTACATGCAAGGCTGAAACACACACACTGAACTGTGGCACAAAGAGAGAATTTAAAAAGGAGGTGTCAGCACAATGCTGTTCAACATGAAAGGAGAACAGATGTCAGTAAGAATGTACTTCACCTACAGGAGACAGAAAGACAAGCAGCCCTAGTTATATTTACTACAATCTGCTGTAAGAGAAGTCAAAATAGTTGCTCACTAATCCTTGCAATGTTCCAACCACATCCCATAGCCAAGTTATGTTTCATAGCTGGTTTCTCCCTTCTTCATCAGCCTAGGAAAGTTTCAAGATAAAAAGCAGGAGTTCAAGAGATGTACTTTGCAATTAATATCTTAAATTACTTTATTCCTCTAGGTTAAATAGTGCATAGCTAGCTAAGAGGTAAAGAAGGTACAACATGGAAGGTACAACTCAGCAGAAAAATATCTAGGTGTTCTGGAGTGATACCAGTATCAAATTGCAGAATCTATTGTACTAAGAAACGATTGGAATTCAGATTCAGAAAATATTTACCTCTCTATGTTTGGGGTTTTTTAAAATTTATGCTATGACACACGAACAGTTTGTTTAAAAATAAGATGCTCTGACTCACAAATTAAGAACTACAATTGTTAGCTTAATTAAACAGTATCAGAAAGAATACTGCTAGAGACCAGTCCTGGGTAATAGGGAAGTACACCAATCCCTTTAGAGCAATCAAGCTTTTCCCACTTCAAGAGGAGAATTCTGAGTATTAATTATGCCTTAAATAAAGTACTTACTCGCTAATTAACAGGACTTAAATTAACCTTCTTCAGTGCATTGCTGACCGAGGGATACATTAAGACACTTCCATCCTCTACAGCTACTGCTGCATTAATCATTTGTTCTCCTTTCACAGTCTCTCAGTCCCCATCTCAGCCCTTCTTAATCCCCATTCATATGTAACTTCCACGCCTAGCTCCACTGCCCAGCTCATTTCAAGCAAGGCCTTTTACTCTTCTCCCCCATCAGGGAAGAATTTTGCAGATGCTAACAGCAAATTCTCTGTGCTATCAAAGATTTCCTTCCCACGACATCACCACAAAAACACCCAATCCCCTGGAACAAGTCAGTGCTGAGCACTGATGACTCGATCACGCTGACTAATATTATCCAGCTGCCTTTTGCCCAACATTCCTTCAACAGAATGATCCAGTCTGCACACAGCAGCTGTATCTAAAGAAGAAGTGAGTGTTCTCTGACTTATCCTCCTATAACCGACATACCCAATGCAACGGTGGCTAAATGCAATTTGATAGCCTCCTCTAAGGTAATCAAAACTTTTAATCAAATACATATCAAATGAGCTGCACAAGAGTAATACGTGCAAGGGAAGAGCTCTGAAGATTCTATGAAGTTTTAATACATTAAAACCTTTTTCTAGGAAAGGCAGCATGACTAAATGTAAGCCAAAACCACCAGATATGACATTTTTTTTGCCCCAAATCCAAATACTATCCAAACTGTGGATCTGAAAACTGTAATTATCTCTTCAGTGCACATGTATTAAACATAAAAACTCATGACAGATCAAGAGCTGTTTGGATAGACAGCACATGCTCAATCTTGTCTCAGCAGTTATTTAAGAGAGTTTATACTGATAATGTTGCAGATCCTGGACACACTTTGCCAGTGCAGGCGGAGCAGCTGACAGGATCTGAATCAATTGATGTACGTCTCCCAAAGTGAGGAAATATCAGACACCGATTGCAGATTTCAGCAGAGCAGCAATGACTTGCAGAAAGCATGGCAGGCACATGTACAGTTTCACAGTGGTTATCCTACTCTCAGAGAACATAAGCACTTCTGTCCACTGCACTGAGGCAAAGCTAACCAAAACATGCTACCCAGACGTGGATGCCATGGGACAGAGAAAAGGCGTTTCTCACAGTGGCTTGTGAGAACTTTTAGGGAGTTGGTGTAAGGATGTGATAACTTGTTAAATATAAACAATCTGCAGGTGGTGTTTTTCTACTTCGTGTTTCTGTTCTTCTCAAGGATGATGGATGAGAAAGGTGTTTTTGTTAAGTAGTATGCATGGTATCACTCTATATAAACCGCAGTGCTCTCTTGAATAAAGCCTTCTTTTACTCTTTCTACAATACTGCCTCTCGCCTGTTCCTGTGTCACTCGGCACAAGAGTTGCTGAGGCAACTTTGTAAGAAATGTAATTCTTTACTTACTGACTTTGTGAGAGGTCTCCTTACTTGTACCAGAGAACCGCTCCTTTCAGGACAGACTTATCTTGTGGTCTAGTCACCACACAGCAAAGTGAATTGTAGAAGAGAAAAAAAAACCCAATCAACCCAGCAGAACTCAGTGCATGCATGCACCGAAGTGGCTTTGGTTATGCAGAGGATTTGTTCCAGTTCCACACGTTTACACTGCTGCTTTTGCAATACCTGAGCTAATATAGGAATACCCTGAGGACCTTTTGATGTATATGATTACTTTTTTCCTCAGAACCAACCATTACTTAAATCTGTGATAACCCAGACAAATAAAAGATTTTCTGACTTGTCAGATATTTACACTCACTGTTTCTCAGCAAATGCATACAGTAGAATATTACAGTCTGATGATTACTGCAAAAAACAACCATTACAGCCTGAAAACCATGGGAGATGTAGTAATCTATTAAATTGAGCTAAGGGAGACATCTTCCACCAATCTCTAAAAGAAACAGTGAAGAGAGTTTTTAAAAATCCATATTCTTCTATTACTTATACTGCCAACTATTTATTAAGATTCTGAAAGGTAAGATGTTCACTTCTCTACTATTCATTCCTCTTTAGTAAGAATAGTTACTGTATGAAGTGAACCTTGTTTTGCACAACAAATGCTCTCCTGCTCTAGCAGCCCAACATGAACAGCTACTTACATCAAGCACACTAAACTTCCTAGAAGGCACTGAGGAAGTGCAGGAAACTCCTGCAAGGAAGAAAGCAGGACATCCTGGTGTATGATATGCCAACATACCCGAATGAATACTGCAGTTAGCACTGTTAAGGGGTTAGAGCCTCACCCCACTCTGTTAACAGATTAAACAGAATGAATTAATCCCATAGGGATCATTTTCTTAACAGAAATATCACTTATATAGTGAAATGAAGATAAGAGTGCTTAAGAGATGTGGTTTTCTAGCAGATAGGTTGTAAGTGCCACCATGGGAAATACAGACAGACCCAAGTGTTAATAAATGGCATTAGATCAACTTAGGAACAGTGCAAGTAAAGGCAAAATATTTATATAGTGTACAATACTGTGAGATCCATCTCCTCTTCAGTTTGCTAAATCCCATGTTCTGACTGTAAAGCCTACAGTGACTTCTGTAGTCGAGGATCAAGGAGTAACAGACATACTAAATATCAGTCTCAGCTTTCAAATAAAGCATCACCTCAAAGAGTAGTAAAAGGCTGGTAAAAAAACCCTAAAAATTAACATTTTCCTATTATCAGCTGTTTATGGATTCAACTAGAACACTTATACCGTACCAGACAAGACTGTTTTTA
Source organism: Passer domesticus (assembly GCF_036417665.1). Classification (NCBI taxonomy): domain Eukaryota; kingdom Metazoa; phylum Chordata; class Aves; order Passeriformes; family Passeridae; genus Passer; species Passer domesticus. Next base: position 50,822,578 of record NC_087480.1, read on the forward strand.
TCAGCCCAAGGTATTATGACTGCTTAAAAATTATCAGCATTACATGGCTTGTCTCACAGAACTTAGCAAAGAAACAAACACCAGCACATTTTGCAACTGTAAAACGCAATGCACACTGATGATCCCCTTCATCCAGTAAGGACAGAGCCATAAAACACATAGCCACTGGCCAGGAGTGGCTTCAATGTGTCACAGTCAACTACTATTGCTCAACTAAAATTATACAAGTAAGTACTTGCTACACACAGTCAAACTATTAGTAGCTAAGAGAATGAACAAAGAGTGTTTAGCAACAGCAGCAAAGAGCCAAGCATAAGAATTAAATTCCCACCCTCCAAGCGCAATTTAACTTTTTTGCCCAACCCCTCCAGCTAACACAGCTACATTAAAGGAAAGTGGAAGCTAATTCTTGTGTACAGGCTTTTTCAGCAAAAGTATCAGAGCAGCAAGTTTCACCTGGCTGTAGCAATGCTCTGTCATCTGCCTAAAAGCATGTAGGGATTTTTAACTTTGTGGAATATGTTACTCATAACCCTTCTTAACTGCACAACCTCTGTAGTGTTATGGGACTTAAAAATGTAGCATTTTTTTAGCTTCCTTTAGTGAAGTTATCTGCACTAGAGAATGCAGGATAATCTGAGCTCAGCAACACTGTGACATATAGTCTATTAAATTTATCCCAACTACAATCGCATTAAAGCAGCATGGAACTACAAGGCAGCACTGAGGGACAGGGAAGGAAAACCCTGAGAGGTATTTTCTTATGCGAATCCAAGAGTCCCTGCACACAGCCCCACACCAGACCAAGTTTCTCAAGTAAAAGCAATGACAACAAAAAACCCACATTCAATTAAGGCGGAAGAGACCTGCCACGCTTCAGTTTAAAAGCTGGTATGTTTTAAAAAAAGGTATGACACTTATGTAAACCAGGAGCCCATGAAAAAGGAACAGCTGAATGCACAGTAATATTCTTGAAGAATTGTAAAGCATCTCCTGAGCATGGTACAGAACGCCGTCGTACAGCAGTTCCGCTCCAGTATGATGCACTCCCTATTGCTAGGATTCCTAAGTCGATGTTCTAGGACCTCATCCCGATGTGAAGCCTTCACAACACCCTCATCCACATTCAGCAGGTCAGTTCATCCCCACCAGGTCACAGGACCTTAACAGGACCCAGATTAAAGCATTACAGACTCCAGTTTTTCATTAAAGCTTGTGCTTGCGCAGCCAAGAAAAAAATCCCCCAGCTATAAAGACCGCACATTAAGAACATTCTCAGCTAAGAAATAAGCAACCGTAGGACGAAGCAAGCGAAGCTCCGCCAAAGGAGAGACCCGGTCCCGTTTCGCGGGGTGTGGAACGACCCAAAAATCCGTTCGAAACGAGCGGCCGCGCCCGCAGGACGGCAGCGGGCAGAGGCCCGCGAGCAGCGGCGGGACGGGCCCGTCCCGGGGCCCAACGGCTCCGCCGCTCCGGCACCGGCCGGCCCGCCGCCCCCGCCCCTGCCCGGGCTGCCCCGCCGGGCGCCGAGGCGGCTCCCCCGGAAACGGCCCTCGCATTATTGTCCGTGACAACGCCCGGCGGCCGCGCACCGCGGGAGACTCGCCCCAGGGCAGCGCCGCGCTCCGACGGGAACACAGCCCGGCGCTCCGGCCGCCCGCCTCGGCTCAGGACAGCGCTGCTGCTGCCGCCGCCGCCGCCACCGCCCGGGCAGCGGTCGGGAAGGCAGCGCAGCCCTAAGCGCAGTGCCCGGCCCGGCCCGTCCCGGCCCGGCCCGCGCCTCCCGCACTCACCGAGCGTCGCCGCCGCCTCAGCCCCGGGCCCGAGCGCGCTCCCGGCAGCCCCCGCAGCGCAGCCCCGCTCCGCGCGCGCCCCCGCGGCTCCTGGCCAAATGACGCGAGAACTGCGCGCTGCCTTCGCCCCCCCGCACCGCGGTGCCCTCCCTCCGCCCCACGTGACTCTCCCGGCCCTATCAGCAGCCCCTCCGAGCGCTCGCGCCTCCCGTGGAAACATCGCGATCGCGCCCCACCCCCTGCAGGGCGGCCCCGGCGGCCCCGCGGGGGCGGCTGGGCGGGGCCGGGAGAAAGGCCGCGAGGCTTCTCCGCCGTTCTCCGGCGCCCGCAATGAAATCCCGCCCGAGATCTCGCGAGGTTTCGGCGCGCTCCCCCCCCGAGCACGATGCCGCGCAGGAATGTGAAAGGCGCGCGCCCGCCGCCATTTTCTCTCTTTCTTGGCAGACGGCGGCAGCGGCCGGAGCGGCGCCGCGGAGGCCATGGCCGACTATTCCACGGTGCCCCCTCCTGCCGCGGGCGCGCCCGGGGGAGGTGGCGGCGGGGCTGGAGGAGTGAACGATGCCTTTAAAGACGCGCTGCAGAGAGCTAGGCAGGTGCGTGCGGCTCCACGGAATCAATGGGGTCCCGGGGCCTGGAGGCCGCGCTCTGGAGCCGCGGGAGCAGTGAGGGCGCTGCGCGCCCGGCCGCGGGGAGCGGGGCCGCTCCGCAGCGTCTGTGGGATTGGGGGGAGCTTTGTCCCGTCCCCACGCCCCCTTTGCGCCACCCGCCCGCCCTGGGCCGCGAGGTACTTGCGGCCCCGCTCCGCCATTGCCCGCGAACAGCGCCGGGAGCGGCCCGAGGGGACTCGGCGGTGAGAGCAGCGGGCCCCGGCGGCGGGGAGGCGAAATCCCGGCGGGCGAGTAGCGGCGCGTTATCGGGCCGGGCCGGCGGAGGGCCGGCAGGGCGGCGGCCCCGCGGCGCGGGCCGTGCTGTGGCGCCCGCGGCGCCCGCAGCCTGCTCGGACCGGTTGGGCGGCGGGGCGAGGGCGGCCCTTGCGGAAGCTCTTTATCCCGCAGCTTTATTTGCGGCTCCTGCACCACGGGCGATGTTTTCGTCGCTTCTCGGGCGAAATGTTCGCCTTGTCTGTTAATAAGCGGTCGCGGTTTTGGCGGTATTAGAAAACCCGGCGTGGTCGGGTTTTGAAATTGTTCGGCCGGAGAGGCCCTGCCGTGAGATACCGCAGTGTTTGGGGAAGAAGGCGTAGAGAAAGAAAATTCCCGTTTAGGAAAAAGGTTTTGATGTTTAAAGGCCGAGTTCTCGTTGGGATTTTTTTTGTAGGTGAGGAAAATTTAGGAGGCTCTGGTGCTGAAGTATGAGCAGAGGGCTTTAAAACATTAAAGAAAACCTCTATGAACAAAACTGGTTTTGTCCTTTTATTTGATTATTTGGGGTCATTTTAATGCGCATTGTTTAAATCCCTGAAATCTTTTAGAAGACGTGGAACGAACATGGGCCGAATTAATTTTTTTCCTTGGCTCACATCTGCCTTTTGTTTAGATTGCAGCGAAAATTGGAGGAGATGCTGGCACAGCAATGAATTCAAACGACTACGGTTACGGAGGGCAGAAAAGACCTCTTGAGGATGGAGGTATGCACTCATTCCTGCTGCATTTCTTTTTGTGGAGCATGGCCATTGTGCTAGAAAGATTGCTGGTGGTGTTTTTGTTTGTGGATTCGGGTTTTTTTATTTCCCCATAGCAGAGCATTAAAACATTTTGTTCCCTTCATAGATCATGACATATTTTTTCATTTTCAGTTTAGTGGGAAAGTTTTAAATCATTGCGTTCTAACCTGAAGTGAATGTAAGCCTCTTTTACGGTATTTTAAATGTGGTTTAGGTGCTGCAAATAGAAAAATGAATGCTGGGGTAAGGGACAGAAATATTCGGGCTGCAAAATACCTATTTCAGGTGTCATTGAAGTCTTTTGTGGTTGCGTGGGATTGGTTACAACTCATAAATTGCAATTAGGGCAGGAAGTGCTCCTGAAGCTGGGTTGTTTCCTTACCTTTATTACTGCACTGTTTGAAATAAAAGTATTGATGCATTTCATTGTAAAAGCATAGGACTTTTAAAAGACACAGGGAAGTAAATTTTCTGCCTTGAAGATGCGTTTGTGTAGTGTAATAGTTCAGCCTGCAGCGTGTGTGAACCCTGATAAGATGATTCTTAAATCCTCTGACTTGTTGCAGCTTTTTGGATTTGCCTTACACTGCAGTAGAGTTTTCTCCTGAAACGTGTGTGTGTCCTCTTCTGTCTCTTACAGAGCATCCACTTTGAACTTAACAGGGTTTGATATGGTTAATATACACACCAAATCCTATTTAAATTACAGGAAGAAATCTTTGAGCTTGCTGGAATGTTCTCATAGGTTTCACAAAAGAGAAATGTCTTTTTTTTTCCTTTAAGAGGATTGAAACTCAGTCTACAGAATGTAACTAAGGCTTTATATCAGGAGTTCTTGTGTCCTACAGTAAAGTTTTTTTTTTCTATTAAAGGTGAGGTTTTTAATATACAAAAATGAGCTAATGATGCTTCAGATGATATATGTAATGTATTCTTTTTATTTTATGTGTAGATGGCTCTTGGACAAGTCCGAGCAGTACAACACACTGGGAGGGAATGCCCTCTCCTTTTAAAGGCAGGAATTTTTATTTATTACCTGTGTTTAGTATGTAAACATGACATAAACTAGTGGATCTTTCTGGATTGACACAAATATTTCTTGGAATATGTGGCTGAGTTTTTGCTGCACATACATTATGGTGGTTCATATAGCCTTTATTTTGGGGTGGGAAGGAAGCATCTGAAGTATTATCTTTTTAGATGTAGGTTCATGATGCCTTTTATTTCTCTGCTGTACAGAAAGGATTTGGACAGTAGTGATGTAGTTGCTGTGAATCTGCTGTTTTCTTTTTTTTTTTGAAGTTTTATGCTATGAGGTTCTTGATATTTGGATAGGGATTTCATATCAACATTCAGATTGAGATTGCATTGCCATGTGATACTGTTGTATTTTCAGATGTTTGGTCTAGATTTGTGGTCATTGTCAGAATTATTTTTTGAGTTATTGTTGATTTTTGTATGGATTTGATTTTTTTTTCTTTTTTTACTATAGAAGCATCATTAGCTTGAGCAGCCAACAAAGCTGGACTTTGTTCCTTGTCTTAGTTGAGTTTCAGTGACTGGGTATCTGTGAGCTATCTACACACAGTGCGTTCTGAATGCTGCCTTTGATAAACTAATAGATACATGGAAAAACCTAACATCTTTTCAGCTATACTAACCAAGTGCTGAGTGTTCGTGAGATTCTTTCTTTTATTCAGATGATCAACTCCCTGAAATTGGAGGAGGAAAAAGAGAGGGGAAAAAAAGGGGAGGGGGGCTAAAATACACTGGAAATTTACAATTCACACTAAAAGGCTTAAACACTTCCTGAATTTCTTGGCAAAAAAAATTTAAAAAATCTTAATTTTGCAGATCAACCAGATGCTAAGAAAGTTGCTCCCCAGAATGACTGTAAGTAATTTTTATTTTGTTGCCAAAAAAACCCTAAACAAGTGTAACATTGTCAGAACAACAGTTTGAAGGTGTTCTGGTAGGTGACACTTGAATAAGTGAGATCCAGAAAATGGCTGGGGCTTTGTCTTATACTGTTGAAGCAGCAGGAGTCTGCTTGCTAAAACTGACAGTGGTGGTAGCACAGTTGAGAGTCTCTAATAGTTTTTAAACCTTTTGATAACACTTCTTAAAAGTAAACTTGGACAAAAGTTTGGTACAATTGAGTTTTGTTATCAAAGGAGAAGCTTAGTTGTAAGCTATACCACTTGTTTAAATTTAATTTTAACAATGTTTGTTTATAGCTTTTGGAAATCAGCTACCACCGATGCATCAGCAGCAAAGGTAAGAGTTTTGCACTACATCTTACATAAGTTTTTATTAAAACAAAGCAGTTTCAAGCAATTTTTTTGAAAAAATGGTGTTAACACATGAAGCATTTATTCTGTCTTTGTGTGATCTGTTGAAGTTTAGCTTTAGTAAGTCCCAAGTGAGACACTTAAAATGTACCTACATTGCTCTCCCTTTCTTCCTCCACGGCCTAGGCTGTGGATTGAGCTTAATCAAAGGAAAATATATTGGCTGGTTTTTCTACTTCAGCATAGATAGCATATCTAGAAGTTTGAAGCAGATCTGAAGAGAAAGGTGATGTCATCTTGTAACCAAAAACCAAAGCAGAATGACCTAAAACCAAATAAAATAACTCAGACTACAACTTCGTAGCTTTCTCCACTCATTTCTTACCTGAACAACTAGATCCAGCTATTATTCTTGTGCTTTAGACAATTCTGAGATACCAAAACTTGCAGCATCCTTTGATGATACACAGTGGAAACTTAAAATGCTACAGTAGCCTTCTCTGTACTGCACATCTGTTAATAAAGAGGGTGGAGGAAGACTACTCAGCGATTTGCACAACACTTGAACCTTTTGTGTAGTTTCTGTGTGTTGTCAGCTTATGTAGAACTGTGCTTGTGTAATGACTTTTAATGGTAATGGGAGGCAAGTAAGCCAGGGTGGTGGTGGGGCAGCTTGCTTTAGTTTAATGGGAGGATGTATGTAAATGCAATGCTCGTTTGGTCTCTGCATGGTCATGTCTTTTGTTTAACATTGGCTGTAGGTCTGTGATGACAGAGGAATACAAAGTTCCAGATGGGATGGTTGGATTCAGTAAGTACAGCTGTGCTCTTGTGGTATAGTGGGGGATGTTAGCAGATGCTCTTAGTACAAATAACCTTTCTGTGTTTTCTTTCTCCAAGTAATTGGCAGAGGTGGAGAGCAGATCTCACGCATACAGCAAGAGTCTGGCTGTAAAATACAGATTGCACCTGGTAACTATTTGTGGGGGGTTTAACTTGTCTGTCTGGGGGAGTAGGGCTGTGATGGGTAGGAAGTCCAGAAGATTGCTGCTTCTCGTTGCCTTAACCTTCATTTAAGATATGGGTTAATTCTTTTGTCCTAATCATGACTGTGATAGGCTAAAGAAATGCAAAATGGGATACAATGATTTTTCTGCTTCATTGAATATGAAAAGCCAGTCGTTTGTATACTCTGGTTAATTTTATAATCTCTGACTTAACACTGCTGAGAAGTTGGTTTTATTTTATGACTGCAGATAGTGGAGGCCTGCCTGAAAGATCATGTATGCTGACTGGAACACCAGAGTCTGTTCAGTAAGTATTTTTAACTGATGTCAGGACTATAATCATGATTTTACTGTTATGGCAGCTGACCTGACATGTAGTGAATGCATACATGCTTTTGTCCACTGTTGTGGTGGTGGTTACAAGTACAAATGTCCTTACTTTGCCTGCTGAATCAAGCAGCAGCTTTTGTTCTGAATTAAGCTTTGATGAGTGTAACTATATTCAGGGACCTTGAGGAGGTAACTTCATTAAATGTGATTGGTAAAGGACCACCTTTTAAATTCCAATATTGGAGTGGTTTTATTATTTTGCAGTTTGTTTTTTAAATTACTTTTGCAGATTGATTGAGATTGCTTCATCTTTCTTATTGATGATAACCATAATTCTTTTGCAGGAACTATTCAGATTTTAGAAATTGCCAAGCAGAATAGGTGTGGACAAGGGATACTTGCAGGGATATGTATTTATGAATGTGTATTTTCTTTCACAGGTCAGCAAAAAGATTGCTTGATCAGATAGTTGAAAAGGGAAGACCTGCACCTGGATTTCATCATGGTGATGGACCTGGAAATGCAGTCCAAGAAATTATGATTCCAGCAAGTAAAGCAGGATTAGTTATTGGGAAAGGTGGAGAAACAATTAAACAATTACAGGTATATGTGCATCATCTTTTAAATATGATGATACTGAACCTGGATTTGAGTGAGTATTGACCTCCCTTTTGTCAAATAGGAGCGGGCAGGTGTCAAAATGGTCATGATTCAAGATGGTCCACAGAACACTGGTGCAGACAAGCCCCTTAGGATAACTGGAGACCCTTATAAAGTTCAGGTAAGAAGTGCCTCACACTTGAGAGCATTTTAAAGTCTCTTTGGATGTTGCAGTACCTGAACAAACTTTTTGTTCTTCTTTTAGCAAGCCAAGGAAATGGTGCTGGAGTTAATTCGCGATCAAGGTGGCTTTAGAGAGGTGCGCAACGAATATGGGTCAAGAATAGGAGGAAATGAAGGGATAGACGTAAGCATGGTTGAAAAACTTGTTCACTGTATTTTGAGATGTTAATTTTAAAATGTTAAGTCGGGTAATACCACTGAAAGCTTTTAACCAGATTTCAAAAGTTGTCTGTGGCATGTAAGTAATACTTGATCATTGCTGGATCATTTACAGCACTAAATGATGTGCAGTATTCACTTTACATTGCCAGCAGATCTGAACAATTTCAAGTAGCTGGAGTTTTTTATCAAATAAGCAAGTAAATTTTATGGTCAAGTATATAATGTTACAACATTATTGAAAATGGACTTTGGCCTTTACAGATCTTATGTAAGGCCAGCTGTTAATGCAAGTCACAAGCTAGTAACTTTATCAGGGAGAGGCTTAAAGCTTCATCTGCTAAAACCTGCATTTTACATACTCAATAAATTCTTTCCTCTTTTTTTTTTTTCTGAGAAGCATAAAATCCGCTGAATTGCTACCTCTATGAGAACTTCTAAAGCATAGGATTGCTTTCTTTTTAGTGGTTTAGTCCAGTATGTTCTGGGCTTGTGACTTGATAATAAAAAATCCATCCTTGAAAAAACCTGAAGTGACATTGGTCTTGCCCTAGTTTATGGTTCTAACCCTTTCATTATGTGAATTTTTTAGTAATATCTGTGTCATCAACATTTTGTTTGGGTTTTTTTTAGGTTCCAATACCACGATTTGCTGTAGGTATTGTAATTGGAAGAAATGGAGAGATGATTAAAAAGATCCAGAATGATGCTGGTGTTAGGATCCAGTTCAAGCCAGGTTTGTAACGTGTTCATAAGTTTTTGTGACTTCAGTGTGAATTTACTGAATTGCATGTACTGGAATAGTTCATTTTTATTCCAGATGATGGAACAACTCCAGATAGAATAGCCCAGATCACAGGGCCTCCTGACAGATGTCAGCATGCTGCAGAAATTATTACTGATCTCCTTCGCAGTGTTCAGGTTGGGTAACGTTGTTCAACGTTTAAAATGTCCCGTTCCCCTTTTGAAAAGACCCAAAGTGTTCAAAAAGTGTGTGTAACTAGAGAAAATAATTTAGTTGTGCCATTTGAATCTACTTCAAAGTTTGATCTGGAATATGAATATTTACTTTTACAGTTAGTTTTACAAGTGACCATACTGATTCAAAGTCATGGCATTTCTTGATGTGGCTGGTTTTAGAGCTGCTGCTTCTGGTTTGTGTTAATAGATGATAATGCTCTTACTCTTGGTTGTAATCAGTGTTTAAAAGCTTGTTGTTAGATGAGCCCCACTGCTGCATTTACAGAAGGCAGACAAAAATTGCATCTTTGTATGTGTGAAATTTCTGCTTGCTTCTGTATCTTTTCCTCCTTCATCTTTCACATGCAGAATGTACAGAACGTATCTTAGAATTTAAAATTTAGGTCCTCTATAAAAGGACTTTAACTACCAAAATTGTCTGAGTAGTGAATCAGTTTTATCTTAACAATGCTGTCATGTAGCTTGTTTGCATTATTTTTTTGTGGTAATTTTATAGAACATGCTCACTTGTTGCTGCTTCTTTTTAGGCTGGTAACCCTGGTGGACCAGGACCTGGTGGTCGAGGAAGGGGTAGAGGCCAAGGCAACTGGAACATGGGGCCTCCTGGTGGATTACAGGAGTTCAATTTTATTGTCCCTACTGGCAAAACTGGATTAATCATTGGAAAAGGCAATATATCTTATTTATGTACCTTGTATGTTACTTTTAAAACCGCTCAGCTTCTCTGTTTGGCCAAATGCCATGCTACAGAGATGCATGATGTGTATGATGCTGATGATGCTGAGGTTGGATGTTTCGTCCCTGTATGGGCCTTTCACTTTAGAGTTGGACCCCATGATCCTTGTGGGTCCCTTCCAGCTCAGAATATTTTGTGATTCTGTGGTTTTTAAAAAAATTTTAATTGCCCAATTTCCCCTGTTTTGAAGACTTCGTATATACTAATGGTACACATAACTTGTCTGGATCCTGTAAGAGGAGTCACTCACCTTGTCAGGCTCTGTGGGGCTTTTTTGTTTTTTTTGGGCTCCCTTGACCCTTTTGTAGGGAGGTTGGGTTATAAGTTTCTATTTACTGATAACTATGTGTGTCAGTTGTTATTAATGTCTAATATTAGATGTTTACATAAATAAGAAATACTTACAAGATTGTACGAATTCTTGCTGCTGTTTCTGAGTAACATTTTTATAATCTTTTAAAAGTATTTTACTTTTTTATTGCCATTAAACCTCTATCCTACACTGAGGAGATTTTGTTTGAATTGTTGGGATGCTCTTGAACAGCTCATAAGAATAGGTGCTTTTTCATGTGTTTTTGGCTTCCTTGCAGTTGACTTTCTCTGATATGACTCGGTATTTTTTGCTTTGATGCACATTATAAAAACTCTGTATTGCATTGTAGGTGGTGAAACTATTAAAAGTATAAGTCAACAGTCTGGTGCTAGAATAGAACTTCAGAGAAATCCTCCACCTAATGCAGATCCAAACATGAAGATGTTTACTATCCGTGGAACACCCCAGCAAATAGATTATGCACGACAACTTATAGAAGAAAAGATTGGAGTGAGTGGATAACTAACTGCTTTTTTGTCTACTGTTGGAGCTAAACAGAGCTGAAAGCAAGTCTCCTTTGTGGAGATTTCTCTTTCCTTTCACTTCCCCAATTAATTTAATCAGATAATAAATTGATAATAATGGCCATCTGGATTTAAAGTAATGTAACAAAATATTGAAATGGAAACAGTTTATCTCATCAACATCTTATGGTGTGCTCTTGAAAATGCCAGTTTTGTGTATATGAAAAAATTGTTAAGTTCAAAGATGTCAGTGATACTAAATTGTGTGTTTTGTTTTTCAGTCCCAGTATGTTTGGGTAGAGTTCTAATCAAAGTTACACCTTCAGTTTAACAGTGGTTTTGTTTGCATGTGTGTGCATGTCATCAAATTTACTAAAAGGCTTTTTGTGCCTGATCTTACAAGCAGGTTTAGTTAGTCAGATTTAGGTGTATTGATTTATTTTAGAACTGATAGTCTTGTTAGAGTGTGGGGAGTTTAGTGCAACTTGTGGAAAAATCTGTGGGTTTCTGTAAAATCCTTCACTTCCTGAAGAAGGAACTGAAATAAATGCAGGTTTTTAGTTGCTATTACTGTCACAGCTGCTTTTAACTACCTCTAAGCCTAATCAAACTTTAAATAGCCTGTTTTCTGCAGGGAACTGTCTTCAAAACCAGTCAAACCTTTTAGATGTTCTTTGAGTGTTCAGATAAATGCTTTGAAAATGCTGAGAAAGGGAGGACCTCAAGGTGTATTTTCATCTCTGTCCTACTGTTGTTACAGGGTCCAGTGAACCCATTGGGTCCACCTGTTCCCCATGGTCCCCATGGTGTTGTTCCTGGCCCGCATGGACCTCCTGGGCCACCAGGTCCTGGTGCTCCTATGGGACCATATAATCCAGCTCCTTATAACCCAGGCCCTCCTGGTCCTGCACCTCAGTAAGTATTGCTTCAGCTGACTTCCTTCTGTGTGGGGTCACCCTGGGACTGCCTTTCACTGTGTGTGTATGATCTTTTATAGTGGTCCTCCAGCTCCATATGCTCCACAGGGATGGGGAAATGCTTATCCACACTGGCAGCCACCAAACCCACCAGACCCAGGTAGGAAATGCACACCTGTACTGTAGTGTTGGAATATTTCAAGTACATCCAGTCTGTCCTTACAAGTATATGCATTGTACAGTTATTTGTGTTACACTCCTGAAGCTGAAAAGCTCCTGTTTCTCTGGCTTTTTTTCACTGATTGTCAGTTTACTTATGTTTTGCCCTTCCCATATGTGGCTTGTGAAATGTTGAAATTTAATTGTTACAGTTGGAGTATGTTTTTTTTACAAATGTTGCTGATACCGCATCACTATTTATGATACTTCTTGCAAGTCTTGGTTCACTGATCTTGTGCAATTCAGTTTTCTGAAAATCAATGTTTTTGCATAAAGTTCTATAATAAGGATGTCTTTTCTTTCTCTAATAGTAAGTGACTTCTGTATTTTATTTTAAACAGTCTTTACTGATTTGTCTTTTTGCACTTAATGCTATGATATTTCTAGGTTTTGTTCTACTACAATTTCTTTTAAGATTCTGATGCTCCAGTGTATTTTGTTGAGTTCCTTTTGAGGGCTGAAACCTTGGTGAATTGCTGTTAATGCAGTTAAACTAGTTAGGGTTGTGTATTTTGAACTTTTGCTTGTAATAGTTTTGTATTTTCTTCTGAAACCTATCTTTGTAGAATTTGCTTCTTCTATTTCTGTTTATCTTTGTCGAGATTGGGAGTTCTTACTTAATTACAACTTCCAAAGTTGTAGTATCCTGCTTTTCTTTAAGTTTACATCCTTTGGTTGGACTAGAGGATATGGGGAAATGGAACATCAGCCACAGAAGGCATGGTAAGGCTAGATGCTTGAGTTTGTTGTACCTCATTGGTTTGAGGTGGAGTTTCCTCACAATGTGAGCCAAAAGATCTCAATTATATTTTTGTTATCAATGACAGATATTTTATGATAGCCACTGTTCCTGAACTTGGTTCCATTAGTGGAGAAGGGGACTCCATGTATGTACCATGTTATGTCTTTGCAAAGAGCCATTGCTGGTTTTAGTTCCCAAACTTGTGCACAAGGTAGCTCTGCATGTACTCAGTTCAGTGTTTAAAATGCCTGCTGACTTCATTTAGAAGTAGAATGGCTCAAAGTGACTTAGTCTCAGCATTGCAAAAGTATTTAATGCAAAACCACTGCTAAAAAGTTACAGCCTGTTTCACACCACTTTTTTTTATTCTTCTGAAGTTACTTGTCTACATAAAGGCTGTGTAACAAAAAACGGCAAATGTTCCCTTGACGTCATCTTGATGATTCTGTAACTCGTTTTTTGATAAATACTTCTCTTTAAAATCTACTGAAGTTCTCATATGTGCAGTTGAAGTTGGTGTTTCTTTTGACTAGCATTTCTTTGAATTATTTTTCTGCAGTTTTCACTTAGTTACTCATTCCAGTGTAACAAATGGGTTATTTTAGTACTTTTTTCAGAGGTGCTCTCTCCAGAACTGTGCTTGCCCTTGTCATGTGAAAGTGGAGCTGGTCACTACAGTCAAATTTCTTTGGAAGTTTAATGAATCCAGCTCTGTGTTCTTCTACTCTAGAGAAATAGCTAAGAAGGAGGGGGAGGAATTGAGCAATGGCTTATTTGATATTTGCAGGTAAACTTAGAATATAGGAAGTGTTAATTGAAATCCACTGTTGTTGATGGAAGCAGTGCAATTCAAACAGAAAGTAGTGTGTTAAGATTTTTTCTGTGTGTATTTGAAGTGGTTACATCTGACTTGTTACAGGATTTCATTTAACATTAATTTGTTTTTCTGGGTTTCTTCTTGAATGCCTTTTCCAGGGAAATTCTTCATCTTCCATTACTCACTGCCTTACCTGTTCCATGTTTAGGGAGGATTGTATTTCCATTCCCATGTATAATTACTCTAAAGTATCAGTTGTGTCCATGTCCTTCTGTGAAATTCTCTCCTCGCTTGGCTGAATTTCTTTGCAGATACTTTTATTCTTTAAGACTGCAAATACTGTTTGCAAATATATGCTGGTTGTGTAAAACATATTATGTTCTCCAATAGTAGATTTTTGGGTATTGTCAATTGCCAGTCTTGTAATGTAATCTAACTGTGATTCAGCAAGAATAAGCCATTCCTAAAGGCTAAATGTGAGAAACAGAGCTATAAACCCCTAGGAAGCAGCATCATTGGCCTACCTAGATGTAGATAAAAATAAGGAATCATGGAGATAGATGCAGAAGATGCAACTGTTTCTGTTATTTTTATACTAAAAAGCTGTAAGTAAACAGTGATGCTTAATAGCCATGTATGTGGATTCAGGTTCTTAAAATGCTGTGTGTTTCTCTATTTTACTGTTACCTTAAAGTTTAAGTGACAAGCATTGCAAATACCTAGTAAGTCTTGTATTCTTCTGTTTCAGAAATATGTATTTGGCATGCCTCCTCCACCGGTGCCAGTGTCATTAGCGTGAGGTTCTAACAAAAGTAAAACCACTGAAATCGTTTGGTGCTAGAATGATTCATTGCTGCTGCCATTTATTGACATGACTGTTTAAATAAACTTAAAATCTGTTTCTGTTTACCACATGTAAGATTAATAAGTGGCATTGTAGTAGTAAAGGTTTTAAAATTATTTTATCTCACCAGCTCTATGAAAATACACTTTGTATTGTAAGTTGGTCTGAAACCTGATCAAAAGTTTATGCTAGAAAGAAAAAATACTTTAAAGATGTACATGGATATTTTGTTTAGATGGATTTTTCCTTGGAGGATAATAAGAATGCCTAGGATAGGATTAATTGAGGACAGCATTCTGTTCATAGTAGTGCTATTATAAATGCTTATGTTCTGTTTTCATAGGTAAGCCAGGAACAGATCCCAATTCAGCTGCGTGGGCAGCTTATTATGCTCACTATTATCAGCAGCAAGCACAGCCACCACCTGCAGCCCCTCCTGGTGGACCAGCTACAACCCAAACCAATGGACAAGGTAGATATTGAGTGAAATGGACACATTTCTCATTGCTGGACATGTAAAAACCCCATTATTTTTTATTGTTGTCCTGCTATGTCAGGTAAATTTATTTTAAGTAGCTGGTTTTCTTGGAAAACTATTGCTTATAGCCTTCAGTATTGCTTTTCTTAATTTCAGCAGTAACAAGGGTAATCCATTTATCTTGGAATACACTCCAAAGAGTTTTGCTGCAATGTGGGCTGACTTAATGACTACATAGAGCAGTCATAAATAAAAATGTAATGAGCTAAACTGTTAATTGTCATTTGCTTAAATGGTTGCATCACTTCCAGTAGGTTTAGGTCAATTACAGTTGTGGTATTTAGTTGTGTTATTTTAATTTTTGTGCCTGGCTGAGGCTTACCACTTGAATTTTTGGTATTTTGTATTGCTTGTGGTATGCCCTTCGTTAATCTTGAAAACATGTCTTGTTTACTAGTAGTTTCTAATTGTAGTAGCTTGTACCACAAAGGTTTATAGTGTAAGATTTGAATCACATCATGTAGGACTGTTACTGAAAATTTCAGTTGATTATTTGAATTATGTGTGAAACAAACCCCTGTAATTTTAGTTTAACTATTTTTAATGTAATTCAGGAGATCAGCCAAATCCAGCACCAGCAGGGCAGGTTGACTATACCAAGGCCTGGGAGGAGTACTACAAAAAAATGGGTAAGTGTGCAGGGTTTTTTCTGTTATTTTTTCTGTTCCACATTCACAGTCGAATGTTTTAGGAGACTTTTGTTTTACTGGATGAGATGGGAGCTTTTACCCCCAAAAATGTGAAATGCACAGTCATGTGTGTTCTGAACCAAAGCTGAGAAGCAGACTTTAAATGTTGTGTTGTTTTTACGCATTTCTTGGTACTTGGGCTAGGAATCAGCTTCATAAAAATATTTCAGACTTAATGAGATGTCTTTGATTTTTGGGAAACAACATCTTTTAATTTAAATGTTTCAATCTGGGTATTTTGAAGTACATTTCCTAAGTTTTGAAGCTCACTTTGGTCTATTTTATGAAGCTGTTACTTTTCTTGTTTGATAGTTCTTTCCCAATTCTCTTCAGATTACATACAAATTTTTTTGTCTTGTGCTTTGCTTTCTGTGTTTCAGGTTACTATACTTAAGCATTGTAATTAGCTTTCATCTATAATAGTATTTGCTTTGCAGCACTAGAGCTGTATTTAAACTGCAGATTATATGTTGTTGGTAGCTTTCTTTATAAAAATGAAATGAATGTGCTGGGTTACTTGATTATTTCAGTGTTTTGTGTATAAGAACTGAGTATGTGGTTTCTATGCACTGGCAGAAGGTGTCATTACCTTTTAAATCATGGTCATCTTCTGCCCGTGGTGTCCTGCCATGGGGACTGTATACTGAACACCAGTGGCCTTAGGAATTCCAGCCCTTTCCCAGGTATTTGTGACTAGACATACAGCAGCATCTGCTTTGGGATGCATCTTTGTTTGCAGGGCAGGGTTTGGTGGCTGTTCTGCCATCTTCCAACTGCACTCAGTTTTCTCATGGAATATTAAAAGTAGTCAGATTTAAGATCAATAACATGCATAATTCCTCTTAGAAACCTTCCGCTGTATTGATAGTTATTTGCCAAGACATAACTATCTTTATTTTTTATTTTGGCACAGTATAAGTGATCAATTCTACAGAAAACATATAATGAGTATTGAGTTCAACAACTGTGTATCAGACTAAGAAAATTACAACTCCCAAACATGTGAATTCTAAGATGATAGACCTTCCCATTTTTCTTCTTCCTGATTCATTCAGCTGTTTCTTTTCAATTTACTGTCTGTTAGTTTGGCTCATATTCTGAAAGGCAAACTTGTGGGTGGCTTTCACTTTTTTAAAAATAATGTAATTTGTTGGTAGGCACTTTGCCATCTTTTTGATTTGCTGTCTTGGAAAGCAAAGTGGGTTTTACTAGTCTTGCACTTGCACAGATTAAATTACAGCAAGTTATAAGGTGTTGGGATAGAGTTTATGGGAGCATTTCCAAAGAGCAGTGTGAGCCAAAAAACGCATTGGGAGATAAAAAATAGTTGCTCGTAAAATGTGAAAAATGCCAAGACAGTCAAATAAGAGGAAAAGCACATGGGCAGTTCTCATCTTAATTCCTTTTTCTAGTTTAGATTGAGTTCTTTGCCTGAAAGATAGCTCTTGATGGCTGGACCTATATAACTTACCTGTAAATCATGAGAACTTTTTGCTGCAGAATCTTGATGTGGTAGATACCATTTATTTCTAAAGCCTCTTAAAAAAAGAGGAATTCAGCCGAGTTGACATAATGCTAAATGGTGCTGGTTTTCCCCACATCATTAACTGCAGAAGATCGTAGAAGATGTGATGGAGAGGAAGGCTGTCCAACAGCAAATTCTTGTGGTCTCCAGGCTTTCCAGAACCATTTGTTCTTCCTGTAGTACTGTTATCTTCTATCCCCATGAACTTGTGCCAAAGGATGGGAATTACAAGTCACTTGCTCTTTGACAACTCAGGTTTTTCACAACACAGATGATTTCACCAAACATTGTTAGGGAGAGCTGGACTGAAATTCCAGCTCAGATTTGTTGAGCCCAATCAGTTCTATTTTTGCTGCTGAAAAAAACTATTTTGATAGTCATTGTGGGAAGCTGAACAAGGTGCCAGTGATACTGCAGGTGGTGTTTTGGGTTTTCTCATACTTAGTTAAGTATGAGTGATCTGAAAATGCTAAAACACTCCAGAATATGCCCATCCAAACAATAATGGTGTTTTCAAAGTGGCTTCCTACTGGTGTGATATGACTCTGCTAATCATAGAGAACACTTCACTGTATTTTTCACTGAATGCTGACTTGAATAGTAACGTGTTTTCTGAGTCAGAAATACAGTGGCAAAGCCAGTCTCCATTTTCAGACCCTTGTTTCGGGGGCTACTGTTTTGAGTAGCAAATACTCCAAAAAGTCTCGCATGGATAACATGAAGTCATGATCACTAGTAAATCTATGTGTCACTAGCAGAATTTTTAACTTCATCATTTAAAGTCATTCCCATATATTGTAGGGATGAAGAATTCAATAATAAAATAGGAGTGTTTTTAAAAGATTCCTCAGCACTGTAGTGGAAAGAAGCAACAAAAAAGTTCACTTTTACTAGAATCACCCTTGATAATGTTGAACTGTAAAATTTGCTGGTGTTTCCTTTCTCAGCCCTGCTTAAAGGGGAGGTGTTCTGTGTTTCTCATGTTTCCTTTGTGTGGAGTTGATCAGCATTACCCATAAGTGTTACGGTTGAATTTGGATATTAATGAGCAGGTGCTGCTTGGTGCAGCTTCTGTGCTGAGGGGAAGCTTGGACTAAACTGCTGAATTCCATGTGTGGGTTCAGAACTACTTGCAGTACTTAGTAGGAAACTGTGCACCTAAAATACCCATCAGGACAGAAGTCCAGTTTGACATCTTTGAGTAGATGTTAAGTTTCTTTGATTTGTTATTTGAACTTCACTGCTGCCTTGACATAGTTGGCTGAATGTCCTAAGATTCTTGGATCATAATGCACAAAAAATCCCTTATCTTTGACAATCAGTTGTGCTGACAATGATTTGTAAGTACAGATATTATCTCAGAGTAATGATGAAATTGGATAGTGTACCCTGGGATAATTTGTAACCATATTAAAGGTAGGTTTTGTTAAAATAATTGATCAGAGATGTAAATTGGAAGTTGCGGTACATTACCAGTTGTAAAATATGATAACAGCTCTAAAGATTTGAAGAAATAGAAGTGTTTTTAGAAATTCTATTACAGTATAAACCAAACTAAAAGATGGATAGCCTTTCAGAGCTTACCTACAGTGTAAGTATAAAAAACTTAAGTTGTAAGGAGAGTTGGAAAATGGAAGGTTGTATTTTGATGGTTTTCAGGATCATGCTTTGCCAAATAATCTCATTGTGTGCTCTCACACCTGATGTTTTTGAGAGGACTGGAAGACTACACAGGTGTAGGAGTAGTGTGAATAACTAGGATTCTTCATGTGAATTTTCTTTAAGTATT
The DNA here is from genome assembly GCF_036417665.1 of Passer domesticus. Lineage (NCBI taxonomy): Eukaryota > Metazoa > Chordata > Aves > Passeriformes > Passeridae > Passer > Passer domesticus. The sequence continues at coordinate 50,841,298 of NC_087480.1, forward strand.
TAAAGAAAAACAACCAAACAAAGCCAGCCTTCTGTGTGATACTCTAGAAAACACTTCATTAGAATTTCTGATACTCATGTTCCTCAGTTGCTCAGTGGCCTTGTATTCAATTAAAAAGTGAGGTGCTTTAAGTTAGGATGAAAAACTTTTAAGTCTTTGTCATGTGGAAGCTGCCTCTTTCTGTTTGTAACAGAATAGACAGTTGGGTGCACGTGGAATTGTACAGGGTGCAGGCTTGCACTTTGCTTGGGTTTATTTCCTGTGGGGTGATTTGGGTTTGGGATTTTTTTTTCGTGTATCTTAGAAAAAACTTGCAGAGGTAGTGTTTTTTTGGTAGTATCCTAATTCTGACTAGAACTTTTGATTTGCAATTAACCCATTAAGAATGCAAATCAAAAGCATCATAGGACAGTAATAAAAGTTCTGGTTTGGAAGTTCAGGAAACTTGAAAACATACTATAAACCCTTCTGTCTGGGTTCCTGCAAGTGTGTGTGGACAGATGTTTAGAGCATAGGGAGTGTTGCTTTGCTTGGAGTCTCACACATCCTGTAGTGGTAACTGCAAAAACACCTCTCAAAAATTGTAAAGATTAGTGTTACTAAGAGGGGTGTATTTGGTGTTTCTGAAGTTGGAGGAAAAAGGAAGATGTCTGTGACAAATCTCCTGTGGAAAAACAGCACAACTGAAAGGTTGGCTGTAATTTTCTTTTATTGTTTTGCTGAAGAGTCCCTGTGTATCAGTCACTGGGATTTTAGTCTATCAGTTGATTCTATTGGAAGGAGAAGTAATTCTGATCTGTCTCTGAGAGTGTATTTGTGGATGCTCTTGTTTCTAGAGAATTGGAACTTCCACAAAGTGTGGAAGCAAGTTTCAGGACTGTTTTGTAGTGGAGTAAATGTTTACAAAAATTACTTCACTTCCTGAAAAATGCAGCCTGCAATAACTTTACAATTGAACGAAGGATGCCAGAATTGCAGAAGTGTATGAATTGGCATCTGCTGAGCTAATGAATGCAGTCTGTAAAATAAGGTAAAATTAGTGTAAAATAAGGTAAAATTACTCTAGGTGGATTACAAAAAGTTTTGCCTCTTGGCGTGTATTTAAATGCTACTGTTGTTTAGGTCAGCAGGCTTTAAACATGATTCATGATTATGAATCAGGAGGCTGAAAAAACTGTCCTTACAGTTCCTTAATTTTGATTTACATGAGAATCATTACAGTAAAGTAATAGAATGAGTGTTCAGGCTGAAAAAAGCAGCCACAAGTTTATTCAAAGCCTTGGAAGCATATTGCTAGGTGATGTTTGTTAGGTGCTGAGACGTTGAAATTTTCTCCTTTCTATTGCAACAACAAAGCTGTGTAATTCCAATTCCTTGCAGGTCAAGCTGTTCCTGCCCCTGCTGGGGCTCCTCCGGGCGGGCAGCCAGATTACAGCGCGGCGTGGGCCGAGTACTACCGGCAGCAGGCAGCGTACTACGCTCAGACAAGTCCACAGGGAATGCCACAGCATCCTCCAGCACCACAGGTACAGTCCTAAAGTGGTTTTTTTGGCTGGCTTCTGTCTCAGTGGTTGTAGATATATTTTTTTGCATGTCTCCTGCTTTGTTCCTTTGGGGTATGCATCTTTTTTTCTAGCAAAGTAGCTATCAGAATAATGAGTAGATGACTTTGTTTACCTGGTAACTTGAGTTCTGTATCTATCCATATGTTTGGTGATTGTTTTTTTTTATTAAAAAAAAAGAAGAAAAACTTTCTCCTCCCAGGGTTTTGAAAACCATGCAAGAAGCCACCACCATTTACATTAACCAATTTTTCTTTCTTAAAGGCTTCACTCCTGAGTTAGCTCGATTTAAAGGATTTTCTTTAACTTTTTGTGTATCTCTTATGTATCTCTTCTGCACAGGGCCAATAATAAGAAGTGGACAATACAGTATTTGCTTCATTGTGTGGGGGAAAAAACCTTTGTTAAATGTATGGATGCAGACGCCTTGATGAAGATCTTAAATTTGGTTTAAAAAATAGTGTTTTTGAAAATGTACAAAATATCTATCACTACTGATAGGAGGTAATATTTCTGTGTAGAAATGAAAAAAATGGTTTGTTTTTAGTATTAGTGTAGATGTACACATTCCAGCAAATGTATTTGCAATTATGTGGTCAATGCTTTGTGATATAAATGTACTTTTTCAATGTATACTTTATCACTTTTAAAATGCCTGTTTTGTGCTTTACAATAAATAATATGAAACCTCCTGTGTCGGTAAGTTGGATATGTGGGTATATGCAGTATTAATTATAGGATTGATTTGCAACGCTGAATCAAGGTACCGCTACACAAATGAGTTGGGTTTTTTTCCCCCCCATAAACCTTGTTGAGTTTAAAAACTTGTCATTAGCATGTTTTTCCCCTCTTGCAGAATAGCTGTAGATGGAGGATCTCTTTCATTCATTGTATTTTGCTGCCTAGCACCAGTAATCTTGATACCTTAATTTTTTTTTCTACTTGATTAAAACTGCATGTGTTTAAGAAGATGATCTTTTGGCATACTTCCATTGCATTAACAGTGAAATTTCCTTTTATACATGACCACTGTTTCAGACCTGTGCAGCTGCTATAACAGATAACTTTTGTTTTTAATTGAATACTTCAAAACTGTTCCTGCATAACTATTATACGGATTTTTTCAGAGTAGTTATAAAACTTACTTTAAATGTAATGTGCTTAAGCCTTCAGTTTAAAGTAGTCCACTTCAAAATTCAGTGTAGAAAAGTCGATGTGGTAATGCATAGCAGTTACAAAAATCGCGTCTGTCCTTAAAACGCTGTTTTGTTTGAGTGATGGGAGTGGTTGAGAACTTCCTGCAGAGCAGATAACTTCTCTTTTTGTAAATATTCAAGTATTTGAATCAACTGATTATTTTTTTATATATACTTGAAACTTCTTATTGCTCTAATGCTCATACTAAAAAAGCTGATTCTCTTGAAATCCTGTGTTTGCTCTTTGCATATTTATTGGCTCTTTGCATATATTAGACTACATGCACTACAGTCTGTCTTGCCATTGTCTGTTGAAGTGCAGGTTTGATCCAGCCAGTATAGAACTAGCTCTATAGGGGTGAGGAGGACTGTGCTGTGTATCATCCTTGATTGTTCCTTCAAGGAGCATTGCACTGTAAGTACATCAGAATGACAAATTGATGAACTGCAACAGTATCTTTTTGTCAATGTTCCACATAATGCAAATGCTGTACTTGTGTGATATTATGTTGGAATACAGTGCTGGTATCTTAGGAAATCATAATTGCTTCTTAATTCAGAAACATAGGTTTGCTTTTATATATATACATACACATAATCTGAGTTTTGTGGGTAAGTATTTCTGAAACTGCTAGCAATAGCTAAAGAAAATCATGTTTCTGTTTATCTAAGAGTTTCTTTCATTAGTACTCATGAGACAGCTGTCATTCAGTGTTTTAAAGTATGCATATCATAACATTGAAGTCTTTGGAACCACTTGTTAGACAGAGTTGTCTTTGTTTCCAGATAGTTTGTGGATATGTAGTGATGTAGGTATGTTTTACATAATTCTATAACTGTTAATTGCTTTTATTTTTGGAACACCATGTTGTTGCTTTGAGAATAAATTTTTTTAGGGTGGCTGCACAGAGAAGTAAAAGTTAAGGCTTGAAAACTGAAGTAGTTTTTTCAGGTAATGAGCAATGTATGCATTGTGCTGTAGAAATAGAAGGAATTATTTTTATCCTTTTAAAGCTAGGAATTTGCTGGTAGCTTGAAGAAGGCTAGGACAGTATTTGCTATCTTTAGTGTAGGGTATTAAGTTTAGTAGTTCAGGTATTTTGCATGGTATTTTATAGATAACCTTACAGAATGGTGCATTTATTATGTACTAAACTGAGCAAAATTAAATTCACTGGATTCTTTATCATTCACAAAATGGAGGCTGTTGATTTTGATTCATTTAAGGTATAAAATCTTTATTAATTGCAAACAGTGCAATTATTTATACTTCACAGTGCCTTCCCAGACCTTCCACCTTAGGTTCTGCTGCAAAAAAGCAACAGGTAAGCACAACCTAAGGAAGTATATAAATTAATATATTTCAGTACATTAATGTTGTCCCTGTGAGATCTTTGTGGTTGTGTATTGAAAAGCAATCTGCTGCTTCCCCAAATGCATTGTTACTCACGGTTCCATTTGAGTGGAAAATCTTAAGTTTTTAAACAACTGTTTATATTTCTAGGTCAATATGTATTTTTTTTCTTTTTTCTTTTTTTTTTTAGAGAAGATTATTAGATTGCAGTAATTGAACTTGATCAGAAGAAGTAATTTTTGTTATTTTACCCAAATAGTTAATTGTTGCAATTAAAGAATCAAAACCTTTAAAATGTGCAGGAATTGCTTTGGTTAGAAATGTCAACAGCCTTCACAAATGTTTTTTTTCCTATAATAGGGCACTATTCCCACTTAATCCTTAAGATCTAAATGTAAAGAATGACTTCTTGTTGTTATCACTGAACTTGATAACTTGTCTTACAGTTATAGTGTGTTAGTGGAGTTTGCTTATACATACTTGACATGGTAGGAAAAGAGATTTTGGAGTTTGAGATGAGTATGTTTTAATTGAAAAAGCATGAGCACCAATTAACAGTACAGCAAATAATATTTTATCACTATAGCAGTCAGTATATGCTGTTGCTTGATATTTTTAACTGAATTGCTGAATATTTTGATAGTATAAAATGTTAAATGTCTTACAGATGGTCTGGTACAGGTTTTTATTCTGAGCTTTTGTTGTTGGTTTTTTTAGCTTAACATAAAGCAGCATCTGTTTGGTTTTTTTGTTCATTATTCTGGTTCTAGAATGTGCTGCTCCTCTTTCAAAAGTCCTGCTTATCTGTACATCAAAGAAAAATATTCAAAAATACTGCCTTCATTTTCACACACAGTGCTGAAGATGCTGCAAGCACCAAATCATAGCTCATAGAATCAGGTCCTGAGATAGTTACTACCAGTAAAGAGGAATCCTTTGAGTGTATGCCATTGGTGAGCCGATGAGCATGGACCGTAGAAGGGCTCCATGTAGAAGGTAAAATTGGCAAAAGCATAACAGATTTGAAATGTATCCCATACATAATGATACAGGGTATAATTTTTGTTTTGATCACTTTTCATTCTTTAAAGTATTCTTTGTTTGACCATTAATGTTCCATAATCTGTTAAAGTTTTTTTAACTGTGATTTAATAATATAAACCATCTATTTTACTTTATAATCTTCTAAACAGTCAAGCTAATTTTTGAACTGAATTAATAGTTGTGCTTCAGTTTCTCAAGCCACTTAGTATTTCATCTGTAGCTTAACATGTAACTTTATTTTTGACGTGAGAAGAGGGTAGGTGTGTGTACCATTTGGATTTTGATACTGTGGATTTAGTGTGGGGGTGAGTCATTTGTTCACTTCCTTTTTCATGGTACTTTTTCCTTCAACTGTTACTATTAAAATACCTTGAACAGTCTTTCAGTTGCTAATTTAGCCTGTGGGAGGAGATAGAGAAGAAAAAGCCAGTGTATTGGGATGTTGCTAGTGTGTGGAAGGTGAGATGTCCTTCTGTGTAGCATTTCGGGTGTATTGGCTTCCAGCTTTCTCACTGCAGGGCTTACAGGCATGCTGGTTTGTGCAGAGCATGTGTTCCTTTTTCAACTCTTGTCTTCAAACTCAGAGTTCCTGGGACAACAGTAGCTTATTGGAGTTACCCCAGTAGCCAAAAAGATAACTGAACTTGCTTAGAAATGTAGTGAACTTATCCAAAAGGTGTCTTGAAATGTTTCCTGCTTACCCCACCCATCACTGCTTAGTGTCCCACAATGAATGTGAAGAGTAAGAAAAGTTTTAAAAGCAAGCATAATGTTCCAAGTAGGAAAAGAATTTTCATATCACTTTCTGCAGCCTGTACTTTATTAGGACATGGAATAAAATACCAGGTGGATGCTCTTTAGTATGGCTTAATTACTACATCATCTGTTTCACTTGTCAGGCAGACAGGGTCACGATTCACTTGCACAGCCTATCTTGAAGTATTTCATCTTTATACTAGTGATATTTTATTGGATGGTAGAAACTGTTTCTCCCCATTTCTTTTCCAAAGTAATTCTTAAGTTTTCCATTGCATGCTAAAAGCTTTTCCATTTTGCTTTTTTTCCGGAAGTGGTGGGAGGAAGGGAGGACTGGGCTTTTCAGAAAGCATACAGTTGACAGGATTCCCTCTTCCCTAGTAATAGCTTATGAAACTCTTGTGTATGCACAAATATTTCTCTTGCGTGCATGTGAAATGCCTTTTCGTCCTGAGAAAAGTGTTCTCTGCAGAAACTACCCGTGTGTAAACAGAAGATTGGCTTTAAAAGGCAACTGTGATGGGAACAGTGTCTTAGGGAGATGCAGCTTGGACTTGAGGTAAATTGAATGCTTTACAAAAATGTGGTTTTGAGCTTGCATTGACATTGTATGTAATATGGGTACACATTAACTGTATAATGGTTTTTGTATGGTTTTTCTCAATAAATGTAAACTGATGAATAATAATAGCAATGGTTTTGTCTTTTTTTATGCTCCTATCCCTGCCTTTGTTACTTTGAAGTAACAGCTTCAGAGCAAAATTTTTGTAGCGGCCTGTACTTCTGTGAACATAATCCACAAAAAAATGAAGTAAAATATTTGTGGTTATTAGAGTAAATACTAATTCAAAACACTATGCACCTCGTTACCCTTTTTTAATGAGGCCAAAGAGTGACTTGCAGCAGGTAACTGTACAAAGAAGGCAGATTCAGCCACAGTACTATACACGAGTACTTTAAAATGTGACCTTTTTTTGTAAAGTTACTCCTCCCAAAGCTTCATCTTTGGTTCAGATAGGTGTTAGCAGAGCAACATGAATGTTGATGTCTGGAGGTCTTAGAGAAAAGTAGTACAGTAACCTTAAGAAAACAGTGTTTATAGATGTGGCAATAAACTTACTGCATTGAGATTGAGAAAATAGGCGCTTCATGAAATATTCTTCTTAAGGCTTTTTTTCACCAGCTTCAAATATGAGTCAATCATAGATGTCACCACCTGTTTGTTTCAGTGTCATTTTACAAGCAAGTGTTGATACTTTGAAGATTACTACAAACCTAAAGGAGATTGTTTTTATTTGAGATTATCAGCTGCATAGGTTAATTAGAGCAGAACATTTTCAATGCAAGCCCATTTTAAAACAAGTTATGCTGCTTGAAACAATGGTGAGCAGTCACGTCATCTTTTATTCTTTAAAAATAGTACACTTGGGTTTTTGAAAATCATCAGTAAGTATTTCCTTTGCCAGTTCAGTGCCTCTGGGATAAGGTGGAACAGCTTAAATATTCAGTGCTCATGCAGGATGCTCCAACAGATTTACGCTACTACACAAGTTCCACATCGTGTATTCAGCTTTATTCTGTTACACAAGAGTTGGTCTTCAAATGCTGGAGCACTATGATAATACAGCTTTTTCCTTCAGTTGATCTTTCATACATTGATTTTTTTATTTTTAGCCTCTGATAGTAGTTTTTGCATTGAGCAGGGAATTCTCACAATTTGAAGGGTGTATTTTCATCTGATGCAGGAATGACAAGTTAATGCACATCCTTGCTTTCTTTAGTTGGCCCCATCAGAGAAAGGAGAGATGATGCAGTAAGAAAGTTGAGGGGAAGAAAGATTCCAGCTAAAGTAGAGCATTAGTAGTCATCAGCTAGAAAACAGAAAAAGAGTTAAGAGAGACAGGAAGTTAGATTTTCATAACAGGAAAGATGCAAGAAGACTATCTGAGACAAGCATATTAAAATGCTAGCTCTTACTTTCAATGGTGAGAATACAGGTGCTAGCAGCTGAGCCTCTGTTGTTGACTGCTTTACACATATATTCCCCTTCATCTTCTGGGAAGGTTTCTGGCAGGTAAAGGCAGTAGGTTTCTCCTCTTTCAATATATTGATAGTCCTCAGAGTCCTGCAACATTTCCCCTTCAAACCACCATGTAACTTCAGGTTTTGGTTCTCCAGTAATTTTAACTGTAAATCTCACTGGCTCGCCGTCAACAACTGATGTGTTTTTCAGTGACTTCTTGAACCAGGGAGCTCCAGATCGAGCTTGATCCTCATCTTCACAAGTAGAACCATTAATAATGCTTCCCTCTTCTTCTTCTTCCTCTTCCCTTTTCTGTTTCAAAATAAGTCGATTTAAAACATTTAAAGTGACAATAGTACTATGACTGATAGTGACATGTGTTTGATTACGCGGTACTGTGTTTCTGAGAAGAGGAAATTCCACATCTGTCCTCAATACATAGCAATGCACCCAAGCTGGGTATGCCACAGGCAGTAAAGTGCAATTTAATGAGGCTGGAATGTTGGTGTGAAATACAGGCATGAATGTCAATTCCATTTTCAGACTGTTCATGGGATGATACATACTCTGATAGATGTCAGCAGTGTCTCACACTCTTCTGCAAGTGTTGAGGTTGGATGGAGCTTTGAGCAGCCTGATCTAATGGGAGGTGTCCCTGCCTACATCAGGGGAGTCAGAACTAGATGCTTTTAAGGTCCCTTCAACCCAAACCATTCTTTGATTCCATGGAGAGTATGTGCAAACACCAAAAGCAATTTTATATTATTTCAGCAATTCCTAGCACCTGCTAAAAGAAGCAAAACATTCATTTTGTATCTGGTAGTGTTGCCTACAGTGATAATTAGAAGCTAACTTAAATGACACAACTGGAGACAATTATTTTGCAGTTTATACCTTCTGTAATGCTGCATCGATTTCTTTTTGTTCAAACTGCATGCGTAGCAATTTCTGTTCCTCAATCCTCCTCTGCTCCTCTTCTTCTCTGGCTCTTGCCATTTGCTCAAAACGAGCCTTCATGTTTACTTTGTGAGTAAATGGAGCCTCAGATTTCTTGGCTGGTCTCACATCTACGTCATCATCCTTGGGAAATAATAATTAAAAACAGGGCTTAACTATTATTTATTGCCTTAGACATATATGTGATAGCAAAACTAGTTTTGTGTTCCCAGAGTTTTTTTTAACTGAGCAGAGCCACATAGAGACCTGGTTTTTTTTCACAAGTTTGTTTGAATGTAGGGTGAGTTTTGTAATAGTTCGTTCAAAGACAGGACAAGATTTTTGCAAAAGTAATTTAAAAAATTATATGTAAAAAAATATTCCTAAAGTTTTATTCATATAGAAGTAGAGCACTTCTTAGCAATTGTAAATCCTCAGTGACTGGAGTATTTTGCCATGATGTTAGTGTGGGTTTAACACTAAAACGGTTGACCTTATGAAAACAGTGAGTGTCAGTCATTAAGTTAAAAGCTCACAAATAGGACAGGCTGATGCTGAAGTGACTCCTGTGGAGAAGATCCAGAATAAGGCTCAGGTCAGGCTTAGTACTGTTTTACATTTCATCACCAAAGTTCACACTGAGCTTATGGATTACAGACCACTTTGTCACTGATAGCTGTTTCTTGCGGCTTCCCCTCTGAAAAACTGAAGGTTCTGGTCTGAAGTACTGATAAATAGGAACTTTCTTCTGCTGTGTACCCTGAGGAGTGAGTGTACATCACAGAGACTTGATATTCAAATGGTATTGTTTGGATTTAGTAATTGAATTTTTTTATTCAATTCATGTATGAATTAATTAAGCGTGCAGAAGAAGCAGTTCAAGTGATGATTAATAGGTAATTCTCAGCTATGGGTGTTTTAAGCCCTCAGACTGGCAGGTTTCAGGTTAAAATGCTGAATTGTAGGGCTTTGAGCAGAAAAGCAGACCTCTGCTTGACCGAATCACTGATAATAAGCTGGTGCTGTTTCTTTAAGGGATGCTGAGGTGTGATATCCTTGAGCATCCAAAGGAGGAAACGGGAAAGAGGGGAAAACATAATTTTGGAAACAGCAAAATTTGATGAAAGCATTGTCCACTCCTAGATCATTAGTGTGCTGGTTAAGTAGATCATTAACATACACAGAATGCAACTTACCTCTTGAAATTTTTCAGCTTCCCTTTCTCTTATTTCTTCATCCATTGCTCTTCTCTTTGCTCGCTCTTCTTCAATCTTCTTCTGTATTTCTTCTTGAGACAGTTGTCCTATTTTTTCAAACTTGCTTTTTAAGTTCTTGGCCTGAATAGAACCGCTTCTTTTTAGCTTTATCAATTCTTCATACTCTTTGCTTAACTCGAAAGTTTCAGACTCTTCTTCCAGCTGTTCAGAAATTACAGAATGTGTAAGATGGAAAATGCCCTCATTATTTTTACTACCTATTCTCCCCCCAGATGATGAAATTCAATACATTACAGTTCTGTTAGTTAATTGAAATCAGTACAGAGACCTCTCCCCTGTCATTTTTTTTCTTTGCTATCTCATGATGAATGCATTTGTATCATATCTCAACTACATACAGATTTTACAATATCTTGTTTGAATATGCCATTTGTTCAAGGGTTGTTGTCAATAAACTGCCCTTCTTGGATTCAGAAAACCAGACAGACCAATACAAAAAACTTAACTGGAGTCCAAAATGCACCTCTTACTTGCTTGCAATATAATATGAAGTAATCTCTAAAATACAGCTCTTTTGTTAAAATACTGCCTTTTTTATCTTTTCCTAATTCAGTGAAAAAGTAAATGACATTTCAAGGTGTCATGGTGGAAAAGAAAGGGTAGTTGTGGATCCTGTAGTCAAACCACATGGGAAGCTGTAATTGCTGATATTTTTCTCCCTCCTTTTATGAACACTGTAAAGATGTACATGCATTTTAGCTGGATGTCCCTGTCTCTCCCTGCTTCCCCAGGATTAGTTGAGAACATCACAAGCTAGAGCCTTTACTACCTGCTTGAGCTTTGCAACAAAAATAATAAAATAATAAATTAATGTTGTTCTCTAGCATTCAAAAGGGAATTATAAAGAATTGCTACCCACAGCCACACTGAAGTAAAAAGTTCATCAATGTGATGTTTTAAAAACTTGGGATGTAAAGCAGATTTTATGTGTGATTTTTAAAATCAACTGTGCCAGTCTTCATACCCTTGAAACACCAATTAGAAAAAATTTGAGCCCACTGTATTTTTCTCATTAGATAGCACAGTATTCCTCTAAGGAAAAGCAAGAATGTTGCCCTTTCTTACTTCTGTTTTTGTGTTGTCTTTTGGGAACTTTTGGGATATTTCTGTTCTTCCAAGATTCTCAGAAATTACTGCAAAACCAAATTACAGATTCATAACTGTACTTACTTCTAAGGCGGGAGTGGATAAACACATTTTCCTGATAGATTAATGATAAAAAATGTCATTATACAAATTTTTTTACAAATAAGGTTTTCTATTTTCCTTTCCTTTCACATAATGTTGAATGTATTAACTTGAAACTTCTTTCAAAGGAATTTTCTTTACAGTCTTAAACTTTTAGTAATGAAGTGATACATTTTATTCAGAGCATGCTTAACATAGAGTTTGATGTACAAACCTCTCCCATTTCTTGTCTCAGCTGTTGAAATTCTTGCCTTTCCATTTCCAACTTCTGCCTGCGCTCTTCCTCTGTGCGCCTCTTTTCTTCTTCCATTTTTTGTCTCAGCAGCTCCTCAAAATTAATTTCCAGTTTACCAGGTATGAGAGATTCTTGAGAGAAGGTTTTAAACATTTCTGGTGATTCATCATCCAGCACCTGCTGGAAATTCAGAGCATTAATTATATCTGTGATGAAATCACAGCATTGTTCAGACACTTCTGGTACATAAAGACAAGCGACTACTTCGTCACATCTGCCCCAGCACAGACAGGTGCAATGTGGGCATTCCTCTAATAGTGTGGGAGGGAGTGCTTTGGGGGTTTGTATTTAACTTTGGTTACAACACTAAACTTTTATAATGAAGATTAGGTGGTTTTATAAAATGCAGTATTTTCCTTCTGCAGTGGAGGATGCCCTCTAAATGCACCTTTAGGACCTGAAGCAATTCATTCTTATTTACTTCAGACAAAGTGTTTGTGTTTAAATGTCATTGCTCTTAATGCTGAAGTGCATTTATCTGTAATCTTTCTCTTAAGCAATCTGAATTATGTTTGTGTTCTAAAGCAGTATTAGTATTCCCAGTAAGGATAACTGAAGAGACCATTCAGAAGAAGCTCTTCTTTTTGCACAAATTGTTCATGTTATGTGGCCAGTTTATTGATTTATGCACCCACTGGCAAGGGTTTCCTCCTTTCCCTGTCCTTGTCTGGCTTCAGAGCAGGGTTAGGCCTGGTTGGCATTAGGAGCAGCTGGTCTATCTTTTAGACTAATCCATAAGATAGCAGGGCCTAGGAAAGGCACTTTTCATTATTTCCAAAGCAGCAAATGCAAGAACTAATATTTTATCTGACTGAATTTGATTAAGTACTAAAATACGAAGCTGAACACTACAAAAGCAGCCAGTAGTGACAGTGAGTTATATGGGAATTTTAATGTAAGTTTATGAATAAGAATGTATGTGCATGTAAATATATAAACTTACAGAGATTGTCTCAACAGGAATGTAAGCTGAGGTGAGGTCAGACACTGGTCAGGTACTGAACTGGGGGGTGATGTGGCTTTTGGCACTGTTTAATCAGCACAAGTTTGAAAAGTCTTGTGGCAAACATGGGAGAGCCCAATGTGCCATAAGTTGTAGGCATTTCCAACAGCAGTAATCAGTCAAATGATAGCAATAATTAAAGAAGCAATATTTCCATTTGAGAAAGTGCTCTGACTATAAAGGGGCAGAGAACAGACATTTCTGTAAGAGCCTTTGGCACTACTTATATTTATTGCTTCTTGGTGCCACTGTAACCCACGCTTTTCTCTGCTGTTGGTGTTATCTTTGTTCATACCACCCTCTTGACCTACTTTACCCACATCCTCTTTATTTGCCACAGCTCTTTCAGTATTGTTTAGCCCGATCCCACTCATAGACTGCTATTCACTGCAGATTTTACTCAGATTTTCCCTCTAAGCTTACAACTGGACTTCAGCACCATTGCTTCCATTCTTTGTTTTATATAATATGAGCATATTTGTTGAAATTGTGTTATAGAGAAGTGAAGTCAAAAAACCAAAGCTGTGAGCTCCTCCCTACAGTGAAAACAGTGTCCCATAGATTTTAGAGGCTACTCATAACTAAATCAGCAAAACAACATGAAAGTCTCTTGCTGGTGGTGCATCAGTTCATAAGCTCATCACTTCAAGAAGATGCCAAACCTAAGTGACCATGAGAAGCATCAATTCAGAATTTGCCCTCAAGAGTTCAAGAGCTGTGCAGGCACTAGCAGCTGTCTCTATTTCCAGCTTACTGAGTTATGAAAAGACAGCCACCTTCTCCCTGGTTAAAAACCACAAAGATTTAGCTGAGTTGTGTGATGCACAAAGCCCCTGTGGTTAGTTCAGTAAATATTTTAGCCATATTTTGTGAAATTAGGCCATACTTCTTTTTTTCTGCAAAGTGGAAATGGTTGGTAGTGAGAAACATTCCTGTAACAATCATGGTTTGCAGCATAGTCGACAGGAAAAAAATTTTTGTTTTGTTTTGGGTGGGGTTTTTTTTGTTTTTTTTGTTTGTTTGGTTGGGGTTTTTTTGCTAATACAGGGGTTTCTTTGCAGTCTCTACCAGAAAAAGATTGATGGGGATGAAAGACAACTGCTTCAGTGCAGAAGTGATCACACTGATGCTGGGGAGCATGGAAATAGCACAAGGAAATGTGAAGTAGGGAGATCCAAAAGGAGGTGGCATTTGTGTTTTCCAGCCACAACACTACCATTTCTGCCACTTCCAAAACTAAATTAAAATGAATGAACATTAAAAAGTTCCTGGAATAACAGTTTAATGTTCACTTTTACTGCCTTTGAAAGCAAGGACTATTATATTTTTTAACATTTTAGGACATATCTTCATTGCTGCTACATTTTGTAGCAGTGGGAAATAAGGAAAACAGAGGGTTGTTATATTCTGTTAGTAGTAGAAAACATAGTATTCATATTCAGGATGCTACTTATCAGAGAACTTTCAAGTGCATAAATGCTGAAAATATATTTCAGTATTTTTTTTAGTTACAGACCTCTTTCACTGTCTGCAAGTAGAGCAGTCACAGCGTCTGTGCTGCATCTGATGGATTTCACCCTGTTTATCAGTGAGATTTTTCTTACCTTGACACTTGGTTTAGGTTCTTGTTACATTGAGGCAAAAAAAAAAAAGAGTTCCTCAAGAAAGCAGGAAAAAACAGAAGCAGCACATACTTTCTATGCTTCCTTTAGTTCTCTACTGCCTTTTCATAAAAAGTCTCCAGGAGCATTCTTTTGCTGGATTAAGGGTATTTTTAAGTGGCTTTAGGTTTTGTGTTCTGTCTTTGGAGATACAGACAGACACTATTTTTCAGTACAGTATCAAATATAAATTCACATTGTAGCTTCTCTAGGTAGTCTTTCAGCACAGGTCTTTGGCCCAATTTCCAGGCAGAGGGGGCCCTGCTGGCAGTATCAGTACTCATACAAAGTTTTCATTTCTCTCCCAAGTATTGCTTTGAATGATTAAGAAAATGTTACTAGGCACACAGTTGGCCTTTCCCCATTCAGCCACAGAGGATGTAGGAAGATGCTACCAGATGCCTGGGTTATTCCACAGTTCTAGTCTGACAGGTCCTGCCCTCCCTTTTGAAACAAACACTACTTCATTCTAGTTTACATTTGTGTAATTTAATGCTGTATTTCCTGATATCCACCAATAAAGTAACTGGTTTATACCCACAAGCCTGCTGAATCTTGAAGTGGTTGGAATAACTATGAAGACCACAGTGAAAAGCTCTGTGGCCACTTAAATTTTTTTTTTTTTTTTAAATATAAATAGTAGTTGCCAGCCTCTGAAATCGGGCATCTTTCTGTGCTTTCAGGTAGTGTATGGCAGTCCTAAGCCCCTGAAAATTTGTCTGCAGTTTAATCCTAACTCAAATTTTAGAAGTCCCTGCATATGACAGAAATCTGTGTTTGTCAAGGGAAGACAGTATTACAAAGTGTTCTAATGGTAAACACCACAAGTTATTTTTTGTTTTTCTCTGAACAAGCGTTAAAAACATCAAGTAGCAGAGTTCAACATTTTAGTTTTTCCTCCCTGAAGAGCCACAGATGACTGGAAAAGTCATACTTGCAGTAAGCATTTTTCTACTATGCCATTAATTGTACTTTAGTAGTAAGAGATGATTGGTGGAGACCCTGTAGAGGTAGGGGAATAAACTTGAAGCTGTAAAAGAAATTGCTTTTCCCAAAAAAACCCAAAACAATTAACCCTCCTTGTGGTAACATTTTGCTTCCCAAGTATATTGCATCTAATACAATAATACCCACTGGCTATGATACCTGGTTTTGACTAAATTATCTGAAATCCTCTGTAGGCTGGCTGTGAGGAGGGATTGTTCTCTGATGATTTTTGGTAAATGAACTTGACTAGTTTACCCCATTACCTTATAATAAATAGTAAGGTGAACTAATTAATGAAGGAATTGAAGCACGTATTCCTAACTTTATTTAAATGTTTTTCCCAGAGTTTCTTTCCAGATTGGGATTTAGGTAAAAATTAAATTCTGTGCTAAACCAAAATGCCATACCATGTTCTTCCTTGCTTCAGCAAATGCTCTTTTCTCCTCTTCTATGCGTCGTCGTGCATCCTCTTCTGCTTTCCTCTTTTCCTCTTCTCTCCTCTGTCTTTCTATCTCCTCAAAACTGAGTCTGAGTTTCCCAGGGCGGAATTCTTTAACAGCATTTTCAGATTCTTCATCACCACCTTCATTTATCTTAAGAGAATAGGAAGAGGAAAACATAGGAAGCATTTACCCGAACCAAAAAAAGTATTCTTTATAGCAAATAAATATTCCATTCCTTTCTGATTTTTTAAAAGTACTGTTTTCTCCTTGGGGGAAAAAATGCATCAAGACTTAGGTTCCTGTAAGAAACATTTTAATCTTTGTTCTAGCCAGGGGAGTGAGAAAAGAAATTTTCAATATCCTACATGTGGCTTTTATAATATTTAAGAATGTGTTGGGTGTGTAATTCAAAGAACAATGTGTTACCAGGAAGAGGCTGAACAGTTAAGTACATACTTTATGGTTGTTGGATCATTTACTGTAAATCACTCTCTATTCTATTTATTTACATCATTTTTCATAGATGTTTATACCATCAAGTCTTTTTGTTTGTATAGAAATTGCTTTCATCAGTGCACCACTTAAAGAAATGCTGTACAGTCTTATAGCAAAACTGCATCAGTTAGCATTTTGGTATTATTCCAGACTGAAGTGTTTGTTTCTTTTGTTTTTAGACATTTAATCACCACTGAAGAAAAGGAATTGAGATACTCTGATCTCCTTGCTATAGCTTCTCTCCAGGGAACACTTACATGCTAAGAGAAGCCTGTGGTTTGCAAGCTGCAATCAAGAACACCTTCCAGAGGACATCCCAGAGTACTTTATCTGTTCATGGAGGAAGTGGACTGGGAGCTGTCAGAGTACTGATAATCCAGATCTCTATACTGTGAGCAGCCCTGGGACTGGTATGTGGGGTAGCCCATTAAGGGAATTAGAAAAATCTTTATTTGAAATTTGTAAGGCAAAAAAAAATTGAAGAATTTAAGGAAATTAACGGCTGTATTCTTAAGAAAAATGTTTACTTCAAAATTTGACAACCACTGGTCAGCAGGTACAGCTTCATGTTAAAAAAAATCTTTTGATGTGGAGAATTTGTAAATTATTTCATAAAGCTTGATAAATGCATAAGCATAAGGAAAGGAGATGTGAACTAATCTTCAGTTAGAACACCTAAGTGACTTCATGGAATTCACTCTCCTTCAGTTTCTTCACTCTTCTCCTTCACTACAATCCCTTCCACCAAACAAAGAAGAAAAAAGTGCATTATTGACATAATAGCAAGGTTATTGGTGTGAAACAACAGTGATTTATTGGAGGTGGAAAATAAAAAGTAAGCTACCATTTGGGTATCTGCCTAAACCTAGAACTCTCAGTATGGACCAGTTGGGAATTTGTGTGTTACAGCTTTCTAGAAGTTCTGCATTGTTGGTTTTGTTTAAGTTTGTTTCTGTAGAATATAAATGTCTTGAATGTTTTTGAAATATAATCAAAATAGTGATCTAGAGCTGTTTTTCCAAGACTGTTCATGTATAATTGTACTCTGTTAAAGCTAGCAAATTCCTATAAATAATATTTTCCAAGTTTTTATGGAAGATTAAAATCTCATTTCTTGTTAATCTTGTTTGTATGTGAATTTTGTATGTGAACTAAGAAAGTCATAGTGATCATGACTATACAGGGGAAAAGTACTCAAATACAGAACTCTAAAAATGCTGTTGGAAATGGAGTGTGGAAAAATAAGGAAATACAGAACTAAACTATCTGGTTATCTTAGGATTATACCGAGTGTAGGATTCCTTCAGTATGATCAAAGAACAAACTATAGTGAGCTCTGTTTATAGCTGATCTAACTCTGACCTATGATAAAGAACACATACGAAGGCAGTTTTCCAAGTAATATAAAACAGGATCTGTGGGCTGCATTTCTGATAATTTGGGGGACTTCCTCTAGTAATTTATAATATGTTGTTGTTGTTTATATCAGTACATAAAAAAGAGCTGATCTGCCTTTCTTTTTTTGCCTTTCTTCGTGAGAGGAGAGTTGTAACTGATGTATATTTCTGTCATATTTACAAATAAACACGGGGATAAGAAACAGCATTCTGTTACTAGGGAATGTTTGCATCAAAAACCAGTTACTGAGCCATCTGCAGCACTACTTCAGAAGAAAACAGACAGCCACTCATCTTCTTGGAGGCTTACAGCTTAAGATACTACAAAGTGTAGATTAGAAAATCAATTAAGTTGCTGGCAAAATCAAAACACCTGTTATTTTTTTGGTTTACTAAAAGAATGTCTAAAGCATTATGCCAGTGTGATTACTGAGTTAGAGCGAAGGTCAAAAATGTCTTTCAAAAACTCATTTCCAGACTCTGAACAGCTTGAAATCAAGATAAGGAATAAAAAAAGAGAAGAATCACATACAGGAAAGAATGTGCAAATTGTGTACCAACATGGACAGAACGTGTGCTTACCATTCTCTGCCTGGCTTCTTCAAAGGCACGTTTTTCCTCTTCCAAACGCTGCCTTGCTTCTTCCTCTGCTTGCCTCCTTTGATTCTCCTGTCTCTGTCTTTCCAGTTCTTCAAATGTGACTTTCAGCTTACCAGGAGACAGAGGCTCTTGAGTTTCACTGTTTTCATTTTCACCCTGTGTAAGAAAAATGAAGCAGTTATATCTTAAGGCAATAAATATCTATTATATGGGTATTTTTGGATGACTGGTTTACCTGGACAGATGAAAGGCACTTGGGTTCCTTAAGGAGTTGGTTTTGTTCCTCATATTTTAGCTTCATTTCTTCATCCTGTGTCTTTCTTTGTTCTGCTCTCTCCCTTCCTGTGTTCTCAGAGATTGTTTTCATCTTCCCAGATGTCCTGGTGCTTTTTACAGGCACTACTGTAACTAGCAGTGAATCATCCCCTTCCTGTCCAAAAAGATATTTATTGCATTTTCATGAAACTTGACTTCTAGGTAGACTCATTTCTTAATGAACCTGCTGTTTAACCTGTGTGCACCAAAGCTTCCAAAAGATTTACTTGTATTGAATATTTCCCACAAGAATAAATCCACCTGCCTGTGGCAGTCACTAGTTTCTTTCAAACTTCTTAATTTCTTTATAGATTTTCATTAACTATTAGCCATAAAACCTCAAGCATTGGCAAAGAACAAGTGTAATTTTGAATACACAACAATTATAACCACACTCTACTTCCAGTTTTATATTTATTATGTAAATGATAATAAACTGCAGCTGGAATAAGCCAATAGCTCAACACAGAAATATGTAATTTGTCATTTCTAATATATAATTTGTCAGGTACAGTAATTGTTTCTTGAAGGATGTTGCTGCTTCAACTCTTAATTTTACAACATATTTGCCAAAATATAATTTACCCATACTTTTCCCTCCTGTCGAATAAGTTAAAACAGATAAATTTGCAGGTTTTGTTTTTTCTTTCCAAAACTGTAGTAGGAGTGTGATTTTCTTGTGTTAGTGAAAGACAACAGGACCTTTGGACCCAGCTTTTTGAAATGAAACATTTATTTGCAAGACTTAAAAGCAAAGCCCATATGGTATATTAGTAAAAAAAAACCAAAGTTAACTGAGTGAGGTGTTCAATCATCTGTATATTGTCAGAATCCCCCTTTAATTTCAAGTTTAAGGCAAAGAGCTTTTAAGATAATTCTTTGCAAAGCCAGAGAACTTAAAAGAATCATTCCTAATATATATAAAATAATTCTGGTGGCTTTGAATATTTACATTTTAGATGTTTTTAACTAACCACAAAGTATTCATAGTCCAGGCTCTGTTTCAGACTTCAATATATTGACTTCAAGTACAGAGATAGTTCCAGATACGCTAAACATTTGTTAGCTCCTTGGTTCAACTTTAATTAGGTATTTCTGTACTGTTTTCTAAGTTTTCCCAACCCAAATTACAATAATAAAACAAAGTGAAAAAAAATGTAGGTGAACATTTCTTTAAAAAAAATCTAGTTACCTCAGCTGCTGATTCAGTTCCCGTATTGTTAAAGTCATCAATCTATTAAATGAGAATTTCATATGATTACATTAATTTGGCTCTTTGCCTTAGAGTTGCAAACATAGAACTGGAAATGCTTTTTGTATCAGTGGTATGTATGTAGCACATAAATTCACCAAGGTGATAATGACCGAGGCTCTGTTGGAATACTTCAGATAGGTCAGCTTGTCGAGGAAGAAGCAACAAGACATAAAACATCCCACACAAAGTCTGCTAAAGCATTCTCAACACACTGCTGAACCAGGAAAATACTTGAGATGTCCATTCTTCATTTAAACATTCCCAAATCATATTAAAAAAATTAAAAATCTAAAGCTAAAGCATTGATCATTTCTGATTCAAGTGACATTGTCTTCCCCTCAGCTCCTGAATAAAGCCTAATGCTGTGCTTGCTTCCTATGCTGTGCTTATGTTATGGCCTAAAACTGACATACTTTTAAAAATTCTACATTTCTGCCTTGCAGGGTAGATTAAATATATGTTAGATACAATGCAAATTAAAAGCAAGGTTTTAACAATGTTAGAAAATCTAGTAGAAAAGACTATGGAAAAACTGACTTCTCCTGTAGCACTGCTTTTCATTTCTTACAACAAATTCAAACCTAAATGAAGTACTACTACCATTTGGTTAAATAGAAATTTGCATGGTTTTAGTCTATCATTTAAATGCTTATTCTCACTGCAGTATTTACAACACTGAAGAAAACTTGCAAAAGGAATTAAGTTTGATATCCCTTCACAAAATTCTACAAATAACAGAATTTGCTTTATTGGCATCAATAAAAGTTGGAGACTTCATATATTTTATAAATATATATATGCGATGATGATTCACAAAATGGCAAAGGAATAAAAAGCGACCTGGATGTTCATGATTTTCATGATTTATTATTTTTACTGCATTAGTGTTGTCTCATTTTTACCTTTCACTGGCATTTTTTACTACTTCTTGCTTGCCTTAGTTCATGTATCACTGAGCTCTATTCACTAACTTACAAGGAGAGTTTGTCTAAAGTAAGAGTTGATAAAATACAAGAAACATTTTCAAATCAGTTTAGTAAACTTATATGCATATGATACCAAAATTTGTGCCTGGTTCCTACCAGGTTTATGCCTGCCCAGTTTCATCTGCAATTCAGCTTGGGAGCTTACATGGAAATTGTTACTGTAAAGAAATGAAGACTGTCTGAACATGATATCTCACTTCCACCCCACTGAGCATCTCCTATGTAAATCTCTACTATGAGAACTCTTAAGATCAAATCTTTCTGATCAACACAAAACATTTTTAGTGTTTGTTGTTCACAGTTACATTCTGACTGTTGTGGTCAGATAAACATACCTCCTGTGCCTTTTTTGCCAATTCTCTTTGAATTTTTCTTTTCTCAATCATATCTTGTTCAATTCTGCGCTTTCTTTCTTCTTCTGTTCTTTTTCTTTCTTCTTCTTGTCTTTGCTTCTCCATTTCTTCAAATTTGCCTTTAACAGTTCCTGTGGACATGAAATGCACAGCTCAGCAGTTCCATCTAACAGAATTCCAGGGAATTCTGTGGCCTTTAAAGTCAGGCCTCTCTTACCTATGAGCTTTGGAACATAACCCTTTTCTGTTTTAGATTGTTTGGTGTCATCATCTTCATCAGATCCAAGCAGTTCTTTCATCTAGTTGATGAAACACAGAAAGTAAACTGTCTTTATAACTTAAATGAAATCCCAGTATTATTGTCTTCAAATAATATGAATAGATTTTCAGATATTATATTAAATATTATAACACAAAATATTAGCAAAGAAAATAACCTCCTGCTTTCTCCTGTTCCATTCTCTCTCTCTAACATATTGTTCTTTTCTTCTTTGTTTTTCATCTCTAGATCTCCTTTGATTTCTTTCTTCCCTTGCTTTCTGCATAGCTTCAAATTTATCCTTTACATCCCCCTTGTGAAGCTTGGGCACATAGGACTTTTGGACGGGTTTAGATGAAGAAAGCAGAATCTTGGTGAAGATATAGAAGAAATGAAGATAAGAAAAAGAAAATTGAAACAGATGGACAGAAATATTCTGATAGACTGGATTAGAAAGAATGTAAGAACATAAAACAGAAGTGCAGTTGAGATTATGAACTTCATGCCATGAGCCATCATCAGTTAAGCATCATTGTATTTGTTCATAAATAGTAATAAATATTAAAATATCCAAAACAACATTCAGCATTATATTAAACTATTAAATTAGATACAGATTTATATTATTACTTTCAATCTTAAGCAAAGAGACTCTCTGCCCCTAACATTTAAAAGAGATATAAAGACATAGATACATAATACAATACATATGAGAGTTTTTCTGGAACACTTCAAAAGCCACCTATAGTTTTTAAATAAACAGCAATATTTCTTATTTTAAAATTTGCAATATTCTTACTTTTTCAATACCTAGAAAAAAACAGGAGCCCAGAGATTTTATGTTACAAAGTGCAAAGATCACGGGACCATCAGGGCTCTGATGCTGATACAGCAAATGGACACTTCTTTGCCAGTGATTACTCTGTGGGTGTCCAAACACCAAAGGTTCCCACTTTCAGAACTACTGTGAAGTTTTGTCTTTTTACAGTGATGACAACAGGAATGTTCTCAATAAAGTAATACTGAGAAAAAACTGGGAAAAAAACATGCTTTGTTTAATATTTTTCCACCTACATCAGAAGTTTTTGTTCCTGCAACTCAGTAAGTCTATGTAGAAGAGGAAATATTTGAAGTAGCCTAGTATATTTACATTTTAGCATCAGATGTAAATGTTACCCAGAATTTCACCACCACATATAAACCTTCATATTTCACCCTCCTCCTTCATGTTTTTCTAATAAGAACACAGTTCACAGATTCCATCAAATCTTAAGCTACTTAACAAATACCCTTTCATTGTTTAAAAATGATGGCAATACCAGCAGACTACCAGTATAATTGTCTTTTACAATTATTTGTAATTATTACTTTTGCAAGCATCAGTTGCAAATTATTACATTGCCTTGATTACTTTAAAATTGGTACATACCTCGGTTTTCTGTGCAATGTCATTCATGGTTACTGTATTGTGCTCTGCACCTTGTATGTTTAAGATGGCTTTCAGTTTCTACCTGAAAGAAAGTAGTTGTAGTTGTAGCTACATTCCTTTCTTTTCCTTTTAAATTATGCTTTAACCATCTTCCTGTAAATAAGTTTGCATAGGCTGAAACTGACGTATCACAATTTCACTTGGTCCGCTGGGGCTTTTGAAGACATGAATAGGTTCTAAGTATGCCACAGTAATTAAAAGAACAAGCTTATGATTCACTATTCATGCTCATAACTCCTCTATATAGTCCTAGATATTGGGTTCTAATTTCCATTTTAACAAAACAAACATCCCGGAGCCAAACTCCGGCTGCCCGTGCTGCTCGTTGCCAAACCGCTGCTCCCGGCGCTCGTGGCAGCACAAGGAGCATCCCGCAGCTCCGGGCTGTGGTTGCGGGATCCCCGCTCCCCGAGCCGCTGCTCTGCCTCTGTGCGGCTGCGGGAGGAGAGGAGGGCTGGGGGAACCCTGCGGGAAGGTACAGGCTGGATATTAGGAAAAAATTTTTCACCAAAAAAATAATAACGTACTGGAATTCTCTTCCCAGAGAGGTGGTAGAATAATCCACCACATCTGGATGTATTTAAAAAAAGGCTGGACATGGCACTTGGTGCTATAGTCTAGATTCTGAGTTGAGGTGTTAGGACGTAGGTTGGACTCGATGATCTTAGAGGTCTCTTCCAACCTCATTATTCTGTGATTCTGTAACAATTTAGTTGTGGTCTGGAAATTACATAGCATTTTTTAGAAGAAAATAGTTAGAAAATTTAAAGTACACTGTATACTAGGAAGCAAACAGAAAGGCACTTTCTCTTCTTTTTCTCTTCTTTTCAGCTTCAGGTCTATCACAGCTCGTGGGAGGAAGGAAATCATGATGTGACTCCAGTGCTACTGCTGTCTGTATTGTATTGATCCTCTGAGTCCCAGGAAAGCCTAAACTCAGTGTGCCAAACATGGTGCAAATAAGGGGCTCAAAGATTTTAAGCAAAAATGCTGGAAAAGCAGCTTACCACTGGAAGGGACTTCTCACTTGTGAGGTTTAGAGGAGCTGAAGTCAGGGATTTTCATGATACAGAAAGTTAAGCTCTTATTTTTCAAATTCTTTTGAAAATAATTCATATTAAGAGTTGTTTTCATGTAAACTTCAAAAATACACCAACATCACCAGTGCTCACTGGTACTGCTGTAGCTATACAAAAGGAATGGGATTCTTAGAGATCCTGGGATGTTTTTCCCAATGAAAGCAGTCACAACATATGAAACAAGCATTTAGCTACCAATGCTTGCCCTGATTTACAAATTCTAAACTCTTCAAATTTGGCTTGAACAGAGATGTTCTGGAGAGCACTTTGGTGCTCCCTTTCAACCAGTTAGTACAGAAAGTCACACCACCCTCACCCCAGTCCTTCAGTTGTAGACTGATAGGAATCCAAGGCATTTCAGTTTCTCACTTGTGAGCACATGAACATAGAATCACTAAGTGGCAGTTCCTATTGAGATTGTTTCAGTAGAATGTTGGAATTGTGTGGAGTCTAGAAAGGCAGATAATTGCATCAGCATTCTGTAGCCCCAGGGTCCCTATAGGCTTTGCCATCCATTTGTACACTGTGCAGGATTTTCACAGCTCTGTAAGCTTTAGCTGACTTCTATGCATGTAATTAAAATCTGCACTGTGATCAGTATAACCTTAAAACTACTTCAAATCTTTTAACTTCCTCATTTCTATAAGCAGGTCTTAGAGAAAATTCTCTGTTCTCTTCTTTTGCTACTCTGCTCCTTTAATGGCTCCTTCCCCACCTGAGCTGGCAACTTTAGCCTTGTAGTTAACAAACAGGAACCCACCAAAAAACAAAGGAATGTCATGAATTGGTGCAATCGTTGCACTGGAGTAACCTGGGACACAGAGACCTTTTACCCTTGACATGGTACTGGAGCAGAGAAGACTCAAAGACATTCTGTCACAAGAAATTCCATCTCACCTCAACACCTCAAGGTAAGGTTACCACTAAGCTTGACCACAGCAATGTACCCCATGGACAAGGCTTCATCTTAAAGCCATTTGAAAACTGACTATTCCAAAGTCTGGTTTATTATGTGCAATCAATTGTAAGAAGAAGATGATGTTCCTGAGTCAAGACTTTCTCTTGAACCTTTCTGATAGCTCCAATTACCTGAACCCCTTGACAGTGGGATAACAAAACTGAAATTTTCCTTAGCAGTGTGAATGTTGGAAGAAATCTTCTTTGCAAATTCCTGCTGTCTGAATTTCCAAAATAGTGCCAGTCCAACAGGTTGTGGGCCTTGAAGATGGCAGATATGTTTCTGCCATTTGGAATACTGCCATATCTGCTATTACTTTAGGCTACTTTCCAGTTCATAGGCATCACTAACTCTAATATGTTTGAAGGTTAGCCAGCTGGCTCTAAGGCATTTTGCCTCTGCAAGTCATCCTACCTCCACCTCTGATGCTAAAAGATATTGATATAAAGCACCAGCACACTGCTAAACATGATACCACCCATGTGTGCACTTCCATCCCTCTGCATGGCCATTAAAGCTTGAGCAGGATGAGCAGCTGGACCCTGCCTTGGGCAGCCCTCAGGGCAGATGAGTAATTTCCAATAAAGACAATCAAAATATTGAAGTAAAAAAAAGAAGCACTCCTTGAGTTTTGGGTCTGTGAGGCCGTGACCACGGCTTCAGAAGCTCCTTTGCATCTGCCACCCCATCAGGAGAGGCTCAGTCAATGAACTGGTGCTGAGAACACCCAAGGAGCTCCTGACACCTACAAACCATGGAAGAGCAGAGCCTTCCTCACCTGCCAATAGCTTTGCAGAAGTATGCAGTAATAGATTTTCCAACCCAAGAAACCTTGACCTACTAATTCCCTTTTGAGATGAACTAGTTATATTAAATTGTGCATTTACATGTATGTATTCTTGTTTTGTATTTTCCCAGAGTTCATCTAATAAACGCAATTCTTAATTTTTGAGGCAATATAAGTCTGCCTGTTGAGTTGCTTACTTCAGAAACTGTTTATCCTATTACAAAGCTCTCCAATCTTAATATTCAGTCTCATATTTTCTTTTCTTTTCTTTCCCAAGATCAACATACCTTAGCAGAAGCTGTAAGAGCTCCTCATTGAAGCTTCCCACTCAAAAAAATCCCAGATGATAATTTTGAACATCACCATGATCAAAAACCAAGTTTGTTACCCTTTGTTGACCCAGTCTCATCCCTCCAGCATTCACCTGAAAATAGTGTAATTTTTTTTTCTCTCCACATTTTGTCTTTCCTACAATTAAATGACATATCTTTGATAAAGTTAGTCTGGTGTTATGAGTTTTATACTGAAAGTACCAGATTGCAGGGTCCCTTTGAAAAGTCCACTCCTCAAGAAAAACTTAACCTGCACCCAGCTGGGACCCAGATAGTCCTAACTCTGCAACTGGAAATGATTGGTTATGATCATAGCACTTTTTCAATTTTTCATGCAGCCTCCCTAAAATCTTACTTTGGGCAAAAAAAGTGAAAAAAGAAAACCATTAAGGGGACACAGAAAGTTTGATGGCTCACAAGTCCCAAAATCTATCTCCTTAAATTTAATTAATTTCCATTTCTGAAAGCAGGTCACAGTCCTCGATTGATAAAAAAAAAAATTGTGCAGCTTTAACCAGATTAAAAAAACCTTCCCATAAATAAAAAAAAATTGCTTTCTTCTAAAAAATTCTTGTTTTTCAAGGGCTTGATAAACATCCTCACAAAGACATGAGACACAAAAAATACCATCATTTCCCTGAACTGAACAGCACTCTACAACAGGAGTATGAAGCCAGGACATAAAAAAAGGTCCAGTTCCTCTGTGATTTCTCCTCTCAAAGGGCCCCCTGAGCTCCTCCTGGGTACTGTGAGTTATAAATAAGCCCTTCATGGCACGGTCTAAGTTACATTTACCATCTGTCTCCTCTTTGTGATCTGCTTGCAGGGAAGTCTCCATTATATAAGAAAACCAAACTGTGAGAGTTGGAAACTCACTGCTTGCAGCCCAAGCACCAAGCAGAGGCAAATACAGTCCACAGCACTGAAATATTTAATGACATATTAAACAGGACTGGACAGAGGAGGGGAGGTGGTCATCATTTATGTCCTGCCTGTAACTGCTCTGGAATGACACTACCAGTTGTTGTACCAAATTACAGATACTGAAGTAGGTACTAAAATTATCCTGCACAGGGGAAGGTCCTGAGCTGGCATCAACCATCAGCTCCACTGAAGCCAGTGAGTTATGACAATTAATACCAGCTGTCTAAACTTCTCATTTTGTATAAATACACAAAATGCAAAACTACTGCCACTCACTTGCATTTTCTTCATTAAGTCTTCATAATAAAAGACCAGAATGCTTACCAACAAGTGACCCAGATAATTTTACAATCTTTTCCTCAGGCTTTGAATTTATCACTCTTCAACATCTATTGAGAGTCTTATTGTGTTGTAGAATACTCCTTGCAGACAAGGTGTTGTTTATAAAAACATATGTATTATAAAGGATGCCTAGGTTTTGTACAGCTATAAACACTCCTAAAGCAGCAGTGCATTCAGCCCAACTGTTAAAAAATGGGATCACCCTTCTCTGTACAAAAGATCTGTTGATTCCTTACTCTCTTCTACTATTATAGGGTACACAGGCTTCTAGAACAAACACAGTGGGGATTCAGAGACTGCTCTGGTAGTGGGGAAGTCCTGCTGGGATCTTCTGGCCCATGATTTCATGTTCCATGGTATCTGCTGATCCTAGTGGAAACAGCAGTAAATTGTGAACTGAGGTCTCCAAGAGAAAAACCAGGATATTTTGCCCCATGCCACAGTTCCTCCCTTCCCCGCAGTGTCACGGCAGCTGAAGATGAACCATGTGCTTTGTTGGCTTCAGTGACAGGACTTCAGAGATCAAGGTAACACAAATACTGGCCATGAGGTGCTATTGCAATTTGTATCTTCCCTGCTGACAGGACACAGCCCTTCTGCCTCTTCTCAGAAACGCTCTTGGCCAGCTCAGACTGAAGCAGGGGTGGTCACCCACAGTGGCCCTGGCCTGAGCTCTGCCTCTGCCCGAAAGGAGTCTCCAGGGCTTCCTAGAGACACGCTGCTGCTTCCCCTTGAGCAGCCCTAAAAAGCTGCATCATGTGTGCCACCTTCACCTGAGCAGGAACAGCTGCCCTCAGTGCACAGCCAGGGTCACTCCCATTGCCTCCTGCCCCGCTCTCCCAGTGCCATGGCTTTCCCCACTGCCTCCCCACAGCCAGCTTGACCACGGCACTGATCCTCCTTAAAGGAGGAGCTGGAAAACCACATCAATGCTTGCCTGGCTTCTTCCACTGAGAAAACTACTCCTTAATACATTCCGAATGCAGTCAGACAAAGTATTCCTTACTAACGTCTTAAGCCATCTACCCAGCTCTTGTATTTCACCAGACTGTGCTTTCTACATAGACCAGTCATATTCTCATGCTTCTGCATGCTCCTTAGATGATACAGTTAGCCCTCCTATAGGACTAATTATAATTCATAATTTCGTTTAATTGGACAATTTTCTAGGAGATCTAATGTCTCTTAAGATCTGAGATCTAAGGATAAGAGAACAGTGTTTTCTACCATGCAACTATTTGCTGATTAATTTTCGAAATTATAACATGCTTCATTAAACATGCTTTTTTCGATATTTGTTGGCTGAAAAGAAGCCCTTATTTGCCTAAAACAAAGGTGATAATGACTAATTTGCAAGCTGTCACAGGAGCCAAATAATTTCTTCCGAGCCGCTCTGTTTTACAGCCATCAGTTCAGGGTGAAGCAGAAGCAATGGGCGCACTCAGTACACCCTCACTGCTGAAGACCACACCAACAAAACTGAACTCCACGCGTAGAGACGCGCGGCTCCCGAAAACCGGGGATTTACGGGATTTTCAGCGAACTTTTAAGAGCCGCACATCACTCACCGCGGGTCCCTCACGGCAGGGCGGGACGGCCCTCCCGGGCTCCGCGTCCCCGGGGCCGCCTCACGGGGCCGGGCCGGGCGGGCAGAGCCCCGCGCGCGGCGGCGGCTTCGGTTAAACCGCTGCGACCGCGCCGGCCCCGCGCCCCAGGGCCCCGCCGGCCCCGCCGGCCCCGCTCCCGCCCGGCTGCGGCCGCACCGCCCCGGCCCGGGCCCTCCGCCGCGGCCGCCGTGTGAGGGGCGGCTGCCCGCAGCCCCGCGGGCTGCGCTGGGACCGGCCGCCGGCGGAGCGGAGCGGGGCGGCTCTCGGCAGCGAGAGGAGACGGGCAGCGGGCCGGGCGGGCAGCCCCGGCGCACGGCTCGGAGGGGAGCGGGGGGGGCCCGAGCGCGCTGTGCCCCGCGGCGGCGGAGCCGCTCTTACCTGTGCGCTGCCCGCGCTGCGGCTCGGGGCGCTCCGCGGCGGGCGGGCTGCGCTGCCGAGCGCCCCTTGGCTGCGGCCGCCGCTCCGCCGCTGCAACTTTCCATAAAAGTCGCGACGCGCGCCCGGCGCCCGCATTCCAGGCGAGCCCCGCGCCGCGGCAGCTGGCCCGGCCCGGCCCGGCTCGTCCCCGGCCCCGCGGCTCGGCGCGCCGTGCCCGGCCCCTCGCTGGCGGCGCGGGGGGCGCAGGCAGCCAGCCCCCCTCCCCGCAGGCAGCAGCCCGGCCAACAGGCTAATTTTGGGCTGGAAGCAGCGCCGAGCTATAAATAACCGGGGCGGCGAGGCCGCCGCTCAGCTGCGCGTCCCCGGCCGCGCCGGCCCTGCCGCAGGGCAGCGGGAGCGGCGGGCGGGGAGCACCGGCACCCACCGCCCGCAGCCTCCGCAGCCTCCCCCTGTGCCCTGCCCGGCTGGGCCCGAGCACCGCGGCTGTGCCCGGCCCGGCCCGGCCCGGTACCGGCGGGTCAGCCCCACTCACCGCCGCAGCCCCGGCCCCGCACGCAGGGAGCGCTCCGCTGCGCCGGCCCGCGGGGTTTTATACCTGCGGCGAGCCGGACCCGGGCCGGTTGATGGCACATGGAGAGCGATCAACTAATAATAGTAATGTGACAGTTCGCTGATGGAGCGGGCAGGAATCTCCCCAGTGCCAGACCGCGAGAGGCAGAGCGCCGCGGCTCAAAGCAGCGCCTGTCGCTGGGAACTTCACAAAGCGGAGGCAGAAACGTGATTTTATTACATCTGAACACATTCCTTTTCCTGCCTGAAGATGAGTGTTTTCCTGCGTGCTCAGTTGCAAGGTTTCCAGTGCAGAACTTTCTTCTTCCTATCTCCCTTGTATTGTGTCTGCCGGACTGGAGCCCAACTTTCAGCTGGGTTATCAGCAATAGGACAATCACCACATGACCTTAGGCTGTGCAGATCTGAACAAGGGCCATCAAAGCTAAAACACGAAAAGTGTTTGCCTTTTGAAGGACACAGCAGGCACTGTCACCCAGTACTGAAGCACAGGAGCGGCCTCGGGGCTTCTGCCTGCCAGGGACCCACCCGCTTTCAGCAGATGAACATACAAACTGCAACACGTAACACAAATCTGGGCAGATCAAAGCACGGACACATGGCCCTTCTACAGCAGCAGGCGTCAGACTCTTTATGTCCTCTATTTCATTATTTGTATTACTCCATAAAGGAGGTCTTAATCCACAACTGGAACTCAGTACTGCAGTTTGGCTTGGAAACCAGCCTGAAAAAATGTGTGTCCTAAAACCAAGTAGAGAGACAACAGCTTGGCTGTTAGAACGCAACAGCTGTATACAATGACACTGGACAGCCCAAAAGCTGCTCCCCTTCAATATTTTAAAAATTTATATAGTAAATTTTGTAGTAGTTGTTCTTTGTTGATTTCAGGCAGAAAACTCAAATTTCAGGATGACTAACTGGTTTCAAAATTCCTCCCATATTAAATGATTTTGCATTAGATTTCAAAAACTATTCAAATTCAAGTTTCAGATGCAGTTATATGAGCAACAGTTGTTTCACTGAAATATTTTATTTTATATACACAGCTGCAGTTCATTTAGGCAATAGAAAGGTCACAAATACTCTTACTGACACTTGACTTGACACATTTACTTTGATAGAAACCAAACACTACAAAAAGGAAGAATAATAATCATTAAGAACACATTTAAAGTAAAATTATTATTACAACTAAATTACAAATGATATAAATATTTGATTCTTTATAATCACTATGCATTCAATATTTCTAATCTTAGGAGTACCATTATGGCAGAAGAGGATGGCTTTTAAATTTAGTTTGTTCTTATTAGGATGGAAAGTATCATTCAAAACTACCTAAATTTAGACAGTATAAACTAAATTCTGAGTCTGATTATGAATTAACTAGAGTAGAACTGCATCATGCTATCACTGCTGTGGTGCAGCTCTGGCACTTGTGTTTGCAGAGATGGTGCACTCCTGAATTCTCAAGCCATACGGCTGGTTATCAAATGTTGTGTCCAGCTCAAGGGGCAGGCTGCAAGAGAACTGATTGCAGTTCTGTGCTGCAAGGAGAGAGCTTTATCCCATTTAAACTGGCATCTCTCTCTGGAGTTGGTTACACACTCAGAATAGAGGGATGCTTTTCAGAAAAAGATCGAAAAAGACTCCAA
This sequence comes from Passer domesticus, assembly GCF_036417665.1. NCBI lineage: Eukaryota > Metazoa > Chordata > Aves > Passeriformes > Passeridae > Passer > Passer domesticus. The sequence goes on from NC_087480.1 coordinate 50,872,804, forward strand.
GGAGATCAAAAGCCTTCCCACCTGCACCTGGACATTTCCCTGTCTCTCTATTCCCTTCTTTTTTTGGTTTCTTTACCATTTCTCAATCAAGTGTTTGTTGGTGGCATCTTATAACAACCAGATCCTGTATTTCTTATTTTGGATGGGAAATACATCAGTTCAATTTCCAGCCCAACTCTGTGGACTTCCGAGAGCTCTGTGAATGTGTGGAAGTGCTCCTGTTTGAAAGGGACACTAATGCTGAAGTCAGACATTATGAAGTTCTCCCCATTTTCTAAATAGTTTGGTGTTTTATTAGACTTATTCTTGTGTTTAAAACAATCCTTGTGTTTTTGACAGAAGACCAAGTTTCCAGGTTTAATTTTTTCCGAGTGTCTGGAAACATTTATAATCTCATCTGTAACTCTGTTTCTTCAAGAGCTTTTTGTAAATAATATGAAAATCTCAATTACTTTTAATTCTGTGAAAAAGTGCATTTCTATTTCTCTGTGATGTATGTTAAGGTGTAATTTTCTTCATACCATTTTATTAGACCAGACAAACCACAGCAGACACTGCTCTGTTACCTACAGGTACATTTGCTCTAGAATATGCAGAACATTTACTCTGCTCCATTTCCAGCTATTCCTATAGATTCTGAACCCAACAAGACACCTTTATTGTTAAATATAATTTCTTTCATAACTTGCAAAAAGCTGCCAAAATACACATAGCTTAAGCATATTTATCTTCTCAAAACTTAAGTGAGGTGGGTGAAGAAAAACTTCACATGCCTGTATTGAAGACACATTGCAGAGAAAAAAAAAAAATACAGCAAGGAGGATGGTGCCAAGCTCAGCAAGTTAAACTGTGGAAATAGGCCAAGAACAGCATTTGGAATTTCTGGTTTATTACATATAGAGAATACTCTTTTTTGTTAAATAAACTATAATCAGTTGGCATTTCACACAAGTAATATGACACATTTTCATCACTTTTTGTATTTATCAAGTGAGTACAACAAAAGAGCAAAATGCTGGCTTCAGTAAAATCTGTGAATTACACAGGACCTCCTTTTGAACACATCCTTTTGGGTTGTGTTTGACATGAAATTTGAAATGTTGCTAGTCAAAGTTTGTTTTGATATCCTAGATTTTAACAACATGCTTCTCAAGTATCTGAATATTTGGAATTACTCTATTTCTTGACATGGGACAGATTCTTGTGGGCTGGCTTTGTGTAGCAAAGGCATGTAAGCGCAGTTTCAAAGACTAAACAAACTGTGAAGCATTGCTTCAGTTGTAAAAAATTAAAAGATTACAGCTCATCATTATTTATTACCTCTGGAACAGGAAAAGCCATTGCTGCAAGGTGCCTCATGCCTTCTGGATGTGCTGTGTTCCAATCTGAAGTTCAGGGTTCCATGGCCTGAGCCACAGTTTTACACTGCACAGAGATGGCCACAATTGCATAAATTTCCTCTTAAAAAGACACCTGACTTCCCACAAAGAAGGGAGGAAGACACAAATTATTAAATTATAAAACACTGCCTTCAATTCTGTTTCACAATTAATAAATCTTATAATACATACTTATTTAAAAATATATTTTGAAATGCTACATATGAACTGAGAATAACATTGGTTCATTTACCACCATACTGAGTAGTAATGGTTTTAGAACAAGGAAGTTTTAAATTAATTGGTGAAGCTAGCTTTTCAAATATAAAGAAATATTTTAAAATACCTTAGTGATGTTTAGATATTTTAAACCAAAATAAAGTAAAAATTGCATACTGGCAGTCATTCCTGCCCAAGTGGTGCTTGCATTTCCTGCACTGCTCCATTACACTGTAGTACAAAATGGCTGCTTACACCCACACAAATGGAATTCTGGGTCAGGGGCAACATGTTCAGTTCTGTGCATGTGATTGCTTTATTGCACGTGTCACATGAATCATTGACTGCAGACACCCCAGTCAAAACACCTTCTAGATCTAGACACCTAGTGATTTGGAGACTCTGCAATGAACATTTTGTACTATAAGCTTTTAAAGGAAACAACTCCATCAGCTTCACTTACGAATTATTTGTGCAAAAGTACAGTATTTCATAAATAAACTTTACCCGAATATTACAGAAAAAAGCTTTGGGATACATGAAATATAAATACAGCGACAGCTGAGCTGCAAAATTAATTTAGGTATATACAGTAATACACTCCCCAGTTCTTTTCACAGATGTACATTTAACCTCCCTGAGTCCTTTTCCATACTTAGCAACACGATGCATTCCCAGATGCTTGCTCAGTACCAGCCACAGCAGCTTCAGCACTGGAGAAGAGGGTGGAAAAGAGCACATCTGTGTGCACTCCCTGCCTTTTGCCAGGGATGTTAAGCTTACTGTACTTTTGCTTCCAGGAGCCCACTGGTGAGGACAGGCCTGTGGCCACTGACACAGGCCCCCACGTGTCTCAGTGAGTCAGCCCCCAGGTAGGCCAGCAGCAGCTCCGTGTGCCGGATCAGCAGCTGGGTGAGGTCTTCAGCCAGGCTCTCCATTGTTGAGTATCTCACCTTTTCAAAATCAAAAATGTCTTTGAGGAAGAAAAGCACTTGATCCTAGTGGGGAAAAAAACTTGTTTTCAGTTACAAGAAGGAAAAAAAAGTCTGCAATGCTAACAGCTCTTTCTTGAACATGTTCCCTAAAAGCATCCAATTATGTATTATTTTGGTGCTGAGATAGAAGTGTGCTAAAACAGCCTTGGCAAAATAGTTCCAGGCTTAAAGCATTCATATAAAAGTACTTATTTCTCATGTTTTCTTACTGTTAATCTTAGGAAAAGGCAAATGTATACTAATAAATAAAATCTTCATTTATTTTAATCAGAAAGCTTTTTTTTTTAATTTATAAAAGTAGTAATTAAAAAGAAGTTGCAAACCTTGAAGAAGCAGCATAGATCATAGAGGGAATTTCTAGGACCCAAAAAGCCCCATGCCAAAACAGGGCTGATATGTTCACATATAGCATAGAAATGTGCAAAAAATCCATCAGGCACCTAGTGATGGAAAAATTGTAGACAAAAGTTACACAGTAAATTTAGTATACAGCTCTACTATTCAGCATTAAGTCTTCATAAAAGCCCAACACTTCCCTCCTCAGTCTAATAAAATCCTCCAAAGGTAGGGAGCTGTGGCACAGTTTTACTGAGCCCCTGCACAGAGAGGTCAGGATGCAGAAGGGGCTGAGGGGAGGCTGCAGCAGAATTCCTGGTGCTGGTGAGGAACGTGGTGCTTCAGGCAGGAAATGGGGCAGGACTGGCTGGGATTTGGCTGTGGGGTCATGCAGGGAGATGGGGCTGACAATCCCACCACAAGCAGGTGAGATACAAGAATCATGACCTTGGTGTGCAGAACTCTGAGATCTGCATATGGGGCAGGAAGTCAGACACCACCACCAACTGCACCTAAACTAGGTTTGGGAAAACCTTTCAGTTAAGGACTTTTGCTGAAAACAGGTATTAGGGCCCCAGGAGCTAAAGTTCTGCAATTGGCAAACCTCTTGTCTAAATTAACAAGTCTACAGGACTAAAGATTCATCACTCATTGATTTTGCCAAAGCTACAAAAAGAATTTCAAATTCTTAGGAGATGATCAATGCCTTTGTTCCATAGAATTTGAGGGGCAACTTACCTTCATTTGCTGTCTTTTTTGCTTCAGTACTGACCAACAACTTGAAGCCACAGCCTAATTGTAAAAAGAAAAAATAAAGCAAGCTCCAAATAATTTTCCATCTCAAAAGAACTCATCTGCAGAATACTGTATTTCTATATTCTATATTTCATGGACATGTATTTTCTTCAGTTTCAATCTTGTGATAACACAAAGTTTAAAACCACAAAACAGCAGCTGATATAAATAAATTTATTATGTAGCTCATACTTGCTATTTCAGATCCATCTTTGCAACATTTTTGTTACTTAAATTCAAATGTAATTTGGCATCCTTGACTGATTTTACAGTACCATAGTTAGCAACACTCACTGGGTTTAGGTGAGGACCAGTCTTATATATTGAAGTGCGTGCTCAGACATGAGTAACTATTTTAGATATTAAGTGGCATGTGAACACATTGAAATGTACTTTTTCACTTTAGCAAAAACATTCTTGCAATAGCTTCAGATTCAGCTATGGAGCTTTGTCCAAATATGGACCTGTGCAATAAAATACACCAACATCAGAACTGGGCTTTTTCCCCTCCTAGCCTCTGACTATCCTCATCTGACTCCCCTCAGTACTGCAAAGAGAGTTTAATACAGACAAAGCACAATGTTACCATAAAACTACTAAAATATATACGTGTTATCTTTCTTTTTTATCTCTAGAGGGAATATTTCAATTGAAAAACAAAAATAAAACTTGCAGAGTACAGATGAAAATGGATGAAATGACAGTACTTTCTGTACCAGCTGACCATGGCACTAGGCTGTGTCTCTAAAAGAGGGATGAGATCTATTTGGCAAATAAACAGGCATGCATGAAAAAGCATTAATTGTAATCAACAGCTGAATACCTATATTGTATTAATTTACTTTTGTTTCCTTGTAACTTTGTCCCTTATTGCTAAATCTCTGGTCTATGAACCAAAACTTGGGCCTGATGTCTCAGATGGAGATAACTGAATCTTCTCTTCAAAAATTCTACTTCCTCAGAGAAAGGAAGGACAAGTTTAAGTATTTTCTCCAATACATTCAATCATTTTTGTTTTCGGCCAACTTGTAACTTTTAAATTCCTATTATGAAAAACCTGATAATACAATCTTCTAAATTCTTCTGAGGAAGATCTCAGGTACATACCCAGTACATTGCAATGTACTACAGATCAATTAATATGATAATTACACATGAATACTTACAGTTTCTTTAAAAGAGGAATTTAACCAGCGGTTATTTACTACATTCTGTATAGATATTGGTGGATTTTCTAAATCTTCAAATGAATCCATTAATATGAAGTCCAGAACAACATCATAAAAATTCAGATTTTTCACCTATATTAAATGAGAACATGATCTAAGTAACCTACTTTCTCTTTCAGCAGTGGAATTCAGCATGCATCATATTGTAATGCTCTATTAAGATGCAGATTTGCAATTGTTTTTAATGACTATTAAAAATACTTCGTCAGTAAAGGAGACATTAAAAATAAGTGTGGTTTCTGGTACTAAACTGGTGAATGCCATTTCTCTAAATCAGCACTATAAACAATAAAGAGTTGCCTTTCCCACAATTCTGAACTGTAAAAAATTATTTTTAGATCCTATGGCATTAGTAAGGGTAAAAGCACTTTTCAGAAATGCAACTCACTCCTCTAGCAGCAAGCTCCATTTCGGTATTATCCCAGTGATCTGTTTGCTCCAAAAAATATATCATTTCATCAAAAACATCTTCAAATTTCTTTGGATTCTGTAAAGTAAAAGCAATGAGTATCAAGCAAATGTAAAAAGAGATATGGTTGATTTTCCCTGGACAGTGAATTCAGGTAGAAGTTACATAAACAACAAAACATTGGTAAAAAAAGGCTTTTACCTTTCGTGCTTTCACAATTAAAGCAGACAAAATTTTTCTTCCACTTTCAGCAAGAAATATTCTGTTTGATGTTTCTGAAAGAATTATCTAGAAAAGGGTTCAGAAAATATAAACAGGTTCATTTACAGGTTATACCAAATGACCTTAAACATTTCAATCAATTTTCATATAATTATCACCTCCAGTAGAGTTAACAAGTTCCTAATAAGCCTTGGGTGCAAAGGTTCCAAAGCTAATCATAAAATCTCTACTCCTCTGCAAATACATTCTCATTTTAGAATGATAAAAATGTAAAAGCAACCAGAAAATATTTAAATAGAGATTACATTATAAAAATACTTGTATAAAGCATAACAGTGAATTTCAATGCCATGTACTTTAGGCTTAACAAGACAGACAAATCCCTGCTTACAGTTTACCTGAAAAGCTTGTCGAATACAATGAAGCTTAGCAAGGAAGTCACTGTCTCCTAGACATTCAAACATTTCAGTCCTATGCAAAACAGAAAAGTTTTCAAAGACCATTAAAAAAAAGCAGCACAAGAATATCCATCTAAGTCTAATTACTAGAAAAAATACCTAGTACAAGAAACTTCTAAAAAGTGATTTCTAGATAGAATATGAAACTTTAATTCTTGCTTTCCCTGGAAATAATTAAATAGACATAAATCAATACCTTAACACCCGTGAATAAATTTTGCCTTCTTCTGCTAAGTGCATGGCTTCTTCATACAGGGGGCAGTGGCAAAGGGAGTCCAGACCATACGTGCTACGAATCTCTCTGTGCTCTGAAAGCTGAAAAAAAAATGTTTTGGAAGTTCACTAAAGAGCTTGCTGACATAATTTTTGTGAAGATAAAACAAATTAAAGAAGTTTTCCTGATGTTCTACTGAAATATACATCCTTTTCTGCATCTGCTTAAAACAAACAGGTAACAATCAACAGGTGAACAGAACAGATGCACCAGGTCATAAGACTTAACTTTGTAACTCCTAAAATCTGAAAGCTACAGTTTCAAGTTTCAAAACTTTTAGATTAATAAGTTAACATTTTAACGAGGAAAGCAAAGTTTATTTGATGATAGACCTACAGATTCAGTACTAGTCAAAACACAAAAATAAGACATGATAAATGCATGTGCACTGAAACGAAGAAGCAGCAACAAAGCTCACTGTCAGGGACAGCAGGAAAGAGGTTCTGTTAGGAAGATGGAAAAGAAGCCAGGAAAGAGAGGGCAGAGGCCTTTATCTGGCACACTCACTGCTGCATTGTTGCCAAAGGTGGCAGCTATTTTGATCACAGTAGATGGGAAAGCAAGACTGTGAAAAGCATACTAACCCTCATCAACACAAGCTGAAGGCAGCCAGGCTCAAATGGGGAAGAAAATACCACTATTTATCACAGTAGTAGTATTAATAACTTAATTAGGGCAAATAGTCATGTTTACCACCCTTTCTGCAATGCCTCTAGAGCCTAAGTGTGTTTAAGAATAGAAGCCTCTCTGGTCATGGGGATGGCAACTGTGTCTAAATTGTCTTTACAAGGATTCAGCCACCTGTGTATATTTTAGTGCCAGACAGGCACAACTCTGTATGAGAAGTCATCAGGTGAGTGATCCTCAGCACCCTCTTGATCACCAGCCATAGCCATAGATGAAGTTTTGGCTCATCCTCCTGCTATCCTGTAGAGCTCATCAAAAGGGCACGTGATGCAAACCCTGCCAAACTGTCCCAGTTTTGTACAGCTCTTTCCTACATTTTGTTCTGATATAACACAGCATGACATTCTTGCTGCCTCCTAAGCAGTACCCCTATCAATTTCCATTCAAACATCTATCTCTGTCTTGTTTTATGAATGTTCTCTCTCCTGCAGGCAGGGAGCTAAATTTGACCTGACTGTGTCAGCACTGAAACATGAACACAGTTTCCAGTCTCCAAAATCAGAGTCACACAAAATACTTAGTCCTGCTCCTTGGGACAGGATTCAGTGTAGAAGGAAGCCAAAGAACTGTCAACACACAGCTTGCAGTGTGATGAGGCCACAAAAAATGGTGCCACGTTCTAATTTCCTGGAAGGTGAAATTATTAATTCCAGTAGGGCATAATCACAGAGCAGTATAAACACATAGATAGATTTCAGATTTAAAAATCTTGCTCAACATTTCAATCAGGACATGGAGTTTAGGACAGTTACTAATACTGTAACTGCAATCAGGGAGCTTATGATGAAGGAAATGCCTTATTTGGCCCTTAGGTGAGACAAATCTGAAGCTGGAAAAGCCTCAGACCTCTTAGCTTAAATGATAACATTCCACTGTTTCCCTAGTGCAAGGAAAAAAAAAAACCTTAAGAAGTAGATAAGCAAGAGGAAGCTACTTATCATCATGTCTAGAATAAAAGAATCTGGTATGTCAATTGTGATCCTGTTAAATCAAAGCAGTTACTGTTCTCTACTAACAGCTGAATACACTGACAAGTCCTTACTGCTCCTTCTCATTGCCATAAGCATTTCCCTGCCACACATCTTCCTGAGGATGGACAAAATATTAAATGAAGCTAACAGTGGTTTTGTACCAGAACACCAATTCACAGCTTTCTTTTCCCTGCACCACACAATGATGCCCTGTAGCTACAACTCCAGAGCTAACTGACCCTGTAGTTTAGGCCTTGTGGCTCCTGTTTAACCCAGAACATCGACGGTGCTCTGGCTCAAACACCAAACTGCAAGTTGTTCATGTTCTATTAACCTTCAGGACACTTCTGTCACCTAAGAATTTCACTAGATTCTTCAATAAAATCTGAGAAAAGAGAATTTGTTCTATTGGCAAAGGCTAGAACAGCTGGAAAGGATGAGAAAATCTTAATAATTTTGTCCTGGAAGAACAAGTTGACAGAAGTGGCTTTGATGTATCAAAATGTGGAGAATATTTTCAGCATACTTAAAGACAATTACATGTCCAATTTTGATTCCAATGTTTTTTTGCAGATACTGGGACATTATAACTTCAGGAGAGGATGATGATTCCACTGAGGTGATACATCCTGGGGTTTCTGTTTGCTTGGCTGATTGGTTGGTTTTGCCTTTCTTTAAAGCCAAGCAGCACAAATGAGCATAAGGGGTTCCCATCTTCAGATGCTTGCAAAAGCATTATGAAAGTTCATGGGAAAAAAAAAACCCAAAAAACAAACCAGACACAAAATGTACAAACTATAATAGTTTACAGCTCCTCTCATGAGCTGGTAGAGTTGAAGCAAGCTTGAATTGTGGTCTTGTCCAAATTACAGCAAAGAGTAACCAGTCTCTATGGATACAATTCTCGTTAGGAATGGATGCTAGGCACCACAACTTAATGTGAGTTACTAAATCAAGGAAATCACAATTTAATGTGAATTACTAAATCAAGGTAACTGTGTTATGGAAAAAACAAACCCTATAATAGACAGTCAAAACAATTGCAAAGAATGTGTCTGCAATTCTCTTTTTGCAACTGACTTCAGTAGCTTAGTCGTGGTGCACATATGAGAGCAGTATCTACCACAAAATGGATCTATTGAGGCCAACTGCCTCTCCTGTTTTTTGGAGAAGAGTGCTATTCAAGATCACTCCAGCTCCACAGAGACTACAGAAGGAGATATTCCTCATTCAAGTAAGTGTGTCACTGCTCATGAGCCTCTTTCAAACACTCCAAGGGAGCTGTAGCAGACTCCAGCTAACAGGCTGTTACCCAGAGATTATTACATGTCCTTTGTGCTCTTATCCCAGAGGATTAGAGCGAGTTAGATGAAGTACATGATGTTGCCAAGGAAGCTTCCCAGTGTGGCCAGTCCAGAGGCTCCCTGGCAGCCCCACTGCACCTCCAGGGACCGTCACTGCCAGCCCCAGGTCCCTTCCTGTGGTGGCTGCAGGGAGCTTGGGGTCCCTGCACACACACAGAGCCACACGAGCTCCCCCAGCAGCTCAGCCCAGGGCTCCAGAGAGGTCTCACACCTCTGGCTCCTGCTAAGTCATTTCATCATGGTGCAACAACAGAGCAACAGTTGGTGCCTTCATATTGTGCATGGAACGTGTTAAAACATACAGCTGGCAATTTCTTATAATTTCCTCTCAAAAAAAAACCTCCCTCCAGGTCTAAACAATACAAAGCCTTCTTCATACATCTTTATAGTATGGTAAAGCAATGGGAAAAAAGAACAGAAAAATATAAATCATGGTGAAAGGAACTACTATAGCCCCAACTGACTGCTTCTTCGCTCATGAAAATGCAATCTATTTTTCAAAAGCAACTTCTGTTTAGGAGGATTTGGGGATGCATTATGCCAGTACACAAAAAAAAACCCAAAACAACTGGGTCCAATGAAGCCTGGAAAAGCTCGTTTTTCCCCCATAAGAGAAATATATTTTTGCTTACAATGATTAGCAAAAAATAAGGATTCTTCTGTTCACTGTTGAAATAGATCAATAAATCTTTAAAAAAGCAATCTTTAAGAGTCTTACCTCAGCTGTGGAAACAAAGGAATCCGTGGATGCGATGCTTAATGTATCTCGAAGGCAGAAATCATCCACATTATCCTTTACAGTAATGTCTGTATTTTTATCTTTAAAATTTAAAAAAAAAGTTTATTAGTCAATCAGAAAATTCCATTTAACTCTTGAAAATGAAATTCCATTTAACTCTCGTGTTTCATGTGTACTTTAACACAATATTTCATTTGGAAGGCACAATGTTATACTACGGTAAGAGTAAATTCTCTTATGACCCACTAACATATATAAATGTGACTGTGTTTTTCTGCCTTTAAAGTGGATTTTCAAGTATCATCCACAATGAACTGGAAGAAGACAAAAAGACTTGGCCAAGGTATTGGCCTTTCTTTTATAGACTTCTGATGATCTCTCTATCTTATGATATTACTTTGCTATTTGATCTAGGTCCTCAGTTAAGTTTTCGACTTGGCTGTGTTATGTAACAAACTGCTCCATGTCCTAGCCATCACTTTTATTTTTTAAATAAATCTCCATTAAAAAAGATAAACAAAACACCACTACATTTTCATTTCAGTTGAATTTGTTTCACTTTCTACTTTTCATGCCTTTTTTCACTTGATGGTTATTCTGGAAAGCAAGTGAAGCTTTTAATCTTCACTGCATCCTCTTTCCTCAAAAACCTTCTTCATTGAAATAACACATCCAGAAGTATTTCCTACATTACAAGAATTCTTAGAGCCTTTAAAATAACTGATATTTTTTCTTAAAATCATCCGCAATACAGTTTCTCTCAGTTCTGCTTTACTTTAGTCTCAGATTTCAACTCTTGCACTTCTGGGATGGTTTCATTTTCACCATATAGAAACACTTTCACAGAAGGATTAAATTCGTAAGTCGGTAAGTCAGACTTGGGCTTGATGTGACCCATCCTACATTCCCAGTAGAGCAGATGCATTTATTTTGGGTTACTTTACCTTCAGACATTACACATGTGTTCCTAAAAGCCTGTTTTATCTCCAAGAGTCAGCAGCAACCAGCTACCCAATATCATCCAGGCTTGTTGCTAAGGCAATACTTCACCAAAAACTCCATTACACAGCGGAGTGGCCAAACGCCAGTTCACTGGGATGGTTTACTCATCACTTGAAATGCTACAAAGCCACATTACTTAACTATTACTTTGGTGGTTGTTATGGTTTTATTAGTTAGGGACCTGGAATGACAGCACAAAAACTGCACAGAACAAATATGTGTCTTTGGGAATATTCACTGAGGGAAAAAATTATTCAGAGTTTGGACCAAGATTTTACTAGAGCGAGTTAGGCAAATTGCAATCACGACTTCACCACTATTCATATGAAGTCTGATTTTTTTCAGCTCATTCTTACTAGCTCTTTCTTTTGACCTCTTAAAACCAAGAGGAAAAGTACTGTAGCTTCCAAGCTGGTCGAGAAACAATCACATACTGAAATCTGAAATGCTGGAACAGAAAACCAAACTGTGGTTTGTAAAGCATTAGCTTGAGGTCTGCTTAGAGTACATGGGTAATATGATGTTTCTTTCTTATTTCTAACTCATGATTTGCATTAATTCTCTTCTAATATTACATTAGATGATTTTCTAATATCACTTTTTCACAAAAAAGTTTGTTGAAATTGCAATAATTCTGTTAAACACAGGGTAGTAGAGGCATCTTTAGCCTGGCTGCAGATTTTTTGGCTCTCCTTTTTTCAACCTCTCCTTTTGCCTAAGTTGCTTTTACTGTTATGTGAGTTTATAGCTCAACAAGAAGAACATACTCCCAGAATTACTCTAAATAATTTAACTCTAGGTTATATGACTGATTACATATAAATGGGAATAATGCTGTTGAACTAAAATGTATTCCACATGCATTAAAAAAAAAATTGGTGTCAATGAAGGAATCACAGCCCAGAATGACACAGAATCAGGGATTCTTCCATAGATCTTGCATTCAGCCTGTTATAGACTACATGAAGCTCTACAGTTAATAAAATTTTGACAATTTATCTTTGTTGAAAAAGACATACTTCCAAGTTTTCTAATATGGCCTAAAACTATCATCAAGCCAATTTTCAACATACTAGTTAGTTGAATATGGAGTATCTGTGTTTTCACTCAAAAAAATTTTTTCACTGCTACATAAAAAGACATAACATTTGCATTTTATGTGGAAGAAAAAGATTAAAAATAAGGTTGGAAATGCTGAGTGAAATAATACCTTTGGCAAGTGGTATGTGCACACAAAGCACAGGCTCCCTAAAGGAAACCAAACAGCCTTGTCAGCTATTTCTGACTTTCAGGCCACCACCACCCTAATACCCTAAAACATCCTTAGCCAAGCAGGTGCTTATCAATACCCACGCTGTGAAGAGAGCACACTACTATGAAAATTCACTGAGGAATTTCACTAGGGTGAAAATTAAGTTACAGCTGGAGTACATACCATGCAAGCACCAGCAGAACATTCTTAGACACAAGAACACGAAAAAAGAGACAGTGGCACAGAGACTCCTGGAATGAACAGCTGCAAGAGGAACCCACCCACCAGTGCCTGCAACTGCTCACACACTCATCCCTAGTTCTTATGGACTCTAATAACTTCGGGAGGGGAATACTAGCAAGTATGTGAGCTTCAAATATACTTTGCTTATTTGAGGAGCCAAGGAGTTATTCTGGGTTCACTTATATTTGTAAAGAGGATGAAGTAGAGTTTCAGATGTTACAATCATGGCTCTTGATTGTAGTGCCTTAAAATGCATCTGTGGTCCTTAAATTAGATTAAGTTATTTAAAAAGTGGAACAATATGGAGGACTGCTAAAGCTTGTGAAATTACTCCTAGCTTTATAAGGTTTTGCAAACAACTATCTATTTAAAAATAAACAAGATGTTAAAAAAGAGACCAGAACCAAGCTATTTTCATATCTATTTACTAAGTACTATTCTAGAATACTTGTCATTGTTCTGGTAGGTTTTCACAGTAAGACAGAGCACAAAGCTAACCCCCTAAAATCTCAGAACAAAATCTGACCTTCATAACTGCACAGAAATTAGCTTTTTAGTATTCAACTGGGAAGCATTCACCTTCACATCGTGTTTTAAAACTCTGAAAACCATTTCCACGTTATCTTCCTGCCAACCCTGAATGAAACATGGCAGAAGTTCACAAGTGAGTTTGGCACTTAGCTGACACATTTAAAAAAGGAAAGCACTTACCCACTAGTAAAGAACTCACTGGGAGTTACAGATTTTAGTTCCAAGTACCACCATTAAAGTCATGGTTCCCTATTCTGCCCAGTCCTCCCACTTCAGTGGAAAATCAATGCAGTTAAAACATCAAGCAGGAAAGCAGGATGAGAAAGTAGAAACTTTATAGACTCAGAAGAGGAAAAAACCTTGCAAAGGAATCCACTTAGAAAAGTCATGGTACCCTCAGAGCAGCAGGGGCCCAGTGTTCTGCCAGCCCACGTTGTGTGCTCAGACCCCTTCAATGTGTGGCTTCCTGTCCAGTGAAAGGAATTACAAAAATCCAGTTCAGACAGCACAGCAGCATGAATCACCACAGTTTAGTTCCATGAGAGTGTGCCACAGTCTTCTAGCTAATCACAAGGGCACAATGGTTTGTCACCCCTTGCTGAAACATCCAAAAGCAGCTTTATTTATATTTATAAATACTCATAATTCTCAGAGTGCTGATCATCACTTCACCAAGTAGCTGCTAAAGCATTACATGAAGTCTTAGAGGACGCACCCAGAAAACACCATGTCATATTTACAAAAAGAAACAAGCCTTCAGGTGCTCCCTTTTGATGACTGGGTCCTAGAGCCACAGGTTAAAAAAGCAAGCCAAGAATGGAGCAGGGTACCCAGACTGTGTATTATGTGTTTACATTCTCCAGTAACAGAAATATCTGGGGGAGCTGGAGGCACCTCATCTAACCACATAAATACAAAGCTGTTAGTGACTTCAGCATGACAGGTCAGGGTATTTTAAAAATATCTCCCCAAATCTTGTACTCTACCAGTCCATCAGCATGGGTTCAGCACGTCTCATGGTTCTTTGTTGCAACTGCTCTGATGCAAACTGAAATAACAGAGTCCTTTAGGAAACAAAGCAACAGTCCTTCCATGCCCACCAACCCACAGAAGATACTCCAGCCTGTCCCTCAGGGGTGCTCACACCTCCAGCAGGGCCCTCTTCAAACTCTGAGCTCCTGCTCACCAATGTGAGACCAGGAACTCAGCAACCAAAGCTGTCTAGTGGGGAAGAGCACAGGACAGCATCAGATACTCAGTGTTTGCAACTCCACCTTCCTCCTAGTACTCTCAAACCTTTGTCAAGGTAAGCTGTGGCTGAGCTTACTGCTGAGCCACTTCAAATGGCATCCTTAACAGAAACCTCAGGAGTTTTCACACAGGGAATAATTCTCTGCTTATGTGTGAATAGCAAGCCAAATCTTACTTCCTTGGAAAAAGTTGACTCAACAGAGCTTTCATAATTGTTTCCAAGCACAACTATAGTATAGAGGGTTCACATAAAAGCCTTCTACTTAAAACAACTCATACAGGTATAAAAAGGTCCATTTTCCAAGACACTGGGTTCTCACCTAATTACCATTATGCAAAACCCAAGATGTTGTTCAGTCACTGTGTTCTGTATTACTTTGATGTTATTCTTAAGACAAAAGTAGTACAACTGACTAAAAGCTGAATTAAAAGCATGTGTATAGATGACAGTAATATATTCTTCATAAGCAGAGAATGCTTACAAAATTTTAATAGTACAATCCATTCAGTTTACACACACAAGCAATAAAATCCACCTGAAAACTGTGATGTACTGGTTGCAATGCTTGTCATCTGGAAAAAGATGCAATTTGCCTATGATATTTTCATAATCTTCAAGAGATTTTCCAAGTACTTTGGAAAGAAATAATAACAATTTCTGTGATGTTGATAATAGTTTGACTATTTTCAGACATTGAAGATGCTGACTTTGTCCATAAAGTTATATAATCTGCAGAATACCACATTTAATGGTGAATAAAACAAAACAACATGGCTACTGCTCTTACATCCTATTGCTCTCATCTTGCAAAGGTAAATAAACAGCACAAAATTAAATGAGTACTAATTTTAGTCTCTCCATGTAAAAATCAAGTGTACCTGAAAAGGAATGCAAGTTCAATTTATATCCCATAATCCATGCACACAGGTACATCAAATTACAGAAAAGTATTAGAGAATACTATACAAATTTGATATTTTGGAATAGTGATAAATTGAAAGAAATTATTCTTTCAAGATTTAAATTTGCTAAAGAATTCTTCCATAAATTTGATAACAGAGTTGGAATATTTTCTAATAGTTGGGGGTTTTTTAAGCAAAGAAAATACCAAAGGCTAAAAATATCATTTTATTATAGAGAACATGACCTGTGAAAGCTGTGTCTGAATCATCATAGCAGGATTTATTGTATAACCAACATTTCAAAATGGAAAGACCTCATCATGAGAAACTCTACGATCTCAAGGAAGAGGTGGAGTAAACACATGTGGTGCTATATTGCTGAAATCTGAATTTTAAGAAAACAAAGCAGCATCTGATATGTATTTTATACCCTGAATTAACACATCATGTGTGCTGACAGCTGAGAAATCAGCTTAATAAACACAAAATAGATGCATGCATGTGTTCACTTCTCTGACTCTCTGCTTTACAGACATATATGATCCTGAAGTAGATTTGAGACATGTATCTTGTATAAACTACATGTCACTAGGAGGTCTCTCCCTATCACACAGCCTTTCATTTCACTGAAAATGTAAACATTGATTCATAACTGCACATTATATGGTGCTACACTTATACAGGGCTACAGTTTTTCACAACCTAAATACCAGTAGATCTTCCCTGATTTTAAGATTTAAACTCTATCCTTTATAGAAAAGTTTTGCTTCTGAGCACTCTACTGTTTTCAAGTCTAATAGTTTAGGTAACAGTTTCTGTACTTTGATTTGAGAGAAAAGACCTGGCAACCAAGTGAAGTTTGCTCAGCTGTCTAATCCAGACAGAGTCTGTTTGGATGGATGTGCAGCACAAAGTCACTCCTCCTCACAGGGGTACTCCATTCTCCTGTAGTTCAGAAAGCACCACATCTCTGTTGCCCACAGCAAAGACCAGTTTGAATTCCAGTGCTGCTTATTTCAAAGCTGAGACTTTGAAGCCCCAGGCTGTACAGAACAGCCCTGTGGAGCCTGCCAGACACCTTAGTCATCAGCTTTAAACGTCACTGCCTTTTCTCAGCTCTTCACATCTCAAAACCAAGTGCAACCTGCTGCTATTTTTGTACAGCCACCTTCTAGTGACAATGGCATGGTCTGTTCAACCCCATTCGGTGTGACACTACATTAACCCGTGGGGATGCAGAGCAGATTCAAGATGCAGTGTCATAGTTAGAGAAGAAGGAAGTAGAAGGTTAACTTTCAGGCTTCCACATTGAGAAATTAGTACCTTCAGTACCTTTCCTATGCCAGAAGCCTCCACAAGCAGGTTAGGTAGAAAGGTCTTCTCACCAGACTGACAGAGGAGTCTCAAAAATAAATTAATTTCTCCCTGTGGTCTCAGTTCTTCCACACCTGTGAGTCAGTGGGTACTTAAAAGTAGGATGTTTATACGAGTGCATTACCAAGAGTATCCCTTCCTTTTTTCCAAGGCATTTCATTGCCCCTTTCTTGCATTTCCCACCATGCATTTCTTCAAAGAGAGATACTACTACACAGTGTTGAAAAGTGACAATAACCAGCAACTATTGCTCAGCTCCTGGAATTTGTTGTGTTTCTTCAATTTACTTTTTTTTTCCAATCAGTTTCTTAACATGTAATACCAAACCCAAAAGAGCAAACAAGAGCAACCCAAAACCCACCCAAGATGGTCTTGTCAAACTAAGATTTCTGGGAAGGTTTTTCTTTAGTCAGTACATCATGCCATAGGGATGTTGACATTTCAAAGCAAGAAAGACAGCCTGACAAAAGGAACCCACAAATTCATTTGTTCTTCCATTACAAGAAACATAAGCTGTCTAGCAGTTGATAATTCCACTTACATGTATGAAGAAGTACCAGAAAAATCTGATACATTCTCATCCCTGAATGGGTCACAAGGACAGAAGCAGCTCTACAGCTGGTGATCCTCAGTGAAATAAACATCAAAAGATGCAGACAAACAAAAGTGTGTTTTGGGCTCACACTTAGACTCTGTATTCAGAATGTTTGACACAGAAAAACTCTGTAAGAATAGGCTAATAATCTCAGTGTTTCTTTCAATTTCAGGGCAGAACTATTTAACAAAACACTGCAGACTCCAGTGACACTGCTCAGGAATGTGACTGGCTTCTGCAAACCCAGCTGCACACAGATATGGTTTAACAACTTAAGACATATGCTTAACTTTAAGCAATAAGATTTAAAGAATATCTTAAGAGCCCCACTGACTGGGGTCTACTTGTATTCCACTTGTCCCCAACAATGGGAAAGAATGAGATAAGAATCCTTATAAAGTTGTACTCTATGTAGCGTTCTTCTGAATCTTTAGTTTACTAAATAAAACCAATTATTAAACTTAAACTAAAAAACCAAATTAATAACACTATAAGGTTGCCAAATGCATTAGTAGCAATATGCTAATACTTGAATCATAATGCAAGTAATCATTAGAGCAACCTAACCATTGTCAATCACCTAAGTTATGCACATGCTTTATTACTTAAGCCTTGCTTTATTTTCCCTTACACTGGTTTACCACAAATAACTAATACATTGACTAGACAGCAACTTTAACTACATCTGTTTGAGCAGCTGCTGATCAGTGCCAAGCCATGGGGAAATATGCATACATTTACCTTTAAATACTCACAGCCTTCCTCCATGTAGAACAAGGGCAGCTTTAAATAGCAGGAGAGAGAATAAAGCCTGGTGTGATCGACATGTGCTCTTGAATCAGTTACACCACAGCACTTTGCTACAAAACTGGATTATTAGGTAAGGTGGGACATGTGCACAGTCCAGATATCTCACAGAGAATTAGAGACAGTAATTTATTTTAAAAACACCCTGTGGTTTGAACCATCAAAAGGAAAATCAGACACATCTCAAACCCAGTTACTTTTTCTAAGTGTTTTAGCAATTAACTGCACAAATAGATGCATGAAAGAAAAATTACACATAAATAATAAATTTTACTCCTTCCATTGTTATTGTTAACTTTTGCTATAACTTTCCACATAAATAAATGTACTCCCACATATAGTTTCAACTTTGAAACATTTCAAGCTGAAACAGAAGTTTAAGAAAATTGTACAATGTTAAAAGTCCATTAGGAATTAAATGCCTACACAAGCTACTTAAGCCTTCTAGTTATAGGGTAAACAATTTAAAAAATCACACCCCAAACTAAATGCTTGGCAAACAAATGTGCAGAGCTGTAGTGATGGGGCATGGCTAGTGCCAGATAACAAGTTGACAGCAATTCTTGAAGACTGTGCTGTGTGGATATACCACAACCTTTTATGCCACCTTGATGGGTCAAAGTCTTCCACTTAAAGGGCAGCAAGATTACACATAGTAGACACATTCATTAAGAGAAGTTCTTAGCTTTCGGGTATGTGCACACGCACACAATGTTTTAATTTCATTTTAAGCCCTTGAAAATAAATTGCAGATAGAAGTGTATCTACTTTAGTTCTAACTACTCAACCAATAAAACTGTAGTGCAGAGATCTCTATTTGCTGATTTTATGATTCTGTCAATATTCCATTTTGATATTGCACTCTAAAGCAATTGGAAAGCTCAAAGTATTGTTTCTGCACTTCCAAGACTAAGCTATCAAGCCAAGAGAGTTGATTTCCTTGGAAGTCTCTTCAAATTCTGAACTATCACTGCCTTTATCTCCCTGAGCCTCTTCTAGCTCACCTTTCTTCATTGTGCCCCAAAATTTTGCTTTCAGACAAGCCTCTCTTAAAAGTAGACTGCAATGCAAGAAGAGATTGTTTTCAGAGAAGTTCTAAAAGAGGAATTTGCCCTATGGAACAAAACACGTTCCTGATCATCAGTTTATGTAACCTCACACTGCCAGTACTCCAGCCAGAAAAATAAACACTTATCCCACCCTCACTCATTGCCATTTATCTGATTGTTCCTATCTCTAGAACATTTATAATCACAATATATACAAACTAATAAGTTAAGTGCAAGTACACCTTTTCTAGTAAGAAAAAGCATGTGCAAACTATAACTTTTTAAGAATGTATCACAAAAACATGAGAGAGGAGAAATAAAAAACCCAACTTCCTGCATTTGGAGGACTTTTTACACTTTTATATAACTTTTCAAAATGCAGGCAAGCAGTTATTAATTCAAGCCCTGACACATGGGGAAAATTATTACTTTTCTTTACTCAAAAAGAAGGTAAATATGTACTTTTTAAAAAATTGCAACTGCCCACATACTGTAAAAGCCAAGCAGAATTAGTTGAAATGCATTTTGTGTTAGGAAGTCTGAGCAGGGATGCACAGGAACAGCTAACTGAACAAAGTCTGGGAAATAAAATCATGTTGGTGGATTGTGGCTCCATTACAAGCAGCTTTTAGAGCTAAAAGGAGGACCAGCTTGTATTTCATTTGAAGAGAAGTTCCCGAGGGAGAGACACTTGTTAAGAGAGGGATAATCTGGTTAGAAAACTGAGCAAAGGTGATTCTTATAAACAACAGCTAAGTCCATGTCAGACAAGCAAGTTTTAAATGGACAAGGCAAGACAAAACATGGCAGGAGTCAAGAAGTGAGAGAGACAAGGGCTTAGACAGGAGTTTTGGTGTGGACAGAAAGAAGACAGGGCTCGGGGATGCCATTTAAGGGAAAGCAATGAGGTGTATAAATAGCCTGCACTGCTGGATCTAATGGCAAAGCTGTTGGGCAAACAGCAAAGAGAGTCCTCAAAAACCAGAAACAGATTCTTTCTCATCTTATTGGAAGTGCTTTTGGAAAAACCTCCAAGCTAATTGACCATAGTAAGTGACCTTGACTTCTCCATTGCTGGGTCAGTGAAGAGTAAAATAGAAATTCCTGAACCACTGTTGAAAAGATTTCAGCTTCTAGGATTAACAGAAAAATACACTCCATGTTAGCAAATAGCTGCAAAAAGATACATATTATGAATACCAGTATTTTCCAGCAGCAAAGCTACTTTGCATTTTTAGTAGAGTACTGCCAAAACTAAGAGTATCACTGAGAAAGCCAAGCATTATAGTATTTTTATAGACAAAAAGTTTGCAAAAATATGTTTGCTCCAGTATTAGATTGAACTTCTAACTACCAATCTTACTCTGTTCAAGCATTGTAGTGCTTTGTGATAAGGAATTTTATGGACAGCCATTTAGAAAGGAAGTGCTATTAATATTGGACAAAATGCCTTTAAAAGGAAGATTTAAATATTACTGATTAGGGAAAACATACAATCCAATTCAAACATCTGCACTTTGAGTATCTCTTGGGCATCAGAAATAAGGAGTTGTAGCAATAAGTTGCAATATAAGAGACCTCATGTTTTAGCAGTTACTGAACTTCAACAAACTGCAATAGCAATAAATGGTGTTCAAAATATGCATTATTTTTTAAAATATAGGATTGGAATAACTTCTCTGGGCTTTTCCTCAGACTTAGAAATACTTCTTTTCTTTCCCTCATTTGTTGGGATGAATACATTTTCACACTTAGAGAAAAGGCTGTTTTCTTTTGTTTCGATTTCAATCCTGTTTGAGCCACTATAAAAATGTTCAGGCCTTCTCCAAGAAATTAAGAAATTATTTAATGTACGTTTATCTTGAAGGAACAAACAAGCAAAAGTTTTCAAGCTAACATAAAAAGTTACATGACTCTTTAACTTATTTTATAGTATGTAATACTAGAGTTCACCTAACTGAAGTACTACAAGCTGCTCCTCATTGGAGACTAGGAATTATAACCAGAAACATTTGCTGTATATAGACAAATAAAATACACTCAAACTAAAATTTTTCCAAT
The DNA here is from genome assembly GCF_036417665.1 of Passer domesticus. Lineage (NCBI taxonomy): Eukaryota > Metazoa > Chordata > Aves > Passeriformes > Passeridae > Passer > Passer domesticus. Next base: position 50,893,949 of record NC_087480.1, read on the forward strand.
AACATTCAGAGGCAGGAAGAAAATACAGGCTGTAGATATTAATCCATTAATCCATCCAAGACATTACAGAAGTCTGTGTTAATAAATTATATAAAAATGAGTTTTCAACAGCTTCAGTGATTATGCAAAGATTTTTGCTGGTTTTAAGAGCTGCTCAAGAAAAGGTTTCTAATATGTAAATCAGTTCTCCAAACAGTTTAGAGACTAGGTTAAAGGCTGTGCTTATTCTCTCCAAAATGCCAGACATACCTCTGAGTGTGAGAAGAAAATTAAAAAAAGAAACAGACAAACCTTTCAACAAAATCATCCAACAGCACAGACCTTTGTGAGAGATTTTACTGTGGTAGCTTAAACACTTAATTTGTTTTAAACTGTATAACTGATACACAATAAAAAGCAAGTATTATAAAAATTAGAATGTATTAATACTAAAACATTTTAATATTGTCAGAAAGTTTAAGGGCCAGTGTACACAAGCCACCATCAGTTTGAATGCTAGCATTCCTTTTTATAGTAGAAATTAAAATAATATGAAGTACTAGGAATTTAGCACTGACAAGGAACCCTACAATTTGAGAATTTTCCCCTCTGACCTGAAATTCTGCTTGTAAGTAAAGCTATTGTTTCTCTCCCAACTCTTTGCATTCCTCCCAAGTTAACTTGACTAACATTTCAGTCTGCTAGAAAATATCTAAATAGGAAAAAAAAAAATGGAGAGCTTTCTTCAAGGGCAGACTACTGAAAGTACTGGAAGCTTTTAACCCTCTACACACCTTTACATTCATCACTCAGAAATAACAGGATGAATAATTTGTTTCACAGTTTTGTGCCAAGTGCCTCCTTTCTGATGGAGTGCAGCCTCATGCCTGTCTGTAGGCTTTCCATGCTGGTTCACAGTACTAAAAACAACCACAGTTTAGCTCTACATATTTCTTTATTTTCATGTCCAGAAGTACTTTTTCCTATTTTAGCTTACTGATCTCTATGATAATACTGAAAGTCCAGTGGAGAATGCAACAACAGTGAACACAATGGCATTCCATTATTTCATCTATTTAAAATGCAAGTCTTTTCCAGGGTGGTATTAATAATTTATAACTCAACAACAGCTTACCAAGTTGAAAATTATTATTTGCCATTATTTTTATTATTATTACTCTTAATAGTATTCTACTTATGGAGAGAAAACATATTTATTTATACCTCTGTCTTCTGCACTGCTGAAAGCTGAACATTTAGAAATATCAGAAGTAGCTGTCCTAGCAGGCAGAAGAGAGGCACTTCAGACACAGCACAGGAAGAAAGACAGTGGCTGCAGTGATAAGCACTTGTATTCCAACAGGCCCCCAGGTAACTCATTCCTGGCTCTCCCATGTGACATGTCAGCACAGCCTCCTCCAGAAGCCTGCTGCTTGGCAAATTGTTTATCAAGCACAACCAACTTAAAATAGTAAGTGGGATCACAAAGTGAAAAGCTAGTCTGTGGTATGATTTATGAATGGCAGCACTAAGATCTAAATTTGATTTGGTAGAGGGAAACGTTGTGAAGAGTAGCATTTAAAGGTTTTGGGAAGGAGCAGCATCTGTGAACAGCAGATAAATAGCAGGTGAGAGGTTTCAGGAGCTCCAGAAGTTTGATAGAAGAATTTACAGAGAAAGCCAAAATTGAGAAATTGCTAAAAATTTTTACCTCTGTAAGTTTCCTTCTGAACAAATTTGGAGTTCCTTATAAATCAAATTCTAAACATCTTCCATTCTTATAAGTAAGAACAAGAAGCGCCTGTCAGGAATTTATGTAGCACTTGATAGCATCTGTCCAACTGTCAGAGCCTCAACTCCAGCTGTGGCTGATCACAAGCACTTCAGGTAGAGGAAACAGAAGAAAAATCCACAAACCATATCTATCCTTCCTATGTGTAAGAGAAAAAAAACAGAGCTAAACATTTTGTGATTATTATTGCCGGTGAACAGTTGAAACCCTGAACCACAAGAGTGGGTTATAAGCATTTTTAACGAGCTGTGTCATCACAGAATGGTTTGGGCTGGAAGGGACATTAAAGACCATCTAATTCCAACCCCTGCCAACACTAGGTCCAGTGGCTCAAAGCCCTGTCCAGCCTGACCTTGAGCACTTCCATGGATGGGGCAATTACAAATTTATTAAGGACAAAGGCTTTATTTTATTCACTCCAAAGCTCACAGAAGAAGGAAAAATAGTAGCAAGGGGAAATACTTAAATGCCAGAAAGACCACACTGACCATTTAATCCCAGGTTTGTATCTTCTTCTCAAAGAATGAAACATCCCTCAAAACAACACTAAAAAAAAAAATCTTGCCTCTGAAGCATGTTGAGGGTAGCTTACTTCAGAAATTCACTTGTTTCACTTGAACAACCAGAAATTCTATCTAGTTATGACTCTGACAACAAGGTCTACAATTCCCCCAGCATCACATACCTTTTCCATGTGTAAGCAGCTATTCAGAACAAGTCAGTCACCTCTCAGTGTTTTGTTCAATAAGGAGCTGACATGTCCAACATGAACTACAGATCAGTTTGTCTTTCCAAAACATGGAAAATTTTTATGGCTTGTTTGAGCTGTCTAGAATCTCCAGTCTTCTGAAATATGACCAGGAGAATTGGACACAGTATTCTAAAACCACACTGACCCAAGACTGCATCTCTGCCTCTGTGCTGCTGCTGTCCTTTGCACACAGCCAAAGGTTAGAAAAGCTTTTTTCTGGCAGCAATGTGCCAAGAGCTTCCACTGATTATGATGTGTAAGTTTCCTGAAGTGTTTATTCACAATTTTTCTTTTAAAATCTCTCACTTATATGTACAATTCATACCTGCCAGGATTGGTAGTACAAATGTAGTTTATTACTATTTAAAGAGATGATTCAGATCTTTATTATTAACATTTGCTTTTTGTTAATTCAATATTTTAAATACCCTAAATTATAAATTTTTATCAACTTCCAGTTCTACAATTATTTTATAATCAATTATATGGTTGATAAAATTGCAGTATTTGACTAAATATCTTCCTTAAAAGGTAAATCTTTCTCTTAACAGTGGGCAGAAATATAAATAAATGCTCACATCAGTGAGCTAAATATTATCACCTAATTTATGCTATACCAATTCAGCAAACTGCAGATCTCTCAAAAACCTACAGTCCAAGAAAACTTACCTGCTTTGAAATTGTATCAACTGACACAAATTAAATACTGTATTATTTTGTCTGTGGCAACAGAACTGCAAATTAGCAACTCTTCTTTCACAGACATGACATGCTGGAGATTGGTCCAAATGATTGGGAAATTGCCCATTTATCTCCAAATCTTAACAAACAAACAAACAACTTCCATTCTCATTTTCCAAGATAAGTGGTAGATTAGGATGCTTTCTTTATCCAATTTCTTTAGGAAGTTTTAGGTATAAATCATCCAGAAAAACATTTCAGCTACCTCTTTTGCCACAAATTATAGTCATTCCTACATAGCATAGCACCCTCAATTTCTCTTTCTGTTCAGAACCGTAGGTTGTATTTTGCAGTAGAGTATTATTCTCATTCTTAGTAGCGCAAAGAAGGCTGTACTATCTTTATTTCTTTTGACCACTGGGATTTCATAATTTTATTGGATTTGCTTATTCTTGTGACTCTTGAACCCTTCAAGGCATCACAAGTGCCTCACAGGAGATTGTCCTTCTGATTTTTTATTAAAACATTCTGAAAAAGTGAGGCATCCTTTAATATACTTGCTGTTCAAGTCAAAAATTCAAGAAAGATAATGATGAAAAGCTCCAAATTCTCAACATAGAAAACAGTATTCACTAAACCAGTTCACCACTTTTTCCTCACTCATCTGGGCCAGCAAAAATAAAATTTAAATAATAAAGTAACTCAAGAGATCACAAATAATTTCTATAAAGAATGTTTGAAATGAATCAAATTCTCAGAACATTCTTGGTAAACAAGAATTTAGTTATCACATCTAAAAAATGAAATATTAATGGTAAATACTCCCAGGGTAATCAAACAAAACAATAACTAAACACATTGAGGATTCACATGAAGTCCTTTGAGTGTCATTTTATTAATTTGGCCTGAAGACAGAAATCACAAATGAAATTCTAATTATAATGGGGTATAAAATGCAGCTTGACTCTGATGGTTTCAGATACCAAAATGAACCGTTCAAATGCTTTTTTGCTTTAAGGGTTACATTTACACGTGTATGCAGATGAGTCAAAAACCAGCTCTGACCTAAATCGAATTCCCCACTTTGTCAAGGCTGTGTTTGGTTGATGCAGGACGAGGAGGGCCAAGAGAGGACAGCACAGCACAGCACTGCCACCTCGTGCCAGGCAACACAGCTCCTGCCAGACTGATCCCAGAACGTGCTCTGCCTTTAAACTCTACGCTTATTTGAGAACAGATGCTTCATTTTGAATTATGAAAGGGTACATCTTTAATATCCAATTCTTCAAATAAAAGTAATCAAACTATCTGTAGTTAATCAGCAGGGCAGCAACTACTCATTATATTCGCTGTTGTAACAGCTTAGTCACTCAGAGCTCTGATAAATTTAACTCAACAGAGATAAGACCTTTGCTAATGGATATCTGCTTCAGATTAAGTCTTTCTAGTTTAATTTCCCATTTTGGTAAAAGAATTACGACAAAAACATATAAAGTTTCATAGTTCAGAAGATGCATAAAATCTCTGAACACCCATGCTATGAAAAGGGTCATATATTCTTGCTGTATAAATCTTTAAATACTGACAAGTTACAAAGAAAACAATTTCCTTTCAATCCACCGTTATCTAAAATAGAACCACTTCATCAAACAAAACATAATAATGTGATTTTTTTGTTGTTGTTGATTTACCGATAAACATAATTTTGCTCAGTGGATATTTCAGTCCTCCCCCCAAGAGCCATAATTACAAGCAAAAAAGATGTAAAGTAGCAGTACTCACCAATATCATTAGCTAGAGCAGCAGGATCAGAGACCCCAAGGGTGGCTTCAAACTCTTCCTGAAGACGATAAGCTCTTTGAAGAAGAGATTCAAGCTTATGAATGAATTCAGCACTAATGATATCCTGCAAGAAGACAGACATTAGCAGCTTTTCTATTTGCCTTCAGCCTGTAAGATTCCTTTGTAAAATCCAAGGATATTAAGCCTTCACAGAACAAACCATGCCACATTAATTTTCTACAAACCACACAGGCACACTGTCAGATGAAAACTTCAACATCCACAATAGATACACTTTTCAGAACACACACATATTTTATTTAGAGTAATAAAAAATAAAATCTAAATTTAAAAATAATTTAAAATTATTTGTGATGTTTGCTGCACTAGAAATAATGAAAGTAACACATCTGATTATTTCAAAATATTTTTAGCATTTAGTTTATAAGAAAGGAGGAAAACAAATAAAGTTTAAGCACATTGTTTGTAAATGTGCACAAATTGATCGTTTTTCCCTGAGACATTTATCTCTGGCAAGCAGATACCCTCTCACATAATCATAAAAGAAAGAGAGGACCCAAGGGATTACATGCAGGGAAGTTGTCTGCTTGATAGCTCAATACTGTCCAGAAGCAAACGCTGATGCATCAGCAATTGCCAAAAGATAAATAATGTTAGTTCCCTTCCCATACCCTCCTCCAAATAACCAACCAAAAAAGTCAGAAGAAATGAATTCAGATCTCCTTTAAATACAATACCATTAAATTGGAAATTGAATCAATTGTCAAGTTTGGTAATTGAATTTGCAAAGATTCAAGTAGTAACACAGAATAAATTGTCAGGGCAGCATCAGTAGATTATAGACGGGATGTACTCACTTCTACACTTTCTTCTGCAATTGCATCTCCTGCTCCCAGCTTAATGGAACCACAGATTGCTTCATCTTCAACTTGCCTGTTACGAAAAGTTAGGGCCTGCTCCCAGCGCCTCAGTGCCTCCTCAAACAGCTCCATACCTGGGGAGAGCAGCAACAGCTTCAGCTGCACTCACGTTTTACAGACATGGGAAAATATACAGCTAAAGTAAGCATAATTATCACAGAGATGTAAGTTCATAAACATCACTTCCCAGCCTGTATCAGTATATACCCAGTACATATTTACCTTCTTTTTGTGTAAAGACACATGGCCATTTTCCCCATGTGTCAGGGCTTGATTTTAAGGATTACTACTGCAAATAGTGACAGAAAAAATCTTCTAGAAAACTAACTTTAGATCAAATATGATTTCACTATTTTATGGAAATGTTCTCAGACACTTGCCGATAGAACACTGAGAAAGAACACAGTAATATTTTGTGTCACTTTACCATAAAGCAAGAAATCATTTATGTTTATTGTAAGCGGATGCTGAATATTCTTACTATGACTTACCCATCAAATACAAATTTTCAGGTGTAGTCACTGGAATATTGACAAGCTTAAGGTCATCTTCATCTGCTTTATCCCAGGAATTAGAATTGGCACAAGCACAACTGTGACAAGAGGTGGCACTCTGAACCTTAAAAAACAAAGTGCTGTTACAGAGAGCATCCTTAAAACCACATTCCTGCCAGAGTACATTACATCCAAGCCATCTGCCTAGAAACTGGTTTCACTCGGTGGTAAGGACAGTGGTTTCTCAGCATCTCTAGCTGCCTGTGCAGTTCATTCAGGAAACTTCCTTCAGCTCAGTGAAGTCTTTAGATGCATATTCACTGCAATTTAACAGACATTCAAGAGCCTTAAAACAGTTTTACTTACCGAGGTCAGGCTTTGAACTGAGCCAGAGTATTTACTGAAAAGTCCTCCATTTGCATAGATACAGGACTGAGATCCTTTTTCCTTGGCAGAGCTCAGAGAAAGAGTCAAGTTTTGTCGACTACTGGAACAACTAGAACCTAAGAGACACATTTATTTTAAAGCTCTTGCAAACTCAAAATATTGCTTCTTGTGCAAGTATATCAAGAATTGCATTTACTCTTTTCAATAAAATTCAGTTTAGAAGCAAACAACAATTATTCTTTTATTTACAGTTCTACTTGAGAAATTACACATTAGAATTCACTGTCTGTAACAATAACCATACATTTTAGTTTAATTATTCACCTATTCTATTAAAAAAACAGCTCTGAATTTCTCTGTATTGAGATACACATGCAAGAATGGCAAAACCCATTGTTACTACACTATTGATAAAAAGATTTTTAATCCTGGTTCATTATTAAAACTTCACCTTTGACAAGAATCCCAGCTTCTTTATAAGATACTGTAATCTTGTTTCTAATTTGACAAACTCAAAATTTAAAGTCTAAAAATTTGAACCTACTCAGGTGTTCCATGCTATGGAGATGAATAAAGGAATGGAGCACCTCCCCTCTGAGCAAAGGCTAAAAGTTGGGATTGTTCAGCCTGGAGAAAGCTCCAGGGAGACCTTACTGCAGCCTCTCAGTACCTGAAGGGGGCCTATTAGAAAGATGGGAACAGACTTTTCAGTAGGGTCTGCTGCAATAGGATAAGGGGTTATGGCTTTAAAACGAAAAGAGGGCTGCTTTACATTAGTAACAAGGAAGAAAGTTTTTACAATGAGAGTGCTAAAACACTGGAATGATTGCCCAGAGAAGTCATGGAAACACTCAAGGCCAGGGTTGGCCTTGAGTGTTTGATCATAACCCCAGGCTGGATGGGGTTATGATCAACCTGGTTTAATGAAGATATCCCTGCTCAATGCAGGGATGAACTGTAAAGGTCCCTTCCAATCCAAACTATTCCATGATCAAAGGAAAAGAGTTTGGTTTACTACTACAGTTATGCATCTGCTTACACAACTTTCTTTCCCCTCCAAGAAAACAACAAAAAACCCCAACTTGGGGGTTCCATGACTTACCTTTTTCTGAAGCAGCTGCTTTGGTACACTCTAATACGAGATGAGTTGGCTCCCATGGTGGCACTTTCTTGTTTTTCTTTCCACGTCTCCTTTTAAAGTGATGGGCCAGAAAAATCACAGATATTGCACTCACTGCTGTTACTGTGAAAAGCTTCTTTAACCCTGGGGAAAGCTTCACCTAAAAATGAAAGTGTGATTTAATTGCAAATATGTATATACACTGAGAGACAGACTGCAGCACCAAGAACTATTGCAAATTCACAGACTACGGGGATCTACACAAATTACTTTCAAACAAAGATTAGGAGTTTTCAAATTTCTTCTTAATGCCAGGACAATGCAGGGCTTCAATTAAATCTCTAACAGCAAAAAATACTGAGAAGGAACTCGCCTTCCCAACTACACTACTTCTTGCACTGTGAAAGAGTGGAAGATCCTAATGCCAACATCCATGTGGTGTTTCAGTTTGAGTAGAACATGTATTTAAATACATTTCTCTAAATTAAGTTTTGAAAAAAAAATTACATTTTATTTTGGATCTAGATCAGCCATAAGTCTATAGGTGTTTAAATTAGTAAATAAGAGCCACATGGACAAGCAACTTGTATCAAAAGTAATTGACAAAATTTGTAACACGCAAAATAACAAGATACACAAAGAAGAAAAGTGCCATTTAACTGGAAACCACAGTTCACATTCACAAAATCTTTTGGAAACTTATGCTGCTTGAGGAACGGAATGCTGGGAGAAAACCAGATCTACAGTCCTTGTGCCTCACATGGTGTTTGTGTAACACGACTCCTCATACCAGAGAGAGCACACAGCACCGCTGCACTCTGGCACTGCTGGTTGCTGTGCAGTTGCTAAAGACTATCACCACTGTGCAATCTGAAGAAACATTGAAAGCTTCTCTCTGCACCGAGTTTACAGTCAACAAGTCAAGCACCTTTCACTTGAGAACCCTGCCCTTCCTGGTGCCATGCCTTGACCGAGGTCTACAATTGCCACTGTACTCTGTGGGGAAAAGGAAATGCCTGGAACACAGCACCAGCACAAAACTTACAAAATTTACAAAAGACTAGTGTATTTCACAGAAAAGAGCTAACAACCAAACACCTGAGATTAAAACCTCCAAGATAATAAAATTAAATGTTAAAACATTGCCGTTTCAAAGAACTGCAAAAGGATTTTTCTAAATTTATGTGTGCCCTCAAGCATGATCATAAATGGATTAACAGTGAAATGAAAACCTCTAAAAAGAAGAAAGTTAATAGTTGCACGTAAGGGAGTTGCAAGTGGTATTAAAAAAGGATATGAGTATACTGCCACATGAAAAAGAAAACAGTGATATTACAGTAAGAGTTTTGAGGTATTTAATATATTTAAAAATGTGGAAATGAGCATATGCAACTAAGACTGAGAATATCTTATCCTGGTTTTATATGCAGTAAAAGAAAAGTACCTACAGGGAACTGTGAAATATGGCATAGCTTCTGCTTATAAGCGTGTAATTCAATACAGTTATATTAAAGACCTAGTTTGAAAAGCAAACTCAATACAATTATTCAAAATTTAACAACATTTATGTTTAGCTTGTAACTACAAAAAAAATCTACAAGAAAAAAAAACAATTTGAGAATTTCGATATCTTGATATCACTGCAGTATTACAAAATGGAGATATATAGACACTGCAGGTAAAGCAGATGTATGATGATGTACTAAGCATTTATTAGCAGAAAAAGACAAAAAGACACACTTATTTTAGTGCAGTGTTATAAACAAACTAAACCCCAATGTATTCTATGTGAATTTAATTCACAACCACAAGAGCATGTACAACACCGCAATAAACTTCTAAATGTATAACAAAAGTAACAAAATTTAGATAATGTATTTATTACCTGGTTAAGAGAATAATACCAGGAAAGGGGAAGATTAAACACCCGTAAAGCTACTGTCTTCAGAGAAAATCGTGTCTCAGTAGCAGCTTCTTCTGACATGGCTCCTTCTCTCCCATACCTCATTAAGCAAAACTATCTTGGAAAAAATCACAGATGGTCTCTGGAATATTCTGGCAAAAGAAGGATACATACTATGAAGATGTAAAGGATGCATAACTATGGAAGGATGCATCCTTCCTAAAAGGAGGTTGCATAGCTATGCAACAGAAGCCCAGGACATTTTTCTTCTACAAGCTCAAATCTCTTCAATCACAGGTACATGACTTGTTTGATTGATGTTTTTGAGTAGAGGCAAGACTTAATGTGGCGACAGCAAATTTGCTGGTTCAGCTTAGGCCCCGTTTGTCCGACTGCCGTGTGCAGAAGTGCAGCTGCACAACAGGCAGGACCACGGAGCTCGGTGTGCTCGGTGTGCCTGGATCAGCCGGCCGCTCCCGGCTACAGCCTCTAAGGCACGCACGGCAGCAGCCCTGCCCCTGAAACCACGACTGCTGCAGGAACGTATCTGCCACCCGAAACAATTACAAGATTTGTGGGCGGCTAGTAGAAGTTTATCATCCCATTCAGCGCTACGTTTATTTTGCAGACACGCCACGAGACACGACCGCTACAGCCTGACGTAATCCCCGGTGCGGGCGCACCTCTCTCGCTCCCTGATGCTGAACACAAGGCGAAGCCTCCGAACCGCGGCTCCGGCACCGCAACCGCGGCACGGCGGGAGGCGATGGAGCCTCGGGGCAGAAGCCGCCTGCGCCGAGCCCTCCCCATCCCGGGCAGCCCCGGCATCACGGGCGGGCAGCGGGCAGAACCGGGCGCCCCGCGCGCCCCTCAGCCCGCTCCCCGCAGCCGCCCGGTCAAAGCGGGCGCGCCTCTCCCCGGGCGGGGTCGCTACAGCCGCCGCGCTCAGTTATTACCTACCTGCCCGCCGAGCACCGGGGCGCGGGCAGCTCCCTCCGCTCCGGCCCCGGCGCTGCCCGGAGACCGGCGGGATCCGCTTCCGGCAGAGGGAGAAGCGGCCGCTGTCAGCCGGGAGGAGCCGCTACCACGTGAGGGAGACCTGTGGCGTCGGGACTCCGCGCCCGCCATCTTTGCTCCGGGCAGCTCCTCTGCGGGCGGCCGGGCGGGGGCGGGGTGCGCGCCCGCGCCGCCATCTTTGTGCGGGGCAGCGCTCACATGAGCGGCTGAGGCTCTCGGCGCCGCCATCTTTGTGCGGGGCGCGTCCCGCGGCGGCGTCGCGGCAGCCGCGCCCGCCCGGCCGCGCGTGTGCGGGGCGGCACCGGCGGAGCGGCGGCCCGGGCGCGCCCAGCTCCGCCACGGCAGCCCCGCTGCAGCGCCGCTGTCCCCGCAGGCAAGGGCGACACGCGGGGCTGGTGGCGGCCCGGCTGAGCTCCGCGATCCGTGCGCGGCGCATCCTCCCGGCTGCTGCGGTAAGAGGGGAAGGGCCCGCTTGGGCAGCGGCGGAGGGTTCGGTGTGGCGGGGGCTGGGAGCGCGGCGGGCCGGTCGCACAGCCCGAGGCGTGTCGGTGCGGTGGCGGCGGCCGGCCCGGGAGCCGTGCCGGCGGCGGAGCGCGGCGGTCCCGCAGGGCTGGGCGGGGGCCGGTGCGGGGCAGCGGGGCCGGTGCGGGGCAGCGGGGCCGTGCGGGGCAGCGGGGCCGTGCGGGGCCGGACCGCCCTCCCGCCGCCTGGCAGCGGCCACGGCGCTCCGCAGGTCCCTGCTGAAGTTGCAGCTGTGCGGCGGCGATAACGCGCAGTCCCTAAACGCAGCAATTTACCGATAAATGGCCCTGTTCGCTGCCGAGTTACCCATGCGGATGGATCATCGGGTATGAGGGTGGAACAGCCTGGGGGAAAAGTCCGGGGTAGCGCCTATGGAAAATCACTGCAGGCTTCTCCTGCGCTTAGGCAAAGCCCGGGTTAGCAAAATCCTCTTAGAAATATAGAGGTTAGCTAGTGGGTTTCATAGTTAGGATTTAGCGTGGTGGAAGAAAGAAACGAAAGAGTGGCCTCTATGCTCTGAAAGCCAATATAAAATAAAAACTGGAAGAGGGTATGTCCTTGTAAGAGGATATACCTCAACTCCAGAATATTTTTAAATGTGTTTTCTCTGTTGGAACAGTACTTACGGGTGGAAAGAGAATGTAATGGAAATTATTTACCAATTTGTGTCTTGCTTGAGTGGGTAGCTCTTGGTGCCTGAGGAGAAAGACCAAGTACCTTTGACCTGGTTAATGAGCACACTTTTGTCATTTAGTGGGAAAATAGCAGGTTTTATGCTAAATAGATATAAATTAAGTTCTTTACCAGAGCTGGATTGGTGGTGTCATTTTTTCAAGAAGTGGGATGCCCTTGTTTATTGTTGATAGGTTAAAAAAAGATAAAAATACAGAGGGATGTGAGATAAAATTCAAAACTACTTATTGATTAATGGAATATAAAGGAACGTGGATCAAGAAATAGGAAAGATGAACCTTAATTTGACACACTAAAAAGACTAATTTTAAGTTTGGTAAAAATGTCATTCGTGTACAAAAGTAATTGAAGTAATTTCTATAAAATTTCATTAAAACACAGATTTTTAGAAAAGTGGTAAAAAAATGTAACTTAACAATTTGTATATGCATAAGGCTATCATTTCAGTGAGCTTTTGTAGCTTTGAGTGAATGCTGGTGGGTTTTTTTCTGAAGAATATTAATATGGTAGGTAATTACTGAACTTCCAGACCTCCTTAGTATTCCAAGTAATTAAGTGTTCAGGTACAAAGTTGCATCTTGTGTCACTCTTGCTTTGTTGCTATAAAATATAAATAAATGTTAAATGAAATTGTTCCAGTGCATCACTGGTAAAATAATTGTAAGTGCAACGAAGAAGCCTGAACTTACAGATTGCTGGTTTGAGATGCTGTTATTCAGAGCTGTACTGACAAAATAATAAAAGCCTGTAATGAAGAAACAATTGCTGCTTCATGTAATTGATGTCTTCAGAATAATCCTTTTATTCTTAAAGTCTTCCATCAGCATTCCCTTACTGAATTCTGTAAAATGATCTGTTAAAACAGCTCCATATTTAGAATATCGGTGGAATACATAAAACACACAATTGTTTTTTTCAGTAGTTTTGAAGTGTTAACTGCTGTAACTAGGCAGATGAAATAATTAATCCAAATTTTTTTGAAATAATTTAAAGTCTGTTTTGTTTGTTTAGGAAATAATTGGGTTCCTTACATGACCCAAAGATAATTTTCGAGATCAGTTGAATTCCGTAGTGTTTGATGGGAGTTTTCTGTGGGTCTGATAGGCTTTCCATGGTAGGCACCACACAAGTCTGTGATGCTGTGGAATTCTACTGAATAATAAGCACGTTGCTGGTCATGATGCTTTGAATTATGGTCCACATTTCTCTGATGGCTCAATTTTGTTTTTCTTGGGGAATGAAAAGACTAGTCAGGAGCACAAAAAAACCCTCCAAGACTGGACTTGAGGAGAATTTTTTCTTTGAAGTGTAAGTCTGTGATGCTTAAAGCAAAATTTGTTGATAAATCCTACTTTGGAGCATTAATTACTTCACTTCATGGGATGGGGTAATATGAAGCATTGAGTTAGATGGACTAAAACCTCTGAGGAAAAGCAAGGGAGAGAGCTGGCAATAGACTGGGAGAGAAATTCCCTCCCAGGTCTGTGGGAAGCATTGGATGAAAACGTTATTGCATGAGTGTGATCACGAGCAGTGGTGTGGAAACAGCCTGAGAGAGCTGGGCTGTTCAGCCAGGAGAAGAGAGGGACACCTGACACAAGAGACTTGGAGCAGGACTTCTCACAAGGGCCTGTAGTGATAGGACAAGGAGAATGGCTTTGAACTCAGAGGGCAGGTTTAGGTTAGATATTAGGAAGAAATTCTTTACTGTGGGGGTGGTGAGGCACTGGAATGGGTTGTTCAGAGAAATTGTGGATGCCCCATCCCTGGAAGTGTCCGAGGCCAACCAGGATGGGGCCCTGGGCAACCTGATCTAGTGAGTGGCATCTCTGCTCATGGTAGGGGGTTTGGAACCAGGTATCTCTAAGGTTTCTTCCAACCCAAACCATTCTATGATTGTGTGATCTCACTGGGATCATGAAATGGAGATATGCTCCAGCTCAGAACAGGAGTATAACATGGAATGTAAAAGAAGCTACAAATCCTGTTGGATTATTTTGGGGTTTTTTTTCAAGTACTGAAAATGGAGAAAAACAATTTTTGGATGATGCCAACGCAGTGCAGGAGCTGGTGTAAAAGCAGATGTGATAATGAGCTGCAGGGGAAAAAAAGCAATCTCTTCACATAGAGTAGGAAGTGGTGAAATGGAGGAAGGTCACTCAGCAAGGGAGGGGCTACCCTGGGCTGGCTAGGACTTAGGTGAAAGATGAGTCATGGTTTTGAATGAATTTTACAGTTTTAGACTTTCACATAAAATTCTACGAAATGTGTTTCTGCAGCTATGTGTATTAACCTACCAAGGTTATGGCAGTAGAGTGAGTTTTCACAGTGCTGCAAGATGGAAGGAGCTGTGTAAAAAAATTGTTAACAAATGTGGAAGAAAGGCCACTCAGCTTTGTTCATCTAATGACATGTGAAGAATTTGTAACATGAACTACACTTCCACAAGAGATGCTCTCTGTATGGACAGGAATAGGGACCACATCCACAGGGACGTGAGTTTGAACACTTTGGCCTTTTCGATGATTGTTACAAAAAGAGAGATGCAGATTGCACCAAGAAACAGAAACTAGCATGAGCAGAACTCCTGGGTTTGGGTTTGTTCAGGACTGCAGGTTTGGATTTGTGGAGTTTCGTGTATGAAAAGTTAAATACAAATTAAATACAAATCTGGCAGCATGAGGTGAAGTCTCTATTCATTGCTTGTATTACTTGTGATAATGCATTTAGAAAGCTTCTGCCATAAAAAAAAACCTAAGCCTGAAGCTTTACTAATCCATTATATCAGTCTTTTAAAGCATTTGTATTAAATCATCTCACTGGATTTAATGTGCTCAGGGCTTTATTTGAAACTCACTTGTCCTTTTTAAACATTTTAACAGACCTTGCAAACTGTGAAAGATGTAACATACATTCATGTTGCCATTTCTGTTCTGGAAGGGAACCTTACAGTTCAAAGAGGAATTGCTAATATGATGGAGTTGAGGAGGTTTGGCTTGAAAAACTGTTGCCTTATTTGAAGTGTCTTTCAGTAACAGTGCATATAGATTTTACTCAGTTACTGAACTGAGAAAGTGCTTCTCCAGCTGGAGCTTATGTTTTAGAATAATGTATTTTAAATGTCATGCCACTGGTCCTGAAAGAGAATTCAGATCTCATCTAGAAAAAAAAAATCCTAAATGATTAATTTACTGCAGTATTTTCAGACTTGTCAGATAGGTTCTGAAATACCTTATTCAACAACTGTTAACATGATGTTAAAATATACAACATATGATATATATGTATTCATACTTATGAGTCTATATATACAATTCTATATATAACAATTACATTATTGTATATAAGTAATTGTTTATATATAAAATGTATTTAAGTGTATACATACATGTATGTACATACATGCATGTAATAGGACATAAAGTATCACATATTATTCCATAACAAATAATATGTAATACTTCAATAATATTACTTGTGTAACAATGTTTATAGCAATAAAACAGACTGTTTATACACATACACACACATATATAGAAAAATGCCCAAAGGGGGCTGAAATGGCTCTTGATTCAAAGGGATCTTACTGCAAGTCAATAGAAGGAAAAAGTAAGTCAGACACAATAAGCTGAAAGTTTACCTGGGAATGTGTCTGAGATGCCCGTTAGGCAAGGTTTCTTTTCCCCCACTCTGTCAAAGCTGTAGGGTGCTTAATACTGAAATGAGTCCTTTAAGAGGAAGGAGCAGACCTAAAGCTGCCAAAGCACACAGACAAAGTGGAAAGAGGTGTTGAAAACAGTGCCAAAGGCTGCAAACAGATCAAGAAGGGTGCATCACTGAGTTGAGGTTTAGTTGCAATTCTTGATAAAGGAGCACTGTATTGGACAGATACTGGGCAGAATAATTGAGCAGAACAAGTTTTTTTGGCCTTTAGAGAGATTAAGTCATCTGTAGTAATTGTTTAAGTGACAAAACTGAAACAAAGTTATTGGATAGTCCCTGTCCGAATGAGTCAGTTCTCCAACTCATTTATATAAAAAGAACATTGCAGAGTTGTTATTTTTATTTTCCTTCTGTTGCTTTCTATGCAGCTATTGAAATAATAATGACAGAGTGATTGTAATGTAGCATTCTTTATTTCTGCTAAGTTTTTATGTCTACACCAGAGACCTTGGATGGGCAAAGAGAACAAGATGAAAGTGTTGCTGAGTGTTTAGGGCTATGTGTGAGTCACAGTCTCCTTTGATATATAATATGTCTGAATCTAGAATGCAACTTTGTAAATAAATAAAACCAAGATAAAGTTTCTCTATCATGTGGTAAATGAGTCTTGTGTTCCTGCAGTTTAGCCTTCACTCAGCAGTGAAGATTCTTTTCCAGAACGTACAGGCAAAGCCACTGTCAGTTCTGGGTTGGCTTGAAAACGAATGTTTCTATCATTTGGGTGCCATGGCAGAGTCCAGAGAGTTAAATAAATAACCCAGATCACCCCTGCTCCATTCAGCATTCTTTTAGTTTGCTAAAGTCATCGGATTTCATTTTAAAAGTCAGCAATAGTTTTGGGCTATTGGAGTCTCTTTATAAAGTTGTTTATACTAGCTTAGTCTAAAGAGGCGCGTTGTTTTAAAAATTATGTAAATAGTGCATATTAGATATCTAGTATTGCTGTCTAGTCTAAGAATTGGGTTTTACTCATTCTTCCTTCTGTTGACAGGTGATTCCCTGGTGTTGAAAATTGCAGCTCCATCATCTCAGAAAATACAGCTTCAGCCATGTCGTCACCCAGCAGCAATTGCCCACACCTGGAATCAGTTGGTGAGATAACAAAGGAGGAATTGATACAGAAATCTCATGTGAGTTGTAGCAATTCACTTTCTTCCTATCACTGTTAACTGGTCAGGTTTTTTAGGTCCACATTTTAGTGTTTTATTAGTTATAAGGTGCATTTAAGTGTTGAGCATGGGTAAAAGCTCCTCTGCTGGAATAGTAGGGTTTAAATAAATTATGAGAAGAATTGTAGGCTTGATGAAGCTGAAAATCTATTTTTCAGCACTTAAAGATCACCTTTGCCACAAGTGATGTTTTATTGGAATCATTAGTTAGAAGAGTTAGCAGAGCACCAAGCTGAACTTCATTTTTGTTGCCATTGCAGCACTTAGTTACTTGGACTGTCAAGGTACAACTGACTTCAGGTAGAAATTGTAACAAAGAAATTTATGCTTGAGTTTACTTGGGCAACAGTTCTCTTTTTGATGGAGAAGCCACAGTTTGAGAAGCCTCCCCTCCCTGAACTCTTGGTTTCAAACTAGTATTAATAAATGGAACAAGGAACATCATCTAGCTCATTTAAGTAGTTGAGAGGTGATGAAAAGTGAAAACTTTTCTGTCCATGGTGCTTAATTCCTATAACAGTTAATTTGCTGCTGAGGAATACAGCATTTTCCTCCTGTTGTATCTTGTTTCTATAAACCTTTGCAGGTGGTGATTGCAAGAAGCAATATGAATTTACTAAAAGTTCTATCACTATAATTTCTTTTTATGTTTAATTTATAGGAAAGACCAATTATGAGGATTATTATAATTATGTGATAGAGTTATATTTGTGCCTTACTTAGAAAAGAAATTTTGGTTTAAGATGAAAACTCAAAGATAAATCTGAGATTTTAGCAAAAAATATGCTGATCTTGAGATTATGGGAAGCAAAAACTAGATTGGTTATCACCATGTCCCTTTTTAAAAATTAACTTTAATGTCTTAAAGGTATTAATCTGGTACTAAGCTTTACAGTATTTTTTCTTGTTTTGTCTTGAAGTTGTGATTTACTGGTGAAAGTAAGTGAAATAAAACTTGCTTTTGTGTTGAACTATAATAGGGCACTTGTCAGGACTGTAAAGTCAGAGGACCCAACCTTTGGGCGTGCTTAGAGGTAAGTTGTTCTGTTGTTCCACAGTAGAGTCATTTTCTAGTGAAGATAAAGTTGGTAGTGTTTTTTTTAGAAAACATCTGTAATGAAGTTCTTGAAGTCAGTTTGTTTAACTTAGCACTTAAAAGCAAAATTTCTTCTATAGTTCTTTATTTTTTAAATAATTTACTTTCTATTGGGTACATACTAGTAATTTAAGAATAATATGCTTAAAATGAGATTTTTTTTAATAAGAAGAAAGATAGCATATTAGTGTTTTTACTTGAATTGTGATACTTTTTAGCTCTTAAGTTTTAGAAGGTTTTTTTTAGTCTTTTCCCTGGGTCGGTAGATCTAAAAAATAATATATTATTCCTGAATTACTTAAATTACTTTTTATAAGCCTTTCCTAGCATTTGTAGTCATGACATCTAGTTGTAAATGCAGCTATTTTACAGAATAATGCATACTCAGACTTTTATTCTTAAGCAAAACAGAAAAAACTCCTTGTTTTGAAACTTGCAGAAGCATGCATCTACCTGGCAGGTGGGAAAATGCTATGAAGCATAAAACAGGTTTTTTATTTTTCAAATAGAGCTCTTAGACTATTACTGAAAAACTAAATTTTATACTAACATTTCCATAGGAGAGTCTTGTAGTTGAAGTAGGACACTTAATGTCATGCTGTGATGTTTCTCCTCTTGGATGAATTGGCATCTTGTCTTCACCTTTTCAGTAGAAAAACCTGGTGAGATCCCAGCATGTAAACAATCTGTAACTTCTCAAATATCTGTGATTATTTAATATAGAAGATTGGCCATGTTCAGCTGCTATTTGGTTGTATAAATTAACGTGCTTGGAGTTACACAGATAACCTGCTCTACCCTCCTGTGTGATTGGCCTGACTCATGCAAATGAGGAATTAGCAAAAATTGCTTGAAGATCAGCAGCTGCAAGATTCCACACTCAACTCGGCCAAATATATTTTGCAATGAGCATGATGAAAATTGGCAATTATTTTGCATGTTATAACTAGAAGATGGCAAGTTCTTGGCCATATAGTGCTGGAAACTTATGTAAAGGTGAAGAGGCTAATTAGTTGTGGAGTAATCTCTGATGAGTAGGCACTGCAGATAGGGGCATGCAGGGATTTTTGTATGAACATGTCTAAGCCTGTTGCCATTCAGTATTTCACCACTCGGACACAGGATTAACTTTGTATTTTCTGTAACAATCTTCACCAAATAAAGAATTGTAAAAATACATGTTGTCACTAATATAAATAAATATATAGATATTGCCAAAAAAATTCTGTTCTACACATTGCCTATCAGTGTGAGAAGTTGAGTTAAATCTTGCAGCATTCTTTTTTGTTTTAGGTGATATTTATTCCATTGTTCACTGTGCATGTCTCTTGGTTTGCGTAGGACTCAAGTCCTACAAGTTTGAAATTTGAGTGGATTTTGAAGGGACTGGCAGTACATTTCTATTCTGTAAACCTGTTTGGGACAACTTTTTAATTCTATACACTTCTGTGTATCTTGCCCAACAGAACAGGTGTACGTACGTTGGCTGTGGTGAATCCCACGTTGATCACAGTACCACCCATTCCCAGGTATGTGTATTTGCTGCTAACACAGTTCCTTGAAGCAGCAGAGCTGAAGAACTTCTATTTCAGTGAAGTCAATAACCTATGTTAGCTGACTGTCTGGAGGTTTGATTGTTTTTCATGTTACAGAAGCAGATCTTGCTAATTTAGGAGTATGTGAGTACAGGTGTTGTGCAGCTGCATAATTATGCAATCTTCTAAAGAAGATGGTGCAAATGAAAAAAAGAACAATTAATACTGATGATTTTCAAGATGCCCAGATGAAAGACTTACTGAGTGCCTCAGCTTATGTATAGTACGTCACTACTTCAGTCTAAATTTCTGGGTCTGTGGCTGCCTGATGGGTAGGAGGAGGAAAGCCTTTACAGTAGACTCAGAAATGAGGTCTTTCTAGAGTAGTTGGGGACCGGGTGGTCCCTGAATTTCTTGCCTACAATTTTATACCTCTTGGCTTCTTATAGTATTCCTGCTTTGTGTGCTGCCTTAGCAATGTAATGTACTTGCCAGGTAGGAGAAAGCAGGCAAGCTGTTCATTCTCTGTCAGTGACATCCTTGTCTTGATTTTCTTATTGCTTAATTTTAATTTGAGGATAGTAAGCAATTTTCTGGCTTCTTCTTTAATAAATATCTCAAAGAACTTTTAAAAATGAGACAAGTGAGGTTGGCATGAATCAACTTCTGCTTACTCCAGTTTACACCAGCAAGGCTCTCTGTACTGCAAATAGTCATGTTCATTGTGTCCACTCCAAGGAAATCATTAGGCCATTGCCCTGAAGTCTTTAATGATGTATGGATCTGAAGCTGCAGAATTAAGCAGCAGTTATTGTGTTTAAAATTGTTTGACTTATTTATGTAAATCTGATGGTTTTAGTATCTAATGAGTGCTATCTAATGAGATTTTAGCCCACTTTACATTAAAACATTGTTCTTGTACAGGATTTTGTTAAATTAAGGGAGGAGGAAATTGGGCATCCTGTAGCAGTAGTAGTATTTTCCTAATTGCTGGCAAATCCCTTATTGTTTATAAACTGGCCTGATGCTGACATATAAAGAAGAAACACAGGAAGAATTAGTGAAAATATTTGGAGGAAAATAGCAATTGTGTGCCCAATCTTACATTAAGGAGGTTAAAAAATATTTAGATTTGAACAAGAAAAATGTTCTTCATCTGTCAAGTTTATATTGCTTCAGAGTGTGAAGCTGTCAACAAAGTAACTATTTGAATCTAGAATTTTTGCATTAATATGAGGACCTGTTACTGTAACTGAATGAAAAGTTTTATCTTACTCTTCAGATTGTTGCAAATAGCCTGAATTTCTTGCAGCAAACCAGTAGAAATAAACATTGTAGAGGAAGTAGCTCCTATTGTGGCCAGTTGCAGATATTCCTTGAAAACTGATTCATTGTGAATTGTAGCACTTCTAACAAGAATAAGAAGGCTTTCTTCTTATTTTTTTAGTTACAGTGACATGTCAGATGACAGTGTCTTAGATTCTGATTGCATCTTATTGCTAGTTTGAGTGATCTGTACTAAAAATGAATGTTTGTGCTAGAATTAGTAACTGAATTGCTCTTTTTTCATATTCTAACACACATACTTGTTTCATTGTTGAAAAACCTAGAATTTTAATATCTCTATTCTAGCTTGCATATAGCAGTATTTAGTTATTCCCAGTTTCTGAATCCCAGTTGTGGTTTTTGTTCTGTTTTAGGAGACAAAGCACTGTTTAACTGTCAACCTTACTACTCTCCGTGTTTGGTGTTACGCCTGTAGTAAGGAAGTATTCCTGGACAGAAAATTAGGATCTCATTCTCCACTACCAAGCACAAGATTGTCTCATCAAGCACAAGAAAACAGTGTGCAGGTATTTTTTAATCCAATGGAACAAAGGCAGCTGTAGCTTTGCAGTAAACATTGTGTTTTCTCTTAAGTGAGAGATTGACTTTTCTTCCATTCTTGTGGCTGAACTTTTTATTAATTCCTCTCTATTTTTATAAAACTTCTTTAGCTTTACTGGCATCAGTAGTGTTCACTCTGATCTTTTTTTTCTTAGATAAGTGTTGTCTGGGAAAAAGTTGCACTGCAATTTCTGAAGTACAATTGTTTGGAATAAAGCTTGTAGCTGAAAAAAAGTGTTATTTCTTTATTGTGTGTGAAATGTACTTACATAAACGTTACAGGTAACTAGGTTAAAAGTCACAAGTAGAAGTATAGTATTTCTAAATGTGTTCTGCTTGAGACATCGAGCAGTAGAAGAGAGATCATCATGCACAGGTTGAACAGAAAGATGGGCAGTCTGTATAATAAAGAAATAGATTTACTTCAAAGTTAATATTTAATATGAATGTAATCTGATCATTTTCTCATAAACTGCCAGCAGCTCAATTGGAATATCACAATTGGAATTTAAAAAATTCTGTTGTCTAAAAGTTTTTGTCACTTGATATAAAGCTGAGTTCAGACTTCTGAATTTCTGTTCTATTTAACCTCCTTTAGCCTTCCAAGGAAACAGGTATAATATGCAGAAAAATCAGTGGAACTTACAAGGTCTACGAAGCATTTTGTTCAGGGTTTTTATTTATGTGCTCACAAAAAGAGCCTGTCATTCAATACTTGGCTGCCTGTCTACTAGTTTGTTTCTCTGTTTGTACATTTTTCTTTAAAGAGTTTAATTTGTCTTCAATAACTGTAGTGAGCCATCTGGTGGCACATCAAAAACACCTACACTAGCTTGGGTGATAACTCCTGCTTTAGCTCTTCCATGCTGGCTGCTTTGTTATCCAGGGGGAAGAAATGCCATCCCTGGCTTTGTTTTGGTTCTTCAGCTGTTGTTTTAAAAATCATGCAGTGATCTGATAACAAAAACATAGGGGGTTCATAGGTAAAATTACACATAAGCTTAATTAAGTAGAAAAGTGATGAATTCAAGTAAATATTCTTTTCTTCCTTTTAAGGATTTTAAAATACCCAGTAATCCCACACTGAAGATTCCATTAGCAGCTGTATTTGATGACTTAGATATAGAAGTGGAAGAAGATGAATTGAAGACCAGAGGTAATAAAAGCAAATTATTTTTCTGCTCCAACTCAGGTGTTTATTTTTAGTTTCACCTTTCTTGCAGCAGTCTTTCTGACATTCAGAGCAGAGGCTGTTGCCTGAGTTTGGCTATTGCCAAAGCATATTGGAGTGCAGTTGGTATTGTAGCCACTCTGGTTCAAGTAGGTTTTTTAAAATCTGTTCTACTGGTTTTGCCTGTCCTAAAAGGTTCCTGATTTAAATACTTTCCTTCATTTTGAATAATCCTTTTCTGAGCCTCTAGTATCCTAGAGTGGGGTTTTGGTTATTTGTTTTCTCCTTGGCATAGTTGATTTCATGCACTGCCAAACTTTCCCGTATCAAAGATTACCCCACCCTAATACTAAATCTAGTGTAAAGATGAAAATTAGAGTGATGAAATCCTAAACAGCTAAGCTAATCCCAAGCAGTGAACCTTTAATCTTTCATTTCATAAGAAATGAAATTCATAAGAAAACATAATAATTACTATTTGTTAAAAGCCTCTAATTATTATGTGGTTTTTTGATGGTAAAGAAAATATTGCTAAGTACCATTTTTTCAGAAAGATACAACTAGCAGCTTGTTGAGCTGTTACTTTTGAGATACCATTGCATATGTCAAGGCAGTGTGTTTTCCATCAGGGATGAGAGAAAAGTTACTGTAATTTATGCATGTGCCAGTTTTGTCTGGGCAGGAGTTAATTGTCTTCAGAGTAGCTGCTATGGGGCTGTGGTTTTGGATTTGTGCTGAAAACAGATTGATAATGTAGAGATGTTTCAGTTGTTGCTTAGCAGGGCTTGAGCACAGTCAACCTTTTCTGTTTCCCACACCACCCGCCAGGGAGTGGGTTGGGGGTGCACAAGAAGTTGGGAGGGGACACAACTGGGACAGCTGACCCAAGTGATCAGTGGCACAATCCATAACATGTGGCATCCTGGGAGAGGAAGAAGGAAGATTGGGACTTTCAGAGTTAGGGTGTTTGTCTTCCCAAGTGATAATTATTCATGACGGAGTCCTGCTTTCCTGGAGATGGCAGAGCACCTCCCTGTCTGGGGGAAGTGGCGAATGAAGCCTCGTTTTGCTGTGCTTGTGCAAACAGCTTTTTCTTCGCCTTTTAAACAGTCTTTATCTCAACCCATGAGTTTTCTCACTTTTATAATTCCCTGCCCATCCCACCATTAGTGAGTGAGTGAGCAGCTCTGGGGCATTGCTGGCTGGAGTTAAACCACAGCAGTGGGTCTCCTTTCTCCTTTGCTCAGCTACTACCAGCTTTCCCTCTCCTGAGTCTGCTGGCATTGGTCAGAAAGCCTGCCTTGTCCCTTCTGTTGTCTGGCACAGTCTTACAGGATGTGACACCACCCCACTAATTTGCCATCTGCCCTTACATCATTATGCCATGTGTTCTATTCCTAGTTAGTTTCTCCAACCAATGTGTCTGTTTGTATATTTTTATCTCTTCTTGTATTATTAATATTTTGGGGAATGTAGCTTGCCTTGCAATAGTATACAATTAGAATTGCATTAAAGTTCCCAGTAATGATGATGTGACTGTTAAGAGACTTATTCAAACTGAAAGGAAGAAACTTCTTTAGCTTTGTTTTAACTTTACTCCTAAAATTTCTTTTGGAATGCTCTTGATAAAGCAAACAGTAGAATATATCTTCACAAGAAAAGAAGTCTGTTTGAAAACTTTCCTTGCGATACTACAGGCTGGAAAAATGCAGTGAGAGTATCTTCATGAAGTATGTGCTGCTTCTAAAAAACTGAAATAAAATCAAAATCCTCTAACTGTTCTTGCTTTCCAATTTCAGTATAAGAATGATTTTTCTCTTTGTAGCAGAATTTGGAATGCATGTTCAGATACAGGAAGCAGGATTGTGTTTCCATTCAGACAGATAGAAGGACATTTAAAAACTTAATTTTGAAGTCCTATCTATTAGAACTTGTAACTGAAGTAACCCAAGTGGTTTTCAGATGTAGAAAGATTTTATTAGTAACTTTCATTTTTCTGCCATAGACCAAAACCACCAGGAGAGTTCCTATACTTCAAGAATTGCATAGTTGTCAGTACTGGTTGCTGAATATTTGTCAAGATTTTAAAATTTTTGGGTCTTACTGATTAATGGCTTAGAAATGTTACTGTTCCCTCATACAAAATCAGTTTTATTTTTATATATTACTTCATTGATGTAGTACTTTAGTAGCCATGAATAGCATAATTTGTAATTATGGAAAGATTATATGTCAATTGTAACTTTGAGGTGTGTGGAAAAGGTGTATATATATATGGCTATCTGTAAAGAAAGTAAACTGTGTGGGTTAGAAAATAAACTATGTAGGAAAGTCTAAATTGAGGAATCTGTTAATAAAAATAAAGGTATATCATTGGAATAGAAAAGGACTAATTGCAGGACTAGCCTGGGATAATCACATGCTGAGTAGGTTTTGAATATTGAGCGTAATCTGATTTAGTGTGAATTTGGGACAGAAGAGTGAAATCTTTGAGAAGCTTTTAGTAATGTGATTAGTGACAAATGCAGCATAGCAACAGTTTAACTGAACAGGTAAGTCATTAAGCTGAAGTAAAACTTCGGTGTTGATAAACATATTTTAAATTAAAGTCTGCAGGTGTCATAAACCATGAAAAGTTAGATGAAATACAATCCACTTGTCTGAAGTGTTCTTTAGTCAATTGAGATCAGAACACTTAATTACTACTTCTAGTTAGACTGGTATTCGTTTAGGAGTCCTATGTTTCTTTTAGTTGCAATTCTGCATTATAATTGGCATCCCAAGTGTTCCATGAGTATTTTGATTAGTATATATTTACTAGGAATTATTGGATTAACAGACTTTTATTCATTCTATTTTCTAGGTCTAACAGGATTAAAAAATATTGGAAACACTTGTTACATGAATGCAGCTTTACAAGCTCTTTCCAACTGGTAAGGAAAATGATAGTTAATGCAATTTTATATTTGCTGGTGCATGCATTTTTTCCAGATGGACTTATGGGGTTTGGAGACATGCATTACCATGGAGGAGGACATACATTTGTTGAATCTGTGTTGTATTCTGCAAACAATTTATTGTGGTATATGGGCCATTCAGCTTCTTCCCTATTTCATTCTAATGCCTCCTAAATACGAATATATGCAGAATATATAGAGATTAGAAGTAAATCTGGAAAAAGCAAAGGAAATGCATAAGAATAAACTTTTAATTCAAGAAAAGAGATATTGGGATCAGAATTCAGTTGTTACAAACAATGTATCTGAAGCATTCTGTGCTAAGTCATGGTAGCAATGATGGAGTGCAAAATCCCTTGTCATCCATGGGAATTCTAGACAGGTTCATGAAGGAGAAGTCTACAGCAGTGGAAGAGATAGGGACAGTATCCCATCAGGAAAGCTTCCTGCAGCAGGAGTGGCAGGGCGGTGGCAGGTCCTGAGCAGGTGTCACACGGGGTCACTGTGAGCCCCAGGCTGAGAGCAGGCAGGGCTAAGGGCCTCGTTGAGGCTCTTGGATGAGGAGAACTGAGGCAGGTCTTTCTAGAAGACAAAGTGGAAAAGACACCATGAGGAAAATACTCTGTTGAGGAATGCCGAATTTTGGAAGTATTTATTCTGGGATGTCGCCTTTCTTGGAGAGAAATGGGTCCAACATATATGAGGGCTGTGACCTCACAAAGGAGAGGAGAGAGGATGTGAGGTGGCAACGCTGCATGAAGTAAACACTGCATGAAAGAATCATTTAAGTACAAATTATTTGTCTACACACATCTTGTGGCACTGTTGGATTCTAGAGAAAAGATTTGTTTGGGATGATATTTATGGACTAGGCCTCGTGGTGAGTGTTGCTGGAGTGGTACATGTGCACTTCTGTGACAGCTTGTAGGAATTGCCTTGAATTTGAATCCCATTTGACAATTTTGGAGCTTTGAGAAATGTCAGAGCACATTTGAGGAGCAGCTGAAGTTGTCCTACCAGGAAAGGTTTGGTTGCAGCATTTAAGAACGTAGGAAGTGGAATTGTTCAGTTATAGAATAGCGTAACTTATGATATAATCCTGTTTGAAATGCAGATTTCCTCTTGTATTTTAACATCCTGAAAAGATTACTGTTTTCTTCTTTTTATTTAGCCCACCTTTGACACACTTTTTTCTTGACTGCGGGGGCTTAGCCCGAACAGATAAGAAACCTGCAATTTGTAAAAGTTACCTCAAGCTGATGACAGAACTCTGGCACAAAAGCAGGTATTAAATCATTTTGGTGATGAAATGGTAATAAATACATTCCAGAGTAATGAAGGATGCATTAATCTGCCCTAGGTTTCTAATTTTTATGTGTTCACAGAATTCCTCTTAAAAAAATTGGGAAGGAATGACTGACTTGCAGGGCTTAAGCATTCCTTATAACCTGCTCTTTTTCATACATACCAAAGATAGGACAAGAAATAGGTTAGATTACAAGCATTAAGCTCTTAAAAATGCTTATATTTGCCAGAAATACATCTAAAATATTTAGCTACTTTATCCTCTCTGTGTCCTTTGTTCCATATCAGTGTTTTATCAATTTCTCTTTATTTCCTTATATGGAATTTGTGTAATATCTAGCTAAGAAAATACTTCAAAATATAAATACCAAGGTAAAGAAATAGTAATTGTGCACAGAGCCAAGAGTATGTCTGATCTGTCATCCGATTGTCTGACAAGAAATGTGCCATAAGAGGCCTGATACAGTTGCTGTTTCAGTTGGGTGACATGTTTTTAAAAATAATGTAATTAATAATTCAATGAGTCAATGCCAGTATTATGTTAAGATTAATATTACTGGTGTTCAGTTGAGGTAATGGTATGATCCCAGTAAAGATAAAATCCATTTAAATGCTTTCTTTTTCAGTGTTTATATATTCAAAACTTCTTTTTTAGGCCTGGATCTGTTGTTCCTACTGGTTTATTTCAAGGAATTAAAACTGTTAATCCAATGTTTCGAGGCTACTCTCAACAGGTAAAACTTTCTTTTAAATCTGTCTTTTAAATCTGCCTAAGCCCTCAACTTATCTCTTAATTAGAAATCTAATGCTTGAGATACCTTACTTCCTATATTTGTTTAAAGCAAATGCAACATAAACCTTAATTAATATGACTTGAATGTAGATCAGATCATCTGAAATGGAATAATTAGTAGTTAAGTAGTGTTTTATATTTATTTATATCATATTC
Organism: Passer domesticus; assembly: GCF_036417665.1. Lineage (NCBI taxonomy): Eukaryota > Metazoa > Chordata > Aves > Passeriformes > Passeridae > Passer > Passer domesticus. Next base: position 50,921,803 of record NC_087480.1, read on the forward strand.
TCGAAAGGCCTTCAATGTACAGTAACTCCTTTTCTTTCAGGAGAATTTAAGTCGTAATTTCTCCCTTGGCTTGAAATAATGCTGCTAATGTTTGAGCAGTCCCAGAAAACAAAATAAAGATGTTAAAAAATAAAAAAAAAAACCCAGATTTTTAATATATGTCTATCATTGTTGTTTAAAAAAATACGCAGTATGCAGTTTCCATTTAGTGTCTTGGAAAAAAGCCTGCCAGCATTTGTGTGTTATGGGAACCACAGGTTGGTAGCTTGATCAATAGGCAGGGATCATTATATAGCAAATATCAGCTCACTTGCTTCAGTTGCTGCTTTATACAATATCTTAGTGCATTCATGCAGTGTGGAGCACTTCATTGAAAGCTTTAGGACTAGGTGAAAAATATAAACCCTGTAATTAGAGAACCTTACTAGTATCTTTGGGAATCTGCATTTATTAATAGGAATTTTGCTGGTTCCATTATGTTTCATATTTGTGAAGGATTTGGACACGCATTTTAATGTTCAGTTGCTCCTTGTAGCTGTAAAGTCAATGTTTAAATACTAAGCTTAATGTTCCGTAATCTCATGAATTTCTGAAGTGCCACCTAGATTTCTGAAAAAGCAGAAATTCAACCTTGATAACCAAAAAGAAACTGTATGGAAACTTAATTCTTGCAGCTTTGAATGCTGATGAAAACATCTTTTTCCACGCAGAGCAACACTTAATGAAAACCTTATTAGGTTAGGCCTGGATCATAGTTCAGTTGTATGTTAAGCAGGTTTCATGGCAACAATTAAAACACAGCAGGGCTTTCATAGCCAGCACTCTCCTAGGGCAAGTTGGGCAGCCACATACAATCTTCAGGGAGAAAATTATATTGGTCAATGAAGAATGTTTATCTCTTAATCGGTGTCTTGATGTTTTTGTTAATTTTGGGGTTTTTTGTAAGAGGATTGCCAGCACGTAGGCATACTGGGTTTTTTTTCATTACCCAAATCCAAACTCAGTTCCGTAAGTTGCTATTTTTAAGAAAAGAAATGTTTTGTGGTCAGCAGTTTTGAGCTTAATAGGTAATTGCTGTGATAGATGGGAATCTTGAGCAGCAAAAATTACTGTTATGAACAACCAAAATACAAAAAGGAAAACAGAAGAAAATAAAAGCAGTAGTAGTTGCCAACAAGAGGCTTTTGTTTTTTCACATACCTGCTTTATTGGATACTTTCTGTTGCCAAGGACCAGGCAGCTGCAGTGATTGATGAAATTTGGTGGCTTTTAGGATGTTTCCAAACACAAATTAGACTTTAGTATTACAGCTCTTTGTGGGAACACATTTGGGAAATCTTATTGGGGCTTTAGAAGAATTGTAGTATTTTTGGCAGTGTGATGCATTGGAAAGACAGGCTAAGTAACATCATAGTAATTTTACTTCATACCCAGTGAAAGCAAGGCTCTGGTTGATTTTAATGGTGCATTTTGTCTCTAAAATGCTCCACTCCAAGCAGAGCTGGGGTCTGACCACATTGCTGGTACTTGTTTAAGTTACATTTATTGTTCCAGTAAGCTATGGCAGCATTTTTGCTGGTGTTGTTAAAGTAATTTATTTTGGGAATTTGAGTGTTTTGGAGGAAACTTGTATGATAAGATTACTTGTGACATGCAAGAAATGTATGCAGGAAACATACATAGTCTGGAAATGAAAATGGTTTTGAACATTAGATCTGGGACAAAGGAACTTTTTGTTCTTCATTAACAGCCAGCTTTCATTTTAGTTATCTGTATCTTTTCTGATATGAATATCTTCCAGATAAAATAAAGTAATATGGTAAAACTTGTTTAAAATCCTAGGATGCACAAGAATTTTTGCGTTGTCTAATGGATTTGCTTCATGAGGAACTTAAAGAACCAGTTGTAGAACTGGAAGATGCCCAGCCTATGAGTGTTGAAGAGAGTATGGAAGAAGATAAGAGCCAGTCAGACTTAAGCTTTCAGCCCTGTGAATCCTGTGGTAACTGTGAGAAAACAGAAAATGACACAATTTTCAAACCTGTCTTGGAGGATCCTGCAGAAACAACCATGTTAATTCAGGATGATGATAACAATTCAGTCACATCTAAAGACTGGCAGAAAGAAAAAATATCAAGCAATAAACTTAAACGAGCAAATTCTATGGAAGACTTGGAAAAAGACACAAACACTGCTTCAGAGACCACTGAATTTTTAAATAACCAAGGAACTGTCAAAGTACAGATACACAGCAGATTCTCAGGTAATGCATTGCTGAAATGCAATTGAAATAGTCAAAATCTTAGCCAGAATATCTGTGGGAGCAGGAGTTGTAGAATATAGTAGAAGTATAGGTCAAATAGAGTAGGTGGTTTTACTTGTAAACCATGTCCCGACTTAGTTAATTTTTTCAGTTTAGGTCTTCTGAATTTGATTTAATTCCCTTGGCAAGCTAACTGTTTGTGCTGGGTAAGGTTTCAGATAACCAGAAGAGTGGGTTTTTTTGTTCTTAACTTAAAAGGAACTGAAGTGGTGCTACATGCCTAAATGCCCAGTGGCCTGACAGTATGGTTAAATAAGTTACACGGCCACTGTGTCTGTTCATTCTGCAGTAATTTTTTGCACAGAATTTGTGCAACTCTGAATTGCAGAATACATCAATGACGTTCACATGAATGACGTGTCTGCAGCCCAAACACCATCCTCAGTTGAAGGGATGAACACACGCTTATCAAACAGCCCTCCAAAATCATTCCCATCGTGCTCTTCACTGGCACAAGTCCACAAAAAAGGTAGAGCTCTTTATTTTCTCCTTCCTGGTACTGAATTACTCCATATTATAGTTTTTATTGTATAATACAATTAGAATTATGTAATACAATTAGTTTTCTTATGTCTTGTGTAACAATGCAGGATTGTTCTAAGGGGGTTTTAGCCCTGTTTCTGATGGGGAGGAGGGAGTGTTATGTAAGCTGGACGTGCAAGGTTATTCCCTGTATTTATCTAATCTTCTGATTCTTTTGAAGCATGAATAGTATTTGCCTCCATTTTAGGAAGGCAGAATGTTATTTTTAGACAATTTTCTCAATTGCATGAGTTTGGAGAGAAGAGAAAAGAATGAGAAGTTAGTATCCCCAAATGTAATGCTCTCCAGGGAATAAGTTCATTGGTTCTTCAGCAGAAGTTCAGTAAATCACCAATTTAGTAAATTAAAGTTTAAGGAGTCATGTGTAATTGTACTGTAGATAAACCTGTAAATGCTGGCTTCTTCATGGTTGTTAATTTCTCTGCAGTGCTGAATATTTCTTTTGGCACTGCAGCAGGATGCATTTATGAGCATCTGGAATATTTAGACTTTTACTGCCTTTCTGTATAAGACAGTGCTGCTTTAGGACACAAGGAACAATATATAATTTGTGATCTTGTAATTCCTAAGAAATATTTAGTAAATAGAAAACAGGGCTTGGCTCATAATTTAACTCTGAACATGAGACTTCTAATTGTATTACACAAAGCTGAAGTGTAATCAGAATCCACTGTACTTTGCCTTACTGCAGTATTTTACTTTTGTCATTTTATAGTTTCAACGGTATCGTCGCCAAAAAGGAAGAAGCGCAAGAAGTACAGGAGTGTTATCTCTGATATATTTGATGGGACTATAATAAGTTCAGTCCAGTGCTTGACCTGTGATCGGGTAAGAAGAGCAACTTCTGGCTTTTAATATATTCTTTTCTTACTGCTTTATGAATAGAGTCATTCCCTGGTGACTTTATATTCTTTTGTGGCAGATTTCCTCAGAAGGTTGCGGTGTTTCACACTCGTTCTCTCAAATTGTAATAATGGCTACTACCAGCACTTTGTGTTTAGAATAGCTTGCATTCATTGAGTTGAATTTTTACTCAGAGCTGAAAAATAAACATTTTGAGAATTGGTTTACAGTGAGGATGAAGAAATAAGCTTGCTCTTCAACTTTATTTATGTCTCATTAGTTTTTAATAATGCTCTGAATATCCTAATGCATACATGCTAACTGTCCTAAGTTCTCAGGTACCTAATATTTCAAAGAAAAGATAAGACAGTGATCTCATATAATGCTGTAACTGTAACTAATCGGATAGATCAGAGACTAACAAAATAAGGTCTTTCAAAAAATCTAAGTAAAGACATAAACTTTTGCAATGATATGAATCATTGTCTGCTTTCTGAAGTTGTCCCCAGGATAATCTGGTGAACAAGTTCAAAAAACAAAAGAAATTTCTAAAATGTGTTTGATGTTTGATTCTGTGACTGTGTGATCACTAAATGAAGCACAGGAACAACAAAATGCACAGATGGGTCTCCCTTGCAGTGAGTCCAGTTACATCAGGTCAATATAATGTCAGAGTAAAATATTGTAGAAACAATGGACTTGAAGCTGTCTGAAACTATTTTGTGTAACACAGCCTGAGGCGAAAATCATAGTGCTTTGTATGACTGATATGAAGAAAAATAATAATGACCTAAAAAAATATTTCAGTGATAACAATGTGCAAGTTCATTCTAAAATGATATTTTTGGTTCCTCTTTTTTAGAAAATTAATTATTTTTAATGTACTTTTTTATAATAATTTCCTACCTAGTGGAATTTTCAGTTATGTGGTGACTTGGTAGTTACTAGTGAACTTCACAGAATTCAGTTTAATTACCATTCCTCTTGAAGCTTAACTCCACTGTGTTTCATTTATTTTCTTCCTTAGCTGTCTGTAACACTGGAGACCTTTCAGGATCTGTCCTTGCCTATTCCCGGTAAGGAAGATCTTGCTAAACTCCATTCTGCAAGTCATCAGACGTCTCTAGTCAAGGCAGGGTCATGTGGAGAAGCATATGCCCCCCAGGGATGGATAGCCTTTTTTATGGAATACTTCAAAAGGTAAATAATATTAACCTTGTTTGATTCAATGATCTATTTTGAAATTCTAGTTTCTGCTCTTCTGGCAGAACATTTGTTGGTTTTCTTTCTTTTCTGTCAATGATGTTTCAGGTTTGTTGTCTCATGTGTTCCTAGCTGGTTTTGGGGTCCAGTTGTAACCTTACAAGATTGTCTTGCTGCCTTTTTCGCCAGAGATGAGCTTAAGGGTAAGAGGTTAATTACCTGAACATGTTTCTTCTGTGTTTTTTTCCCTCCTGTCACAATGAGATGATTAATATCTTCTTAGCTTAATGCAGTTAAGCAGAGGCCACCTGTTAAGGTGTAATACAGTCAGTCCTTGTTCATTTGGGATCATTCATTTCAGAAAGGTAAGCTTCTCATTCGACTGAGTATTTGAGATAAATGCCTATGAAAGCTGGTTTAGAAATGTCAAGTCAGTCTGAATTTGGTTTAGTGAAATTGTATCAACTGAAGGCTCATAAAAATTTCAAACCCACTATATTAATATTCATTCTCATAACCTCAATTTGGACATAGTAAATTATTTCCCTTTTAAATTATATAGCATCATCTCTTCAGATTATACTGTACTGCTTCATAGTTGAAGACATAAAACCTAAGAACCTCTCCTGTAGTTGCCATGTCAACACTATTATGACTGTTAAATATTGAATACAACCTAAAGATAAATTCCCTTGAAACTTTTTTCTATCAAATATACACACTTGAAGGATAACTGTTTGGATTTAGAGAATGATGGCTGGTTTTCTTCTCCCTGATGTTTGCAGGTGATAACATGTACAGCTGTGGAAGGTGTAAAAAGTAAGCTGGCTTTTACTTTTGTTTTACTTTGTCTTAATTTGAGGTTTTACTGTTTCTGTTAGTCAAGAGACATTTATTTGTGTTGGGTATGTCCCAATACTGTTAATCTTTTGATATGACCCTGTGTTCTGACTGTCAGAAATTCAGTATTCCCAAGGAATACTTCCCGAGGAAGCACCAATTGACCCTACCACATCTACTTAATTCTTTCTCTTACCCTTCCAATTTAGATGTAAATTGGTTTTGTTTGACAAAATAAAACCTCTTAGCCCTCTCTAATACTAGCAGCTTTCCCTTGATGTGCAGTAGGTCACTAAGGTGTGTTAAATAAATAAACTATGGCTTTAAATACTAAAGAACCAGGAAACAGAAGTGGTCTGAAGACTGCTTGAAGCCCTTTATGGTACAGGAGTGTTACTCCTTGTATGTGCTGTAGATAATTTATTAGAAGTAAACTTAGTTAATTTTTTTGTCTTTTGCTGGATAAACAGCTTTCATGAAGCCTCAAGTTTTTTCCTCTATGTTAAGAGAAACTGTTAGCTAGTTGGGACTTGATTGTACTTGCTGTTTTGAATTTTTCAGCAGTGCAGATTGTCTTGTCTTATGAACCATCGTTGTTTGTATCATTTTGGCTACTCCATGTCTAGTCTACATTCCAGAAATATTTTGGGTTTACTCATGCAATGTTCAGCTTAGGCTTTTGCTGATCTAGTACAATAAAGTAAAACCTTTTCAGAATTAATTATTGGTTGTTTTGGTTTGGTTTTTCCTTTGCTTAGGTTAAGAAATGGAGTGAAATTCTGCAAAGTCCAAAAATTTCCTGAGGTACTGTTACAATATGCACTTTAAAGCACTCTTTCTGCATGATTAGGAATGTGGTAAGAGTAAATGGGTTGCATGGAGTAAATTGTGTTTATAATGCTGTGTGATGAAAGTATATCTTCATATTGGCATTCGTTTAAGAATGTGAACAAGGTGGTTGGTCACTCTGAAAGCAAATGAATCTCATACATAGAAGTACAGGAATGGGATTTTCCTGTTATTATTGTTGGTCTGCAGGCAGTAACAATATTTTTATTCTGTGTTAGTAAATATACTACTGTTTATACTGTAGGTCACAGAACTAAACAGCACAGCCAGACTGGAAAGCTTTTCTGCAATAACATTTGTAACTTTATATTTAGAAAGTAATCCAGTCTTGCACTTCAAAGCATGTATTATCTGCAATAATCAGGAGGAATTAGTGTCCCTCATTACAAGACTGTGCAATATGTGCATTGAGAAAGAGGAAAGGTACATTTTTCAGTGCTGGATCAATGTTTGTAGCCACAGCTGATTAAAACACAGAGCTTATGAATGTGATTGAGGTCATAGGGAAAGCTATTCTTGTGGGGATTATAAAAAGAAACGATGGTGCACACAGTTTAGGTATTTACTATCAAATAGCATGTATAGTTCTTGACTGAATCTCTCAATCCTCCTTACAGATCCTGTGCATTCATCTCAAAAGATTTAGACATGAACTCATGTTTTCCACAAAAATTGGGACCCATGTGTCTTTTCCCTTGGAAGGCCTTGACCTTCAGCCTTTCCTTGCAAAGGACAGTCCAGCTCAAATCGTGACTTACGATCTCCTGTCTGTCATCTGCCACCATGGAACTGCCAGCAGTGAGTATGAGCTTGATTGTTTTATCTTTGCAGTTGGTACATCAGCACTCTTCTTCAAGGATGATAACTATGTACGGATGGGTAAATAGATAAACAGTGGTAATTAGAATGTGGAAGATGAATGCTGTGATTTTTACCTAGATCCATAAGATTTAAGGCTTGCTCTGAAAGAGTTGGCACATCTTTGAAATTAAATGGTGTACCTAAATAAAATTGAAGGTGGAAAAAATTTAACAGGTCCAGGAATATTAAATAAGAAAACTATTGAACATGATAAATGTACAAATAATGTTGCCAGTAGGTGACCAGTTGATCAACTGCTCTACACAGCTGTTGTTCATGTCAATGCTTTGTATGGCTTAATATTTGGAAACTTTTACAAATCATCACAAAGATACCAGTCAGTTTTAAAAAATATGTTCTTTTGGATGATTACTGCCATTTAACCCCAAAACAGGTGGTGACTTCTATTTGTGGGTAATGAGTAGCTGAATAAACACCTTATTGCTATATGTTGAGGTTATTTCTGCCTAGATGATTTCAGTACTTATAATATTTGGAAAATAGGAGAAAGAAAACGTTTAAGACAGAAATTATATATATTTTTACAGAAGTTACCCCCTCATACTTCTCAGACTTAAAGTATCCATTGTTTGAAATTTTTTTCCTTTTTTTTTTTTGGTTTTACTGGCTAGGTTTTCAACTTCTATTTAGTCCCTGTTAAATCATGTTTCACATAATCAGTTTAGCAGATATTTGATTATTTACTTATATATGCAGTTATATATGTATTTAAAAATAGTAACAATTTAAAATATATTCTGAATAGTCTTTGAAACTATGTCAAAGTCAGTTAGTTATGGTTGTAATCTCATGTAGATGTTTCATATCTGTGCTACTTTCTATTACAAAGCATACAAAGATTTGAAAAGAGTTTGTTGTGGGAAGTGACAAGGGTAAATTGTTCAGAAAATCTTTCTCTGAATGTCCTGTTTCAGGAGTGTATTAAACAGCATGCTGCTTGAGGAGTGCAGGAATGTGCTGAAAGTATTGTTCAATTCACCACTGGCTAATAGAAACTTAAATAAAAAAGCTGATGTTGAGTTTGACAGGAGTTAATTTCAAAGTCATCTGCTGAAGATTCTTTCTCCCATTTAAGACTTGGGGGTTTTTTTATGACTTAGTTCCTTTTCATGTGTTACAGAGTAAAATGGCAGCTCTAGACACTCTTTGATAACTCTTGCTTCCTGCACCCTAGGTGGACATTATATAGCTTATTGTCGCAACAATTTAAATAACTTGTGGTATGAATTTGATGACCAGAGTGTCACAGAAGTATCCGAATCCACAGTACAAAATGCAGAAGCTTATGTTCTCTTCTACAGGTAAGAAAGACATCAAAAGTACAATCATACCCCTATGAGTCATGTATGTAAATAACTTTTAAGCCATTGGGCAGCTTCCTGAATTGGCTGCCCCATGAGAATTATAATGGAAGAATTTAACAAATGAGAAAAGCCTATGCTGGAGAAAAGTCCTTCAGTTATGTCCTTAAACTTGCTCTGTCAGTGCTAAAGTGTTTATGTTAAAATTAAAATGAAATCTGCATAGTAAGAGAAGTTTAAGCATCAATTAAGAGCTAGCCACTTTATTTTCAATTAGAGGAAGGGAATTCTGCACACAGGGAGATTTTGCACACAATGTTTTTAACTGTGAGAGCTCTAACTGGAATTGTCAGAAGTCTTTATCAGATGGATGAGATGTAGGATAACATAGGTTTTACTATGTTGTAATTTAATCCATTGAATTATACATTTAATTTAATGCTATTTATAGGCTATTCTCTTTCTAAGAATTTAAATGAAAGGTGAGAACTGATGTTAATAACATCTTCAGTCTAGGGAACTTTGGTGATTGAGATAATAAAAGTAACTCAATGTTCAGATTTTAAATTTCTGGTACGAAGATCAAATTTCCATTAAAAGTTAGCCGCAAAATACATTGTGTCAGAGTTGCATAAAAAGCGAGATGTGTTCTGAGAATGTTTGAACTTTCATTCCCACCTGCCACTGTTCAAGTGGAGCCCGTGACTCTCACTTAGTGGGCCTTTTAAAAGGAATTTGGAAGTCGTGCTGTATTGTCAAGAAAGAACACTAAATCTTTTATTGTGGGTTAACATATTCAAATAAATAAGAAAAAAATAGCATTAATAAAATATGTGTTTAAAAAAGAATATATCCACAAAAGACTACTACTGGCTTGGAGAAGGGAGATTTTATTCTATCAGTAAATGGGAGAGCAGAGTTAATTCCAGTTTACAGTGAGAAAAGTAGGAGGAAACAGGAAAAGTAAGGGAATTTCCTGATCTGCTTACTGTGTAACCCTGCTTATGAAGGTAAGGAAGGAACACCTGGCCAGGAGTGCAGCTTGCAAAGCTTTATCTCAAACACTGCAGAGAGGAACTGAGCAGATGGGCTCAGCCCTTGGGTGCTGCAGCACGGTTGGCTTCTGTCTTGCAGCCCAGCTGTTTGCTGTCTTAGGCTGTGCAAACTGGGAGGTACAGACAAGGCCCAGGTAATTTACTTACAGGCAGAGTTTTCTTTTCACAAAGTATGTTATCTGCACTGTACACAAGGCTCTGTATTTGTTTAATGATTTCTGTTTCTGTAATAGAAAGAGCAGTGAAGAAGCACAGAGAGAGAGGCGGAGGATATCAGGGCTGCTGAACATGATGGAACCCAGTCTCCTGCAGTTCTATGTTTCCAGGCAGTGGTTAAATAAATTCAAGACTTTTGCAGAGCCGGGACCAATTTCAAATAATGACTTTCTCTGTATGCATGGAGGTGAGACTGTAACTGTGAATCATCATTTCATCACAATTTGTCAACTTCTAGCTACAACAGTGGTGTATACTAGTTTTAATTAAAGAAATTTGACTATACTAAGTTCATCTTATAACTTCTTTGGTAAATTATAACTTCAAAGTAAATTCTAAGTAGAAGTTATACTGTGTGAAGTTGTCCTATTTTTTTTCTTTGCACATTTGATTTTGTTTATAAACTTTCTTGATTCTTAAAGAGGAACAGTTCCTCTTATCTGCTTGCTTCTTAAACATATATATTCACATTTTAAAAAATCCTGTCACTATATTATCATCCTTAATATTTTAATCTGAAAATTGAAATTATTCTCTCAGATTGGGGCTATAAGCAGTGAGAAGGTTTGAAAACTGCTTTGGAAGAAATTGATCTGATGCAGAGTATCCAGTGCATAGCAGTATGAAAATCAAGTAGCAATTATGTGTATTTTGCACAGGAACGTAAAAGTTTTACCTTGTGCTAATGTTAAAAAAAAAAAAAAAAGAACATTGCAGTAAGCAAAACACATTTGGGGAAATACCCATATTTGAGTGCTAACATTCCAAGAACTCATTACCATGTATTACCTGTTTTCTAATAAAAATACAATAGAAATAGATTGGAAGATGGAGGTGCTGCCCCTGCTGTTGAACCAAAATTTTAACACAGGACGATTGTGTCCCTGTAGCCATCTGCAGAGTACCTGTGAGCCCTTTGGCTTTCCCTCTGCAGGACTGCAGTAGATTATTCTTCATGTACAAGTGCCCAAGTACCTGATTTTCTCTGTTCCAAAGAATTCCTGCATAGTCCACTGTTGTTGACCATGTGCTTCAACTCAACACTGCTAATTCTGCAAGCCCCTCCATTTCTGCCTTCCTCAAAATTTCTCTGCTCTCAAGTATTCATGCTGTTTGAAGTAATTCCAAAAGGTCTGCAGCAAATAAGTGAATTTTAAATAGACAGTTTGTTAGTGTTTACATGCATAATCAAGATATTTAATCATCCTGACATTTTAACTGTATACCTTAAGAAGCTTTCTGAACTCATTATGTAAAATGGATTCTAGCCCTTTAATTTTAGCCATTTGTATAGTTGGTTTGCTTCTGCTTTTTATAAGCTTTTCAGCCTCATAGAAGACTAAAATCAGTGGTGTCTCTAAATACAGTGATAGAATATGTCTAGGTAAAACTTATTTCATGTAATTTCTCTAAATTCATTGAAAGATTCTACTTTTTATTTATTTATGGACTTCTAACATAGTCTCCTCCCCTCACTAAAATCCACAAGTGGTTTTTCATTGTTTGGGGGTTTGTTTGTTTTTGTTCCTTCTGCAGGTGTTCCTCCACACAAAGCTAACTTCATAGAGGACCTTGTTGTAATGCTACCTCAAAATATATGGGACAATCTGTATAGCAGGTACGTTTGGAACTGTAATTGGAAAAAATCCAGTGATACGATTTGACAGCCAAGCAGCAACATCAGACTTCAGAATTAGTGGCTCAGGAAAAGGACAGCCCTCTGGGCACCCAGCTGAGTGAAGGGGCTGCAAGCAGCCAATTTATATAATTTCCTTACACAAAGTAAAAGACTGCATAGAGTAGTGTGTTACTGGGGTAGTACTTCAATATTAAAGCAATAAACATGTATGGTATGTATGAAATAACACAAAGTAGGTCAGCAAAAGTACGCTTTGCAGAGGTTTTTGAAAGAGCTCTCTGTATCAGCTTCCTGTTCTCTTGTTGGCTGGAGACAGCTTTTCTTTTATGTTGGCTTTGAATCCATAGCCTCAGCTGCCAGTACTGCTTCAAAATAACTTATATCTGAGTGTTCTGTATTACTGCCCCACACTTTAATGTCAGTCAGGTTTGAGTGCTTGCTTACAAAGGAGGAATTCTTACAAGCTATGCCTTATTCTAAAGTAACAAAAAGCTGCAGAAGAGCTTTGCTGATGGCTTTCAACACTCTGTATTGCACTCGCATTAATATTTTTAGCTGTTAATTTCCTGCCACCTGAACAATACATCTAAGGTTTTGGGGAGGTTTTTATTGATGTTTTAAAGTTTTGGTGCACACAAGTGAAAAATAAAAACAATGGTATTTGCAGTTTATTTCTCTTTTCCTATATGTACTGGATTTTTCTTCCATTATTCATTTTCTGTATGCAAAAATAACCTTCTCAGGAGCAGTGCCCCTGCAGACAACCATGGATATAATTTCACACAAGAAAAGCCTGAGGGAAGAGTCAAGAGTAACCTAATAAGAACAAAACAAAATAAGTTTAGAGGCTGGGGTCAGGGAGGTAGCAAAGCTGATGGTGGGATGGAGGAGCATGTTTAAGACAGAACTGGCTGGAATTTCCATAGGCTGTTTCTTAAAGGCCTTTGGTAAAATCACACCTGGTGTATATAGAGTGATACTTGCTCACTGACATGTTCTCACCATAGCAACTCCTTCTGAAGTCTGTGATGCAGCTGAGTTTGAGATGGTTTGTACTGGCATGAGGCAGTGAGAACTTGCAAGATGGTCTTAGGATGGAGAACAGAATATTACACAGAAAATAAACTATGGCTTTTTGGGATCACTGTGACTGGCATGTGTCAGCCTTCTGTTCATACTGATCTTCTTACATGATGTTTTCCACAAGGCTGATTGTTTGGGGTTTTTTACTTTTACTGCAGATACGGAGGAGGACCAGCTGTTAACCATCTGTATGTTTGTCACACCTGCCAAATAGAGTCTGAAAGAATTGAAAAAAGAAGGAAAAATGAATTGGAAATGTTTATACGGGTAAAAAAGTAAACACTTATCTGTTCTGCTACTGGCCAACACCTGACATTCATGACTAGACCCAAGGGATTACTGGAATTGCACAAGGGATTCCCGTAACAAATGGACTTTATTAAATATCTCTATACCTATATACCACCCCATCTCTCCTATAATCATTAGTTCTAATTTTGAAAAAAAAAGGCATTAGAAACATAAACATAATTAATTCAGTGTGAAGTAAATATGTTAGTATTGTAATGGATCTGTAAAATTAGTATCAAAGAGCTACTGTATTTTCCCTGGTTAGAGGATTGTGCTTGAATCTGAATGGTAAAATAACTAGTGATAATGATTTTGATGTTCTTAAACCAAAAATGTGTTTTGAAGTTTTCAGTGAAATTAAGTGCAGAGACATTGTAGTTCCATTTCTGTTATCTCAACTCATGAAAGGAAGAAAAATAGAGTTGACTCTGTTTTTTCAGTTCTGTTTGTCCTTTAGTCACAATTCAGAGATTATCAGCTTTTTCTTGTTTTTCTAAAATTTTTGGAATTTTTATTACTCTGGATTACCATGGGATAGAAATTATTATTAATGACATTGAGTCAACCCCATTTGCTTTAGCAGTCAGTATCTTCCCAGTAAAAGCAGTGTTAAATGTGCACTGTTGTGCAAGTATTGTTACTGGCTAGTACACAGAAAACTCTATTGTTCTCTATAAAAATGGCTTTAGGGAATGATTACAACATTTAGTTTATATGAAACCTTAAGAAGTTGTGTTGATGCTTTAGGTTTATGACTTCAAAGGGGAAGTGTAGCTGTGTTATTACAGAGCTAGAAAGATAATGGTTTAAAGGTTTAAGTGACTTTGTGCTTGTTTCTTCATAACATTGTAAAAAGATCCGTAAGTCATGAAGAGTCCCAATGTTCACTGTGCCTTGCTTGGAATTGTACTGCCATCTGCTCAAAATACTTGAGGGAAAACAAACACAGATGAAGATAGAGTTCACACAAAGAACTTCCCATAAAATTATAGAGAAAATTTTTCAAAACACTGTTTTATTTTACAAAAATAAGATCTCTGCTTCTTTTGCTACTTGAAAGTTCAGCCTTCACAGTAATTATCTATTAGTGTTTGATGAGTAAGCACTTGTGCTTAAGAAGTACTTGTTGCTGTTTTGAGGAAATAAAAGTAATTTCTCAACTAAATAGTAAATCAGCTTTTGATGTGAAGGCTATCACTGCATCAGAATCTCATCTTGGGTGTTCACCAGGTGTTTACTGTTTTTATGGTCAGTGATTCTTTAAAATGTTCTGTTACAGTGTAATCATATGGTGTTAGTACAGTTCAAAGAATTCAGTAGTTTAAAGAAATGAAAGGGCAAAAAAACCCACTTTTTTTTTTCCTTGTAGCTTAATAGAGCATTCCAAGAAGAAGAATCTCCATCAACGTTTTACTGCATCAGCATGCACTGGTTCAGAGAATGGGAAGGCTTTGTAAAGGGTAAAGACAGTGGTAAGTTGTGCCCCATTTCAAAATATAGGTAATCTTTTGTTGTATTGTTGTTTGTTTCTGCTTTGGTAGAAAACTGTAGGAAGGACAGATAGCAAAGGCAACGAAAGCTCTAAAACATCTAAGATACAGGTTTTGTAGGTTACAAATACATCCAGGTAACAGAACATAGTAAAATGATTCACAGCATTGGGATAATGGGATAGTGGTGGAAAGAATGTTGCCTGTTTGCAGGATGTTTGCTGTTAGTGACAGCAGGAAAATTGGATCTAAGTACAAGGGGGGGATGGATTTTGTTATGGAAACTGATAGATGATGCTGCAGCTTCTGGAGGAAAGGTGACCTTGTCACATCTCAGATAGCTCAGTAACAACTGTACTAATGTCAGTTTAGCCAACTTCAGATGCCTCTAAAGTTTTAAAATGGAAACTGATAAATGTTCTACAGTATTGTCAGAGTCTGCTCTAGGACAGCTTTGGTACGGGTAAGAATTAGGATTAATTTGTGTTTTATGTGCTTGAAGACTTAACTGTAATCAGGAATGCTTTTGCAAACTTGCTCTTAATTAAAATGTGATTAGCTTTTAACAACTTAGAATGTACTGTTAAGCAGTACAAGAACAAGCAGTAAACAAATGATCTGTTTTTTCTTTCCTTTGGAAATAGAACCTCCAACCTGCTGTTTGTTTTCAGCTCTCCTGATTTTAATAATTTTTCTGTTGCACTAGATCCTCCTGGCCCCATTGATAATGCTAAGATTGCAGTAACAAAATGTGGCAATGCTGTGCTGAAACAAGGTAGGTGTCCTGTATTGCTGCAGATTTATGCATTTACTGGAAGTTTGGAAAATGTATGATTTAAAAAAAAAAATTTATTGTTACCATAAAATTAATGGCAGTTTCTAATTCATCTATGTTGTGCCCATTTTTGGGTAAGCATTCTTAAAATGAAGAATTACTGTATGTAATAGACTAATCCAAGTGCAGTTGAGAGTGTAGGAGGTGCAGAGTTAACTTGAAAATGGTGAAAGTGTGCTTTGGCTTTGTGTCACTTGGTTTGATGGGGGTGTTTTCGACAAAATTGGGAGACTGTTCTATATCTGCATGTAGTTATTTGAATCTTGAAACCTAATTTGAATAGAAAAACATCTCACAGAGAGAGAACCACTGTACATAAAATCTGTTGCTCATTTTTCTGCAAGTCATTTGATACTGTACATTGCACATCAGAGAAGTTTTTGCAAAGATACAGATTTCTTCATTATTCTTCAGAGTTAAATGCTAGATACCATTTATTTGGAATTCATAGATACAGAGGAAAACATTCTTATATGACCTGCTTTAGGAAGTCTTTAGACTTTCTAGGAAGCTTTAAATTCATTGCAGCTCAGCCTAAAAAAAGAATCTGCATCAATAAGATTAACATTTATTTAACTGGATTTTTTTCCCCAATTTTGCTTAATACCTCAGCATGCACTGGATGTACCAATAAACCTACCATAAACTTCACCAGTTGTAGAATGTCAAGAGTTTATGTTAAAAACAATGAGTTTTGGCACTCATGAGTTTCTTAGTGCATTTTAATGAGTTAATTAATTGAATGGATTTGAAATGTAGTTAAAATTGAAGCAAATTAGCCAGTTGTTGGTTTACTTTCAGCTACATTGCTACAAATTAGAGCTCGGGTAGAAATAAAGATGAATAGGATCTGGAAATTTTTTCTCTTAAGTTGTAAGAGATGGGAATGGCCCTAAATAGGGTCCAGTGCTACACATTTCTGTGATCCAGTGCCTGAGTTCACTGTGCCTGTTCAGTTTAACCTGACTGGCTGCAGTCTGGATGAGTGAGTGAAAATCTACTCCTGTGCCTGCAGAGATGGAGTTGATTCTTGAGAGCCTAAAGGTAAAAGAGGAGAGGTGAGGCATAACATCATTAGTACTGGCATGGGAGCTGCATGATGACTTCCAGAAGAAGCTTTGCATAGTTGAGTTAGCATAGCTAAACAAATGTGCAGTTCTTTGTACCCTTCCCCTTTAGAAACTCTAAACATATAAAGTACAACAATAGGCACCACTGCAGCAGGTGATGAGGACAGAGAAGTACAGGAGGTAGGAGAAGTTTATAGTGCTGACTTCCTTTTTTTGAAGTATGAGGGTGCTGAAACAAGGCTTAACAAGACAAATTAATAATGTCTAGTAAGGCTGTTGGGGGAAACTTGCTGTCAAGCAGGATTTTGATTTGCTAAAAGAAGATGAGGCTTATTCTGGTAGAGCAGAAATGAGACCTCTCTGTGGGTTAATGTGAGGAAATCACTCAGTATCAGACAGATCCTTGTATTGAAACCTAGAGGGGAGATGTGCTGATGCATCTTGTCTTTGCCACTGTAAAAAGTTGTGGACAGCCAGAAATGGCTGTTGGATGCTGACTTGAGATGGGAGACAGACCTTTAGCCAGAGCAATGGAATCATAAGCAAGGACTTTAACAGTGAATGAAATCAGGCTGAGCCATCAGTGCTACAGGAGCATTGCTGGAGCTGTTATTACCCTAGTAATAGTCCTTTGTCTCTGGGAATTTCACTGTACTTCTCATACTTTTATTATTCACTATCAATATTAATTTCTCTGATGAAGCAAGAATCTTGAGTCCTTGAACTTTACTGTGTAATTGACGTGACCTGCATGTCGTTATAATAATATGAATCATTGTTTCCTGAGTACCAAGATTTACTGGCTGTCAGCTTTATTGGTAGATATTAGATAAGATGTTTATAGTAGAATTTTCCTGTGTTTTCTGCAATTACTGCGTAATTTAGAGCGGGTAGTTGTAAGAATCAAGAAGTATGAAACTAGCACAAAATAGATAATTGGGTTTGGCAGCTGGTACAAGATAAAGCAAAAATAAAAATTATGGTGTTAAATTTGGATCAGAATTCTTACAGTTTTAAATTTTCATCTTGATCATCTTGATTTTTTTTTCCTTTTTGTATCTGTTTTTGGACATAAATCATTAAAGAATTATTCTAAATAGTAATTAAATCTTAAATTTTTTTCAGGTGCAGATTCTGGACAAATATCAGAAGAAACATGGAATTTTCTTCAGTCAATCTATGGTGGAGGTCCAGAGATTATACTCAGACCACCTGTTCCTCCAGTAGAACCTGATATATTGCAAACAGAAGAGAAGATTGAATTAGAAACTCATGGTCTGTAGCTATTGAGAAAAAGATGAACTTGTAAGGAATCCAGCTTCCTTACAAAATGCCCAAAACACATTCCTAAAAGTTTTATTCTCTTATGTCTGTTGGAGGCACAGCTCACTGGGCATTGCATTAACTACAGAATAGTAAGTTGAAATATGTATTGCAATTTGTTTAAATAGCAACTGTTTCTCTGTTTTGGAAGGCATGTGGTTTGTACATTTTGGAATGTTTGGTCCATGGGAAAAATGTAATTTCTGAATTTTTTGCTAAAACTCAAAATCCTATTATATCCTTAGACTTGAAAAACAGGGACAAATTTGAGATGTTCAGTAACTCTTCTGGTTCCTGATTGGGCTTCTGATATCTACGAACTTTTGCCTGTCTTAATTGTACAGTCTTGACAAGCGTGGGTATGTGAGGAGTATATTTTAAATGGACTGTAATCAAAGATAAAGAAAAAGGATTTTCATTTCCTAAATGCTCAGGAAAAAATTGTCTCTTACTTTGCACTGTAAGTATATGAAATGGGTATTATATAACATCCAAATACTTATTGTATTTGAGTGGCTTAAATATTAGGATAATGGTTTAGTCAGCAAATGTCATAACTTATTACTACTAAATTTTACATCTTATTATAGTCTTCTGTAACTCTATATACCTGGCTAGTGTCTTTAATAGTATATGTGGCAAAAAGATTTAGTCTTCTCTAGGGTAACATTTGAGAGCATGAAGTGTGAAATGTAAAATTACTATGGACATGAGTGATATAAATTTCAGAAAATTAAATTGTCTGGTCTCTTGAATTACATTCATAAGCATTTATATTTGAAGGATTTTACTGTATTGTTAAACAGTTTCATTGGCATGATGACCTTTAATGTCAGAAGCTGGATAAAATGTATATATTGCAAAACTTTATTGAATGATTCATATTGGAATGCAGAATGACACTTGCTCATGTTTTTGCCTGATATTGTTACCAAATAATAAGCAGCATTATTCAAGACTGGATCAATAAAAAAACAAACAAACAAACAAAATTAACTGTGGAATAGTTGGGGGAGCTTTCGTAGATGCTTTTCATTTATTTTATATATACAAAAACTTTTGAAGTAATGCTGTGGTACTGCTCTCACACCCATACAATTATATTTTTTGACCATTTTAACTTTAGACAATGATGTTGACAGTTCTGGTTTCAAAGTGAGAAAATGCTGACATAACATTCCTCTGAATAATTTTATATGTAGTTTAAAAACCATATTGGTTTGTAGGACTTCATGCTACTGTAGTTAAAAAGCCATCTATAACAGCCCTAGAGAAAATGTCCTCTAACTGTAAGTATTTGCAAATGTGATTTTATGTTAGTAGATAAAGCAACTTGAAGCTAATACTACATTACCCCTGTAATGCATCAAGTGCTTACTACTGACTTGTATTACTGATTAAGGTAAAGTTGACTTGCTTATGGACAGTCATTAGTAACTGGCTGATGTTGGCCTGTGAGCTGCTGTCTGATTTCAAGTCTATTTAAACTATTTTTTTTTTTTTGCTAAAGTTTTCTAGTTTTCTTTGATTTAAGGTTCTTTAACATACTAAAGATAAAGAACAATGAATAGAAGAATTTTTCCTGCACAATGTTCTAAATTGGAAACTTAGGAACTATTTCCTTTGTTGAAGCACAACACGGTGATCAATTTACAAATTTATTCAGTGTTTTCATTAATAGTCTGGATGGTAGAACAGACTGGCCCTGTAAAATTTGTAAGGGAAAAACGGATTGAGTGTTAGGGACATCAGCTTGTCAGGGAATGAAGCAGTTCTGTGCTGAGTATTCTGAGCATTACAGCAGATCAGACTAAGACTTAAGACCCAGTGATACCAAAACAAAACCTGTTCTGGGCAATAGTAACAAAAGCATCAGATGTGAGGCACAGGAGGTAATTATTCTGCTCTACTTGGTGCTGTGCTTGTTGTGAGATCTCATCTGTACTGTTCCCAATTTGAATGCTATATGATGATAAATACAAGTTGAGATTATTTAAGGGAAAAGCAACAAGACTCAGTGTTGAAAAATAAGTAGCTTTCTCCCTTAAAAGAATGCTGAAAAATGCAAGACTTCCAATGTGTAAATAATTGATGAATACTGCTGAACAATTTTTTTCTGAGATAAGCAAAGATACTTGCTTCAGGTTTAGCAGTGGGGACGTGTGCTGGGTTTAGGAAGCTTACTTCAGAAATCTAGAAGTCTTCTAGTCAGTGTCTAGGAATCCATAGTCAGACATCATCTGTGATGCATACAGATCAGTAAGGAGACACTTTACACCAGCAGAGTTTGTGAAATGCCTTTGTCACTGTGGAAAAAGGCATCTTCACACTGGTACTCTGTCATACTTATTAAAAACCAAAGCCCTGAGTTTGCAGAGATAAATAGATGTGTACTAAGACAGTTCCAAAGGGATGACTGTCTTGCTTTCAGCCCTTTGAGAGCTGTACAAGGGATATTATATTATGTCATAGAAATGGAAGTAGTCTTTTAAAGGAAGGCAGTGTGAGAGAACTCCAGATGGATGGCTTGTGTATGCTGGAGGGAAGGCAATAATTCAGAGAATAGGTAAAGGAGAGGCCTTTACTGGGAAAAGCTGTCATGATTCGTAGCAAAGAAAGAATGCATCTCAGGAAGGGCCTGTGGAAATTTTTTTTTCCATAAGTCTTTCACCAGACTATTTGGATTCTTTATTCATTTGTTTTCAGTTGAGGAGACACAGCAATGTGTTTGTGTGCCAGAGAAACTGTCACTTCAAGAAGGGAAAAATCCAGTGGACTCCTTGTTGTAGGCCTGGAAATCTAGATATGAGCTGTTAAAAGCCTGCACTTCAATCCGGTAACTTGAATCCTCTCTTCTGGGGAAAACTGTATGGTGGGTGTCAGGGACTTAGCAGCTCAGAGTTTGATTTCTCTAAATTTCTGAAGGTTTTTTTGCAAGCAGTATAACTAATTGTTCATCTGAACACCTAACATCAAGGAGACTGCTTCAGATACTGTGTAAGGTAGCTGAACAGTATAATTGGAGGGAAAAAGAATAGCAGAAGAGCTGAATTACTCAGTAGTAAAATAAGGCTGTTTTCTAATGTTTTTCAAAGGTGAGAGCTAAATAGGCTGGCTGCTGAATGATTTAAACTGAGGAGTCCAGAAAGGTGTTTCTGCAGGTATCATCCAAGTTGGTCCTCTGTATAGGGATACAAATATACTGATATACTTATGTATATTAATATATTATATTTATACTTGCATATTTATATACATACACATGTATTCTATATATGTATATAAAAATGCACATAATCTACTTCTCCAGTATCTTAATTGAACTATGGCTAGAGTCAATACAATAATTATTTTGGGATTTATGCTGGAGTAGTGACCTCGAGTATCTACATTTGATAAAGGTTGTTTGGTTGACACTCAATTGACTGCTGTAGTGGGTGTCAGCCTTCCCACCAGTAATGGCTTGTTTCAAGACAAGATAAAAAAAGCATAAAGTGTTAGAAATGTGTTTGGCTATATTATAATGTGGGTGAATTGGTTTTCATTTGTGCAGCAAAAGTTCAATATGCCCACAGTTCAATAGTCCTGAATTTTTCTTATGAAATCTAATATAATTTGATCTGCTCTGCTAATGCATTATTTAAGAATTCTCCTTCTCAGATTAAATCTTACATAGTGACTTGGTTTTTCCATCACTATATATCCTACTTCTCCTAAAAGCAGAAGGCATTTATTTGTAATGATACTGCTAACATTTGACTGGTTTTTTTTAGTATCCCATTACTTATAAGTTCATTTGGAAAAACAAGCCTGGGATTAGTAAATTTTACTGAAAAACTTAGATATCATCTGTTTAAATGGGACCAAGGACTTTCTTCATATTTGCCATACAACTATTTTATAGTGAACTAAGAAAATTCTATTTCATTTATTCCTTTTGAATTCCCTCTATACATCTGGCTTAGTGCAGTCTAAGCAGTTTTCTCACTGAAAACCTTTCAGTCTTCATTTTGCCCAGGAAATGAGTAAAACAACTAGGCTTTCTCATTCTTCCTAACAGATGGCTTTTCTGGCTTCCCTCTATACTTAAGCCATCCAGAGCTGACAGTTAATAGCAGGAAGCAAAATAAGACTTCTGGGTTTCTGAAGTGTCACAGAGAAAGACTAATCACTTTTAGAGTTAATTCACAGAAATTAATCCAGTTACAAACAAACTTGGTTTATATTAGCCTTCAGAATCTTAGGAGATTAGACAATAGCCTTGTTCAGTAAAATTTTAGAAGTGCTATTCTCACTAACAATGAACAGTGTAAATGGTTTTCTTGAATATGTTCTATTATATATATAATATATATATATATCTGTTTAAAACATATGACTTGTCTTAGGTTAAGCTTCAGGCTAGCTTTAAGCCATTCAACAAGGTGACAAGTTTGCTCCTCCATAGAAACCAGTGAACACTGCCACAGCGAGATAAAATACGCTTATGCATCTAATATTACACATTTGCTTACAATAGCAGAGTCTTGGTTTTCACAGAAAGCTGGAATTATTTATTCTGTCTCAAACCCTTTCTCTCTTCTGTGTGTCAGCTCAGACATACTCAGACCTTCTTGAAAAAGAAGGTCCATTTGTGAGAAAGACATCACTGAAGTGTCCAGTGGGGTTTCTGCACCTGAGCTGATAGTGGTACAACGTGCAAAGTCACTTGATGGCAAGTTTCCACTTAGGTTGCACATGGGTGTATGTGTGGGCTTTAAAAAATGCAGTAAGAACTTGATCACTGAAGTAGGATGTTTATAAGATGAATAAGCAAGTAAATTCATTCTCTGTTATGACTTGTTCAAGATTGAGTTGATTAGCTGAAACTTCAAGTTCTGATTGTTGAATGGACATGTAAAAATACAGCTGACACTTGACTGGCTGATTTATATACAAGTATAAAATGTACAATCAGTAAAAAAGTAAAAGCTGGCATAACAGGAATACACTGGTTTGTAATGCAGTTTTGATATGCCTTTATGCAATGCTAGTGAATGTTAAAACACTTTTCTTCCTAGTCATTGGGAGCATGGGAGGTACAAAAGCAAAGCAGTCATCATCCACAAAATATTTTCATAACACAAATCAAGTTGAGAAGATTTCCTTTCCAGATATGTTCCTCCTTCCTCACTTGGAACTTAGAAACAATTTATTATACATAAAAAATTTTAGTAAGATCTGTTTTTGGAATGACTTAGCACATGAGAAAGTAAATCTGAAAGTACTTTGTTGAGAAGAATGAAGAGGGCAGAAGAGAGGAGGCATTTGATTCATAGGCGTAGGAAAAAAGCTTAGAATAAATTGTCAGCTGCCAAAAATGAAAAATAGCAATTTTTGTTTCATATCTCACAGGACACTGCCAAGAGCTTTTCATGTTCATTGTTCATGAATAGTTTTGCTCAGAAATGAATATTTTTCTAGGTGACTAATTTTTTTCTGTCTGGTGTGTTTAATGTTGAACATGCTAAACATGTTAAACATTATAAAACAAGATGTCCTGGTTACCATGGGGATACACTGCATTTTTTCCCCCACCTCCCCTGGGTGTCTGTTAAAATGCCAAACCCAAATGAACATGCAGCACTTGCTCACACTGTGAATGCATGTTTGTTTCCCCCACTGCACACAGTGTCTCTTTAGCACCAGAAGTAAGGTTACTCTGAGATTTTCAGTTATAACAAAAGAAATGCACTCATGCATGCCAAAGTGCTAATGAACTGGCAGCTATTAATTCACTTAGTATTTTCAGTTAAGTGTTTCATGTAGTACCAAGGTTTACAATTTAACTGTGGAAGCAAGAAATAAAAACATGTATTAGCTATAAACTCTGATTGCCCTGTCTTCTGAATAATTTTTAGTAAGGGAAATCTGCTCTCTTTTACCTTGTTTGCTTGTATTATAATTAATTTGCTGTCCAGCCAAGCAGGGTAGTGGAGATAATCTGTCTTTTGAACTTGATCAGTAGGAATCTGAGCTTCATATGTGACCTTACCTTTGCACACTCAAGTGCAATCTGGTGTTTGTGAGCTCTCTCTGTAGGTGTTGGAAAAGGTTCAGGTAATAGAGGCAGTCTCTGTGCTTCTGCTCTGCTTTTAAGTGAAATCTGAAAAGGGTCTGCTATCATTCTGGATTTGAGCCCTGAAAAGGAATCTCTTCTTAAACTGTCAGTGGTGCTGGTGTTCACTTCTATGTGATGGCAATTTGTTTGAAATTTTATTTAAATCTTTCACATCCTGTATGAGACGGCCCAATTCACAAGCTTGTCACTGAAAAGCTTTTCTGTTTGGAGAAAATGTGCCTAAAGGCTAGGCAGAAGTGTGCCAGGTCTATTTATTTATTTATTTATTTCATTTAGACACCTCTATCTAACTTGAAAACTGCTAATCTATGCTTTTCTGACCTTGAACATTCTACATACTATTCAGTTTTGAGTAACAATAGACGCCTTTATTGTCTTGTAAGACCTGAAGGAATATTAAGGTAGTCAAAAGAGTAACAGACATATTCTGTGACCTGATGCACCTTCATGTAGGTTATGCATAATTCAGAATACTAATGCAGAGCCACTAATACCCGAGGCTGCTCCAAACGTGTAACAAAGGGATGTTTCTGAAGGAGAGAGGAAAGATAAAAGGGATTGTTTGGACAGGAGTTGATAACATCTGTAAGGACTAAAAGTCCCGGACAAAGGTGACTCACTCAAAGACTGTGCTTATGGGGATGCTCCAGGAAGGTAAATGGAGGTGATGTGGGCTTCAGGGTTTTTGTAGCCTTACACAAAACCTCTGTGCCCATATGGGTCCAGCTCACCCTCTCATCCTGTTTAGTCAAAACTTCCCTGATTCACATAGGTAAAATGTCCCAGAACCTGGAAGTCTCTGGATTGTTGTTTTCTTGAAGCCTGAGTCAAATTTCATACACTAGAATAATAACACGCTCGAAGAAACTTCAGTAAAGCGAATTCCAGAAGATACAGTTGGTTGAAATAGGTAGCAATATTTCCATTTTGAAATATAAAACCTTACTCTTCAGTAGTAAAAACTAAGAAGAATAATACATTCTGAAAAACAAAGATCTTCCTTTTGGTGTGCAGCTTTTATGTTTAATGGGTTCCAATCTAGAATGGTTTTTTTTAATAATGCACTACAATCTAGCTATCATTTCATAGCGACCTGACATTGAAGCCTCTACTGAAATTAGAAAAAGCCATTTAAATGGGAATACCTCATATGTGAGGAGTATTTATGCATGGTACTCAATATAGTCTAATTAATTCAATTAATAAAAACAGGTATCAGACTACTTCACTGCAGCTTCTTAGGCCAATTTGAATTAGATTGTCTTTAAATATACAGACAGAAAATGTGAATAATAACTTCCAAAATTAATTTAACTTTTGTGATTGGTAAGTTGTTTTTCCAACATGGAATATGACTAATTTCAGTAACTAAAATCAAATCCACAATAATCTGTGTGGGTTGTAAGACTCCTGAATTGTCTAATGTACTTACCCTTTATCAGTGACTGGAGATGGTTCTCTTTAATGAACAACTGAAATTTTATTTCTCCCTCCCTTGTTCCTACCAAAGGAAAAAAAAAAAAAAAAAGGTATAAAACCCAGGCATTCCACACCTAAATGCATCAGTAGAGTATGTCTTCAGGCAGAATAGTTCTTAAAGGTTAGACGCAAAACAGAATTGTTTCTCTAAAGGATTTTGCTTCAGGTAAAACCAGTGGAAACATTTCACTGAGGGCAATCTAGCCTTTCTTATATTTATTCTTTATATATGGTAGCTTTAATGGGAAAAAAAAATCAGAATGTGGAGGTCTCCAGGGAATCGAGCAGGCAGAACTGAGCAAAACAGAGGAACTATAACAATACATGACATGATTGTGTAAGGATGTGTCATGTATTCAAGCAGAAAATTGAAATTAACTCTGTTAATTTTTTGTTTCCTTTTGTCTCAACAAAAACTGTCCTTCTATAACTTTATCTTCTGTAACTATCTACAAGAATGCAAATACTTTTTCTTCTCTTTCTCCAAAGTGCTGCCCATAAAGTACCTACAGACAAAATTATTGAGGTGATAAAGTAATTGATGCAGAGGTATCTAACTGTTGTGCTGAGCTAGCTCTCATGCAATGCAGGATTCTTTATTATGTTTGGGCTATGGAAGTTGACCCAACAGAACCTAATCTGGCTTTAGGAAAATTCTCACTGTCCAAGGCTTGGGTCAGATGAAATAAGCCTCTGGAGCTGAATTGAGCCATAATCTCCCTTGTCCTGCATGGCCTCCTGAAGAGCCAGTGTAGATCCGGAGCTGTAGCCAAGGATATAAGCCCCATTTAACCAGAGCTGGGGCAGGAACCAGTAATAGCTTGTTAATGCTCTTTGGAGGGCACGGTGGAAAGAGAGCAGGGCAGCTGTCTGAACTAACCTAGATGTCCTTAGGCTCAGCTTCTCAGTTGTGCTGAGTTCCAGCAAGTAAGTTTCATTAATCTTTTGTCAAGAAAAAAAAATCACATATTATTTGCTGTAATAACAGGAGAAGCAATTATGCAATTTTATGGATTGAGATGGGTGGGAACAGTGATGTTGCTGCTGAAAGCGGGAGCTGTGTCACAGCTTCATCAAAGCTGAAACTTGTAATGTTGGCAGTTCTCCAAGCACAAACGTGAGCTGAGGCATTCCACCATCATGGAGGGATGTAAAGCTTCTGTTCTTGTAGAAAATTCTGCTTTGGGAGGGATCTGATCTACTAATTTTTAGCTTGTCCCATTGTAACTTGCTGAAAAGTTGTCATTAACACCATTATCCCCTGATCAGAATAGGGGGTGGTTTTGTTGTGGTTTGGGGTTTTTTTCCCCACTACCAACACTGATGAAGCCTGAGAATTTGTTATTGCCTTATAAATGAGTAATATGTAAGGCTGCCCATAATAAATACAGATACCAGTTACTGGTAAAAGATAGATGCTGTGGCACAGAGGAAGCTGCAGCCACAAGAATTAGAGATGTGACATAGTTTGGGTAGAGTATATGAGGAACAAGGGACACCAACTGAAGTGAAAATGTGTTGGAGAAAAAAAACAACAGTATGGTGCTGCTAGGGAGGAGTATATTCCTTTACACTTGGGAATTATTTCAAAGCTGCTATAGGATACTGTAGGGAAGAGGCTGCAGGATAGCAAGAGTGTGTGAAAAAGATTTTGAACTGTGGGGACATCCGAGTAGATGTAGAGCCTCAGGCAGCTTCAAACAAAGCAGGTTTCTCCAGGTTTTAATGGAAATTCATTTGGGTGGAGGTGTTAGTGAACCTGATCTCAGGCATTACTACACATGGGCTGCTTTCTCTTCTTTGCATGTTGTTAATTTTCCTCTGGAAGGTTAACAGAGCCAAACTACACAGTAGGTACACAATGGCTGGATTAAATCCAGGGAAAAGCAGGGGGCGTGCAGAGGTGGGGCAAGAGCCTCAGGATTATCCCTTTCGTTAGCAGGAACCATGACCTCAAACATCGCATCATTAACAGGTTAACAGGTCTTTGTTAACCTTCCATCACTCGGCATCACTGCTTCTTAGGCAAGATGGCAGAACCTAATATTTAAGTGTGAATTGAAGGCAAATCCTGATGTAGGGTGTGGTTACAGTACAGTCGGACTGGTTTAATCCTATTGCCAGAAAGTTACTGCTGCCAAAGGAGGATTGCCTGGTTCCTCGCCTCTACTGGCACCACTCCCTCCCCATCTCATGTGCTGGCTCTCATCAGACCCACGGTGAGCCAGTGCAGTTTAATCCTAGATGAAAACGAGCCCACCAGAAACAGGAGCAGCTTCTTGGCGGTTTAGGAAATCCAGCTGGTTTACCGTGTGTGTAGGGGGGCAGTAGGAAAGACTGTGGGGCAGGGGTGTGGGAAGTGCCGCTTCCCGGGTCAGCAGCCCCCGGAGTCCGTCAGGTGTGTTGCTCAACTGCCTCTTTGCAGAGCCATGGGAATCTGGAAAAAATCCCATCATCAACACACCAAATCGATTTTGCTCCGAAGCAGCTGAGCAGAACCCTCAGTTCTCCTGTGAAAGCACTAAGGCTTGTCTGCAGTGCAATAACATCCTCAGCCATTGCAGCTGTTCAGCCAAGCGAGCGTGTTTCTGAACGGATTGCGAGGCAGAGCGCTTTAGTGCACACAGGTGCTCCTGCAGCAGCCAGAACACCGCTCACACAACGGGAGAGAGCGGCACAGAGCCGAGGGAAAATTTCCCTCTCTCTCTCTTGTGGGATTTCTGTTGGTTTGAATTTGATCACAGAAGACTTCCAAGTCAGCAAGATGTGGGGAAAAGTGAGAACTGCTTAGGAGTGTGGAAAAGCTGCTGAGGTTTTTCTGCAGACTCTGCAGAAGGAATGTCTGTATGACTAGACTTGCAATTTGGGTAATTAGGATTTTATTAAATGTACTTTCTTTACAAAAGTATCTATTGCTTGAATACAGTCACTAGCTACTTTTAAAAGCAACTGAAAATATTCTTCAATACTTAACTCTGTTACAGGCAACTGTTTTACCTAAAGATTTTCCAGCAATCTAGAAATGTTAATTAAGAGAAAGGGTTTTTTTAAATTCCATTACCATTTAACAGAAAATGTCTCTGTTTTTTGTCTACACAAAACTCTTCCAAATGAATTTTAACTGTGATGTTTCAGGAAAAAAGCAATGAGAAGTTCAAGAATAGAGACAGTATTTTGTTGTCTCTGTAGGAGTACAGGTAAATGATGTATTGGAGCAGGCTGTGGGCGGTGGGTAGTAGTAACTCTTGGTGATCGCACACCGGTGAGCTGAGAACCAAGCAGCACCACAGGAAGAAATTTGAAAGCACAATGGATTAATTTTTAGTCATAATCCAGAGGGCTGGAGTACCCCACGGAGCCTGTTCTTGCGGCACAGCTTGAGCTCAGTCGGGAGCCAGCGCTGGAAATTGCTCAGGAGCTGCGACCCGAGCAGCCCCGCTGTGGGGGCACGAAGCTGGCAGCGGGGGCAGGATCCTCTGCAGCCGGCAGAGCGCTGCCCCCGGGCCGCGCTCCCCGGCCCCTTCCCGGCACACAGCCCCGGAGCCGCCCGCCCTCCCGCTGCGGCCGCCCGCGCGGGCGGGGCTGTCCCGTCCCTCAGGGCGCCCCGGCAGGCAGACAGACGGACGGACGGACGGACGGACGGACACCTGCCCGGCCGCGCGGCGCTCCCGGCCCGCGCCGCCGCCGCGCTCCGCCGGCAGGGGGAGCTGCAGGGAGCGGGTCCCGCCGCAGCGCGGGGGGGAGGGGAAGGAAGCGGAAGGAGCCGCCGCCGCGCTGAGGGGAGCAGGCGCTGTGCGGAGCCGCCGCCTGGTGCGGGCGGCACGGAGGGAGCGAGCGGCGCGCGGGGCTGCGCGGCCCGGCCGCGCCGAGGAGCGGGCGCCAGGTGAGGGCCCGGCCCGGCCCCGGGGGAAGGGACGGGGGGGGCCCCGGGCGGCGGCGAGCTCGGAACCCGCGCGGGGAGGGGGAAGGAGGAGGAGGGAGCGGGCGGGGGAAGCCCCCACGTGACCAGCGCGTGCGGGGAGGAGGTGGCGGCTCGCGCGCCCCGTTCGAATCAGCTGGCCCGCCGTGGCGCCTCCTGCGCGTGCGCGGCGGCCCCGCCTCCCCCCCTCCCGGCTTTACGCGCGTGCGCGCGCGCGCCCGGCGCGGCGGCCCCGGGGCACGTGCGCGGCGCCGCGGCCGCCATGTTGTGTCTGAGCCCGCGCGCGGGCACTGTGCGCGCGCGCGCGGTCCGTGCCGCGGGAGGCGGGGGCAGGGGCGGGCGGGGAAGGAAGGCGGGAAGTCTCGCGAGGTCGCGCGGCTCCCGCGGGAGCGGGCCGGGTGCGGGATGGCGGCGGCGCTGGGTAATGGTACCGGGCCGGGGGCGGGACCGCGAGCCGCCGCCCCTCCCGCCGCGGAACGGGCGCTCGGAGCGGGCGGGGCGCGCGCCCCGGGGAGCGCCCCCGGCTCCGCGCCGCCGCCGCCGCCTCCCCCCGCCCCGGCCCTGCCCCGCCTCACCTCACATCACCCCGTGCCTGCCCCGCGGCCGCCCCCCCGCCCTCCCCCGCCCCGGGCTCTCCCCGTCCCGCCGCTTCCCCCGCGCCGCTCCGGCCCCGGCTCCGCGCCCGGGGCCCGCCAGCCGCGGGTGCCCGCAGAGCCCCAGGGTGGCCCCGCTGTGCCACCCCCGCACCGGGTGTCCCCGAGTTCCCCGCGCGCGTGGCTCGGGTTCGCTCCCGGGGCTCCCGGGCCCTTCCCGGCTGTCCCGCCGGCTCGGCCTGCCCGGGCTGTGCCCCCGCTCCCGGCCGGGATTCTGCCGGGCATCCCGAGCGGCCCCTGCCCCGCAGGAGCGGGGCGCTGATGGCTGAGGCGGCAGGGCTCCGAAAGAGCTCTTTAACATCCCGAGTGTGCTCTCCGCGCAGGCTGTGATATATGTCCCGCTGCAGCACAAACTTTTAACATACAGTTCTGTTTTCTCTCCTATTTAGAAAAATTATTCCCGTCGTATCCAAGTGTCCCAGCGCAGCAATATTCCCTTTGTCTCCTAATCCTGATCTCTTTTAAGGGAGAGCATATGGTTCTTCTTCTTCCTTATGGCGTTTTGTATTCTGTCCTTGTTTTTATCCAGTAACGTTGGCAGGTTTTGTAGTCTTGGAGTATTTTGCTAATCTGGTTCTAGGCTAACACATAACAGAGGCTAAATTTTTTTTTAAGAGTATGTTTTTGAGGCTTTGATGCTCCAAACTTTATTTTGTAAATTTGCTTCCAGTTATTATTAAAAGAACCTAGTAGTTATTCCATGGTTATACATATATTTGCATGTTTTCCATTGATATTGTCATACTGTACTTATCACTACATAGTGATTATTTCCTGAGGCTTTCAAGTGAAGCTCTACGTGTACCCTGTATTTTACATTAAATACTGACTTCTGCAGCCTCTTAAGAACATGCTTTTCGGGTGTGTTTCTGACCCGTGGTTAGATACTAGCTGCCCATCCTAGCTGCTCCAAGGACTGCTCATCTAGTAGGGACTGGTAGGTTTGGGATTAGGAAAGTGAGATTCTTGACATAAACAAGTGTAACTTCTGAGAAAAGAAGTTGACAAGGTACTGTTATAGTTTGTTTTCAAGCAACTTTCAATCTTATTGTACTGTCTTTTGCATTAATATTTGCTTAATCAGAAGAGGAAAAAAAGTGTAAGAGAAAAAAACGTGGTGTGTGTTAAACAGCAAGGGAGAAACATGCATCTCTTTAAAGAGTATGTGGGAAAAATGTTAAAAAAACTATCAGGTGAAGATTGTCACTCAAGTGAAGAAACTTCCCATTACCTTAGAAGGGCTTAGCAGTTAAGTCAGTTTGACATGTGACTTCTAGCAAGTCATTAAGAACCTAAACAACTTGGGTTTCAGGCTTTTACCAGCACTGTCATGTTCATTCCATAAAAAAATTCAGTGCTTTGAATTTGCAGGCTTGAATTGAAAGGCTTTCTGTGAAGGAGTGTTGTGCAGTGCAGCCGTGTGTGTCAGCAAGCAGCAGCAGTGAATGACCTTACATTGAAATTCTGCTGATAATTTGTGTGTCTGGTTGTTTAGTCTATCATAGGTAGTTGTTGCAATTCTCAGTTGTGCCACTGTTAAGTGAAATGATTTTTCCTTTGCCTTGCATACTCCAAGTGTATAATTGCTAAGTGAGAGGCTGTGTTAAATAGCTTAGTTATTGAGGTATTTAGTGATGGAGCTCAATCATGTGTCTTGTCTCGTAATTTTTAACATTTCTGGAGAAAGAGAAATAGCAAATAGAATTCTTTGTCTTGGTGTTATTATGGATTTAATATGCAAAAGTAACTAGATCTTTATTTCACAGAATTTGGGAATGTGTCCTAATAAGGGCTTTTGTTCTACAGCTGAACAGCATGTGACTGCTCTGATGTTTATCAGTGTTTCTAACATACTTGTCTAGTGAGATTACATAGTGAGATATGCTGTCCTCAGTCTCCTACAGAATGAAGGCTTTACACTCCCAGTATTTCCAGGAGAATTAAAGTTCTTGTGGGGTTTTGTTGGTTGGTTGGGATTTTTTGGTTCCTTTGTTTGTATCTGGTTCTTCCAGATCATTTTAGGTACTTAGGTTGACTTCTGATCAGTAATAGTTGTGTGGTTGATACAAAGTGGAAAGACTTTTACTCTGCTCTTTTACCATAAAGGAAATAAGAAATGCGTTTCTTAACGTTTCTGAAAGTACTGGGGAAGCTGGAACAGAAGTTTTTGAAGGTCTGCCCTGCTTCCAGTTGTGCTCTTTTCCTTGTTTTTTTTTTTTGTTTGTTTTTTTTTTTCTTCTTTTAAATTACCTTTCACATTTCCAATCCCCTCTTTATGATCTCTAGGACTAATCTGTTGAGGTTTGCTTTGTTTTGGTTTTCCCGAAGTCTTTGCATTGTGTGGGAACTGATGATGTAGATCTCTCTGGTCATAAGGAACCAGATTTGCATGAGAAAATTTATTCTTCAAGTATTTGGCACTTGCATCCATATATAGAGATTGCACTCACAGTTCTAGAAATGCAGTACTGTAGGACCTATTGTTCCCTTTCTCTCAGGTTGGTTTAAAACAAATTGGATTATTCCAGACAGATATTTGTAGACCTTGTCCTTAAAAACCTTGAAGAAGAAAAATTCTGCCACTTCTGTAGGCGTGAGTGAAGTTGCAGAAACTGAGAAACTTTCTCACTTCTGTAGTGAGGGTTTTTTTTTTTTTTAGTTTCCAAATTAAGTGTACTTTGCTGTAAATCAAGCTGCTGCTGATAAGAATTTGCTCCTGGTAAACTTTACTCTAACACTTAAGGGTATATTGTTCCAGTTTTAAGAACACTGTAAATATGGTTTGTGGTTCAAAAACTGCTGTGGTTGTAGAAGAACCATCATGGTAGTTGCAGTTTTCTGAAAACCTTCCTTCTGTTTGAGTAACTCTAAAAGATACTTCAGAAGTGCAGAGCTGAGCTTTAAATGGTGTGTTCTTATTGGACACTTGTGTTTCAAACAAAAAGACCTTTAAAAAGATTCCCTTATGGAGTGCAGCTTTGTAATCAAAATACTTAAGGTGTGTAGGTTGACAATTTATATGGGTTTGTGTTCAAAATTTGAGTATTAGTTAACAGTTTGCATTTAATTACTTTCCCTTATACTGTTGGTTGTATCTTCTGTCCAAAAGCTTAGTAACTTAACTTACAAGAACTGTTCTTTAGAGTTGCTTCAGTGTTCTGTTGCTTGTAATGAATTGAGTTAAACACAGACACACACAGAGCTCAGTGGGTCCAATCCCCTGCCCTTTGAAGCGCACTGGGATCTTTCCCTGTGATATCAGAGCTCCTCCTGGTGTTGCTTGTTTCAGCAGCTCCATCACCCACTCCATGGCTAAAGTTTTACTTGATCCTGAACTTCAGTATTTCTGCTTTGCATATAGGTGGCTGCTTTGTCTCTTGTTCCTTCAGAAGAGTTGATTCTCCTTGTAGCAGTGTTTTAGATTGTTATTAACTGCTCTCCAGTTTTTCTGGTCTTTTCTTTGTCCTCATCACAGGACAAAGGAATATGAACGTTGGCAAGATAGACAATTTGATTGTCCAAGCTTTTAATGATGTTTTTAGTAGTTCAGATTTAAGTACAGTATTTAAACACAAATATTTGTTTTTGTTGGGGGGGGTGCATATGTGCTGACAAAGTATCAGTAAGAAATGTAAAAGCTCATCTTTATATGTTAGTAGTAGAGAAGTGGGGTTTTAATAGTCTCTCGTCATGAGAAGTAGCTGATTTTTTTTGCCTAAGAAGGATGATTCTAATTTTGTTTAAAACACTTCAGTTAGAAAATTTGAAAGTCAGAGAGGAAATGAATGTTCCTGAGAGTTTACCTGTTGGTACATAAATTATAACATCCTGGGTTTTGTTGATGTTCTAGTTTTATTAGCATATATATGTATATGTCCATGAGAGCTAATTTTTTCAGAGCCAGTGGTGCAGGGGTTTTTTGTGTGAATTGAAGTGTGTCTAGCTTAGGAAGGAAAAACAAGGAGCCCAAATTGCAAATTGGAGGAGCTATGCAACTGGGTTACTGTGCCACACAGAAATGAATTAAAGAGGGAGGAGAGTGACAGAGCCTCCTGTGTATGTTTGGGTTTGAAACATACTCTGCCTGTGCAGTAGTGTTGAAGTTAGGAATGTTATCTCCACAGCCAAGGAACCTGAAACACCAAAGATAGATACTGTCAGAGAAGTTCTGCCATGCTGCTTAATTACTTATTAAATAAATGTTTTAGAACATTGGAGATTGAAGGCATGGGTGTGTCTTTTGCAGTTGTATTTTCTGAATTTACTCCTGGTTGGTTTTTTTTTGATTTTTTTTGTTACCTGGGTGATAGAACAAAGCAGATTTACTAATTGCCTGGACAGGACAAATCTGGGAGTGAATGTTAGCATTAGTGTGAAATAGTCTTGGAAAACTGGATGAATGACCTGACCTGTATAGCACGCATTTCAATAAAGAGAAACACAAAACAGTACCTTTGGGTAGAAGTAGTAAATTTAAATACGATAAACACTTGGCTGGGCAACAGTTCTGTAAATAAGCAGCTGTATCACAAAATGAGCACAGTGGAGTTGTGACAATTCTGTGAAAACCAGGACCTCACTGGGATTTATGGACAGGATTGTTGCATGTGAGAGGGAAGTTGCTCTGCAGTTCTCAGTGTAAGGCCTCAGATAATGCAGTGTCTCTGTTCTTGTTACTCTGCTTCCAACAGATTTGGACCAGCTGAGAGTAGAGAAGAGTTGCAGTAATGACCTTTAAGGAAGGACTGAAAGAATTGTTCAGTCTTAGGAGAGATGAGGAGACATAATAATAGGCTTCAAATGTGGTAAAGTTTGCAACAGAGAATAATGTAATAAACTGTTCTCTGTAGGTGGGAAAAGAAATAATAGTCCTGAGGAGCATAAAAAGAGATTTTGATGTCAGGGAAAACTTTCCAGCTTCAGGAAAGATTATCTATCCAGGACAGATAATCACAGGGTTATATATCTGAGGGAAGTAATGGGATATCTATTGCTGAAAGTGCTCTAGGAAAGGTTAAATAACCTCCCTTTAGAGATGATTGAGGTATAGTTTTCTCTCCTTGGCATAGGAGGTAAGATGACTTTTTAGCATTAGATCTCTCATAATTTTTAGATTTTTGTAATATTGCTGGCCATTATTTAAGAGAGTAAAACATCAAAACAATATGGTGGAGAAAAAAAAAAAAGTGATGTAACAGTTGTAATATTTAGTAAAAAAACCTCTATCAAATATATTCATTAAAGAGTTTTTATGAAGTATTTATTAAAGCCATCTGTAATGTAATATTGAAGGTAACTTTAATGGAGCCTTCATTGTAGATGTAATATCTTTGACTTGCCTTTAGGTGGTTTTAGTGGTCCAAAAGAAAGAAACTGAGCTACAGTCAAAGTCTTCTAAAAGACTTCATTCAAGGGAAGCAAAGCTCAGAAGATAAATTCTGATGAGCCAGGGAGTCAGGTGCATTCCAGGCTCAGAAACAAAGCACACCACGCAACCTCACCTCTCTATAAAATTGAGATTACAATTAATATCTAAGATGGTAACATCTGAGTATGTTAAGGGTTAATCACTACTGAAAAAGTCTTAAGGTTCCTGAATGGTTTGTCATATAAATATATTGTTATTTAAAATCAGTTTGTATTCCATGTATTAGGAATAGATTTCAGTTTTTTATGCCCATTGCCATGTAATAGCAGTATAAATAGTCTTGAACAAAAATGTGTCCTGTCTACTATATATCCTAGTTTTATACAAAATTTATCCTTTGGGACTCTTCTAGGTGATTTAAAAATATTTGATTAAACTGGAAGAGCTAACCTTGATACAAATGAGTTAAAGCTTTTTGGAGTTAAAAGTACTGAACAATTTGATAGAACTTTTTGAACTAAATTCAGTATAATGCCTTATTCTGTGTTTTTTCTCTTCAAAATCAACTGTCTACATCCCATGTGACCTTGTTCAAGCATTTCTGATTTTTGAAATTTGACAAAGCTGCCTCAGGGTTAAGGGCAAGTGAAGGATAGGCAAAAAGAGTGTAGAGGGCTTTAGATAAAATGATGCTTTCAATTTATCATAGCCTAATTGTAATTAGACTTTTAGTACATTTTTCCATCTCACCAGTTATATGGATTAAAGTTTATGTGTACTTCCAGTGCATAGGCTATGAGCATCGTCTTTGTTATAATTGATGGGAAATTGTGACTAAATCATTGAGAAACAAAGTGTTGCTAACTGACAGGGCACTGGGTTTAGACCCTGGTGTAGTGTTTGCCTATATAAACCTGGAAATCAATAAAGGAAGAATGCAAACACTGTTCACCATATTGGACTGATGTCAGAAAAGGAATTTGTTTCCTTTCTCAAGTATTTTAAGTCTTCCAGGGATTTTCCTTCAATGTATCACTGCAGTACAGAGGCTTTTTTGTAGCCTGTTATAAAGGGATCATGGTATCTCAGGTAGGAAGGGCACAAGGGCTTAAGTCTTAGGCAGGTGCACCTGTTCCCTGTGCTCCACCTGAAGAGCTGGAACTGAGATGCAATTGCCAGGCAGAAGTGCCTGGAAAAGGCTGCTTTAACCTGGAGTTTGGAGCAGCAGCTCCTGCAGAGTTGACTGGAGCAGTGTATAGGTGGTGACTGACTAAAGATTTGGAGTAGAAAGCTGTTAACATTGCAACAGAGGCCATGGTTTCTTTGTTTTGGGTTATTTTCCTATTTCCAATGTAAAAAAAAAATTGGCAACTTCAAAAATTGTGTCTTATTAATAATTTTGAAATTAAAATATATTAGTACATGTTTTCCACCCATTACTTTCTTTTCATTTACTTGTGCTTTCTATGTACATGTCTCTAAAAGTCAGAGTAATACTAGGATCAAGTTTTACTGGTTAGGGATACATGATTGTATTGCTTTTGTTAGTAACTAATCTAATTGTCACTTGAAAAAGATTTGACAATATTTCTGTGCCTTGCTATGCTGCCAGCACTGTTCTTTGGAAGTTTCCTTAAAAGCTAGACTTCAGGAAAAAGAAAGGTAACTGTTCTCAGGTCTTCTCAATCCTCACCTGTCACATTTCTGGTTTTGTTTATTTATTTAACCTTGGGAAAACAGGCAAAATGAGAAGCCAGTATAGCTTTTTTTTTTCCTTTAATTTTTGACCAGTGTTTTATTTTCAGCAGAATTGTGATGTTTATTGCATCAGTTTTCTGGAAATTCTGCTATATTCAGTGCATTCTAAAAAAAGCAGACTGAAAAAAATCTTTATTCACGGTATTATTGTAGAGGCTGCTGTAGTGCAATTACTTTTCATGTGCGTGGATGGTTTTAAATGCACCTGTGAGGAAGTGGTTTCTAACAGAATAAAATGTACTTACATAATTTCTTTTAAGTGAGGTCAGGTGAGAGTTTTTGTGGATCATGGGAATTCAGTGATCCTTCGTTAAGAGGATTCCTAAAATACTACAGATGAAAAAGGTTCTTCACATATCTGTTATCTGACAGCCAGTGCTGGAAAGGACAATGAGAAACATTCACTCCTTGTATGATGTCCTAGTGCAAATAAAGCTTCCCACACCTCCCCTATCTCAAAGTGAAGTCTGTCTTTTTCAGATTTCTTGACATGTATTTTGGAGGTCTGAATTGTTGAACCAAAGTGAATTTTGCAAATCCTTGAGAATCCTCTATTCTCTTAAATGGATTGCTTTTTGGACTACAGTTTGCTGTCAGGACCATTCAGATGATACAAGTGTACAGGAACAGATTTGTTGCTGTTAAGATCTTGATAAGTCTTCTGTTGTTGTTCTAACTGCACCTCAAAACAAATTACAACCAACAAAAACCTTCACCAACAATACAGGTAACAAATTGCTTCTTAATATTGATGAATTTTAATTACCTCTCTCACGATCTGAAAATATCTCTGGTTGACTCCAGCCCAGAAGCAGTTTTATTGGAAATACACCTGTTACGTGACGGGTTATTTTTTATTTTGATCAGAATTCTGAATATGGAGAGAGAATGTTTTGCCTCTCTTTTGGGTTCTGGAGGTAAAAGCAGGCCAGTTACTGTCATTTTATCCAGTGTGACTCATGTCTCATTGATTTTCCACT
Organism: Passer domesticus; assembly: GCF_036417665.1. Classification (NCBI taxonomy): domain Eukaryota; kingdom Metazoa; phylum Chordata; class Aves; order Passeriformes; family Passeridae; genus Passer; species Passer domesticus. The sequence continues at coordinate 50,959,867 of NC_087480.1, forward strand.
TGAGAGGTAACTCTGATGATCAGACCTTGTGTTCTGCTTTTAGGGTGTATTTCATAATTGAATTAGTTGCAGTCAGATCAACTAGCCTTTTAAAAAGCTTTTTAGATTGTTGTATTTCTGTATTTACTTGGCCAAAGAAATTCCCTTGAAGAAACCATCCCCAAAAGCCAGGAGACTGTGAGAAACAGGAGAGCTCTGGAGACACTTACTGTGTGATATTCTGGGTACCATTTTCAGTTTGGATTCATGTGTCACTGCAGGTTTGTTATATGACTTGTACCAAATAATCATGTGGACGTTTCTTCTCATCCTGTCTGTTCTGTCAGCAGACCTGATTTGCAGACGTGGCATGAGCTCCAGTTTAAGTTTTGTTTGCTTCTGTTCCTTTACGTGTGCCCTTCCTTTGTGTGGGTTGTACCATGGCTTCCCTGCTTGGTTCACTCCTGCAACTGCCTTGAAATGAAAGTTTGCTTTTCTAACACTTAGAAATTAGCTTCTGTTGAAGTGTGAACAGCTATTGCTTTTTTGACCTTCACTGACCATATTTTTCATGATGAAATGTCTAAAAGAGTCCAGGGATTTGAATCAGTAACAAATAAGAATACAGAAAGTTTGCAGGTTTTTTTTCCCTTCAGGTGCCTCTCCTTTGTGCCTCAGATTCTGTTAGTGAAGACTTGTATCAGCTGGATTTCAGTGAAGTTTTCAATGGAATTTTAACAGATTTATATTAAAGTGAACAGTTAACCACAATGAAAATAGAGTAAAACACCATGCTGTGACCTCTGCTGTGTGGCAAGAGACATGAAGAATGTTTCCCCAGCATTCACAATTCCAGAATAATACAGGTTATAGCTGGGCTGTATAGATAGATGGAAACAATAACCTGCTGGAATTAGTTCCTGTGCATCAGTTAGAAAATACTTTTATCCTCAGCATGGAAGTTTAGAATTCCAAGATAAGAGGAGTACCCGTGCTGCTAAGGCTTACAAAGCATAAGGGAGAGCCTGAGAGAAGGGCTTCACATTACAGCAAACCTGATCCCAGGACTGTCTGTCACCAAATGCAGTCGTGGGCCCTGTTTTCCACTGGCACCTGTGCTTATTTCACCATTACAGTGAGCCTGTCTAGGAAGTTAAACTAGAAGAAAAATGGCTCTTTTGTAAGGATTTGTGATTTCCAAATCAGCTCACTGTGAGATCCGATTGAATACAAAAACAAATTCATGGGAAAAATAGGAATGATGTACCTGAGTTACAGGAGAGTGGGATTGCTTCTTTTTTTAGAGTAAATCACTTATGGTAAATGAGACCTCACCTAGGAAGTCTTATTGCAAAATTAAAGAGAGAATGATTGAAGGCTCACCACCAGCCTGTGAATCCACCCTATTGATAACGGAGTGGGAACGTTGATGGGTGTGGTTTTGATTGCTGGGATAGGAAGGTGGAGGGAGAGTGGTGTCTTGGACTAAATAAAGAAGGAAATGCTCTTTTGGAGCATGGATGTAATTGAGCAGGGGCAGAGAAAGGACCATTACAGTAGTTCAGATGCAAAATGACAAGATCCTTATGAGAGTTACCCACTTGGAGTGACAGTGAAACCCTTTGGATATCATGCCAGCTGCTGGAAGTGGGTCCAGTCTGTAAAAAAGCTGTTTGCTGTTTTTGTAACCTTGATTGTCAGTGGACGGGTAACCTTTGACATGGGCCAACGTGTTCTTAATTATTATTCTGGTACCTGACACATGGATTTGCATTTTTATTTCCATAGTGGCTGCTTAAATACACATACATTGCAGAGTTGCTCCTTTCTTATCACTCAGAGCAAGAAAAAAGAAAATTTTAATATTTTCCTCAATTGAGCAAGGATAATCCAAACTGTGTGCATGCAGAACTCAGAAAGGAAGCAGTGCCCACCTTAGCTGGCATGTGATTTAAGAAGAGCATTTTAAGTCAAAATAGGCAGATATTTAGAAGATGGTAATTTAAATTTTTATAAATGCTGATAGTGATATTTCAATAATATTATTTTAGTGATTGCAGGAAAAAAAACCCTCCTGTAGTCTAATGGTGATACGAATCTGATGACTCTTTATTTCACCACTGTATTGAGTCAGTCAAAAAAATGAGCAAATGGGTATTAAAATAGAAACTCATTGTTAGGAATGTGAAGTAATGCATAAGAATAAAAGAGTTTTATGCAAAAAAGCCTGACCCTGACTTGAAATCAGCTATTAGTGCTCAGGAAAGTCTTCTGATAGACATTTCTGTAAAGACATCAATTCAGTTTTCACTAGGTGTCAAATAAAGTAAATAGAGTTGAGTATTAATAGAAAAAAGGGGTCATGACATAAGATATTAACTATTCTGTGGTAAAAATCTATGACATACATAGGCCATGCTTTGAATATGATTATCCCACACTGATCTGTCTGCTAGACTTAATACATAAAAGGGCAATAAGAATAATCAAAATTCAGGATAGCTCTTCTTTATGCAGAACACCAAGGAGATAAACCAGATAAAGTAACCATTAATTCTAGGATCTTAGAGCAAAGGTATGTCCTCAGATATTGTGAAACTTAATTTTTAAAGGTATGAGAGTTTTATGTAGGGGTTTTTTTACCTACTGTTATCAAGGAAGGAATGTGTTTAATTGCTAATTGCCCTAGGAGAGATAATATATCACTGAGTTATGAGGGCTTTGTGTGTTCAAGATACAGTGAAGGCTGCCTAGGAGATATATTCTTACTGTATTTATTTTTCTTCTTTTATGGCTACAGCATTGTGCTGTGAGTAATACAGTTGTTCACAGCTGAATAATTTCATATTTTTAACAGAAATTTTAGATGTTCTCCTAGATAACTGGCAGTCGGGGTTGGGGTTTTTTTTTCCTATACTATTATTTAAAATGTTAAACAATTTTTATGGATATAAACTACATTTGTCAAGTTAATCCTTACTTAATATTTCATGTGAGCTCTTCAGAGGTACTAAATAAGGAATAAGCACAGTGCTTGTTTTGCTATAGTACTGTTAAATTCCTTAGAATACTTTGTAAAAACTGTGCCTTAGGAAGAGCCAGTAAGGCTTTTCTAGGACTTCACTGGCAAACTGTAAGTTATTTATTATTAAAAAGAATCATATATAAAGCCTTCTGCCTGATATCTTTACTCTAAAAATGTAAATGTGCAAAAGCAAACCATTATGATTTCTAACTTTGTAACTGCTTTTATTGATTATTCTCAAGTTCATATTCTGAAGATTCCAAACTTTATCTATGGCATATTTAGAAAGCTGCTGATCATACTGGTTTTGGTCTCGTAAGACGTAAACATTTGGAGTAATCCTGTCGCTGTAGCTGAATGTTTTGGAGGGATAAAGTAGGAAAGAAGTCAATTTTATATTGTGTTTGTGTAAGTTGGTATCTAAGCCCATAGTAAATAATGTAACCGTTTAGTCTAAGCTTTATCTAATGCCTCCAAATGAGAAGTTTCTAAACGTGTTGTCATTTGATACAGTATGTGAGCACTCCTGGTGTGCAGCTCAGAGACAAAGCAATAAAGAATTTAACTGCAAGTGCAGGTTTTTTACTGCTGTGATGGGTTGGCCATTTAGGGAAGTGTCTGAACTCTGGCAATCTGTTCATGTTTGCTCAGGATAGGTATGGAAACGACATCATTCACACTCTCTGACCCACCTTCTGGCAGCTTCTTCCTGATTCCTGAATCTGTGATAAAATGTGCTGAAGATACCTCTTTTTTTTCCTTTTTTCTTGTGCTTCAAGAAATTCTCTAGTGGCTGAACCTGGAACTTGAATAGCCTTTTAATGTTTCTTCAGTCCTCTAACGTGATGTTACAGGATAATTGCAGGGAATGGTAAAATGAGTGTCTCCTTTTTATTTATGGAAATAGATACTATTGATAATTTTAGATACCATAACCAGACATGTATTTTTATATAAAAGGTTAAATGCCTCTAATTGCTATTCTACTAAAATGTGGTCAGAGTTTGCCCTGAATTATTGAATTAATGACTGATGAAGTATAAAGTCCATTAAATACTACCACAGTCATGAATCCTATTGTCTTGAGACAAGAGAGGAAAGTCAAATCTGTGAAAAATTACTTTGGTTTCAGAAAACTAAAATGAGAAAAGGCAAAATGCTGTTTAAAGCCTTCAAGTTTCATGTGTTTTATTAGGGTAGATACAACTGCAAACGTGCACCTTTGTTACTAGGGCTGAGTGTATGTATTTGCAGCATCCTTGGCATTACAGTTGCAAAGGCATGCTTTATGCATGTAGTAGCTTTCCATCATTAATAATAGCACAAGGCTTTTTTTTTTTCATCCCTGAGAAAGTGTTTCTTAGGCAAAGTCAGAAAACTGAAGTAGAAGGGGAAACTCTGAGTAAAACACAAAAAACTTATTCTGCCAATAAAAAAAAGACAAAGCAAAACATAAAAAAGCCATTTGAAGGCAGAATGGAGAAAGAGTTAAAATGAAGTTGCTGTGAGAGTTGCATTGGTTACCTAACCTTGCCTTTTCTTTTTTGCCAGGTCTTTATACCCATTTATAAAAATACAGAATTCTCTTTTTACAAAAACATCAGTGAGATAGCCTGAATGCTAGAAATTTATGGGAGCTCAAGGGAAGACAAGGAAAATTCATGGAAGAGAAATTCACTGAAGTTTAGAAAATAGATAGATATCACATATGACTTAGGAGGACTCTGAGCTAAAAATATTTGGAAGCTATAATGGTATTATACACAGCAGCTCTTGCCTAACCATCTGCTTATCACGGCTGTTGGAGACAAAGTACTGACTGCAGAGACGTGTGGCTTTGCTCTGTGTGAGAAAAGAGGCTTGAAGTTTAATAATGTTGAGCATAATTGATTTGCATTTAAATTTAATGAGGGAGAAGTTTTGAAAGTGAATAGTCAATTAACATGCAAGGGGAATCAAGTGTCTCTGTGCATAGGTGGCAGATATGCTCATGTGCTTAGGCAGTAATAAGTACGTCCCTTTTGCTCTGGAAATGTAGTGCAACATCTCAATATCAAGAGAGATCTTTACAAAGCCCTTGATAAAGTATTCAGCTGCTGGGACAGGGTAATAGAATCAGAATAAATTTTTCACTTCATAGGCAATCTTTCATTTTATACTTGAACAGTGAGCATAGCTTTGAAAGTAAATTGTCATGTATAGTTGCAAGAAATCATAAACTGAGTGTTGCAAAACAAAACCCTGAAGAACAATAAATTCAAAGCAAAATATCTGGGTATTCCTTACATTACAAAGTTGAATAAAGGAAGCCAAAAGAAAAGCATGTGTAGGGTAAACTGTAGCTGTATTTCAGCAGTGTGTTGACAGGTTAATGGTGGGTTTAGAGTAACGGTGTAAAGTCTTAGAAATGCTTTGAAGTGTACTTTAAATCTATCAAATATGTATATTTAGCACATTAATAAGATTCCTGGAGAAGAAACAGTTGATGAGTAGTGGTGCTGTATGAAAAGTTGTACTCTCCTGGCTTAGTCTTTCAAGGAAATACATTTGTGACTTTGAAAGATAAAGAAAGTATGAATCAGACTATTCTGAATTTTTACTGTGCAAGGGCTGTAGCAACTGCAAAACCTATGAGTAAGCCTGCATCTAGATGAAAAATGAAAGTGGAGCAAGCCTAAAGGTTCTTTGTCAGTGGTCACAGGAAAAGCAAAAAACCTGCAGGAAAAGAACAAACAACTCCCTGCATTCTTACAGGGCAATTGCATTGGCAATTAATTAAATTTAATGTCAGAGTATTCAAAAGAAAAAAAAAATGTTCATACTGAGAAAATAAGAGTAACTAAAGGGCTGAAATTTTAAATGTAAATGTAGGCTAGACAGAACTTCCTTTGTATTTCCAGTTGGTACTGTAAGCATAGGCCAGAGAGAACACAGAAATTGTGGGAAGCAAAAAGCAGCATATTGTTTATCAGTGAATGTGCTGGCCTCTGAAGACCTTCTGAGCACAGCAAGAGAGGAAAGCAGAATGGCAATCAAGTAAAACAAAATTACAGGTGATGTGGTCATAGTTCCATTTGAATTATATATATTAGACTAGAAAAGTAAATTAGGCTACCGGTGTACTGTTAAATCAAGGAAATTGTGGCTAGCTATCCTATCTGAAAGTAGTTGGATATGAACAGTAGCAGCTAGAAAAAGGTAATATGCTAGTTGAATTGAGAGCAGTCTTACAATAAAGTCAGTGTTTCTTTAAGTAAAGGCCTCTGTTAGCAGTAGATGTGCTGTGATTAAAAGGAAGGGTATGTGATATTATTCATATTGCATATTGGTTTGTTTCCTGTGCCTGAAGACAGGACAGCAGCAAAACAGAAAGCAGCTGGTCCCTGCTCCTTTAAGAGCTTTTGAAAACCACAGTTCCTAATGCACTTAAAACACCTTCAGTACTTGCCAGTGGAAACTCCCAAGCCAAGTAGACTGAAATATGCATAACAGTCTTCTTACTCAGAAAACATAAATACAGCCTGAGCATGCAGTGAACGTCAGGCTGTAGAGGTGTATTGAAACCTCTCTGCTGAACTAGCTCAGTGTCAGTCACAAAGCAGAATTTGGAAAGCATCGAAGAATAAGCATTTTCAAGTGCTGATATCTGCAGTTTTGTCAGGATGCCCAAGCATTGGGAGAAAATTTCTGTCTGCCTTCAAGTACTTCTGGGGGGGAAAGGCACATTCTTGGTGTGGATGATGCTGACGTCCAGCTCACGGCGCAGGAACGTGCTCAGAGCTGCTGTGAAAGGCTGCAATGCAAACCTGTCACGGATGGCTAAATATGGCTGTAGCAGTTGTGCTGTGTATTAGACCAAGCTGCAGCATGAGGCAATGAAAATAAACAACATCCTTTATGGAAGGCAGAAGGAGGGATGGGTCTTTTTACTGCAGATCACTATTTAGAGAACTGCCACAATATTGAGGTTCTAACATAGAGTACAGTACTGAAACATGTCAACAGCTGTAGCACCTCAGACAGTTTCTTTAGAAAATAGATGTTTCTCTGGCTTTCACCAGAGAAATGACTTGATGTAATATGATTTTATTAATTTATCAAAGTCAGTTGTAAGAGAGCCACATGATCACTTAAAAGAGCTGGGGCTCTTAAAAATAACTGCCAGTCAAAAAGTGACATAAGGCAAGTCATTTACAATTGGACACAATGATCTTAAGGGTCTTTTCCAGCCTAAATGATTCTGTGATTCTATGGTAGCAGGCTACTACTGTGTTTAAATTCAAGTTTAAAGCATACTTGGCTTCTAAGCCTGTCCATTACTTTGCCTAGCCCCTTGCATGTGTGAACTCATCTGTGTGCTGGTGGTGACTGGTGCTATGATTATACACACAGGATCAGCTGGTGTGCCAAGGGATGCCTGTCATTCTGGAAGCATGAAAATGCCCTGGGTGAGAAGACACAGCATGGCCACAGCACAGCTGTGACAAACTGCTTTTTTTTTTTTTTTTTTTTGCTTCATGTTTTTTGGGATAGTTCTGCGTGCCCTCCCTGCTCCCAGTCTGTCCGGAATATATTTTCAGCATTTGGAGTGTGATTTAGATCAAGTGTTTAGGTGTCCCTCTATTTGTTTACTGTTGTCACTAAGTAATATTTGAATCCTTAGGCCAACTTAGCAACTCCCCTAAATTTAGCTGAGAGTAAACATCTCAGAGCTGTGGAGAGCTTACAGCTTTCACAAAAATTGTAGCCCCCTTTTTAAGGGTGATTTGAACCCAGTAGCTCCCTGCTGTACACAAGCAGTCTAGTCAGTGCATATATGGGTTGGAATTTGTCTCACCATCCTTAAGGTTTGGAAATGGCCAGAGAGAGGAACATAACATTTTTCAGAACATTGGAGGTGCAGTGGGTGTGTGGCAGAATGGTGCCACGTTTAGGACTCCAAAGCCAGTCCATTGCTGATCTGATAGAATAATTTGTATCTTCTGGATAGGGGAAAAAGCCTAGATTGAGGCAGAAGCATTGTCAGATAGAAAATAAGTGGTTAAAACAGTTTTTATGAATGTGGATAGCTGGAAAAACAGCCTTCTCACTTTTTGTTCCTCTGAGGAGTGAGGGCATATTTTAAATTTTGAAGAAAAAATTAGAACAAAAACATTTTAATTGTGAAACAACACTGAAAATGTTTTACAGGAACTGTTGCAAGCCTCGCGTGTCCCTTTTCCAATCTCTGGGTTATGTTTGCCTTAGTATAATGCAGGAGCACTTCAAAGCTCAGCCCACGCAGGGCACCTGGTTGTGTGTGTGTGGTGCTGCTCTGAGTTCTGCATCAGTCTTGTGAGGCTCATAGAGCTGTTGCTGTAATTTTGCATATAAAAAGCTGTATTAATTGTTGCATTTCAAATGCATGCCCTTGACTGAAAATCAGCTGGGATAAAAGTATGTTCTAGACAGTATTTCACAGAATATGCGCTTTACAGTTTACTTCATGAGGTAGCATGTTTGTGGTCACTGCTCCAAAACTAAATCAGACAGAGTACTAATTTCCAGTGTAATATTGTACAAAAATGAGCAAACTGGCTTATCCTGGGTCTTTTAAGAAAAAAGTATCGGAGCACTGATTTTCTCCATCAAGTTGCTTTTCATCTGTAAACTGCTAGCAGGATTATTAAGTACTTGATGAACTCTTAAAATTGCAGCCTACTTATGGGAAAAAGCAAAGTCTTTTTATGCTAGATATTTTCTGTATATTGTAATAATAACTTCTTCAGGGAATAAATAATAGTTTTCCTATTTATATAAAACTGTGTTCTTTGTTTAAAAGATTAAATCTTATTGGAGGTTTCTCTTAGAGTAACAGTTTGATAAATGGTTACTGTAATTAAGTTAGTGTAATTAATTTTATAATGAGCTTTTCAAGAACCTGTGCAATTTAATGTATCTCAAAGATGTAAGTCACGTGTTTTGGCAGTCCTGCACAGGAGATACTCTTTGGATAACAGGACAGCTAATTAGCAATTGAATGGTTTCACATGAAAAAGCCATATTATAATTTAGAGTGGGGCTTTCACCTAGGATGATGATTGGGTAGGTATGGTGATAGGGATATAGATGGATGGCCAATAAGTGAGGCTAAGTGAGGATAATTTTTTTTACTGGGGCATGGAAGTTATTTATATAGGGTGATTTCAATTTTCTTTATTTTCTTCAATTTTCTTCTTCATTTCAAGTTAATTGTATCAGACAGTAGTGACTTTATTGACTAAATATTAGTCAGTAAAGTAGGTGGTTCCGTAAGGGTGTTTGCCTAAAGTTACTGTCTATTCAGGACAAGTGCAAATTGTATTAAATGATAATTTTTTGCATTTTTCTGTTAGGTTAAGACAACATGCTAAAGGTGAACACACCAGGTGGTGCATTGAAGTGTGGAATGTGGCCTCTTGTTCCAAGGGGCTGTGGTGTCCCACCTCACAAAGTTCACATCTTCACCTTTTGTTGTGGCTATGTGATCCCATGCTTGTGCTGCAGCACATTGTCCTTTAATATGGCCCACAGGAAAAATTGATTCATCTGGAGCCATCTGAAAAGACAAAATGATATTTTCAACTCTGACCTATTTGTAGATTTATTTCAGACTATAGTTCCACAATAGTTGTGTTGACAGAGTTGTCCCAGGTATTTGAGACAGATAGTTGGGATGAGTGATGTGTGTGGGTGAGTTGGGACTAGGTAAAATCTCAGATTCTGCCTGTTCCTTCCAGTTATTCCCAGTTCCAGTTTTCCTTTTTCACAGTTGTGTTCTTTCTGTCTTCTAGCAGTTTCTCAGGATTTCCTGTATGTCTCTTTCTTCAGTCAGCACCCACTCATTTTGCCAGTGTAGCTGGTCTCCTCACCTGTGCGTTCACATTAGCACTCCCCTCAGCCTGCCTTCATCACATCACAGCTTCACCAGGATTTTTCTGCTCAGGCAAACTCTTCTCTATGCCAAATCCCAATTTCTTACTCCAGAATATGGAGGAAGAAAACCTTCTTGAAGAAACAGTCAGATGTGTCTTAAGCAGCAAGAAGGGTTTAAAATAATTTCCATATTTGTGCACAGAAATGAGTAATTATTTTGACTGAGAATTCAGGAGAGAGACAGCAGGGTGGGAATATCAGTCTGAGACAGATGCTTCAATGTATAATTTCAGCACAAACTCTTAATTTGGCCAGGATACAAGAAACTGAAAGCAGTTAAAGTGTTTCAGGCTTTTAAGAGAAGAAATTTGATATAGTCGTTGCTTTTCTAGAGTTCTGCTGTAAAGTCACACTTGTATAATTCATATTTAGGTTTATGTGAAGTAATTTTGCAATCTTATCCTGGAATGTCTGGCTGGAAGAGGGGTGATGCCTGTATCACACCCATCCTCCCAGTAAGTTTGCTCAGATAGGTAGCCCAGAAGAGTGAGAAATGCCAGTGCTGTCAGCAGTTCTGATAGCACTGCTGAGTGGAAGGGGTGCGAAGGAACAGATGGACATTGCTGGTCGTTGTCAGACAACTTTCTGCTTCAACCTTTATTCGCGGTTTTAGAGAAGGAGTAAGACAGTGTTAGGAGGAGGTTGAGCTTTTGTTTGTTTTCATACATCCTGTTATTTCAGTACCAATTCATTTTCCCTGCCCATTACATTTTTTTTCTTCCAGAAAGAAATAGAAATAGCTTTCCACAAGAAGATTCTTTCTGAAGAATTCTTTTCCTCTTATGTAAGAATAGGTTTGTCTAGCCTAGTGAACCCATCTCTTTTAAGGAAGAAAAATAGCATATTGAATTATCCATTCTGGTTCTTTGCAGTTTTAGTTTTGAGTAAAACGTTTCCAGTGTTAGTTTGCTAGCTCTTAAAACATGTTGACTTTTTTTTCATATTATTCTATTTTTTCTTTTACTTTATTTTATCTTACTAGCCTTTTATATATAAGATTAATATAAGTAGTCCCATTCTGACAGACCATATGGAATATAATTCTACTATGTCAGAGACAGCTGAAATCTCAGAATAACTCCAGTAACATTTATTAATTTTTATTGCTTTTAAGCTTTTGTTATAGCTCTGAGCTGCTTATTATTACATATTATTTCAAGTAAGATCTTCATAGTGTCTTTTGGTGGAGGTTGTTTCTATAATTTGAAAGTACTGCTTGTTTTGATGTAGTGTAGAAAATCAGAATAATAAAATGCTGTTTCCAGAAAACTGATTTCTTGCTAATGTAGTTCTGTGAAACTCAGTATGTGTGGGAAGAGATGCTGGCATACTCTAGATGTGATAGACTGCTGAATATAATTTGTTAAATTAAATTCATCCCTAATTTAGTAATACTGCTTTGTTAAGAAGTGATGTATTTTCTGTGTGGAGATAATCCAAAATCTTGATAATCTGGTGTCTGTGCAAATTCTCATCTTTTCAGAGGTGCTAATTTATTTGTCTTGGCCAAATACTTCTCTGAGGGATTAGATTCTGTTTGCATAAATAGCTACTGCTTCCAGTTTTTAAAGATGTACTGTTGTAAGTAACATTGCTTTGCTCTGCAGAGAATTTAAGAGCTGGTATTTCATAGCACAGAGATCCACCCATTTATTACTTTGGGCAGTTATATATGTGTGTCACATTTGCTCTTCTAAATGGTAACTTTGCCATAGCAGATTCTGTCTCTGAAGTAGTTTGGGGATTTACTGAAGTATGGTACTAGAGAGTGCTCCTGCTATCAGATACCCACAAATGCCATATCTGACCACGAGGAAAGATTTGAATCTTTATCACTGCAGTATTATCACTGAGCATATTGATTCTCAGATGAGACTCGGAAGAAAGATAACAGATTATTTCTCTTCAATATGAAAATTATTCATTATACTCTAGATCAGATGACACACTGTTCTGTTTTCTAGGGTTGAATTGTTATGGAAGACATTAGATATTGCCCATTTTCATCAAATAGTGACATCAGACAACTATTGGAGGCTTCTCTTGAAAGTCTGTTCTCCCCCACCCCCAGTGCACAGTTTTTAAAAAATTTGCTTAATGTTGTATGTACTGTTAATTTATCCATCCTAAGTTCCATTTATGTCATTCCAGCACAGTTATAATAGAGGCTGGTTTCAGATCTGGTACACACCCAGTATGTTCAGGTATTGACTGCTTCTTTTCACTGTCTCTTTTCTAGCTTAAGGCCACGTGGAACATACTTTTAACTGCATCTGTGTTTCTGAATTCCTTTGAACAATTGGGCTTGTATTGACTCTCAGATAGGTGTAACCCAAACCAGGAAAAAAAAAAGGTTATTCTGTCTGTTTAGGAAGGGTTTTCCTCATTCTGCTGTCTTTAACTGTTGGTTTTCTTCTCTATGTAAATTTGTTTCCTTTATTGCTAGAAGTTTTCATGCACACAGTTCAGCATTCAGTAACTTTACTAAATAGGTTTGTGGTTAAGTTAAATAAAAATTCTAGCATAATGTGAGTATAATGGTATGTATTGATAGCGTCTGCCTAAAGCTGAGAAGTTTAAGGGTTCTTAAATGCAAAAAATGCATACCCAGAAATGCATTCTGTAGTGTCATCACATGCTCGATTGTATGTAAGATGTACAGACAATTTTTGCAAGCAGTTGAACTTCAGTCTCACTCTGATGATAGTCCATACTGATTAATGTGTGACCTGTATGGTTTCAGCAGCAGTATTTGCTCACTGGCTTCTTACACAGGTCCTTCCCCACAAGAGACAAGGTCAGAGTCCCTTACTTATTTCAGGGCTCTGTCTGCACTACACTCTATTTAACCTGTAACTTCTTAATTTTTAGTGGGCTCTGCAGGCCAGAGTATGTTGTTTCTTATCTGATTATTACTCTTCAAACTTCTAGTCTTTATTACAGTATTTCAGTATTTTTTTCTTAAATGTTAATGTGATTCCCTGAAGAAAGGCTTTTAGATCTAAAAGCTTATTCAGTTTCCCTTGCAGTCCTTATTCCAACTCATAAATAGCTTCTAAAATGAGTGGTGTCCAAAACATTAAATTACTCTTCTATTGAATTTCTCTGCCACAGAAGATGTGGTTGTTCTAAGTGAAAAATGTCATTGTAATTGGTTATGCAATGTAAAGGAATAATAGTTAATTTTCTAGACAGTTTTTCCAAGAAAACTTCTGTGAAAAATTATATTATTGTTCACTTGTTAGGCCCTTGTGAATGTTGTTTTCTAGGTTTTAAACATAATTAAGGTGCTGTCATTTCACTGTATACTGATTTAAGTTTCCTGGTTTTGTAAATTGTTCTTCCTTCCTCCATAACCTGCAGACTGCTACCACACAAAAAATTCTGACTAAGTAAAACATTTTTTACCCACCTTGGTTTCTTCTCTGAAGATATTTACACAGCCTTTTTACTGTGTCTGAAATGCTTCAGCTGTCCCCAAAGGCAAATGGACACAGCAGGGGTTGTGTGTTTCCTACTGTGAGTAAAATAGGGTTGTTTTGGGCAAAAGAAAATCGGGGGAGATGAGGTGTACAAATCTGACAAAATACTGGCATTAGTATTCCAGCCATTCCTGAAACAACTTATTAGTATATTCTTTTACTTAGGACTGGTAAAGTAATTAAAAATTATGAGATTAGGCCACCTTCTGATTGGCTCAGTGTTAATATTTTGTTTAAATTTTTTTTTTAATATATTTTGTATTTTTACCAAAGTTACTGAGCTAGTATTTTTATTGGATATGTTGTTCTTTTGCAAAAATTGGTCAAACTCTGTCATACTTTTGTTGCCTTCAGATGTGTCAGTTAAAGGCATCTTTAGGAAAGGCAGCAATATGGATTAAGAGTACCATGCATTTTCAAGTGGTTGTCTTTGCCTTCTTCTTCCATTCTTTGTCTTGTCATGATGATAGTTCTCTGCTGTTTGTTAAATTCAGAAATCCCACTGAATAAATGAAACCTGATTTGATTTAGTTATCTACATAATAGAATTTGTGATACTTCATGTTGCATCACTGGAAAAACACCTTCTGTTACTGAACTTCACTGCAATTAGACATAATTAATCTCTTCTCCTCTTATGCAGCTCAGTTTGTGTTTTGAATTGGCAACTTAATTTTCTGTTCTTACCAGTATGAAATCCTAACTAGGTTGAAAGTAAAGACAATTTTCAGTAATCTAAATATAAAAACTGTGTAGAATGAACAATGTGGAGGAGCCTGTCAGCTTGTGTTTTACATCGTGGAGTTTTGAATTGTCAAGATGAAAATAAGGTCACTTGTATGAAGTCAGTAGAATATGAAGAAAGCTTCAATAACCACTATTCTTTAGTGAATTATGGTGCCTTCATAGTACTAGATGTTCTTAAATTAAATGTGATTGCTGGTGTATTTTTTCAAGTAGTAACTTGGTCATTGGCACAGATGCCCAAATTGGAGGTGACTGAAAGCATTGTTTAACTTTTGGATCGGTAGATGTATTTTGTCTTTCAGTATCCAAAATATTTCACTTCTACTAAAAAAGAGGTGCTATACATTGTTTTCCTTGGATGAAGTAGAGGTTTAATGTGAACTCTAGAAAGCAGTTTAGTCCCATTGTATTAATGAAAGTTTTTCAGGGACTTGGAGCCAATATGGGTTTAGAGGTCTGTTGAGTTAATTAAAATTAAACAGCAGAGTTTTTCACTGTGTATCGAATTATAAAATGCAGTGCATTTCATAATTCGTTAGTTGTAGTACTGTCTTTCACTACTTGATTTTTTACATCTCGTCAAATACCTTCTTAAACTCGAACACTAACACAACTCCTGTGAATTCCTTGGCTTGCACATTCAGTGTGATACAGTGAATCACTTAGAAACTACCAAGGAAGACATTTTACATTTGAAACCTAAATTAACATTTCACATACTTAATTACTTCACAGTATATTGATCTTTCTTTGCTAGGACACTTTTAAAATTGATAATTTCTTCTTTAAAAAGCTGTTGCTGTTGATATGTCCTGTTGCATTCTTCTTCATTTTCAGTGTGGTAATTTAAATGTTTTATTGATACCTTTGTCTTTTTCTCAACAGTTTTCAAAATCTGGTTAATGTGATGGCATAAACTAGTAAAGCTTTGGATTACATGATGGATGTCAGCAATGGTGATTGATATTGTTTGAGTGGTACAGTAAGAGTCTGCTGTATGAAATGCCAGAAGTTTACCTTTCTTCTAGTTTAGCAATGGTAAGTTTTTTTACATTTGTACTAAGGAAATAATAACTTTATTTCTTGTCATGTAAGGTGTATTTCTTCAGAAAGTATCATATCAGCAAATCAGTAAAGATTTCTCTCTTACATATGATTTCTAAAGTCTGTTGAATTCAGAAGTAATTACTAACCAAGGAATACATTTGAGTTTGGTTTAGGTTATTTTATTGGTACTGATTTGAAATGTCAGTTACTCACCCCTAATGTGTGCTAGCTTTAATTAGAGCAACCTAGAGGAAATGGAATATATAAATAAACTCTGTTTTTCATGTTTGGGTTCAACCCCAAATGGGATCACTCTCCAGATGGTATTGAGCTTGCATGCAAAGAGGGAGGATATGCAGGCAAGTCTATCCATGTGGAAAATAAGTGTAAAAACCATTATAGAAAACACATAGTATTTTGCTCTCTTCAGTCAGCTGCCGATGTTTGACCATTTGCTGCTTGACATGTTATTTATATTTTCTCTTAAGGCAGAGTGTGTTGGAGGGCTCACACTTATTTACTTTAACTGAACAGAATGAAAGTTAGTGCTGCAGCATCTCTTCAGTTATATTTTCAGGAATATAAACACTGCATCTTTCCAGGCATTCATCGAAGGCAGCAGGAGTAACTAACAAGCAGGAGGGTTGTGGCAACACAAAAAAATCGCAGTTTTGAGAACATTTGAAATTTTCACTTTATAATTGTCTTTTTCTTGGTTGCACAGAATGATGTGCTGTCATACAGTTGTGTGTGAGCTATACCACATGTACACAAAATTAATGTGCTTTCTTCTACAGTTTTGTCCAGAACTGCACCAAGCAATGCTGTTAGGATGCATTGCTTTCCTTAAGAAATACTGCTTGCATTGTGAATTCCTAAACACACAATATAGTAAATACTGGTAATTGTTAAACAGAATTGTATTAGATGAGAGTGTTCTTGTCTTGTCCAATTCTCTTTTCTGTTCTAGGACCATCTGGCACTTAAATAGTAGATTTGAGAGAATTTATGAATTTGTGTTGTTATTTTCCCCTTCTTTGCTGAAAATGAAAAATGCCTCTTGAAACAATTTTCTCTATTTGTTATTTTCAGCATTTCTAAGTAATGTGCGAAAGGTTTGATTCCATATTTAAAATTTGTAGTCTTCAAATCATATCAGTTGAAAGGATTCATATAATCTGGAATTTGGGAAGCTGAAAAAGGGAAAGTGTGCCATTATGCACAAATGGGAATCTATTCATTAGCAAGGCTGTTATGACAGGTCTGTGGTGACATGGAGTTTGACACATTAAACTTTTAAGGATTAAATGAATAGAAGGGTAAAACTGAACTGAGTTTTCTTAAAAATTATTTTGAGACTGGGCAGGTCAAGTATTCCTGCATTTCACCCTGAAATGTGACATACAGGCACTCTGAAATGGGATGTTTTAAACTTATCTTTGAGTCTGACTACTTAAATCTGATCTGAGTGGTGATCCATTTCACCAGCTGAGAGGGAAAGAACCTTCCAGTAACTCAGATGAGATTCCTGATAGAGTGAGGCTTTTGTTGTCATAAGTGATACAGAATAGGAGAGGCCCCACCTGCATATAAGAAAAAATATTTTTGCTTTAAGGACTGGAACAGGTTGCCCAGAGAAGTTGTGGAATATCTGTACTCAGTGTTTTTCAAGACCCAGCTGGATTATGTTCCATGTAACTAAATCTGAATTTAGGCCTTATGTTCATTTGAATGGGAGGTTGGATAGGATTGCCTCCCAAAGGCCTTTTCAGCTGGAATGATTTTGATTCTGATTTGGAAATTTTCTTTTATTTCATTTTTACTACTAAAAACTGTAAGTATTTTTTATTCGTGTGCTTTATTTTTTTAATTCCCTGCTAAATTAGAATTACAGTTCTGTTTTGTTATTTATGAGAGATTTGTTTTTTCTTTAAGCAGCAACTGAGTAAGCAAATGCAATTTTAATGGTTTACTTCTTAGTCTGTGAAACCATGTAACTAGAAACTGTGGGATATTAAAAATGCAGTCTCATACCTTTTACTTGAAAAGAAAAATTGGAATAAGTTACACTATTTTTATGTATTGTACATATAGTGTATTTCAGTAACTAGAGCCTAACTGGGACATTCTAGCCTTACATAAGGCATAAATATGAGCAATACTCACACAAGTACTAAAGCCAGAACAACCACAAATACCAAGTCAGCTACTTGGTAGCCGAGATGGAAAAATTTAATGCACTAAAGAAATGCCACAGAAAGAGGCAGTATGAATACATTGAATGGGCTTATTCAGATTTACACTGGTACATTTGTGGCAATACATTCTTCAGATTTGCTCTGTCTCTAGGTGTTTTCTGAATATTTTTTCTGACTGTTTTGTTTACATTTTTTTCGAAGGTTTCCCAGTGAGTGGATCACAATGAACATACTTTAGGGACTTGCCATAGTATGGCTGCTTCTCGATCTACTCGTGTTACAAGATCTACAGTGGGTTTAAATGGTTTGGATGAAAATTTTTGTGGTAGAACATTAAGGAACCGTAGTATTGCTCATCCGGAGGAAGTCTCAGCCCATCCTCAAATCCGATCCAGGTCACCAAAGAAGAGGCCAGAGTCTGTGCAAACTCAGAAGGGCAGCAACGGTGGCAGAACTACTGATTTGAAACAGCAGAGTGCTCGGGAGTCATGGGTGAGCCCTAGAAAGAGAGGGCTGTCCACTTCAGAGAAAGATAATGGTGATAAACAAACTGTGGAAAATAGTGAAAAAAAACAAGCAGAACCTGTTTCACCAGTTTTGAAAAGAATTAAACGTTGTCTGCGTTCAGAGGCACCCAACAGTTCTGAAGAAGATTTGCCCACTAAGGCAGAGAAGGAGTCATTGGAGCATAAAAGCTTAGTGGACAATGATGCAGCCTCCACGGGGACTAAGCGAGCTTGTCGATGTCTTATATTGGATGATTGTGAGAAAAGGGAAGTTAAAAAGGTGAATGTCTGTGCAGAAGGGTTTAATAATTCTGCAGTAGTTGAAGAGGTTGCAGGTTATCAGACTGTCAATGGAGTTGGTGAGAGAGACTCAAATTCTCTTAACTGTGATGACTGTCAGGTTGATGGGAATGCTAAGCAGAACAGTGCTGGTTCCCATACGCCCAAGGACAAAACAGTAGCAGAAAATGGAAACTCATTTGCCCATTCTTCGTTGCTGCTTAATAGCAGCAAAGAGGACAGTGTTGTAGACCATTATGTGCCTTGCACAAACTCTCAAGAACAGGTAAAGTTAGAGGACCACAAACCAATAAATGACTGCTTGCCTGAGGAGCATGCTAATCAGGCATTTGAGCCAGCTGCAGGGTCCTTTTCTGAAATCCAGTCATCTTTGTTAAGGGATTCGGAGGAGGAGGTGGATGTTGTAGGAGATAGCAGTGCCTCTAAGGAACAGTGTGCTGAAAACACCAATAGCAACCTGAATACTCACCATGACAGTGCATCAATCTCAGGTGAACCTGAACCACATTCTTCAGTGCTGAACTGTGTGTCGGCTCAGATGACAAATATGTTGGAACTTCAAGAACACAGATACACGTTGAGAACTTCACCACGAAGGGCTGCCCCTGCCAGAAGTAGCCCTACTAAAAATAACTCTCCTTGCAGAGAAAATGGACAGGTTGAGGAAAATAATCTTAGTCCTACTGAAAAGAATGTACCTGTAGGTATTAATAATATCAATGGATCTCCCAAAAAGACTGAAGAAATCAAACAGAATGAAAAAGAGAGAAATAGTAATACAGGGGATCATGGGAGTGATGGACTAAGAAAGCCTGAGTCTAGGCTTGTTGCAGGATTTGTACCATCTGCCAAAGAGAGTGCCAACATCCACACTGCAGAGGAGGATGAGGAAGAGCCTGATGTGTATTACTTTGAATCAGATCATGTGGCATTGAAACACAACAAAGAGTATGTGTAACTATGGTAACCATGAATTCTGCTTTTGTTTCTTACCAAAAATATTATTACAAAAATTATTAAATATTTAACGTACTTCCACAAAAATTTAAGTTTATAATTAACTTTATAATTTTCATACTCTTCAGTCTTCATTTTTCTTGTTTCTACCTCAAACAAAATTAAACTCTATTTAATATGCAGTATGGTACAGCAATGTGGTTTATACATTTCTAGCAATCAGGATTCTTGAGCCAGAACTTGATTTTTCTGAGTTTCTTTGGGTATTTGTTTCTTTAAAATGCATCTGTTATTTATTTTCTCGTAAAAACTAGCTGGAAGGAAAACCAAAGGAATTATAACCTTTAATTAGATTTCAGTCATTTATCAGCATATCCAGTGGACACTGCAGATAAAACTTACACAATAATCATTCTGCTGTACATAAAAGTTAAAGTTAGATGCTTTTTCAGTGTCATGGGAAACAACTCAGCATTATTGTGTTCAGGAAGATGAATTTAACAAATGCAGCAACTTTCTCCAAAGTAAATTATGTCTACATTGCTATTTATATTAATTACATGTAAACATAGGAATATTATTATTGTTATTACTATTATTATGTTCTGAGTAATTTGAATTGTTTATTAGCTGAATGTGTAAGTAGAATTGTGGTAGCTATACCTTGTGGTAAATGTGCAAGAGCTTTTGAAACAAAAGAGCGATTCACTGAACAAACTACATGGAGAAAATTTGTCTTCAGGTAGTAGATCAGAACGCAGTTTTTTATTTCAGTCTTTGTAATGCTGTTTTGACTCCTGTGTTTTGCTGTTTAGTAGGTGTTCTGTATTTTGTTGTGAGTTTTGAAAGGCCAAGTGCAGATGATCTTCAGTTTTCTTTGTATGAAGGGTTGAAGCACTGGTAGTAGTTCAGTGTAAATGTAGTAAAAGTTCGCAGCACAGTTATTGTGAATTTGGGGCACAAGGCACAGATGATTGTTTAATCTAGTATGACTGGATTTTTGATATTAGAGTTGCATTGTTTATATAGTAAAATTTTGTTCAGTATTGGATATTAATAAATCATTCTAATCAGAAAATTTTGAATTCAAGCATGGGTTTGACAAATTGTGATTTCAAAATAATGGTTAAATATTTGCAGCTTCAGCCATCAGTCCAAAGTGGACACTTCCCAGTAGATAGAGAGAAAATGACAAATGGGGGAAAGGGACTCTTTTGACTCTCTTAGGATGATTTTGGATCAGTATGAAATATGACTTCATCTGATGTTAGTACACAGATTCATTAGTAATGTGGTTTGATGTAAGGAGTCATATTTATTATAAATACTACAAAAATAACAGTAGTTTTTTCTGTTCTTAAACACCGATCTAAATTGTCCTTGGAAACTTCAGGTGTGTGCCCTAGTGTTAGCTTTTGAACGTGCAGAGTTCTAAAGAAATGGGTATCTGTTGTTCAGATTGGCAGCCTGTTTGTGAGACCTTGTTGGGGAGCTTTTGAAATGGCAAGTAGGACTCGGTAGCTTGCAACTAACTTGTTGCCTGAATGCAGAATTCCAAAAGAAGTGGTTATTGTTTTTATTCTGTCTTACATTTCTACTTTCCCAAAGGGAAGCATGCTGCTGGGGGGAGGAATGTTAACCTTATCTTTTCTTCATTTAAAAAAATTGCCATAGAACTGGTAAACTACAGCCATCCTTTTTTGTTGTTTACATTTACAAGAAAATAAGTCTGGTAGATTGATGGTTCTGTGTGGTAATAGGATCCTTCTAAAGAACTTAAGTCAATATTTTGACATATGAGTGTAGTTGTCATTTATCCAGAATTTCATGCTTCAAAAGTAAATCAAGTGCAGTGCATTATATCCTCTATCCAGTTTTAGAAATGGCAAAGTTCATTAGAGGATGCTCTTAATTCACGTGTAACAGTTTTTGAATAGTGTCTTCGTTATACCCTTGTTTAATCATTTGGTACTTACTTTCTAAAGTATTAAACAAAAAAAAGCCCAAAAAAACCAAAAACAAACTCTGCCAGTTTATCTGAAATGTATTCCCTGATGGGTCAGATGCAAACAATTCCAGTGCTCCCATGCTATTAATGCAGGTTCAGCTGGAGGTAAAGGACATTCACTTTGCTTGTGGTAGTTCTGGCTAAGCCAAGTGTTCTGGTGTTCTGCATGTCACATCTTCAAATGGTACAGTTCTGTTTTTCTGCCCTTCATCAGTTTGGGATTGTTATGGGTGATTTTTCTGTCTGGTTTATGTTTCTGTTCTCTTTAAAAGTCAGTTCAGGCATTAGCATCTTGGCTAGGTTGAGGAGGCAGGATGGCATTAGTATAATTCTTTGTATGTTCCATGGCAGAAAAAAAATACCTTCCTGTGTGTCATAGAAGCTATTTTATATGGCTGTAAATTTATATTATTTCTTGTTGCATTGCATAGCTTGGTGACATGTGTATTCATACAGTTGGTTTTCACTCTCCAAGAAATGATTGTGACATTGGTAAAATATGAGTATACCAAAAACTTTAAGAGCTGTTGATGAGACTTGCTATAAGAAAAAAACCCCTAAATGTAAATTGTCATATTTCTGTATGAATTTTGTTGCTTTTTTAATCTTAACATGTTTGAGAAATGTTCATATATTAATATTTCTGTGAAAATTGGATGACATAATAGGAAAAATAACTATCACTATATGGAATATTATTATTCAGAGAGAAGGCTGAAATGATGGGTGTTCCCACAACTTCTCTATCAAACTAGATCTGTCCTACAAAGACAGAGATGAGATCTCTAAGCAGAAATTTTATCACAACATAGACATTTTTGTAGATAATAACAGACTGATCTGGGGGTTGTAGAGTTGTGAAGTGTTGTTAATGTTGTCTGTTGCTACACACATTATGGGAATTTTTGTGTATTGTAACTGCTCTCAGAAAAGTACAGTTTAGTGTATATTTGAGGATTTTGCTTCTAGCTCAGAAATGTTTGTGTTTTCTCCTGAGATATTTCATCAAGACTGAACTTCCTGATGTAAAACTTTCTACACTGCTGAATTTTATATGCTGTGCTTAGTATTTTGCATATGTCTTTCCTCAGGCATTTCTCATATCTCTTTGCTGTATCATTTTATGCTGTAATTCCATCTCATACTGCAGCAGCTTACTTTAATTTTCTGTCTGGTGCAGCATTTTATTCTCAGTACTTTCTGCCTTTGCCCAGTGTTTCATTTAGTTCCCCTTTTTGGTTTTGTTTTTATTCTTCTTCCTCTCTATTTCCTTTGGAGATTTGTAATGTTTGGCAGGTGTTAGATTGCACAGAGGCACAATCTGTGTTTGACTCTTAGTCCTGGGTTCTAGATGAAAATGTGATTGATGAATTGAGGTGTTCACATACATGTAATGTGTTACAGAATACATTTCTAGGACTCTATGAACTGCAGTTGGCCTTACAGGAACCACTTAGACTTGCAGCAGGATCACTGAAATAGAGCCCTTAGGCATGAGCAATTCCTACAGATGTTTAATTCTGGGAGTTAGGACCTTGTTCAGTAGATAGGTATTTTCATGTATCTTTATTGCTTGATAATACTTAAAATTACAACAGCTGCACTGGCATTTACAGTGAAGACAGATCAAATAAGGATTTTAATACATCTCTTAAAACCCAGGATTTTGGTTTTTCTTGTGGATTCTTACCTACAATGGGTTGTACTGTTGCAGAGATCTTGGAAACGTAGATGACCATGCAGGATCATGCAACAATCAGATTTGGATATACTTAACAATTGATGATAGTACTGTTTGTCTTTGGATCCACCTTTAATGTTGTATGAATGTGAGAAAGAATAACATTTTTAGCATTTCTTATGGCATAGGTTCTATATTTTACTCAGTCACAAATTTTCTGCCTACGGAATCAAGTTAAAGCAGTTATGTGTAAAAGTTCATCTTACTGCACTTGAATTGTTAGAATGGGAGTTAGTGTACCTTGCCATACCAGTTATTTGAGAACTGCCCTAAACACAGTCTTCTTAAAGTGTGACTGCAATGTCCTCTTTCTAAATTTCTGATATTCTAACTTTACCTGCACCATGTTTTTTTCCTTAACTGGAAAAGATAAAAATATCTATGTCTGTCTTCAAAATATATTGGCTAATAATAATAGATCAGTTTTATAAATAAAGGCTGTATGTTCTGAGTTTGTTTCATCTTTAGGAATAAAGGGAATTGGTGTAAATCAAGTTACTTTTCATAGTAGTAGTTTTAATCCATGCCCCTGAGTAATTTGTAGAATATATCACTAATATAAAAGAACTGATGAAGTATACAATTTTAATGAAGATAAAGATAAGTTAATAATTTTAGGAAACCAAGCATAAATGCCACATGCATTGGATTACAATGTGATTTAATTCATCCTATGTTCCACAAAACTGGTGTGGCATACAGTGATACTTTCTAAAAATTATCTATTAATGTAAAACTAAAGCATGGAAAGTCAGTGTTTTTACAGAGAGTAGTTTCTATTGTCTGGTAAATTGGTCTCTGTTCTAAGTAACCAAAACCAAGATTGGCTTTAAGTAAAATTATGTAGAAGTTGGATGCAGCAGATAGTTGATCCTCAAAATAGAAATACAATGGAAATCAATTTGAAACTTGTAGTATGACTTTCTGATCAACTTCTGTTTGCTTTTGCAGGTAATTGTATTATTAAAATCTGACAGTATAACAGGCATGCAACCACATTTATTTATGAAGTCCTTGTATTTTACAACAGCTTAACATATGAAGTATTTTGAGAAATTTTTACTGTCAGCATTACTGTTTTATCATGTTGTATAAGGTAATTTCTGTCTATACATATTGTCGAAGGAAAAGCTATGTGACACAAAATTTTTGCAGGACTAAAGATTAAGGCTTGATTAAGAATATTGTAATCACAGAATCATATTTTTTGATTACATAAACTGTTCAGTAAAGACTTGAGCTCTTACTTTGCAAGAGGTGATGCCTTGGGCATGTGCTGCATCAGCTTTTTGCTCCCTAGGAATGGGCACGCTCTGGGAGCCATTAAATGTCAGGTACATTTGTCACATTCGTTTTTCTTCCCTGAACAGAGGCATCTTGTTGGCAGCCACAGCATCATCCCAGTGAACAGCACTGGCAAACACAGTGCAGTCTCCCCTTAAATAGTTCATCCTGTGGAAAGTAAAGCCTGATTTCTTTTGGATTTGTGTCCTTTACCCCTTGAATTCCTTACTTATTTGCCTCCTTTTTCTGCCTACCTCTATGTAGGCACTTACAAGAGTCCTCTATTGCAGCAGTCCACACCTGGAAGAGAGTGTGAACTGTCCAGAGCAGAGATGTTTCCTTTTTGGCTGCCTTGGCGTGGTACCTCTGGATCTGTGGGGTGATGGATTGATGGAGGACTGTGACAAGTAACAGTTGAATTCTGCTTGCCTGTCTCTTGTACTGACAGTAGTTATTGTCTCATCTCCTTTCCAAGCTGCCAGTTTTTGGAGAATGCACAAGAATTCAGTTTGTCTTCTCAATTTCTTTGGTCAACACGGACCAAAAATCATGGAGGGAAAAATACACAAATGTAAAAAAATTTCCAACCACAAGCAGCAAGAAACTTGTATTGCTAATACAAGAAAATTGGTTTTGCTTGTTCATTTGGAAGAGCTTACCATTTCTAAGGATGCTCATTAGTAAATTCATCTAAACTGGAAAGTTAAGGATCAATACATAATAAAAATGGTTTTGAGGTGTAGGAAATACCACTTGGAAACAAATATGAAATGCCATAGGAATCACAGTCCCGATTTTAAAAAAAAGAGCAAGAAAGCCAAGAAAAGATGGGGCAGTAATGTATTGACCCAGCACAGCTTTGTGGAGAGTGAGGCTCAGGCTGTGGTTTTGGCTGCTGACACAAGGACACTTAAAAGCAGAAAATTGTGGTTATACCAGTTATGTCAGTGTAAAGTTGTGTGGTGAAACAAGGAATAAATTAATGTTACCATTATTAACTACTTAATAGCATAATGATGCCACCAAGAAGACAGGAACAAAGTGACTGCCATATGCTTTAAGAATGGATTGTCTTTATTTGCCAGTTTTAACTAACCTGGCTTGAAATCGCTTCATGACTAATTTTAACTTTTGTTCTGGCCTTTCAAGTTTTAACAGCATCTCTAGTATGAACTGCAAAATTGACCAGCAGTATCTTTTAAAAAGAAATTGTACAAGTACTACATATTGTACTAGCTTGTTCCTTTGGTACAACAATTCATGCATTTGAGAGCTAGAAAGGTCCTACTTTTTGGTTTCCTTAAAACTTTGTTTTTGGTAGGAATAGCCAGCTGATTTTTCATTTTTTGTTATTGCATATTTTTATTTTGCTTTGGACAGCTCAAAGTAAAAATATTGCTGCTGTTTTGTATAGCAATCTTTGAAAGTTTCCTAAGCCGAGGACCAGCTGTGTTTGTCCATGGTTTATTACAGTGAGTACTAATAAAACTACATATTTTACTAATTTTCTTCCTTATTTCTAACTTTCCTTCCACTTGTTTAGTCAAAAAAGATTGATGAATAATACTTTGTATTGCTGTTAGAAATTCAGCCACTCATGATTGTAGATTATATTCTTGTAATTTGGTTCTAATATTCAGATATCACTGTAACAGGTACTTGAGGGGAATATGTTAATTTGTTCCTATAGCAAGAATATACACTGGAATAATTGAGTGCATGTGTGTGTCTTCTTCGGGTGAAAACCTGCAGAAACTAATTTAGAGTGAGTGGAAGGAGTTCAATGATCGGTGTTGTCAGATTTCTCTGCTTGTTTTACCAGAGGATTTCTGTGCAGTTGGGTCAGTTTCAAGGGAACATGGGGTGCTCTTACTGTGTCTGGAATAAAGCTGCTTCTGATTGTTTGCTTTCCTCAGCTTCTTTCTAGAGAAGAATATCCAAGTGGGCATGCTGGAGGAATCTGATAATTTCCCTCAGTAAAGGAATTGAGACGATTCTCATTAGAGATTATGAGAGGGAATGAGAAAAAGTTTGGGGTGTGCTGTCAGTCTGTCTTTGTGCATTTGTGAAGGAAACAATTTCTGTCACTATCTCATGTCAGTTCAAGCCTGGAAAATAGAGGAATGGCAGGGACCTGTATCTTCTTCCCTGCTGAATGTCACTGTCCTGCAGGCAGATGGTTTAGAGTGCTGTCAATATAAAAAAGCTGTATTCAACTGTGTCAACTGGGAGAGGACTGATGGTGCTGTCAAGACTGAAACAAGTTCTGTGGTTTTTTTAGAGGCACAGTGACCTACTTGCTACTAAAAATTCTGAAAAGTTGCTGGAAATGTGGGTATTTGATAAGGGTGCCTTTGTGCAGCTAATATTATGTGCTGTGTGTGTTGGACAGCTCTTGATGCGAATGAAGCCTCTGGAAATAAATAAGTGGTTGTTCTGTTTCTGGGGAAGAGTTAAAAATTTAACAAAGAATGGGACATCACAAGTTGATAACCAATAAAATACTATTCAAGTGGTTGAAACACAAAATCTGAAGGTGTTAAAAGCAAGGTAAAATTTGAGCTGAAAATGGTTCTTTTGCATCCCAGTAAATAACTGCAGTATGATTTACTTTTTTGCCTTAGGATTTGTTTGGTTTTTTAAAATGTCCTTTAAAAATGTACTTTTTGGGTTAATTCTGTTTTGTTTTAAATAGGTGTGAGGCTGACATACAGAAGTAGTGCTTTGTGTTCCATTCTTGGCTCAGTAGACTTGAAGAAGCCATATAATATGTACTTTAGTTGTTTCATGTATAACATAGAGATGCAGTTTAATTATTTACTTACCTTTGAAATACTTTAAGATGTCTGAAGCATGTATATTAAATATGCATAGTGAAAGTCCAGTAAATGACAGTATGTGTAAAGAGGTTAAGGCAGAGTAGAAAGCAGTTTAGTAAGGAGTTGCAGAAAAGCCTGTAAGTAGATTACCTTGGTCATAGTGTCTAAGCATTAGGTAGCTAAAAATCCACCATATGCTGCTTCCTCCAGGCATAGGTGCTTTTGCAAGCCCTGACAGGGGTTGTTATCTGTATGCTCTTATTGATTATACCCTTTGACTCATTTCTGTTTCTGAAGGAGGATCAAAGAAGGGCCATTCTGCATCAGTCTCTTGTGTTTTCTCATTGCTGTTGTGCTCTACACATCCACCATTGAATCCTAGACTCTTCCAGAATGCAGTTAGAGATTTTTAAAAGTCTTAGTTACACGTCAGAATAATTTGCAAGAAACTCTTGCAAATTACTGTATTGTAATTACTGTGTTGTGACACTGGCAAAGATTTCAGGCCAAGCTTAGGAGCTGGGTGCATTTTCTGTTATTTCTGAACTCAAATACACTAAGCCCAAACAAAACACACTTTTTTTAAATGGCAGGATTGTGTTTGATCTGAATCACAGGTTTCTCCAGGGAGCCAATTTCTTTAACTACAGCTCCTTGGATGACTTGAAAATTCTAAGTGCAATTAATGTTTTCCTTTCCTACATAATTTACAGTCTTTACATTTTTAATATCCAGTACTTTCTCATGTTAGCTTCTAATGATGGATGCTAATAATTTTTTAAAAATTGCCGTTAGTAGACCAAAGTCCAGAGTAATAAATGACCTGGGTATGGGAGAGCAGGTTGTAATCTGTACTTTGCTGGAGTGCCAGCAGATGGCAATGAAACAAAGACTTGCTCAAATCCTCCTGGTGACTAATAACCAGTTTTGTGTCAGAGCTCTTGGAAATACAAAATAACAAGGTTTTTATAGATATATTTTTTTAGCTGTGTTTTATTATGAGACGTGTTGTAAAACAGTTCCTACCTGCACAAGAACTAATGAGTACTTCTAAATTACAGTACTCATTTTTAGTGTCAGAGCCCCCCAGAATTGATGGTACTGTACATTTTAACATGCTGTGACCTATATAACTGAAGAAATGCACTTAGTTTTGGGCATGGAAATTGATGACCATCAGCTGCACAGCGTTTTAGAAGTCAAGAAGATAAATCACTTCTTTTTGATTAGGCATCAAAGTGCATATCTTTGCAAGGTACTGAGTGATGTAAAGCAAGTGTAGCTGCCAAAGTAATTTCAGCTAACTTTGGATATTGATTTTGAGTTGATTTTTTTTTTTTTTGATTGGTGTGAGTGTTCTCAACAGCCACTTCATTTCTCCCACTAATTTGGTTTAGCTACCTAAAAGTTAAAATCTTTGTTTTGTACTATCAGTTGCTCACATCACTCATTCGGCTAAAGATGTTCTCTTCAAGGGAGAGGAAACCTGCAGAAACCATGGAGAGACTCTGTGACTGACAGACTCTAAAAATGAAATTATTTCTTTAAAAATTCTGAATAATGTGGCACCTTTTATAGGTCAGTGCCAAGTTATTTAGTGTAGAAAAAAAGAGCTTAAGAAACATGCAATTGTTAAGGCAGATTGATTCCATATTAGTATAGTTTTCTAAAGGCTGCTGTTAGGTCCTGACACAGAGAAACTGCAATCTGTGATGTGACTCTGAGTACTGTGATGGGAAATATAAATGCTGTTAGAAGGGAAGGACTGGAGGGAGAGGCATTTTGAAAGTAGATCTGAGCTAACGGGATCAGAAGGGACATAGGTCTCACTAAGGCAATAGCTCTGCTGTTCTCAGGTTTTGTCACAGGGAAGAGAGGAGGCTGCTGTGTCCCTAATCCCTTAGAACAAGATTCATGGAAATTAATTGTGCAAGAATTAATTGCTTATGGCGTGACTTCCAGAAGTCTGGCTCTGCTCTGTGATAATTACTTCATGGAGCAATCCAGAAGAGTGGAATACTTGTCACTGCAAAAGAAAAACCAAATCAGCAGGAATTTCTGCTGATCACTGTCAGTCTGTAAGAAGCAGCTTTCCTTTTTGAAATATTGGTCCCTCAAACCCTATGTTAATCAAGGTTTTTCAACAGAGATTCTGAAACTGTTTTGTGCTGTGGGGAATGATTCAAGTGTTCATCCAGAAACTTCCTGGTAATTAACATGATGTAAGAATTTGGAAGAGTGTTTCAATACTGGGATTGTGGAAACAGAATTGCATTCTATGGAGTGAATGTTTTCCTGCAAAGAAAACTGCTTTGGGTTTTGTGTGTGCTAACAAGTTAGTATTTAGCACTGAAGAAAGTGTAACTTCAGTCAGTGGAATGGACCTGTCTGTGAGTTTACTCGAGAGTGTTTGGTTTTGGCAAAGGATGTGAGATAATTTTCCTTGGTAATTCCTGACAGATCTTTCAGAGAAAATGATGCAACTGTAGCTGGGTGATGTAGAGGTGGTTGCTCTTTGAGTGCCTCATTGAAGAGTGGAGCTGGTTTTGCAGGTGATTAATGACCTACTTTTTCTTTTAGTGAAGACTTTTTCTATTTTGGAGAAGTTTATCACACCTGCAGGAAGTAGTTTGGATCGGAATTGTGCTTACTTACAGAGAATCTGGAAAGATAGAGAGTGGAATTAGCCACTTTTAAAAATACTCCTGGAAATTACTCATTCACATGATCTCTTGCATAATGCAGCAGGAGCATTTGAGGCTAAGAGACCAGAATTGACAGAGGCTTCAAGGAAGGGCTCAGTGTATTTGTGTTTTTATGTAGCTTGTTGCTTTTTCAGAGAAATACTTGGCTTTATTACAGTCATACAGGGTGAGAGAGCCTGTACAAACCTGTGGAAATAGTAGATGTTCAAAACTTAAAAGAACATTTGCAGACACACAGCTCACTAAAAGGTCCTGTGGAAGTTAAAAGGGATGTGCAGTGGTTTAGGGAGAAGGCAGTTCTGCAGCAAGTACCAGAATATGGAGTATGCAGACTTTGTATTTCAGGACTAGTATTTTCAGTTTTTTTCCCCAGGCAATGAAAGATCCCAAAATCCCTATTTTTGTGTATTTCAGTACTTCTGATACTCACTTGATAAAACTGTAGTCTTATTCTCGGGCTTCAGAGTATATTAATGCATAAAAACTGAATATTGAAGTTAAAGTAAATAGCTCCAAGTTAATGCATATCTTAGTAGAGGTACGAAAAAGTGCTAGGAAACCTCTTAGTCGAACAGTTAGTTCAAAAACCCGTTTTCTCAAATCATAGTGCTGCTCTGTAGCCACAGATCTGTATCATATGACTTGTTTTTTGAATGATCCTGACATTCTTGTATTTTTATTTAATTCCACAAAGACCAATTCAGTGAGGTCTCGTGAATGTTTTAATGAGGGAAGTAACTGAAGCTGAATATTCTTGGATTTGTGTTATTTTTCCCCAAACGTAAATTCATCTCTTTCCATTCCGACTAAATTATTTAAAGTTACCTCATTAAGATGATTTCTTTCTTCCCTTTACACATCTGAATCATCATTAAGTTATCGCTTAATTTAAATCTCCAACATGTGATTGCTTTTTACTTCTGTGTATTTACATGTTTTAAATGAAATTATTACTTTTTTTTCAATTTCATTTAGAAAATCAATTGCTTAAATACAATTTGAATAAATGAAGTAAAATGGCTTGAGAAAAAAAAATTTAAATACCTGCCCTTTTTTTAGATGCAAATTTGTGCAGCTGCTGAGCCTCTGTTACTGCAGCTCTCTTAACACAAGTTTGGGCACCTGCTGATGGAAGCAGGCTTTTTGTTGTCCAGGGTAAATCCTCTCCCCAGGTATCCTTAAGCTCTTCTGTGTTGTTACAGCTGCATCTGCTGGCATCCTGCCTGTTTGATTTCCCTAGAGCCTGCTGTGGGCAGGGTCTGGTAAAAACCTCCATCCACAGCCCTGGCTCCTGCTTGCCTGGAACAGCCTGAGCTGCGCTGTTGTCCCAGGCAGTTCTGATGTGTCACCTCTTCTGTAAGCTGCTGCTGGAGTTAGTTTTGCACCTGCTGAAGAATAGTCACATTAATTATCTCACTTTATGCAGAGTTATTTTGATTGGAAGAAACTGGAGTACTTTCTCAGTAGTATATACTGAAAATATAAAAATATAATTTTTTCAGTATATACTGAAATGTACATAATAATAAATTCATAACAGAATCATGTCCTCCTGTTTTTAAACAAGCTCAGTATTTTAGTTTCAAACTTTCAAGCTATATTTTATGTTTGTAAATGTTACATTTGAGTGGAAAGAAAATTACTTGTTCTCATGGAGAGGCTGAAGTTTAATGTCCAGGTAGAAGCTTAAATATTTGAAGGTACAAAGCCTGTATTTTGCGTTAAGACTGTATGCTTCCATCCACTTAAAGCCTTACTTAATTATTAGTGCAGTCAGTTAAAAAACTTGAATTACCTCAGCAAACTCTGGATCTTTTCTGTAGTACATATGGAATTAATTGTGCCAGGCTTGTCTTTGTTTTAGCAATAAGAGAACAGAAAGAAAATATACTGAAATACTGTTCTAGTGAACTGCTCTTACCTGATATTAGTATGTGTATTTTGTGTGAACTAAATTACAGTTGTAATACTAAATGTCAGAAAACATTGGCATGAAAAAAGTTAATACATAATAATTTGCAACAACAGGGGCCATGGGTAGCAATGGGATTTCAGAAACTGAAGTGGGCAACTCTTACTTCAAAGCTAATAAAAGGTATTAAATGTAGTTAAGTTTTTTAAAGGCTGAGTTAAAATGTCATATGGTTTCCAGAGTGTGAGTTAGCTTTATGAAAACCAGTTTGGAATGCACTCATTACTGGGTACAGGCATGACAGTCCCAGCAGTGATGCTTGAACGTGTCTGTTAAATAGACACTCCAAATTGCCTGTGACTCTGGGGGGCCACGTTTGAGAGAACGCTGACATTTTCATTCAGCTTCTGTATTCTTAGGGGAATCTGGTTTGAATTTATTTTGCAAATTACTTATTCCTTGATTTGTTGTTACATTTCAAAAATTATTCTCATATTCTGCTCTGAGGTGGGGCTCCTATGAAATGCTGTGTATATAAACCATTCCTGTCAAGCCTTTGGATGGTTGAGGGAAGTGTTCAAATTCTGTGGCAGCCACTTGTATTGGGGTAGAAGGAAGCTGTTGAAGAGAAATTAGCTCATTTTGTTTGTGGTATTTTAACTTTGTAAGCAAAGCCTGTTGGTTACAGCTATTGAGAATATGAATAGTTTGTCCCTGATACCATATTGTTTCAGCTACTGTAGAATTTACAGGTTTAAAGGAAGCCACTTTTATATTTTCCCTTATGGGTTTATATAAATTCATGTAATCTTAAAATTAATTTAATATATTTTTACTTCAATTCAGTAAAAATGTGTATGAAATGGTTCAGATAAGCTATGAAATCTGGTAGGTTCTGGCAGATAACCATGGCTAGTGTTTAGCTGGGGGGTGTCACTTTTAAAGGCAATTGCAGTGAGATGTTTTCCTTTGTCTCTGTAGTTATCAGAGACTGTTACAGACGATTGCTGTACTCGAGGCTCAACGTACTCAAGCAGTTCAAGACCTTGAAAGTTTAGGCAGACACCAGAGAGAAGCACTGAAAGATCCTATTGGATTTGTGGAAAGACTCCAGAAGAAGGTATTTCTATGGACTTTTCCTAAGTCTTCCTTGGAATTTTTTTTAATAACTAGTAATTCAGCCTCTGTAGAAATTGCAGAATAGATATATATACTTGCATAAAAATTATGAGCTTAGAATCTTTTAACTGCTGAGAAAAATAGCTCTTTGCTTTCTTACTGGATCTGTAAGACATAGGTCTTCAATGATTTTATCAGGTATGCTTCCTCTCCTTTTTTTTGGTATGTAGAAATGTCATTGTTATATTTCTAGTTATAGTGTAGATATTTTAAGACAACTTGAAGTCTACAGGTGACTGGAAGTATCAGATCAAAAAATTCTAATCTTTCTCATTTGAGAAATCAAATGTTGTGCTTTGAATTAATTTGGTAGGGTATGTTTAAAGAGCAGGAACTGTAGTCTATATTCTAAACCCAAAGTGAACACTAGAAAACATACCTGAGTTACAGATAATAGAATAGAACATTGTCTGATAGAGGAGAATCCATTTCTATAAGGAAACATTTTCTTTTCAAGCTTTAAAACCCCTGTAGTAACAGGAGTGCTGAAAAAAATGTTTTCAGCTTGAATCCTGTATCACTGCAGCATCTACCACTGGCAAACAAGGTTACCTTCTAGTGTGATAGCAACATGTATTTCAGTGAAGAATGAAGTTATGGTTCTCTTTTCCTAGGTTTGTAGATACCTGGGTCACACGTAAACCCCTTGGTTTCAGTAGTTGTCTTTCTTTTGAGATGAGTTAATAGCAATGCATGATGTAAGAGTGTTGCATTTGATAGTCATTTTATGGGGAAATACTAATGACAGTTTCAAGTACTCTGATGTACTTTTGTCCAAAAAGGACCAAAGGAATGATAGTCTTACAGTTGACCTTTAAATAATGAGGTGAGCTTTGCAACAGTTTTGTTCTAGGCAGAAGACAGCAAAATGAGTGCAAAATAGGCGTAGATCTCTTTGATGGGAGGGGTTGAGGTGTCAGATGATAAAACTCTGAATCTTTTGGGTTCCTGGGTTAAGAAAGGTGCACATCCTGAGCTAAGGGTCTGTTTAATAAAGGACAGTCAGAAACAGGTTATTGAAGTGTCAAACACCTGATTTCAGCTGTGAGATGCACACTTTAAAAGTTTTCTGCTCAATAAGCCATCATTGACCGTGCCGCTGCATATTTCATATGCACTGTTGTGTATAATTCTTGAAAGATCTTACCTTCTCTTTAAAAAAACTGTGCTGCATGGCACTTCAGAAATTCTGGTTTTCCATTCTTCTGTCAAATAAAAAGCAGCATTGGATTTTGGAGCATTTCAATATTTGTAGGTTTTGGTTTGGATATAAAGTGATTGCATTAAGTATTGCTTTTTACTTTTCATTCTTATTTTTTCAGGTTGATATGGGTCTTCCATTTCCTCAGAGAGTTGTTCAGCTCCCTGAGATTGCCTGGGACCAATACACCACTAGCCTTGGAAACTTTGAGAGAGAATTCAAAAACCGAAAACGTAACAGTAGGAGAGTGAAGCTGATTTTTGACAAAGGTAAAAGAAAGTGGGCATATGTTACAAGAAGGAAATGACCAGTGTGGAAGTTCAATAATTCTTCCTTTGTGTTGCCTGCAGTAGGTATCCCTGCAAGACCAAAAAGTCCTTTGGATCCCAAGAAGGATGGAGAGTCTGTTTCGTACTCTGTCTTGCCTTTAAGTGATGGTCCAGAAGGTTCCACAAACAGTCGTCCACAGGTAGTTGTTCAAAAGGAAAGAAATAAAAAAGACAAAATAGTAATTTTAAATTTGTTTTTCCTCTTTTGAGTATGGAATGTGTCTTAACTGTTACTTCAAATGTTCATGTACTTCATGCCATTCCTGTACTCAAATCTTGGAACTAAGCTTTGGTTTCGACAAATTTTGTTTTGAAGTCTCATGCTTTGGTTTAACTTAAGTAGGGAGAGAGTTCAAATCAATTATCCGAGCTATAATTTTTCTAAACATATATTCCATTTTATGTCCTGTATTTGAGCAGATGATAAGAGGGCGACTTTGTGATGAGACCAAACCTGAAACTTTTAACCAGCTGTGGACTGTGGAGGAACAGGTAACAGGAAACTTTAATTTTGTAGCTGTGGCAACATACATGAGCATAAAAGCAAATGGTGTGATAATGTTTATAGCACTTGGGAGATCAGAATCATGTATTTAGATATTTGACAGCTCATAACTGTACTTGGAAAAATGTGTTTATTCCTTTTCACTGTTGATTTAGAAAAAACTGGAGCAATTGCTTTTGAAGTATCCACCAGAGGAGGTAGAGTCCCGACGGTGGCAGAAGATAGCAGATGAACTGGGAAATAGAACAGCAAAGCAGGTAACATGTAAAACACTTCCAGAAGTAATCCCTTATCTTCAATTTTTTTTTTCTTAATACCAGTAAAGAAAATTCAGTATATTTTCAGTAATCACTTCATCTTAAGAAAGTAGCAGCAGGGCCTTCATTTCACCAGTACCAATGGATCTCACATAAGAATGTTAAATGTGCCCCAAAGCCCGTGGCAAAGCCAAACCTAATTGTTCATTAGATCTTGACATCATGAATTTAATTCTATACAGCAACTGTACTGACACCAACTGTGCTCAGAGTTACACTGTAGTGCCCAATTTCCTGCACCTCAGTACTCTAGAATGGGCAGACATGTAAATGTCACAGACAGAAGAAGGACACAGATGAGGAGACATCAAGTATTTCTGCATCTGACTTGGAGTTTTTCTCCTAAGATGACAGAATTTCTCCATTTTGACTAGAAGTAAAAAATGCTGATGTTTTGTGTTTACAGTATTTTCTTTTATTTCATTTGTGTATTTCAGATAAAAATATAATTAAGTACTTCAGTACACTGGATTTCCTCATTTCTGATCATATCTCTATTTCTCCACGTCTGAAAAAAATACACATGCTTATTTAATAAATGGAAACCTACTTTCTGTGTGCTAACCATGGATAACATATTTGGCATTGCTAAGAAGGAGTTTAGCTGCAGCAGGAAGTAAACTACTAAAGTTCTTTCTATCACAATTTTTGCAGGATCTTCTTTGTATTTTTAAAGAAGGGTAATTTTTTTTTCTCTGAAAGCTGTCAAAGCATCTGGAAATAGTACAAATGCAGCACTGCAAGATAGGTAGCAGTTAGAGTAGTTGTTGCAAAGTAGAATCCAGAGGTTTCTTTTCCTGTTGTTCTAAATCAATGTAACAACCCTGGCAAAACTTTGAAGACATTTCATTTGACATTGAGTTGTTGCATGTTGGTTTTTTCTAGGTTGCCAGTAGAGTGCAGAAATATTTTATTAAACTGACTAAAGCTGGTATTCCAGTTCCAGGAAGAACACCAAACTTATATTTATATTCCAAAAAGGTGAGACAATATTACAGAATCCTGTTTTTCTGTTTGCATTTATGTGGAAGTCGAGTTGGAATCAGTAATACTTTTAATAGATTAATGAAGTTGAAAAATGAGGTAATCCATTTGCCAGTAGCACTATGGAGTGAATTGGATGTTAATTCTGGTTTCACAGTGACAGCTCTTGGGAAGATGGAATGTTTAGGTTACAGCTGAACAGGCAGGGTAGAATAATGGTCTTGGGGTACTTCTTCCTCATTTTTAAGTTTACTATAACCCATCAGGAAGTGATAATGAAAACCCTCTTGGGAAAAGATAAGGAGCCTTGTAATCCGTACTGAACCATACTCTTCTTATTAATAAAACCATAGAAAATTATGTATAACTGAGCATGCTGCATTAGCTCAGGCATAGGCTTAAGGCCAAAGTGTCCATTAAAATACAGTGCTTTTCTGATCTTGGAATGGATGAGAAAAAATACGGTTCCAAAAAATCTTAATTTACCGCAGCAAAGACTAAATTTCTGTGCAGATCAGTCACATATTTTGATTTAAATAATCTTCAAGGTGCTCTTGGGTACTAATAAGGTCTATAGACAGTAAAAGAGAGCCATCTCAAGTTTCATGGACATTTTATTTATTGGGTTTGAGAGGGTTTTTTTGTTTACTCAGTATTTACAAAACTTCTTCCAAACCCCTTACAGTGGCATTTTGTGAAGTAACATTACTGGTTTGCATCCAGGTATCCATGATATTTTCTAATAAATAATAGAGTAAACTTTCCATTGATTCTACAAAAAGGCAAACCTGCAGACTTAGTTCTTTGCAAGGTTAGAAACAAAAGTTGCTGTCCATGGGTTGATAAAAAGATCTACCACAGTTGATGTGTAATGTTTTAAAGTGTTACACACCCTTAGTTGTCTCCTCATATTCTCTGAAGTTACTGCAAACAGTAAGTGCTTGTATTGGAGCCTTTCCAGTTTGCCATCAATCATGGTAATACCATTTTACTTTCACCAGGGTTTTAAGCTACTATTGTGCTCTATAAACAGAGGCAATGAGGGTGCAGACATGACTGTCTGCCACTTTGTCTATTGGAAAAGTGCTTTCTGGCAGAAGAACCAAAAAGCCAGCTGGAAACAGTGATACCTTAAATACTGTGGAGATTATCTGTCAGAATTCCAAATTACTTAAACAGTTGGGGTTAATTTCTGTAGTATAATAATACTGTGTGGCTGATTTCAACAGGTGTTGAAAATGCAGTTCTTTATGTCACTCTACCACTTACAGTTACCTTGCTCACGCCTTTTGTTCTTTCCTGTTAATTTTGTTTGGAAAGACCATCATTACAGCATGTGTGTAATGTTGTCAGGCAGCAGATCACTGTATTTGATAAACATTTGGAGTACTTAATCAGTCGTTGTGGGACATTTTAACTGTATTTTTCACTAATTTGAACAGTGATCACACCGTGGACAAAGCCAGTACAATCAAGAGCAAAACATGTTTTCTCTGAAATTCTTAACAATCTCACATGGCAAGAGTAATAGTCCCATCATGCACATTTTTCTTAGGTTTCTATCTAGAAGATACCCAATATTTAGGTCAGTTTTAGCAGTGTGATTCACATCCTTATTGCCAGGTCACAAGAGTAAGGTCGTTCTGCCCTGGTTTATATTAAGCAGCATCCCTGTGTTATATTTGTATCCTGTGTAAGAAATAAAACAGATGAAAAAGTGGAATAGTGTATGTGGAGAAATTGAGCTCTCAGCCTGCTGATAGAGCTGTGTGCTTAGAGCACAGACTGACAGCACCATGCCAGCTTAGTTACTCCCAGGTCTCCAGTGGAGGTATGATGTGGCAGAAAGGAAATGCAGGGGCTGCTGGAAGCCTGTGTCACGCCTGTCCTAATTTTGATATTTAGTAACTTTAACTGCAGTATATCTGCTTTATTGCCAGTAATAGAAGTTTGAAAACTGGATGCTAATACTTAAAGCACATACCTATGGGAAAATAAGAAACATAGACATCTGTAATGTAAAGATTTGTGTCAAAAGGGATGCTTCACAAGAAAATACTTGCATTTTTTTCCACAGGGATTGTTCAATGTGCTTTTTTTAAATGCTTACTGGAGAGGTTATAAGCCTGTTCACTTTTTGAACATTTTGTTGAAGTTAACTTTGTATATCTACTCATATGACATATGTCTCTTCTAACTAATTATACTGGAAATTAAGCAGGATACATCAGTTCATTTTCCTGTATAACTATTACCTACTACTGGTGAAAATAAAACTGGATCAGAGACTTAGGACTAGTATTCAGTTCTTCAATAATGGCTTATAATTTTCAATTTAATCCTTATATAATATCATTACTGCACCTGCTTTTAAGCCTAATCTAGAGATATATTTCCTACAGGGAAAATGATCTTTAACTGTCTGCTTTTAAGTAATATTTTTAGTTTATTCTTCACCAAAGGAGGCGAATTCAAATCCTGAGTTCAATTTGTAGGTCACAGCACTGTTATGCATGGCAGTGCTGCTGTATAAGCATAGGCAGAGTTTTCCTTTCCTGATTCCAGATCTAGTATTGAATGCAGATCTGTTTTCTGTTAACAGAACATGTAAATCACTCTGTCAGCTCAGCCTGAAATGCCATCTATACATGAACGTATTTTACAGAGGTTTGAAATCTTAAGGGAAGTCATAAAAGCACCAAAACACAGGTAGCTGGTGATCATGAGGCAGAAATTGGAAAAGTCCAACACAAGAGATATAGTACATTAGTCTTAGAAGAAATTGTTGGTTTTGCACTATAGTAGCTCTTCAGATCAGAGGTACCACCTTCCAGTTGTTACTACAGACTCATCTCTTCCATTAAGACCGAGCAGAGCTAATCTCAGTTCCTCCTGGTGCTTCTGTCTGCATAGATGCATTCCATCTAAATCAGTGGTGTCATCTGTGCCTTCACTTTTTAAACTGTGCACAACTGTAAAATAATGCTACATCCCTCTAAAGAGATAAAGGGTTGTACTATAATATTACAGTTTGTAACTGATACAGAAAACTTTTGGGATAAAAGCTCTTGCTAAAAAAGGAGAAAGTACTAACTATTGCAAGTATTCCTTTTGCTTTAGCTGTATGAGCAGCTAGGCACTATGTGAAACAATCCTCACTTTTATGATTGTTAGAAAAAACACTTTTCATGTTTATGTTTTTGATTCACACTGTAGGGTTTTTTAAGTTGAGGAATGTAAGTTTTGACATTAAATGTCAAAATGCTAGTCTGGAAAGCAGCTAAGTAAGGGGTTGAGTCAGTTTCATTCACCCCAAATTCTTCTTTTTGATATCTAATATTCTCCCACTGGGGAATAAGTAATAGGGGCTGAGTGCCTTTAAGTAACCTCCTTTAAAACTGGCATCATTCTACACCTTCAGACAGCATTAAAGTTGAAAGTTTCTAGATGTGCACTAATGGAGTAATTTATTTCACTTGATGTTTTTTATGTTCCTTTTTCATGCAGTTGCAAGGAAAATCTTTAGGGAGCAGTTCTTTCTAACTCTTAGAATCCTCTTTTTATTGCAATGAATTGCTTTATCTCTCCTGCACTGGGACAATAAGTCTAGACTGGGGCTTTTTCTGAGGTACAGGTGGAAGAAGTTGATGAGTGTTAAGCATGGACCTTGTGGCTCTTGGACCTGTGCAAAATTACTTCCTTGCTTCGTCTCACACGCTGTGGGAAGTTTTTGACTATTTTTGCTCTCTGGTCCTCAGTCTTCAAAATTGTAACAGCCTTACTTTGTTTTGCTGTCAGTCTCACCTGTTCAGATGGTTGGGGTTTATGGTAAGGGCTCTTTCTTTGCTTCATTTTTGCCAAAGTACTGCACTGCTCATTGGATTCCACTTGTTGTGGGGGAGAAGCACTGCAGCTGTGGGAGGCCATGATACAGAGATATAAATATAAGGATTTGGAAGCATCTTAGATAATTTAGTGTGAAAGAACAAATTCCAGGCAGAGTTTTATCAATTAGGATTATTTCAATAATAGCCAATGAGTGTTTTTAAAAATATGCCATTTTTTCACTGTAGTCATCAAGTAGACGGCAACATCCTTTAAATAAACATCTTTTCAAACCTTCAACTTTCATGACATCTCATGAACCTCCAGTTTATATGGATGAAGATGATGACAGATGCAGTTTTCACAGCCATATGGACACTGCAGCAGAAGAGGAAGTATCGGTATGTCATTTAATTAGTCAGAGAATGTCTTGCTTGCTGTCACTTTGACCTTGTTTAGTGTTTAATAGATAAGGCCTCTTCACCATAAAATATCATCAAGGAAGTAATAAATTGTAGTAAGATCATGAGCCATTTTGAATTATAAATACATTATTAATGTAACAGCCTCTGACAGCAAAGAATTTAGACCAAATCAGGAAGGAAGTCTGTAAGTCATAAACAGTTTTGTCCTGAAATGTCTCGAAGAAGTTCTAGTTGCATATTTTTAGTAAGTGATCTGGTATGAGAGAGGCTTGAAAATCATGTAGATGATATAGTTGGGATTCTGGTTAAAGATGTGTTTTAGAAAGGTTACATACAGCCCTGGTAAAATTCAAATGCTATTGGCGTCACTGTTTTTTTTTTAATCTTCTACTAGCTGAATTAATTATGAATTTTGTAAAATCCACTTTAAAGTGTGAACTAACAGAGTGAATTGGCAATCAACAAGCATATTTATGTATTCTTAGAGGCAGATTCTAGTTGACATCCTAACCCAGTGAATTGCTGCATCATGGAGTGTACTACTTTCCTAATTTATCCCATGCAATAATACCACAAGAATTTAGACATATGTTGTTCCCATTTCCATACAGAATCATAGAGGGACTATAGCCTACTGCTTGGGAGCTTGGCAAGTTTCACAGCTGGTGTGAATCACTGTGGTTTTCCTGTTTTCTTTAGACTGAAGAACCTGACTAGTTAATTCTGTATTTTTTTTGGTGAGCCTAGTGACATCTTGTGTGTGAAAACCTTGTTGCATAACACAAGTATTGAGGCCACCTACTATCAGTCCATTCATTTTCTTCCTGACTTTTTACCTGCACTGCATAGTCTTCCTTAAGCATCATGTTTTCTTATCTATTTCCTAGTATTAAATCCCATCTGTGCTCATTTTCTGTGTTCTCTCTGTGATGGTCTTCCAGCTCATCCACAGCCATTCCTGATAACTTTGCATATTCCAATAAGAATCTTAAGAGGCCTGGAAAGTAAAATGCATATTGGAAGAGATGCAGTGCAACTGCTTTTGAGCTAACATGGTTTTGTTCTGTATTGGTTTTAAATATAGATTTTATAATTGTTCTGAGCAGTTTCCTGAAGCATTTTGGTTTAGCTGTGGTGCCCTAACTCATAATTAGTGAGAGCACCATAGCACTGATAATAGTGGTCATGTGGCATTATTTTAATTTGCCATAATCTTTTCTTCCTTCATTAGAGTAATATTTCCAGATAGATCCAGTTCCGGCTTTCAGTAAGGTAGAAAGACACAGGGGAGCTCAGTCACCCAAAAGATCCCCACAATCAGTGAAAAATAATAGCAGTTTGGAAACAAGAAGGGATTGTAAACTATATTCAAGATGAATGCACAGGATTCTGTTCTAGTGTTGAAAGTCAGATCTCTTAGTGACAGTTGCTATCTTGGAGAAAAATACTTTGTGTCATTTAGCAGAAGAAAAACAGTGTAGCAGGAAAGAAATGTTTTCTTTGATTTCATAGTGGAATTATCACATGCTTTTCCTGTGTAAAGACAAAAAGATTTGCCTGATTATTACCAGTCATAACTATTCCTGAAAATTATATTTTGGTATAAACAAGTTATTTTCAAGTGAAGACCCACTATTGCTAACAGAGTTCAATTCCTTTTCAGTTATGATTTCTTAATTTTGTGAGTAGTCTAATTATTCTAGAACACAGCTATTTACTATTCCGGAATGAATTGTCCACACAGGAAGCTATTAAAGCATACTTTATGCAGTATAGAGTTTTTTGTGACAGGCAGTTTTTCTCAGAAAAACTTTGGAGATTTGCGTGGAAGGTGAATCCCTTTTTTATATTAAAGAAAATGTAGCTTATCACTACACAACTGAATTGTGTCATTTAGCCATTCTGAAGTTTACAGTCTAGTCCTTTATATAGGTTCATAATTGCAATTAAATAATTGATAAGGCCTTTCAGAAATGTAGTAAAGCTTCTTTCCCTCACTTCCTTTAATAAACTTACTAAATAATACAGAATCTTCTATCTTCA
Organism: Passer domesticus; assembly: GCF_036417665.1. Taxonomy (NCBI): domain Eukaryota; kingdom Metazoa; phylum Chordata; class Aves; order Passeriformes; family Passeridae; genus Passer; species Passer domesticus. The sequence goes on from NC_087480.1 coordinate 51,002,339, forward strand.
CAGATTCATAAAAAGAAATGGAAATTACACATTCAGGCTGCATTAGAAGAATTTTAATCTCTATCTTGTAGTTGTAGTTGTTTTCCCTCCCTGAAGGTTCCTGTCAGTGTAGGATGTGAAAAATGCTCTACATCACTAAAGAATTGTCATCTTTGAAAACGGGTGACATCTAGCAACTACAGCTGCTATAATAAAATCATTACCTTGAAATGAGCATCTGAACTAGAATTAGAGCTTCTGTCCTTTCTTAGCAGTTCTTCAACCTTTGTTGAAGGAAACTGTGTGAGAAAAAACAGAATTTGCATGTCTTTGAAAAAGAGAGAACCATTTGTTGTACCTCTCTGGCAAAGATGTCTGCACTGGCCTGCAGGGAGACAAACTGCTTCATAATTTATGAAAAAATAGCAATCTGTTTTTATAAGCTGTTAAGAGACAGTAAAGGGATAAAGGGAATTGGATAACTGAGTTCTGCTCTTTCAGTCATGCATGGTGCCTCTCATTGCATTTTATTCTTACCAGTAAAGGTGAGAAGTTAATACTGGATATGGGTGTTAGGTTTTAAAAATATTTTTCTAATATGTTAGAATAATGCCATCATTTTCTTAAACACTATTAATCATACATAGTGATTTATGGAACAAATTCCTGTCTTACTAGTTACTGTATTCTGAAGTAAGAATATTTTTCTGGGGTTTTTTTACATTGAACAGGATGAAGAGAGTATTCCAGTAACTTATCGAGAGTTACCTGAATACAAAGAACTGTTAGAGTTTAAAAAATTGAAGAAACAGAAACTCCAGCAGATGCATGCAGAAAGTGGATTTGTGCAGCACGTGGGATTTAAGGTGAGTGACAGAGATGGTCTTCTGTTGCTCAGTGGAATGTAGAAGTTTTCCAAGAGAATGTGGTTTGAATTTCCTGAAAAGATTTCGTTGATTGTAGCAAGTTTGGTTCCTTAGTTCTTGTTCACTGAGTCTGTTTTCCCTCATTTTCTTTAAGAAAATTAGCTCACGTAATTCACTCTTTCTGGTAGCTCAGCTTTCACTGAATGCTGATGTTATATGGAAATGAATAAACATGCTGTCTTTTTCTCACCACATCATGAAAATACAGCTTGTATTAGAGCCTTGTTGAATCAAGATAGAATTCCATTTGACACTACATTCTGTTTTGATAGTAATTTATTAATGATAATTTTCTGATTATGAATTTGGAGTAATTTTGCCTCCACCTGAGGCCAAAGAAGGGACAGATATTTTGGATAAGAGTAATAGATTAATAATTTTTTAAATAAAACAATATTTATGTAAAATTAAGGAAAAAACCATGAAGTTAAACTGATGTGTTGTCCGAGCAACAACCAACCATTAATAGACATCATGAAAGAAAGGGCAGTCTGGAAATCTTATTTTATATTTTGCAAGGGATTTTGTGTCTAACTGGTTACTGTAACTATTGGAACAGGTTTTCTAATTTAGTGTTATGGAGATGGATTTATTTTAGTTCAGGGTTCAGTTCAAATTGACTGTAAAATTAAGACAGCCTTCTCATTTGATACTGACAGATTTAAGTTATTAGACCACCAAGGTGCTTTTTATTTTTGTTGGTTTTAGTTGGCATGGTATGTTTGGTATTTCATTTCATGGGGATTTTTAAAATAATATTATTAAAAATAATAATTTTCTTCCCCCCAAAATTTTAAACTTCAATCAGGCAGACCAGACTTTAACAAACTGCTTTTTCTACACAAAATTATCCTGAGAAGTAAATTGACATTACACAGTGTCAAGCATTTGAAGTTTGAAAGTTTCTTTGTATTTGAGTTTGATTGTATTATGCATTATAGTAAGCTGAGAAATCAGGTGATTATGGGCTGTTTTCCCTCAGGAAATTCAGTCTGTGAGCTGGGCAGACCTCACCTAATAAGCAGCCATTGAGAGCAGTTTTGGTTCTGCACAGCCTTTGGCCTCATTTACTACACATTATTCAACCTGTGCTTTGAACATTGAATTATTGAATCCCTTGTGGGCTTTTTATGGCTTTCACTGCTGTAATATCCAAGCAATTTGCAAATACTTCTTTTCTTCATTAAAAATGAAGGGCATAGTATTATTTCTGTTTCACAGGTCAAAGGGGAGCTGGAGCACAAAAATTAAGGTCAAGGCTTTCCACTGTCTTGGTTCTCAACTTCAGATAACTGGAGCAAATTTTTCAGTTGTAGCATTGTTCTGAACTTGGTATTTTCAAAGAACAGCTCTTGGTGTGCTTAGTCCCTCCTCACTCAAAAGCCATCTGTGGACAGAAGGGGTGCAGCTGTGGCAGGGCTGTGTGAGGTGTTTGTGACCCTGAGAGTCTCCGTGGTGGCAGGAGCAGCTGCTGTGCCAGTGGGTTCCAGAGATGCTGAGACAGCCATTCAGGTTCTGAAAGAGGATGAGCTATGGGAGCACAGCCTTGTGTCCCACATTTTGTTTTCCTTTTCAGTCCTGTCTCTGCAGCACTCTACGTAGTTTAGGTTTTTTAAAAGTTCTCCTTGCCTGCAAGTCCCATTTTCCTGGTTTCTTGTTTTTGATCAAATACTTTTGCATCTGTCCCTCTTCTGTACCACTGTGAATTTTTCATCTAGTCTTTCATGTTTTGTTTTTACTGTGTGTTTTATCTCTTCACACCACACTCTTGCACTTGGGATCAGTTCTTGTCGCCTTGCTCAGTTTTAGTTCCAGACCTCTGTTTCCTTCTTTGAACATGTTATTCCCCTTCCTTCCTGGCCATCTGGCTTTTAGTTCCAGCCCACCCGTGATGTGTTACTACATTTCCTGAGCTGGAAAGGGCATCAGTGTGCTCTGTTGTGCCCTGATTCGCAGCCCCCAGCAGCCCAACAAGCTCTCCTGGTCGGGTCTTACTGCTTCCCTCTGCCATGGAAAGGCTGACATTCCATGTGGCTGGGCTTGTGTGAAACATCCTGTCCTTGTGCTGTGTCACAGCAGTTCACCTGAGGCTGAGTGTCTGCAGGCAGGGCTGGGCTGCTTTTCTCAAGCAGGGTGATGCCGAGGTGGAGCCTTTGGGGAGTGGGAAGCAAGGCCAAAGCTTGATGGATCCTCAGGGCTCTGGAGGGCGTCTCCTGGAGAATAAGGATTTCTTTATCCACGTGATGAGGAGGATTCAGCTGTGGGGGCTGGCAGTGGCACAGGGACACCCAGAGATTCCCTTGGGGTGAATTGGTGTGCACTGTTAGCATGGAAGTGCTGCCTCCAGCTGCTGCTCTCTCAGTGCTCTTCCATCTGCTCCACAGTGTGACAACTGCGGGATTGAGCCTATCCAGGGTGTTCGGTGGCACTGCCAAGACTGCCCTCAAGAAATGTCCTTGGATTTCTGTGATTCGTGTTCTGACTGGTGAGCTGCCTGTGCTTCTATTTGCTATTTGTCATTAGATTGAATCTCTCTGCTGCAGAATTGCTATGTAGGGTGGAAATCTTTGCTCCAGCACAGGACACGTATCCTGTGTTGAAGAAAGTGGAAGATAATTTAGCATCTCTTTGTGGGAGATACATTTTGTAAGCAGATTCTGGATGTATAATTTTTTTTTAATACAGTGGACAGATAGGTTTGGTACAGTTAAATGGGGGGGAATTATACTTTATGAATGAACTGCTATGCAATTTGGTTTGAATCTGTTAATATGATCACTGTTTCTGAAAGTTAAATATAAGGAAAGTATTTGACTTTTAAACTGTTATCTTTTTCTTTCCCTTGCAGTCTGCATGAAACAGAGATTCATAAGGAAGATCACCAGTTAGAACCTATTTACAGAGCAGAGACATTTTTAGACAGAGACTACTGCATGTCCCAGGGCACCAGTTACAATTATCTTGACCCAAACTACTTTCCAGCAAATAGATGACATGGGAAGCAGATCTACCAACTTGGGTTTACTATCCTCTTTGAAAAATAACAATGGCACCATTGTTAATTCTGTGCACATTTTGGAAAGACTCTGCTTTCCCTGAAATGTCACTCACAGCATGACAGCTTCCTGGGTGTACTTGTCAAACTACAGCTTTGAGCTGTCATGGTTCTAGATCACTGAACAGCAGCTGAACATTCCTAGTGTGCAGAAGGTTTCACTGGGAGACTTTTCTTTCACCACATTAGTCACTTTTAGGTGGTGAATCTAAACAAAAGAAACACATACAAAAGGGTGAGCCAGAAATGAGAGCACACATTAAAGATAGAGTATATTCCAAAGGCTTTGAAGAACTTGGTTATAATGAGATCCAGAGGAGATGAAGTATTTATATAAAAACAGTTTAGTAGCTTGCAGTTTTGTTGTGAAATAGTTTTCAGCACAGTAACTGACTTCTTTAGGCAAGGTTTTAACCAATGACAGTGTTTGCTTCTAGGCTGTACTCTAAAAATACTCACTGTCTCAGCAATGGTTGGCTACGGGCCTTTATTAAATTGGAGCTGCTTAATCATGTTGACCTTCAATTTTTTAAATTTTTTTTTAAACCACAATGAACTCTATTTACCAACAGTGAAGCACTACAGGGGGCAACTGTGGCATTGCTTCCTTAACCAGCTCATGGTGTGTGAATGTTATAAAATTGTCACTCAGATATATTTTTTAAATGTAATGTTATATAAGATGATCATGTGATGTGTACAAAATATGGTGAAAAGTGCCAGTGCTAGTAACTGTGTAAAGTCTCTAATACTCAACATTTACTCCTTTAAAATAAAATACACAGCCTTCTGCCTCTGTATTTGGAGTTGTTAGTGCAACTCATCAAAGAAAACTGCCTAATATAAATCATATATATGGTAATAATTTTTCCTCTTTTGTAGTCTGCACAAGATCCATGAAAGATTGTATTTTTATTACTATTTAAACAGTGATTAAATTTAGCCTGAGCAGTGAGCAAGGGTTCACATGCATTCTTTTATACTGCTGGATTTTGTTGTGCATCATTTAAAACATTTTGTATGTTTCTTCTTATCTGTGTATACAGTATGTTCTTAAATAATGTTCAATTGTCAGGAGAACTGTGAGAAATAAACTATGTGGATACAGTCTGTTTATTATATAGAATGCTTGCTGTGACTTCCTTTCTGTGTAGTTCTGACTCTTTAATCAAGATGGAAAGTTTGGACAGGACCCTTGGATCGGTCACCCAGCGCCGCCTCTGCCGCCCCGGCAGGATTAGCATTCCAGTTCTCTCCTTCCTCACTCACAGACTTCCTTGTCAGACCACAGAAAATCCAGATTTTAGTAGCCTTGGTACAGTGTATACCATTGTCTGAGAAGCTTTGTAATTATTGTGACATATTTTACTTAATATATTTTTTATTGAAATGTATAGCTTGTGATTCAGAAACACTTGATTATTTTATAACTGTAGTAAGACTTCCAGTTGCTTTGAAGCTAGAATACTCAGAGCAATTAGCTAGAAAACAAACTAATTTGACTTCAAAAGATGGCAATAGGAAGGATAATTGGCTGGCTGCACCTAGTAACTTTAATTACAGATTGGTCAGTATTTTTGCAGTAACTTTAGGTGTAGCTATTTTTTGCTTCAGGAAAAAAGAATGTAGGCATTTAATCTATTTAGAAAGTAATACAGTACAGTTACTAAAACACTGAGCAAGTATGATATGTAAGCATATCTTATGTATCTCATATACTTAGATAAATTTAATAAACCTTAAAAAAACACAACACAAAACTCACATGATGTATTTTAGTTTGAATTGAAAAAGATACTGCTCTGAGAGGCTTTCTAAGACCATAAAAATATGCTTTCCACATCATCCATGGTCTTTATAGGAAACTAGAGTTGGTGAAGGTGTATTATCAGGAAGAGGATCTGTGGTAACATTCATTTTCTGTTTATATCCTGAAAAAATAATGGGAATAAAGTAAGAAAAGTAAATTAGAGAAAATAGTCATCAGTTTAGGATAGCTTGGAAAGAACAAAAGATCCTTGGTAACCTTGGAACAAGGTTGGAAGCCAAAGGATAATTTCAAGTCTGAATCACTCAAGAGTGTCTTGGATAAGTCCTATTTTATTGAATATGTATAAATATTAATGTTTCCCTATGCATGCATATACAGCTATTGCTCCTGCATACATTATGAATGTATGCAAATAGGTATCTAATGCACATAACACCAAATCAAGCATGGGATGATTTTTTTTTGTTGTTTTTTTACAAAGAAAAGACAGAAGAAGCAGAAATAAAAATTAAACTGAAAGTGTATGGTAAATAATTTTTGTAATTAGATTTTAAAAACCCCAACAAAATAGCAGCTGTATGTTGCCTTTGTTCCCATCCTGCACAAGTGTGAGACTCCACACTTTATAACTTTTTCTGTAATTAAATATCACAGAAAATACTCTAGAAAACCTACCCAGATGAATTTGCAACTTTGTGGTAACTGCAGAGTGTTCTATTGTAAAAAGAAGCAGCAGCAGCTGCTGGTGTGTCAGGGCCAGAGCTGCCCTGGGAGCTGCTGTGGTACTGCAGGCGCTGCTGCTGCTGCTCAATGGCGTGGCTGGAGCTGGAGAAGCACTTCCAGAGCACCAGAGGTAAAATGTAGGCTATAGAAGGACCCAGGGAAGATGGAACATCCATGATGTGAAGGATAAGAACATACGTAAAACACCCTAAAAGATAATTGAATTAGCATCTACAGGGCAAATGCTAAGGAAGAAAAGGAAACAGAAGAATCTGCCCTGATTGGAAAAAGGACATACTCTGTAAGCATGCTGATTTGAGCTATATTTTCAAGTCATGTACTGTGCTTTGAAAAGGATTAAACCCACATATACTGTAACAGAAATCATTACTCCTCATTTTTGTACATGTTTTATTTGTATTATGTCTTCATTACAAGAAAGGTAACTTTAAAAATGCAAATCTGCTGCATAAAGTACACCTTTGACAGTACAAGCAATCATGCAACCCACTTTCACTGTAAATTCATCCAGTAGTCCCAGTAAGAGGATGCAGTTACTTTACAGCAATGTCAAACAAGCTTTTATTTAGCTGTCAGTATTACCAAAGAAACTCCACAATATTTTAGTTAACCTAATGGAGATACAACAGCACTTTTACAGACTTTTTTGCAGATTACAGATAAATGGCTTACTAGAGGTGCAAGCAATACGAATCAAATAATCCCTGACATTTTCCTGGTTTTTTTTGGTTTCCCACCCCACCACACCTTCCCAAGTTTTGGCAATGCCAGTACAAGACAACAGATGATGATCTGAATTTTGCATTTGAAATACTTCCAAAGTGAAATTCAAAGATGACATGAGATGTTCTGGCTCATAACCAACTTTACATATGGACTTTAATAGCTATAGCACAAGTGCTGTTAATATGGATCATTACTGGATTGCACATTTAACTATACAATAATCATTCTCAGCTCACAAAACTGGGAAGTCAGTTGTAAAATCATAACATTCCCAGCAGAAGACAAGACTGTCTCAAAAATGGTGTCTGCTTCCCAATAAGGGGTTGACAGACTTCCACAACATTCAGCTGTATCTTCAATGAGTTTTTCTCCTTGCAACAGTGTTCTGGGGACGTGTGAAAAGGTTATTTTAACTTGCAATTTGACTTAATTCTAGCTCTCTTAGAGCTGCATGTTACAGAGGACAGGTTTCAGGCACTAAAGCCCAAGAACAAGCTAAGTGACACCACAAAAATTAATACTGTTAATAAAAAGAAAATAGTGGGAAACTTGTATGCAATAACCCTAATGTCAGTCTGCTGGACAGCGACTGGGGTGGGTGGAGAGCTCCCTGCTGGCCAGGCACTGCCCTGTTTCCCATGGAATGTGTGTGACCATGAAATACAAAACCAGAGCTGCTGCTCACCTTCCTGCTTTTAGCCCATGAAGGGCAAACACCCAAGAAAACAAAATGTTACAGTTCCCAGAGTGGGGTTAGCATACAGACCACTTTCTGTTGAGTGTACTTGCAGAACTAAGATTTCATCTAGAGTAATGCCACGTGCACACATTCCAGGTACCTCTCAAGGGAGCAGCTCTGCTTTGACCAGCAAATCATGGCTGTGGGGTGCATGTGGGCAAGGCTGTGTACACACCTCACACACCATTACTGCATTTCTGGTGAAAACAATGCTGCCTCTTCCTTTTTCAGAAAAGAGTCAATTGTCTTGCAGATTTCCAGGAAAACATCCTCCTGTGTTCCTTCTGCATCAACCTGTGAAGCACAAAAAAAACCAGTTTTCATTAAGTTACAAAGATTTATCTCAGAATCTAAACACTGCAACAAAAAACTGGTCTAATATAAAAGTGAAGTTGTTCTGCTTCATGGTAGAAGCATTCTAATGTAGAGGAACAGCTTAATAAACCAGATTATTCATTTTGTTTCCACAGATTTCTGTAAGAGGGTTCTGCAGGCTGGATTGTCTGTATCAAAGTACAGCAGTCAAGTGAGGGAGCTTTAAGTACTCATGTTTTAAGGTAAAGTTACTCCTTTGATGCAGAGCAGTTGCCAAGGACTCTGTCCATCACTCCAACCAGGTGAGGTCCTTCTGAAGCACTCTGGGTTTTGGACCACTCCACAGTAACTTAGCAAATCAGTGTATTCAAGTGCATTTGGATTTGGAAACTTGGTGAATTGGTTCTGGTTTTATGACATCCTTGTCCCTATCTTTTAGAAGGGCACTGCTTTTGTGGTATGAAAACTTAACTTTCATTGAAGCAATTTTGTTCTTGAACACCCCAAAGATTCAGTTTTCTGACCAAGCTATTTTTCATTTCACTGTACTTCACAAAAACAAGATGAATTTACTTTCCTGTGCTGAAGATGAGAGCTGCATTTCAGCACAGAGGAATGACACTTGCAGCAGTAATATTTGTCTGTGTTCCCTGGAAAACATGAGGCAGAGCTGAGCTGTTCTGAGCAGTTTCATGACCATCCCAAGCTGAGGAAGGAGAGCTGTCTTCAGCCCTCACAGCAGTGACAGAAGCAGCTTTCACAATGGCTGTGTACTCCATGCAGATGCTTCTGCTGATTATTCCTTTCCTCAAATGCCTGCTGAGATATTTGGTCTTTAAAAGCATGATTCTTCTCTGCTTCTCCATGCTTAGTCTTTCATGCTTGCACAAGATTAAACGGACCCATGACAACTTTGTGAAGGGATCTTTTTCTGAACTGCTGCATTTTCATCTCCAAGCTGCTGACAAGAAAGCCAGGCAATTGTAGTGTTTGAAGGGGATGTTGATGCCTATAATACTTTCTGCCATCTCTGGTCTGCAGGAGAATTAAAGGAGTTTCATGTTCAAATAAATGTATTTTTAAATAGGCCAAGAAATTCTGCTCAGAGATGATGTTGTCTTGCAGCCAGCTCCTGTACAGCTGACTGCAGTCCATGTACATCTAAGTCCCTTGGTGCTGAGTTGTGTGGGAGTCAGCAGCTGCTCCTTGCAGAGCTCCAGCAGGGACTGCAGGCTCTCTCCAGAGCCTGGGTTTCACTCTCGGTGGCACCCGCAGATGCTGCGAAGTTCGGTCCCCGTTGCATCCTGTGGGAAGTGCTGGCACATCTCACCAGCCTCTTCCTCAGCCAGAGCTCCAGCTCTGGGTACCCAGCCAGGCCAGCCTTCAGGAGCTGTGCCTGCCTGGGCCCTGTCCCCACTGCAAGCGTGTGTGACAGTGGGAGCTGAGCTGCCCTCGGCGCCCTGGCCACCCCCCAGGCCCCCTCACTGCCCCTCATGCTGCTGCTGCTGCTTTTTGTAGAGCTGAGGCAGAGGCAGGCACATACTGATGCCTTAGAAAGGGCAGTTCTCCCACAAGGGCTGCACCTCTTTCAGAAGTGTTTAGAAGTGGGGGGTACTTACAAAGAGAAAAAGAAAATGGGAGTGATGAACCATTCTGAACCAAATGTCTGTCTTCTCCAGCTAAAACAAGACCAGTAGCTGCCATCTCACCTGCTATAAAACACCTGGTTTGGCCTGCCTCAACTGCCAAGACAACTATTTTCATATGGCTATCCCACAGGAAATATACTGCATGCAGGGTGAAGGCCACAGCCATTTCAAAACTCTCATCTTACTATGTATTATTATCTTTTTACTTCATAAATACTTCCGCACTGTGTAACTGACCTAAACTAATCAGCACAGCTGATTGCCACTGGCTTTTTGGTGACCTCTTCAGAACAGGAGCTGCTACTCAGGTCTAGATCTAGGGAGCTGTGATGAAGAATTAGTTCTGTAAGCATGGAAACCGCCACCCTTTATGATGGGCTGGAATGCTGACTTCCTAACAGCAGCAATGAAATGGGGATGGGCCTGACTAATGACAGCCCCAGTGCTTCCCATGCTGGCCTCCTAAATAACAAAGGCCCAATTCATAAAACTAACTTAACATTGTGGCACAAAACTAACTTAATGTGCCAATAATTCACATCTAGTACTACAGTAATTCAACAACACTCAGCGGCTCCAGAGAAAAAACTGTGTACTTCTTTTCCTCAGATTCTAACAAATCTCATAAATTAGGCCTGTTTTCAAAGCTATTTAAGGCTGACTTCTCGTAAAACAAGATCCATATACAGTTTTCCACAGTTTTGAAATGCAGCTATGGCTTTTGGTAACTTCAAATACAGAGAAATTTAATGAGCTCATATGAAAAATTACTGGAGTAACCATCCCTATAGTACAATATTGCTCTTTTTGTCATTAAAATCAACCAATTAAGTTTTCTGTCAACAAATCTACCTTTGTTGTGGGTTTTGAAATTTAGAGCTCTAAACATATACTGCCACTGAGAAGAACCTGACTGTCTGTAGAGAGGATGGCTGAGGACAGACTCTGGAATGAATTCAGTAGGTAGAATTCAGTACTGAAGGTCAGGCAAGCTCAGCTGTGTTGTCACTAACATTTATGTCTTTGTCACTAGAGTGTGTTAGAAAATCTCTCTGAGACTGTGCAGCACCTGGCTCTCACAGCAATGGATCAAGCTGTGTAAATCCACTGAAACACACTGCCCCAAGACCTATTCACATTAGACATGCATTTTCTGCTGTGTTTTATCCATGATCCCCTGCTAAAGCTTCTGATGTATCTTTTTAGATCAGTTTCTCGTCTAATGGGCCACAAGGCACCGGGGGGGAATAGGGAATCACTTGTTCCTTTGTTCCCCACATCCTTATCTATCAGGGTTAATGGGCCTCTGAGAACCTTTCAAAAGATGGAAATAAACCACATAACTGCTCTCACTATTACCATTGATTACCCCTTCTGGAAAGGTCGCCCCTCCCCACACGCACTTAGAATGGCATCAGCAAGGGAAGGCTCACAAGTGGAAGGCTGGGAGAGGGTGGATGGTCACATGTTCTTTCATAATGGTTATGGAAAATGTACCTGCAAGTGATTTTAGAAAAAAATAGTAGAACACCACCGAGAAAAAAAATAATGAAAGGAAATAAGCACAGAAAAAACTAATTCTTGTTGGATTTTGTAGGCTAAGCTTTCATAGCACGTGATCTGAAAGAGTCAAAGTTTTTGGGAACCCTTAATCCTCTGCTCTGTCCTGCTTGGCTTATTTGTTATACCCATGCCCTTTTCCTCAGACTTTGAATAGGAAACCTGTATGTAAGACACCTACCAGGTGTCTTATGTTAGCTAGGTAGGATCGGGGCTGTCTTGCTCGACTACCAAGGCACTGCTCTTCTCTTTTACTTACTACCCTCCTACATACTGTCACTTCAAAAAAGCTTTAAAGGATGAGTCAGATATTAAAAACAATCTTTTTTCCCCCCTCCCTTTCTTCTTACTTGAGAGAGAGCCATATATTCAAAGGGATTTACATTTAACCATGTCAAAACACAAGTAGGTGTCTACTAAATTTTCAGATGCACTTTCCTGTCCAGCTGCCTTGGAACTCACTGAGAAATAGATTTAAAACCAACAGTATCTACCTGCTTACTATTACGATAATGAATTTAGTTTCATTTCATTTAATGTCATTTATCTGAAGCAGGCAGAACCAGGCAGCTTGCAGGCAGTGTTTTTGAGAACAGTGCTTTCAGCCCCTGCATTTCCAGTACAAGGTCTTTACTGAAAAGCAGCCACTTGCAACTCCTCAGGTGGGTATTCTGGAACTGACTACAAAAGAAATTATGGGATATTAAACTAAACATGAATTTATTAAAAAAATCTGAAAAATTTCTAACTTGTTAGTCACAACTTTACCTTCCAGAACACAATTTAGAAACTTAATGCCTCAGCAGAAAAGTAAGGAGACTGTTGTCTTTGCCCTTCATTCTTCAGTCAGTTCATCTTCCCTTGCAAATATGTACACAGTTCTTCATCTCAGCAGGGTGCTGGAAGGATTGCTGTTGTTTATTCCTGTCAGGTTCACAGGTGTTTCATCTGCACCCACAGCCTTCACCCTCAGTCCATGCATGCCTCAAGCCTCCACTGCTGAGCAGAAACACAAAGAGGGAATCTTGGCCAAAGGGAAACATCCAACATAGTCCTGATCTTTTGTTAGCTTCACGAGGTCACTGTTCTTGTTCAGAGGTCAGCAGAATGGAAAAATGTTCCAGTTCATATTAGTTAGTTATGAGTGCACATATGCACAATCACTCCAGGTTGGGGAAAGTTGTAAAATCCTCAAGAATTAAAGTGGGAATGCTGTTACAACCATATACCTTTTTCTCTCCTGTGCAAGTAAAGCAGGGAGAGAATTCCCAATGAGTGCAGAGCAAGCCAGGTCAGAGCTGAGTTTTTCTGTCTGCACTGTGTTTGTCAGACTCCATCCAACCATGCCTTAAAGCCTGTTCCAAAAGGAGTAAAGCATTTCTTATTCTGTGTTCCAGTGCACAGAGTAAGAAAGCTCTGACACTGTACTCTCACCACACCTTGATGTGGTGTGACAGATCAGTTCCTCCTCTGCTGACTGCACAGCCAACATCTAATTCCCACACCAGACCTTTTGCTGGCCTTCTGCCCAGGACTGAATTTTACATTTGCATATTTAATCAGCCTGTTTCAGGACTGAAAACCTTTGGAGTGGATAGGACAAGTTAAATACATCCCACTGTTGTCATGTGCTGTTCCCAGTCTGCGGGAAATTTTGTCCAGCCCTAAATTTAGATTTTAAACTGGAGAAATTAAATTACACCAGTATGCCAACACCATTTTCTTGTTACACAAGTCGATTTCTGATTTTCTTTTCTGTGGCCAGGTGGAGCTGGGTGCCACAGTCAAGCCCTATAAAACATGATCACTTACACAATTAATACCTAGAATTTAGTGGCCCTTAGCCACACGCTGCAGTAAGCTGGCAAGAAAAGATTAATGCAAAATCTTTGTGGAAGTTACTGGGATTTAGACTCTAATATTCCTCTAGAATCTCAACACCCACTCCTCTGCATGCTTAGGAAAGTGCATTGCTGCAATCCCAAGGGACATAAAGCTCACGTGGGCCTTTCACTGAAGAGCTGCTTCTGTTGAAAAACCAAACCTAGGCAGGAATCAAGGATTCTTTAACACTCTTCTTCTCTTCCCCTCTTAAACAGCTTCTCTTCAGATGCTTTGGCCACTGCTTACCCTGGGATCACAGACTGATCTGGGTCACCAAATAGCACCTTCAGGAAGGCGTTGCTTCCCTGAAGCTATTGAATCCCACCAGCTTTGCCTAAGGAAAAGAGTACACCAGCCTCTGATCTGCAGTTACAGGGAGGTCCATGGGTGATTTCAAATAAATCCATGAATACGGATGAGAATTTCTTTTAAGGGGTCTTCAAATCAACCCTGGTAAATTAACTTTGGTGGCTTTGTCTGAAATGTATAGGAAACACACCACAGTTCTTTCAGGAAACAGAGTTATAGAGGCATCAGCATCTCCATGGCAGCACATTTTCAGCCAGCTTTGGTCAGTGTTGGAGAGTGATAAACCCACTTTGGAATGAACAAATCCCCAGCACTGAAAATATGTGATGTTTTAATTAAAATGGGAAAGAAAAATATTAAACATGTTAGACTGCCTCTAGGTAAAGTCTCAGTCTTCTGTGTGCATGATATTACAAATAAAAAAAAAAAAACAAAAACAAAGACTATTTTAGCTTAGCCTGCAGAAAAAAAAAGCAATCAGAAGCTGTATTTTATATATTTGATCAGAAGTTATTATTGTCAGTTTTTCTGCTTTCCACCTGAATTTCCTTTCATCATTCAGAGAACACCCAGTGGCTGCTAATGTCAGTGCTTGGCTGCGTGTAAAATCTGTTGCTATAAATGAGAAACTAACCCCATGCCCTGGGAATTGCAAACTTCCCCTTGACTCTCTACTTTCTTCAATACATGTAGCTTAAACACATTCACCACTAAAATACTTTTAAAATACATTTTCCACAATAATGTTTATAAAGCTGATTTTACAGAGCTTTCATATTCAATGGTTCCACCTGGAAGATGGATCTATGGCAAACACCACATTCACCAGAAGCAAGTGCAGACAATGCACAGACACTGTAAGAAAAGTAGTGTAGACACTTCAAGCAAAGCACAGGTATTTTCTAACATGCAAACACACAATGTCAGCTTCCCCAAAACTAATGGTACAAGTGCAAATCACATACCCAGCTGTGACCCACAGATTTGGCAGGTTCCTTAAGCAGCTAATGAGCTACCAGCTTTCAAGAAAGGACTGCATGTTTTGCCATTACAAAGGGGACAGAGCAGGAACTTGCAGCAGAAGCATTAAGGAAGGGCAAAGAAAGTCCCTGTCAAGTGAAATGAGGCAGACCACGACTGCAAAATCTGTGTGAAAGTATTAAGTGCAGTTTCACTCTCTTTGGGGCTGTCACTTCCCTGATGCTTCAAAAAGGGAAACACTGTGGTAGGCTCAGCTCCCTGGAATAGGATATTGAGACAGAGAGTTCTGTTTTCCTTGGCATTGTGCTGTGTTGGTGTATTGTGTATTGTACTGAATTCTTAGTTAGGCACATCCTTGCAATTTTGGCAAGATAGCTTCTCAAAGAAAAAACAAATAAACCACATAATCCTTTGTAAGCCTAAGGATGAAAAGTAAGCAGGAACTTTTTTCTGCCACTTAGGCTTTGTCTTATGTGCATTTGTTTGGATTAGGAAAGGCCACAAATCAGAACTCTTTCTTTGAGTATCATTTTTCTCAGCATTGTGTCATTTACCCTGTCCTCAGGTCAGGATATTGGTGCATAAATTAGCTGCACATTTCTCTTCTGGGATCTTTGCAAAGGAGAAAATTTTGGGGCAGGTGATTTTCATGTTTGCTACAGCCTCTAGAAAAAATAGATCCCATAATATTTTCAGAAACTATTATTGGATTCTTTCTCTTTTAGGACAAGACAGAGCAGTAGGACTAGATCTTTCTGTAACTGAAATAAGGGACAGTTTGCCATGACAGAGCAGAGAAACAAAGGAAAAAACTCCCCAAATCCGACGTAAATGAGTCTACAGATGTGCCAGCTAAGTGCACTTTTTCTTGCTTCTCTTGAAGTATTGATTATAGAATAAAAAGAATGCTTAAAATATAACATCCTGAGCAGGTGTAAACTGAGGCAATTCACTGAAATTAGTATAACCATGTTGTTTATTCCAGCAAAAGATCTCTCTTGGATGAAGGCCTGTTTTATTTCAGGATATACACTGTCAGTTTTGAAAATTTTACTAAAGGGCTTTGGATTAACATAATCTTTCATCCTTATTCTGAAAGCCCTTATTTAGTAATAAATCCTAATACTTAAAGAAAAGTGTTCTAGAATTTATTTTAAATAAGAGATTCTATACAGATGAGTTATTGATTCAGGATATGTTCTCTGACTAAGGATAAATCTGTGATTTTATTCTTTCAAACTGTACTGTGGAACTCAGAAGTTTGCAGAAGTTGCAAACAAACCAGGGAATTGTAAAATGAGAACAACTGGAAAATGTGGGAACAGGACAGAAATGGTGCCATGTCGGTGTTTTCTAAATACTGCTCATATAGTTAAAGTAAAAAGCAATAATTTAATTTAAAAGGTCAAGTATTTACCTTGCATAACTGTGTCTTGCTTTCATAGTATGCAATCAGAGGGTTTGATGCTTGGTAGTAGCTTTCAGTCCTGTCCTCAGTGGTTTCAGTGTTCTCAGAGTTCTGACTGCTCCTGGTTTCTGCAGAGCAGTCCAGGCAGAGCACGAGCTTTGGTTCCCCAATCTACAGACAAAGGAAAACAACAAACATTCAAAGCACTGGCCCAGCAAAACAGATTTTGTTTGGATAACACCAAAACAGTCACCAAGGAATTTGTTAGCAAATAGTATTTGTCCGTGGAGACGCTAATTAACAACCACCCCTCACTGTAGCAGCACTAAGGGATGCCAGCACTGAGGAGCAAGGCAGGGCTTGCCTGGGCTCTACACAGAGAGATAACGAGACAGGATCTGACAAACTCTGGCTACTTGCACTGAAGAGTGTCAGTTCATTATTTGCTAGATGTAAACAGTACAGGACTTATGCAATACTTGACTCAGTTATATTTGTAGCCTTTTCTTTGTTCAATGTGTGAAAAGGGAGTGGTAAACTTAGCTTAGTATTTCAAGATGCAGTAGCAGGAAATGTTCACATAAAAGTGTACCCACTTGAGATGGAAATGAGTAACAACAAGCTCAGGGACACCATCAAATATTCACAGGAATACATCCTGTGAATTACTTTATGTCACACAGTATTTTATATCCCTGTTTGCAGTGTACCCACACCATTCCTCCCCATGCTGCAACAGAAGGATGTGATACATTTCTCCGCATTTTGAAATTGGCAAGTAATTTCCAAATTCTATGGGAAGCTGGTCATTTAATGTTGTTTGGCTAGTGCCAAACTAGTCATGAGGGAGAGTCTGTCCTTTTCTCTAATAAAAATAAATACAGATTTATTTATTTTTATTCTTAGGCCTGGAAAAGATCATAAATAATCATCTCTTTCTACATTTGATCATAGATATTGCTGTATTTTATGGGAAGAAAAGAAATGGCAAGAAAGTGCAAAATGTTCTTTATGGTATTTCAGGAGAGAGCCAAAAGTTCTAAACACAATTCATCATAATTCTTTCCCTGAAACACTGAAAAATATGTATGTCATTTAGCATAAATCTTGGCATGCACTGTCATGCACCCTGCTCAGGCACAGTGCTCTCTGACACAGGATCTTGTATGAGCAAAACCTGCTGGGCTGAATCCAAAGCCATAAATTCCACTGTCTCAAGCAAAATAAAGATGTTAAAGGATCAGTAGGAAAAAAGTTAATTTTTCCATGCAGTTGTGTATTTAATCCTTCAATGCCATGCTCAGTCTTTTCATCATTCCTTCCCTTTCCAGCAGGGATCCGGAAAACACTTTTTAGGAAAAAGTGAGAAGTCTTGGAAAAAGATGACTGCTCTTCACACTAGTGACAATTACAAAATCACATTTTTACCATGGCTACGGTAAAGAAAGTCTAAATGATCGATATATGGAAATTGTTATTGTTATCTTTGTTGACATCCCTCAAAGGAAGAAATACTCAAAAGGTAAATATTTCATTTCAGGCCTTCTGCCTTTGACTGAGGATGTCTGGATTGTGTTGACCTTTCTACTACCCTTAATGACTTTCTAAGAGAAGCTGAAGCCAAGAGATTATGTCAGACAGTTCAATGACAGGCTTTTATCTACCCATTTTTTCCACACAGAAAACATTAATGCTATTAGCTGTAGCAGCACTGGGTTTGGGGATTAAAAAAGCCAACAAGGCAGTTTTAATAGTGCAAGAGACATAGAGAATGAAAAAAAAAAAGATGTGGGCTTAATCAATGGCTTAAACAAATGCCCTTTTTGTATAACTGGATTAGGATAGTGAGAAGTTATTTCCTCCCAGTTTTACATGAGAAATTCCATGGTTTGTTCTAAATTATAATAGAACAAATGGGAAATAATTACTTCTATCAGTTATACTCATATCATTACCTTACAATGAGGATATGAAGGAGTCTACTGACTGATAGGATCAGATAATAGCATCTTGCTTGATACACTCAGTCTGATTTGCTTTTGAAAAATGTACATGGTTTTCTTAGAAGTTTCAGTATTGCTATCTGTAATTCAAACCATTACAGAAATATCCTTCTTCCAAACTAAAATCCACAAAAAGTGAAACTAATGCCCTTATCAGGTATTACAACAATTCTTGCTACTTTTTTTAAAATTATGATTTTCCTGACACAATTCAGCTTAAATAATACATACCAAAAAAGTCTAATGTTTTTGGTCTTTACTCTGTCTCACTGGGTACTTCCTGCCTGGTGCTGTGGAATATATAATTTTAAAATGTTTTTTCACCTTGTAGAAAGACTGAGGAGGGAACAGAATTTTGTGCTTCTGTAGAATTATGGCTGGGTAAAAATACAATTGCATCACAGAAGGGAATTGGATAAAACTGGCTGGAGAATCAGCTGTTTCTACATAGCTCATTCTGTTTATGAATCAAGCTCTGAAGCATAAGCATTATTCTTGATGTCTTCTAAATAGACAGGTCTTTGTTAACAATTATAAAGCTTTTCACATATCATGTAGATATGTAGCATTATTCATCTGTACTTTGCTGCCATTAATTAGTAAGGCCTGATGTGCACCTCTTTTCATTCAGTCATAATTTAAGAACTTCTCATCACCCTTTGGAAAGAACTGCAAAGCATTCTCTCAAAAACAACTCATTATAAAAAACTGCACAGTTTTACTGAGTGGCTCACAGCCAGCCTATGGAAAGTGGATACAAGACACAACAGGGGGGACTTAGCAGGTTCAAAACAGTCACTTAAAGTCCTTGTCTTTACTCCAAATGCCAAACGCAGTCCAGGACTACGGGACCTTTTGCTGCTTTCAGGGAACTTAAGGAGCTCTGCTTCATCATGGGATGCATTAGGATTTATTTGCCTGCCTCAGTGCAGGACACTCCAATCTCTAAATCCCACTTCATAATATAGAGGAGTGTCCACAGGACACCAACATGTATGCCTGCCAGAGAAACAGCACTGCTAAAATAGTTCCTCCTTAGACACAAAATGAGAGACATCTCCAGAATCTTTTAAATAATCTACAGCATTTTATTAAAGGGACTAATAAGTAAACATTTCTGTGAATGACTTCTATGGCAAATCCCATTGCTGATTATTTTGTTTGGCTTTTGCTGCCTAAATCTTGCTAGGTGTTTATGGTAACCAACTAAATAAATAAAGCAGCTAAAGGCTCAGCGAGAAAACAGGGGATACAATAAAGTTTTATTACCTTATAAACTTGTTTAGGACATTTTTGGAGTGTATGATGTAGCATATACTGACTATCAACCCTAATTCACCACTTCTTTTCTCCCAAACCCTGGCAGATTCACTGACAGGCTCAGACAGAGTATTTCCTGCAGACTGAGAAATGCACGGCTGAGGCTTCTCACGAGGTCTCAGCACATACTGAGGAAATTGAGAGCTCTCGGAACTGCCACGCAGGCACTTGCAGAACGCTCTTTTTATGGCTGTGCCACCTGTTACTCACCACAAAAATTAAATCTGTCTTTGGCTGTTTCAAGTGGCAGCAAGCTTGAGCAGAGCTGGCTTACTGGTAATAAATATTAACTGTGAAGATACATACTTTTATGATCCTGCATCAGATAGTGCTTGATCACATTTTCACGAGAAGTACAGCACTATCCACTAGAACAAGGAAACTGGTTCTGAAATTATGGTTTTCCCCTAAATGTGAATTGTTTCTGGTTTACATTAAATTCAGATAAAATCAGCCTCTACTTCTCCTTGTGTTCTAGATTCTTTGTAGGTAAGGGCAACAGCTATTTGCTATGCTGATGGGGTGCTAAAATTTCAGTGATCATCAGCACAGCTCTGCTGGATTGGCTTTTCACATGTTCCTGCTGCAATCAGCTGAAGAGAGGGACCGAAGCAGCACCAGAATTACAGGAGTTACAACAGCATTACAGTTGTATGGTCACCTTGCTCTCAAACTCTTCTGCATCTTTCAGCTCTTGGGGATACCCATCGATCAGAAATCCTTTTGTGTCCCCTAGCTTGGAAACCATGGCTTCCTTCAGTAGCTCCAGAACAATACCCTGTACAGGAAAGAGAGGGAATTAGTTGGTGAATTAATAAGAAAGACTGATACCTTTGTTTGTTGCACTGACTTTAGTCCTACACCCTTGAAAATGGTCCTGTTTGGCTCTAAGTGGGTCCTGTGAATGCAGGTGTTTTTCTTGTCCCTCAGGTAGCAGGGCATCCTGCTTTTTATTCTCTCAGGACCAGCTATGCCACACAAATCTGATGCTGCAATCCACCCAAGATTTCCCAAAGTGCCCTCCAGATAGCTCAGAATGTTTCGTAGTTTCAGAATGAATGTTAATG
The DNA here is from genome assembly GCF_036417665.1 of Passer domesticus. Taxonomy (NCBI): domain Eukaryota; kingdom Metazoa; phylum Chordata; class Aves; order Passeriformes; family Passeridae; genus Passer; species Passer domesticus. The sequence continues at coordinate 51,022,775 of NC_087480.1, forward strand.
CCTGTGAAACTCTAGAGTACTGCTGCAGCAATTTCAATCTGATTGCATTTTGCTATGTCACTGGTATAATGATATCACATGGGAAGTGACCCCATCTGACCAAACACACTGAAGAGAAAAGCAATCAAAATCAAGCCTAAGCACAGCTTTTAGTTTCCCCTGAGCAACATTTCCCAGTATCTTTCATTAACAAACACATGCTCTGACCTAGCTGCAGTTGCTGAAGACCCACCAAGAGTTGGGACTGCAGACCTGCCGTGTAAAAGTCAGGTCCAGCTGAGAACAACACCCTCTGCCTTCACAATCTCCATTAAGCTGCAGTCCAGCTACTCTGGGATGTCAGCCAGCTCTGCAGGGAACTGCTGCAGGTACTGTAATTTAAAATAGCTGCCAGGAGGACCAGCTCTGAATCTGAAATGTGACGCTATAAAAAGGACATAAAGTTTCTGTTTCCTGTACTTACACTTACATTTTGCAATGCATCTGTCTCACTATATTTCATTTCTGATTTATTGCCTGTGTGAAACATAAAGAAATACTGGCACTGAAAAGGGAAACAAGTGCCACAGATTTGGCAAAGAGGAAATGTCTCCCTGAGGTTACAGATTAATTTTACTGAAATGGGAACCATCAGCTCCAGTATCTATTTCCACTGTTTTAGACAATATACCTACCATTGCCTTTGTTCAACCATTAGAACCCCAAATAAAACCATCACTCACGCCAGGCACAGGTTCACCACATTCCACAATGTCTTTGATCAGTTTACTTCTCTCTGATAATGACAATAATTCATTTTGGAGAAGGTCACTAGTGGACAGGTGAGTAAATCCGTATTTCTTGGCTAACTGTTCACATTGGCTACCTTTGCCAGAACCAGGGCCACCTATGTGAGGGAAAAAATAACTAGAATTAGAAAAGAACAAAAATCTTCCAATTCTCAAACTGTACCCACCAAGAAAATGGGAGGAAATTGATGACACTGACTATTTTGCAATTCATTTTTTTTTTAGAGACACCATCTACAGTGGAACAAGTCATATACTTCTCTTCTGATACAACTACAGTGCTGACTCAAAAATGCATTGAAGTTGAAGGAGTCACAACAGTGTGAAATTCTCACAGAGGAAAACCTGTTCCTAAAACACCATTGGCATGTTAAGGAAAAACATGAAACAGCCTGTGGAAAAGGGTGTTTCACTCAGTACTCGTTCAGTTTGACAGCTGCAACAAATCGTAGCAACGTTCAGTGCACTGCTGTGAGGGGAACAACAACGAGCTCCCAGCCGCACCTGGCCCCGTCCTGCCCACGGAGCTGTGGGACAGAGCGCCAGCAGGGAAAGGGCATAACCAGGGAATGCTCCGGGTGTCCTCCTGGCAGGAATGGCTCCTCCAGCCTCCTGCTTCCTCTGGCCAGCGAGCAGCCTCCAGCTCAGAGCCCCAGAGCTCTGCCTGTGCCGCTCGGCAGGTGCGGGCGCTGCCTGGCCGGGCTCCTCCATGCAGGCGGCCGCTTCTCCTCCGCTCCAAGGCCGTGGCACGGAAAGCCATGGCATGAAGGCCTCTCTCTTCAGGCTCCTGCTGAGGCACTGCAGCCACCCCCGCCTGGCTGGAGAGAGGGACAGCCCACGGAACCTGCTGGAAGCCGCTTGCCAGGTGTCCCAGCGTGGCTGGCACAGCTGAGGCGAGGCCCTGAGGCGCCATGTTGGCGCCAGGGCATGGCGGGCGGGAAAAGCCAATTCCTGCTGTGAGCTTGTGGAGAAAACCTCACCGCGTGTAGCAGCAATTTTGCAGCCTCTGATGGATCTGTTCAGAAGATCTACTGCAGCAGGAGGTAATTACAGCCTTGGAGGGAGACAATGCTCAAACTCTTTTCAGTGGAGTTTTTTCAGCAGGTGACCTGTGTTATTTATCAGCTGCTGGGACTTGCAGGTAGGGCTACACAGCTCTGCTCCGTGCATTTAAGATGCTAGAAAATATGTGGCTTTCCTGTTTCCTTATCCTTCCACAAACAAATATAGGAATAACATGTTCACAATAGAGCAAATTTAGCACCGTCTCTTGCCTCACTTGAACTTTCTTCTAACTTTTGCTTTCAATGTAAGAAATAATTACTCCAAGCATATAATTTTCAGGCAAATTGCAGTACTGTAGCTGAGATTAAAATCGGGTTATAAAGGAGTAGCATCAAAGGAAGGGGTTTGTGTTCTGCGACGTGCAGTGCTTTACTTCAGCTTCACAAGGAGAATACCCAGCCTGTGGTGTGAGAGTCACACCTGTGCTACAATTTTTCCAGAACTATCTTTGTTGCAGGCTTATCTTCTGGCCAGTGTGGATTGCATGTTGTTTTCCTATTGCCATAATATGAAGAACATTATTGTTTTTTAAAAACACTAGCTGAAAGAAAGCAAGGAAAAAATAGGAGTGGCTATAAAGAAACTGATGCAACAAAATTACAGGCATATTACTAGTAATGAATCCCTTAAATATTAGAGTGGCAATTAATAGTATTTCTGGCCTGTTTTGGGCTTTTTTAGATCAATACGTTTGTTTACACATTTTATCCCCTGAATATGCTAACAGTGCAGTAATTTAATCCTATTTGGTGTATATATGCAGTATTAAAAAACCCCAGCTATAAAGATCATTGTGTTCTTTTTCTTATATAGCTGTTTCTCTTCTGAATGCAGAGCCCAAAGAGAAATTTCATAATTTCTCCTCATATACAAAATTAACTAGATCTCTTTTTAGAAATAACAATACAAGGATGTTTTCTGGTTTTTAGCAGGTAAATATTCAGGAAATTTGATATGTTTCTAATACCTTTGTGTAAAGAGAACACTGTCAGAGTGGCACAATATGCAGGGCATATACCATGAGTGTTCCTCCAAAACATTAATTAAAAAGACCATTTTTTAACAGAAGAGTTCAAACAAAGGAAAGATTAACATGCTGAGCTCTTTAAAGAGTAAAAAACATATTTGATTAAGTTATGTCCTAAAAATGGTAGTTTTTATGGCCACTGGTATTAATTTAGATTCATCTGATGAGTAGCAGAGCATCCCACTGCTTGACAAATGCATACAGCCCACTTTATCAAGTCTTGTGCTTTCTTATCCATGAATGAGACCACAGTTCTTGTTTGGCATGATCTGAGAAGAGACTGAATTCCCCAGGAAGTTCAGCATTGAGGGCTGAGCACAACTTGGCCTTTACACCAGTATTAATTTACGTATCTGAAATGAAAATATTACTTTGTCTCCCTCTGAAGTTCTTTAATGTGACTGCAATAGAGCTATTCAGGTGGGAAAAGATGTGAAAGTGCATTTTCTTACTAATTAGGTGTTGCCTTCTTGCTCAGATTGTACACTTAAAAGACTGCTACATAAGCAGCTTTAACAGCAAATTAATCCTGCAGCTATGAAGCTCACAATTAATTTGTAGTATTACCAAAAGTGTACCTGTTCTATTAGTGGATATTTTTCTTAAATCTGTTCATTTTTCTAAAGAAAGTTTATCTGGAATAACAGCTGCATATGAAACATGACAAAGGCTAGCAAAAAGATTTTTTCTGCTAAGAATTCACTGCAACTTGTTACACTGTCTTTCATATGGAAAATACTTGGGGCATTGAAAAAGGTAATCAAGTTTTCCCAATGGCTCAATTGTTAGTAAAAAAATATATCCCCACTCTTGTTGTGAAGGCGTAAGATTCTCTGTGAACACTGTTATTTTTTCTGTATGCTGTCATCTTGTGATCTGCCTACGTATACTTGGGGGGAAAAAAAGTGTAGGTTCCTGATAACTTGTTCAGATTAATCATGTTGTCTTCCAATTTCTATATATGACATGAAGAGAAAAAGCTAAAGCTTAGAAAACAGCCAGAGGAATTAGGAGTGTGATAAGGACAATATAGAATTACCAGCAGTTCTTCAATATTAGCATGCTTTTGTATTTTCCTTGTATTGCTCAGTGCAGTGGACCTTGCTTTAAAGCTCATTTGGTAACTTAATAAAAATTCGAAAATTGCAGGTAAAGAAATGAAGAACATTGTATTAATCAGTGAGGTTTTTCTTGGAAACAGAACTCTTTGAGTGTCCCTTTGTGCTTTTTGATACAAATGGTCAGCAAGATGTGGAACCAGAGTACTAGCACAGAAATTAAAAGCAGTTCTCTATATTGCTTTTCTGCAGACAAGGCCAGATTAAAAGGTCTGTGCAATCCCTTAGAGCAGTATTCCCTTCCATTATGTTGATTCATCAGCCTGTGAGAGGGGATCTTCTGGTAAATAACTTTCTGGCAGCACTGCTGACTTAGGTGGTTACTTTCCCCCATTTAATTATTGACTGCAGAAATGCTTCACAGAGAGTCCTTCAAGGAGAGAAAAAGAGTCTCAGTGAGTGTGGTAACAACCAGCTGCCCAAGGAGCACTTCTGGGTGGTCAGCTGCAGTCAGCCCTGGATCAAAGGTCTCAGCTCCCCTCCCTCCTGCCCCAACGTCCCCCAGAGTGGGAAGGCCGAGGAGCTTGGCCATGTGACTGAAATGTACAGCTCTGACCTAGAGCACAACGCCACCAGCAGATGAATTCATGGTGACAGAGGGAGCTGGGACTGCTGCTGCGAGTGAGCAGGGCCAGGAACAAGCAGCATGAGCAGTGCATGGACCAGCTTTGCTGCCAGAAATACTGGTAGAGCAAAAGTGTCATGCAGACAGACCTAGATGCCTCTATTTTAAATCTTACAAGTTTATCATATACCAAAATATCATGAGCATTTCTATAAAATGCCAGCAGTAGGATTTACAAGACAGTCCCACTATTTATTTTAAAATGTTTCAATTTCAAGACCTTGTTATCATAATGAGCATCATCCTTGTATCAGGGAGAAATGCCTGCAGGGGAAACCTAGCTGCACAAGGGAGCCTCAGAAGTCTGAATTGAAACCAAAATAACTCCAGTCAGCCTGTCCCTAAATTCAAGCAAAAATTTTAGATGACTTGATCAGTTTGGCAATTTTACCAATGCTACTTGGATTATACAGACAAGTAAAAATAAGCCTTAACTTCAGAATATGACATTTGAAGGCTTCTCAATAGCACCTCATCTGCTGTTCACCAATTATTTTAGTCTAAGTGAAACCATACAGTAATTGTATTATTATTTAGCAACAACAACAACAACAAAAGCCCTCAACACTTTCTTTGTATTTCTTTTTTTCTGAGAAATTATTTTCATTAGGAAACAATGCATTGTGCATCTTGGCAGAGTGATGCAATATCTTGGGACATCACTGAGTTTTCATTCTTCTTAAAGCAAATGTGAAGTTTATTTCACAGGAAGTCAAGGAAATCAGCCTTGCACAGCATCCACAGTTAGCTTGGACTGACTGGGGGTTTAATTATCAGTACTGCTCATTCTGTACTGTATGCTTTTCTGATTGCAGAAGGGCTCCAATACAGGTATTGCAGCATAATTTACATTGGAAGGGACCTCATCTGGTTAAACCTTATGCTCAAAGCAGGCCTAAATTCATGATAAATTGAATTAGGTTATGCCATTCAAGGTCTGACATACCTGGGACAAATAAAGAGTTTGAGTTTTGTGATATATTTACTCATTGAATTTTGGTGTGTGTGCAAGAAGCTCCTGTCTGCAGTTGATAATGTCTGTTTCTAGGTGTAAGTGGTGAGAATATCTTCAGTGTTAGCTAAAAAGCTGGTCTTTCCTACTTTGAGCTAAGCAATTACCAGCTTTGGATCATCAGCAAGAATATAACAAAGATTCTGTAGAGGAGAGTGGTTACATTAGCTAAGCTTTAAACACCTCATTTACAAGTCAGCAGGGAGTTTGTTTCTGATCCAAAGCACAGAAAGATTCCTGAAACCTCCGGTTTTACTTTCAGCCTCAACCGAAACCAAATGTTTTGAGAAGCTTCTGCAGAGGCCAGGGCGGGGTAATGCTCCCAGAAACTGTGTTTTGTATGACAGTTCTGTGGATGCAATATGGAATGTTGCAGTAGTTAACAATTAGAAGATCGTTCATCATTCATTGCGGTTAAAATTGATGACATAGGGTTTTTTTTTTTTTTTTTTTTTTTTTTTTTTTTTTTTTTGTTTAGGTGTTTTGTTTGTGCTTTTAATGACTGGCAATAATTACCTAAGTTTTGAATATTTGTTAGAGCATCACCCAATTTTATCTTTGTGCATCTTCATATTTTTTTCTCTTGAATTTTATTTACTGTCCAAATGTATCTTTGTTTTGCCTCTTTTATTATCCTGCTGTTATCTCCTATATTTTTTACTTGCTGGTACTCTTTCTCTGCTTTACAATATGGATAGAACATTGACATTGTTGCTTAATTAATCCAACCTGACTGTTATTCCAATTAATTCCTACATTAGCTCTAATGTAAACTTTTGCTAATTAGATTATTTCTGTTTCTTTCCCTTTTTGGAAAATTTTCAAGAGTAATTAGTGGGAGAGGGAACTGCCTGTTTCTTTCCCTTTTGTCATAAACAGTATCTCTGTTTGTCAGGTATGGCAGATGGTGCATTTATTTTGATTCGTTTGTAAACTTCTTCAAATGTACATCTTTAAAATTCTAGCTTTAAAACACCTTTATAAGCATCTTATTATTTCCTCATGGAAAATTATTTCCTCATATCCACCTATGTGTGGAATAAAGTCAAGTTTTTGCAGACAAATGAGCAACCATGGGGGTCTCATTTTGTTCAAAAACCCCCAACAAGCCTAAAAAAACCTCTCACTCCTCTCATAAAACTTTAAGAAACTTTTTCAGGGGTGCAAGGATGGGGGGTGGAGATGGAATTATTTTGGGAAAAAGTATAAATCATTCTAGATAATTTTTTGAAAATTATTCCATGTTTGGACTTAGTAAAACTTTTCACAATAACCTTTTTAACAAAGAAAACTGAGTTTTGATTAATGTACAATTTATCTCTGCTCCCAGAAAGTAATTACTAGAAAATCAGAGTGGGGAAAAACTAGGAAAGAGGTGTCATTTCAATTTTAATCTGCGAGATGGCTACTGGATGTCTTATAAAAAATTATAGATGAAAATTTAAAATCACTCCTTGTAAACTAAAAGGATTCCCAGAGGCGAATGAAGAAGATGCTTTGCCATGGACAATTTCAGAGGCAAATTCCTTGAGTGTGTTCTCTCTTTTTTTCTTAAAAATTTGTTTGTACAAACCCTTTTTTTTTTTTTCTATAAGATATGTGAGACAGAGAATTAAAAATTTTCACTGTAGAGACTAGCAGGAAGGTGTATTTCAGTAAGCATAGATTACAGTTTGCTTGAAGACTGAAAATTAGGTTTTATGCACCCCTCCCTTAAGAAAAGTCTCCAGTGAACTCTTCAGTATCCTCATTTTACTTTTTCAAACACATAAAAATTGAGTTGAAATAAATTGAGTCAACTTGTATTTGGCATAAGAGAGCATGAGATAAAATTGCAACATGAGAACACTCTTTTAATAGAATCTTTTAGGTTGCAAGGAACTTCTTGGAATCATTTAGTCAAACAACTGTTACGCCAGGATCAGCTACAGCAGGTTGATCTGAACTCTGTCAGGTTGGGGTTTGAATATCTCTGAGCTTGGAGACTTTACAGTCTCTGGGCAACTTGTTCCAGTGTTTGACTACCCTCATAGTAAAAAAGTGGGTTTTGTGTTCAGGTGAAATTGAATCCATTTTCTCTTGTCCTGTCGCTGGGCACAACTGAGAAGATTCCAGCTCCCCCATCTTCATTCCCTCCCATCAGGTAATTATTTATACTTAATGGCAAAATCCTCTGGAGCCTTCTCTTCTCCAGGCTGAATAGTCCGAGTTCTCTCAGCCTCTCCTCAAATCACAGATGCTCCTATTCATCAAACATCTTTGTGTTCCTGCACCACACTCACTCCAGTAAATCATATTCTTTCTTGTAGTGGGAGCCCAGACTGGACACAGTGCTCCAGATGCATCCATAGCAGTGCTGAACAGGGAGGAAGCATCATCTCCCTCAACCTGCAGGTATTGGAATGTTTTTTGATGCTTCTTGAGTTCTGAATGAAATTTCCATTCGCTTATTATTAATTTTGGAAGTTCTTTTTTGCTTTTCTTTTTCCCCAGGAAGAACAATGCACAAATTGATTTAGTTTTATGTAAAATCCCCCATGTTCTGGTATCTATCCTTAGGTCCTTGGAAATGTGTGTTCCTGCTCTGGATTGTAAAGCAGTTCTAAAAACTGCTCAATACAAAAGCAATTATTCTTTCCAAGTAATTAGTACCAAGCTTTAAGATCAATCTTCTGGTTATAATTTGTTTTAAAAGACTGCTCCAAGTTTATGCTAATTATATTACTCACGTTCATGTGATAAAGGGCATTAACGTGGTGCTTTTACTCTGTGGATTTCCAAAAGCAACATAAAGTAAACCCTGAACCTGCAGAGCTTCAGTGCTAAGGATCATGCCTGGTGAGCAGTCTGTTGGCTTTGAACACAATGCTGAACCCATGCAGAATGGAAACCTGTATTTAACAGAAGTTGCCTCACAAATAAAGAAGGGAAGAGACCACGTATATTTCAGCCAAATCTTAAACTTCTGAGTTACAATCCAATTTAGTAAAATTTTAATTAGTGCTGGTGAGGCAGCTTTGGTGTGGGAGGTCACACAACTCAACTGTAACTGCGAAAGAACTAAGGTTATTTTGAACATGTTCACAATCAAAGACATCTCATTAAATCCTAACTCTCTTTCAAAAGAATAAATCAACATTGTAGAATAAATATTCTCAGCCAATCTATTTTGCTAAATAAATAAATAAATCACGCAATCAAAGCTAAACAGCATGGGAATATTCAAATGTAGCAGTTAAATTAGGAATTCTACTTACCAAAAACAAAAATGATGTTTGATTTCCTTAGATCTTCTGAAAAATCTAAAATGAAAATAAAAATTCTTTAGTGGCAAGAGCTATTAATTTTAATGCCAGCTACTTACCACACCAAACTGTGTAACACTCCTGCAAGGGGATCTGATTTTACTAGATTTACTTTCTGCTATAAAAAATAGATCTACTTTCTCCATTCCAAAAGGAGCTATTATCCACAAGCCTATTAATCTCTCAAAGACATTTTGCCTGAAAATAGACCTTGCAATACATATCAGTTCTTTAAAAAAAGAAAGGAAAGAAGAGAGAAGCAGATTCATCTCGATGTTATATTGTGATGCAATGCCTCCTCAGCCACTGCAGTTTCTACTGACCATATTATTACATTATAATTGCTATAGAATTATGTCCACTCCCATTTATATTTTATACTCCCTGAAATGTAGTTCTGGATTCCTCTGAGCCTCAAATTCAGCCAAATAATAACCATCTTAGCTGAAATCCAGGCAATACACTCACCAAAACTATGGTATGTATTACAGCTTTGTCTTTAACTGAAAGTGTATCTTTTGAAAAAGCAATTCCTTCTGGTCTGAGTCCCAGCCATTGCACTGATTATACAGTGCAGAAGGTGATCTTGCACCATGTGAGTCTGCTGAAATTTTATTACGTCTTTGAGTTAATCACTTACAAGACATATGTGATTTTGTTAATCACATACAAGACGCCTCATGCAATTTTTGGGGTTTATTTTGTGGTGTGTAGATCTCTTATTACAAAATAATCATTAGCCAGGAAAAGTTTTGCTTCATCATTTCATTCCTCTTAGACTCTTAGAACCTTTCCAAGGAGACTTTCATAACTGCCAATTTCTGAAAACACCTATGAGATTTGATGCTGATTAACAGTAGTATTTTGTAATAATTTTGGATCCATTGGCCAAAAGAGTATAGAAACATTTTTTACAGACTTTAAATTTCATTCAAAATAATTCACATGATAAAAATCCCTTGAGGCATAAAGTTCACAATATAAATCACCTGAATTCACTTTACTTTCTAAGTAACTATTTAAATAACAGGAAATCAAATGTTTCAAAATCAAATGGCAATTGACACTGAAAAAGAAACTCACCTCCTGTGCTCTCATAACCAGAAAAGCTTGACTGATCCTCCTCCTGTTAATTAAAAGCAATTGACAAATTGAAATGGATATTCTGCATTTATTCTTATATCTGCTTATCTGTATATCTTAATATGTATTTCTCTAAACTCTCAGTTTTAGCCAATGTTGAGATATGGTTTACAGTGTCACAGAAATGCTGTTAGTGCTGCTGCAGTTGCTAGAACACGAGCACAGAGAACCCAAGATATCTTGAGATGATTCACTATCCCATATAATGAGTGGAGTTCCTCAGGGCTGGGAATGTTGTTTAACATCTTTGTTGTGACATGGACAGTGGGACCAAGTGTCTGCCAATGACACCAAGCTGTGCTTGAGGGAAGGGATGGCATCCAGAGGGACCTGGACGTGCTTGAGAGGTGGGGCCACGCGATCCTAACGAAGTTCAGGGCCTGTACAAGGTACTGCTCCTGAGTCAGGGCAATCCCAAGCACAGTTACAGGCTGGGTGGAGAATGGATCCAGTGCAGTCCTGGGAAAAAGGACTTGGGGTTGTTGGTGGATGAGAAGCTCCACATGATCCCACAATGTGCATCTGCAGCCCAGAAAGCCATCTGTGTCCGGGGCTGCATCAAAGGCAGCGTGGGCAGCAGGCTGAGGGAGCAGATTCCACCTCTCTGCCCTGCCCTCGTGAGACCCCACCTGGAGCTCTGCACCAGCTCTGGGACCCCAGCACAAGGCAGGGACCTGCTGGAAGGAGTCCAGAGAAGTCACAAAGAGATGCTCAGAGGGCTGGAACACCTCTCCTAGGAAGACAGGCTGAGAGAGTTGGGGTTGTTCAGCCTGGAAACGTCTCTGCAGAGACCTTACAGCAGCCTCCCAGGACCTGAAAGGGGCCTGCAGGAGGGCAGGAGAGGGACTGTTTCCAAGGAGATAGAATGACAAGGGGGAATGGCTTTAAACTAAGACAGTAGGTTTAGATGAGATCTTGGGAAGAAATCCTTCACTGTTAGGATAGAGAGGCATTGGAACATGTTTTCCAGAGATGTTATAGATGGCCCATCTCTGGAAATGTTCAAGGCCAGGCTGGATGGGACTTTGAGCAACCTGGTCTAGTACAACCCTGCTGGGGATTTGGAGCAAAATGATCTTTAAGGTCCCTTCCAACCCAGGCCATTCTCTGCTGTAACACTGGTTTTGTGAGGAATGGCTCTTCAGTGTCCAAATGCACAATTCCCACATTATATATAAACAACAAATCCTGAATTTCTTGTGAAGTCACTATGGTATGATCAGCTGTTAATAGTGAGAAAGCAATATTGGAGAAACTTCTAAAAGTGAGCTATAACATAAAGATGGTATTGGTCTTTGATCTCAAATATGTTTACCTTCTGAATGTAACACAAGCTACCAGTTGTTATAAAGGCTGTTGAACTACAAGGAGAGGCTACACCAGGGAAATGGGGGATGTAGCATGTTTTTTCTCCTGAGATTTAGCCACTTAAAATTATTTTGTCACTTACTGTATATTACAATCAATGAGAAATTACAAATTCTGGCCAGCAAAACTGTCAGAATGGGAATTCTTTATTGTTCTGAAAAGTGAGAATTATATATATGCTGGACATAGTCTAGGTTATGAGGTGTCAATATACCCACACCAACAATGCTCTAGCCTGGTCTGTACAATATCAATAATAGCATTGACAGTAACACATCCTCATGTGACAGTATTACACCATCAGTGCCTAACATCAGCATGAAACACGTTATGTGAGTCATCTCAGTAGCATATGGCTATCAAGCCATAGCTCCTGGCAGCACAGCTCTCAGAAATAGCCACCTTTAAATGTGTAAAGCTGCAGGAGGAGGTGAAGTGACATGAACTGCAAGGTGACTGGAATGGGTAAACTGCTGCCCAGTGTAATTTGCAGGGCTCATGCTCTACCCTTGCAGGTTTCTCCTTGTGTTCCCATCATCACTGAAAATAAAGTACTCTTCATTAGGCTGAAGTACCATTACATTGGTTACACAAATGATTTCATTTTTTGATTCACAGTAATTCTCAGCCTATTACACTGCAGCAGAAGAACTGCCATCTTACAAAAAGAAAGGTGTCATTTTCAAATGAGAGATTATTCTCTTTCCTACATTTCAAGTGACAATATTAACCCTATGTCCGTTATTTTTGGATGTAATAACGCAATAAAATAATTGACCCTGCAAAGCATATATTGCATACAAAAAGTTTCATTTTAGATTCTGCTTCTTATAATGCCTTTGAAAGTTTACATATCAAAATACTTTTAGGCACTATGTTTAGAGAAAAATTCCTTCAAAAACCAAAATCAGAATTCCAAGCTTACAATCAAATTAAAGAATTGAAAGCAGCATTACTTCTTTCAAGTTTTGCTGTTGTTCTCTCCTACGATTGCAGAAACTGAATCCAACTAGTTTTTGTGCTGATCTGGGTGAGGAGCTGGATGTGCCATTTGGTTTGAGGTCCCTTGCAAAGAGTGACAGTCTGGCACCCTGTTTAATGCATTTGACAGTATCCATTTCTTATTGAGTCCTTCTAGCAAGTAGGTCTCTAAACTGTGAATGGCTTGGCCTGTATCAGGCTGAACACACTGCTCTGCCTCCTTACCAGAGTGCTTTGGGAAATAACTGTGGGGTTTAGCAAGTGATCACATAAGGCAAAGTCCCTCCAGTTAGATAGCAAATGGTATTTGACACCACACTGCCATTAGCAATACAGTGATTTAGCAGCAGTTTCTTTATTCTCAGTATAGCTGTTTCCATGTACTTGAAAGCAAAGTGGGAAAGATTACATCTTGTAATGAACTCCAAAGAAAGATGGGTAGTCTGTAATTTCAAATGCCTTTACAGTCAAGTTATATCTCTAAATATTATCTGGAAACATACCCATTAGTGGAGCACAGCTGTGTAACTACTTAAACAATATCAACAGTATGTTAAAAGAATCGCTAAATAGAGAAGTTTGCTACCTGTAAAGAATCGCTTATTTGACATTTGTCTTTAGAGTTGAAAAACACAGGCTTTTGACTGCCATTTTATTTGTCACTTGAGTTGTAATTAGTAAATATCTGACTGGTAGTAGATACTTCATTGGTTAATGACTTTTCAGTTACTGTCATTGCTAGGTTGGGAGGTAAGTCCACAGAGTCACAGAATGATTTGGGTTGGAAGATCATCTAGCTCCAACCCACCTAATTTCTGTAGTAACAAACAATGACAGTAAGTCTCAACAAATAATAATGGAATGATACAGAATTCTTCAGAAGTTTCAATTTTGCTGCTAATGAATCAGTACTCTTAAGACATAGCAATAAAATAGATTTAATTTTTTAATCTAATGAAGGGACATTTTCTTCATTAGGACTGAGTGACAGCTGTTGTGAATGTCAGTTACCTGATGAAATGGGAAAGCTTTCCTGTTACCCATTAATAACCTCTGCTCCAGTCCATGACTGTTTTAGTCGGGTTGTTTTTTTTTTTTTTTTTTTTTTTTTTTTTTTTTTTTTTTTTTTTTTGTTTTTTTTTGTTTTGTTTTGTTGTGTTTTTGTTTTTGTTTTTGTTTTTGTTTTGTTTTGTTTTGTTTTATATGGAGTAGACTTCTCCCTTATCACCTCAGTGTTGTTTGAATGCTTCTAAAGAGTGGTGAGAAGTGCCTGATACATTTTATTCAGATTTCTAACAGATATAACCAGAGTTTCTTCTCCAAATTTACCAAGGATGATAAATAATCACAGACAGAGGAGAAAAGAGGTAGTAGAATGAGACTGAATTAAAAATACAGCGTGACTGCTCCTTAAAATTATGCTCAATTTTCAAGCTTGAATTTGAGAATGTAAATATTCCAAGGAATGTTTCAGACACAAATTATTTAAACGAATAAAAATTACATGTTTTTTTGCTGGTTTTATGCAAGGGCAGTGCTCCCTGGGAATGGATTTTATGAGCCATACTATTAAATTTGATTTATACTTCAAATCAATTTTTGAGCCTGAGCTGCTTTCTGCAAGCTGAGTGTTAAAGTATGCCTCTGTAAAGCAGAGGTGGCTGTGCTTTGACCCCCTCTGCTCCAGAACTAATAAATAAGGTAAGACACAGTAGGAATACCCTCACACTTCAAGGATTTTTTTTTTCTCCATCGAAAATCAGATTTTCTTATATACTTCATACTCCTCAGCAGAGTGAAGTTATCAGTGTTAAAAAGGACTAAAGAAATTAAGATGAGGGTACAGAGCTAATGTTTTTCAAGGTGATTTTTGTTCAGAATGCATACAACTGCAAAAATATCAGCGTTCATAATAGCATCTACAAAATTCTGACAGATGAGATCACTGTGATTCCCATTTAATTCCGGGCTTCCAGCAAAGACAAAATTCTGTGCCATTATCTCTTGTGAGGGCAGGCTGAGGGAGCTGGGCATGGTCAGCCTTGAGAAGACTGAGACAGGATCTAATCAGTCAGTCAGTATCTGAAGGGGGGTGTCAGAGCATGGACCAGGCTCAGTGCTGCTGAGCAGTGGGCAAGAGGCAACAGGCAGAAACTGATGCACAGAAATTCCACCTCCACAAGAGGAAGAACTTGACAGTGCAGGTGACCAAGCACTGGCACAGATTGCCCAGTGAGGTTCTGCAGTCTCCCTCACTGCAGATATTCAGGGGCCATCCTGTGCCATGGGCTGTGGGATGACCCTTCCTGAGCAGGGAGGTTGGACCAGATGACCCACTGCAGTCCCTCTTCCCACCTTCCCCATTCTGTGATTCTGTGATTATTCTTTTAAAAGAAAACTTTATATCAGTTATAAAATTAATAATATAAAAATTTTTACCTATTAGTTAGAGATTGACCCATTTTCAACAGTCACAAGCCAAGATCAAATTATCTAGCTTTTAAATTTGGTTTGTTTTTTTCAGATTTTGCATTCATGTTCTTCAAGAACATCAAGAAGAATATCTGTGGATAGTTTAGAGAGGAAAAAGCAACAATCTGTGTGCTATAGTTTGGGGGGTGGGGGTGGGTTGGTTTTTGTTAACTTTTGTACATATTTATAATGACAAAAATGCACATGATTACTAACCATGAAAGTCAATTTAGTTTCACATTGATTTCCAGACACTGGAAAAAATTTCATAGAAATTACCTCTTAAGGGCAACAAGGTGTGCAACCAGAACACCCCTCCCAGGAGGGTAGCAGCAGTTTGCATCCTCACAGCACTGTAAGAGTGTTCTGGTAAACCAAACACCTCATCTGCAATTTTAATATTAATTTGATTTAAAAGGCTGAACTAGAAGGGTCAGCATTATATGTAACTTGAAGAAGAACTGGAGCTTGATTTTAAAATATATTTGTGTTTTAAAGACATTAGAAACATTCAGTAACTATATTATCTATACATAGCTTCTATCTATCACTGACTTTAAAATAATTCTTTGACATATAGTATTCAGTTAGTTTTCAGTTAGGTCTGTATTTATAGAAAGCTCCCAGTGCCTACAAAATTCTTTCTGGAAGTTATCACTATTTTTCCTTTGGTATTCTTGTTTTCTGTAAATCACCATCACTCCTTAAATTATTCTTCTCTATGTGGAGCATTTATGCTGTTTGGTACAAATTCTCCCAGGGACAATTTTTTTTTTACATCAAACCACAGCAGCAGAGAAGTGGAGCAGAAGGCCTCCCTGTGTACTTGAACTGCAAACTTGGTGCTGCTCAACTCCTATTTTAGACAGGTGACAACAATCCTACTGAATGGATCCCTCACTTCAGACACCTCAGCACTTCATGCAGAACCTCTCTACCCTGAGAACTGTCTTCTGAGAGGTGAAATTCAGTCGTTTGGGTTTTTTTGTTGTTAATGGTTTGGTTTGGGGTTTTTTTATGTGCATTTTGCACTTTTTAAAAGGGTTTTTTAAACTTAAGAAAGACTTTTCTGCAGGCCTGTCTCAATTTTCAGAAAGAAAAAGATGGACATGAAGAAGGACAAAAATAGAGTGTTGCAAATAGACCCCAAACCCAGTGTGCGACCTCAGATCTTATTATTTGCTGCTATTCAGATAAAAATTTACAATTGCTCTGAAATTTTGCTTCTCAAAGGCTTTCTCTGTTTAACATTTCAGAAGCCTATTCAAGGTTTACTACAACATCTATTTATCTATTATTAGGCAGTTCTGAAACTTTCAGCTTCTGCAGTATTTCTAAAGAACTTCTGTGTTAAGAAGGAATTGAACTATCTGAAGAAACAGTCCACTGATTTGAGATGCACTGCTGTGAAGGAGTTCTAAAACCAGGCCACTTTTCACTCTTTATGACTGGTATTTAAGCCCAAAATTACTAACATTGACTGCACAATCCTGGGACACATAAGGAGTAAAAAAACAAATAGGAAACATATGGCATATCTGAAAATACATAGGGGATTTTTTATTTTCCAGTGTACCCAGGGAAGCCACTTTTCTGCTTTGATGCAATACAAATAAGTGATTTTAAGAGCTGTTTTGTATCCCATAGAATAAAACAGCATCTTTACAATCACTGCAGTTTTATAAGTGTATGTAAAACTATACAGGATGTACTTTGACAGTGATTAAGAAATATAAAAGAAATAAAAAGGCACTTCCTTCTGCAGTGTTTTAAAATATAGGAATTGTTACTACAAATGTTTTCAAGAAAGAGCTTTGGTAGCTGTCTTTAGGGATGCTGGCTACGTGAACAGAACCAATCCACAGCCCTGAGTAAAGCTTCTAAATCTAGGACACAGAATGGGTTTAAAATACACCTTTACATTTCTCTATCAGCTTTTGTTAGAAGAGGAAAAGTTCTGCTGTGGATCCTATTTGCATCAACTGTGTGGGATACCTGATATTCCCCAAGAATTATGCAAGTTCTTTGGACTGTAAAGGTAGAACTCATTAATTCAGCTGTGAAGTTATATTTTGTTCATGAAAGCATAAAGCCTCACTTTGCCAGGGGAAGGGCAAGCTGGTGTGAGGAAGGAAGGTGCAGTATCCTACTGCTACTGCCTACAGCAATGATGGTGAGATACTGTAAATTGTAATGCTTTTACTACAGACACTTCCAGAAGCCACAGAGAAGGACTTCATAATTTACTGCAGTATTATTCAGTGAGGCATAAATGCAGCATAAATTGAAGAATAATGTTGTCACTGCTGTTTAAATCTCCAGTAACTCACTTGAGCTCACCATCATTTTAACTGAATCCTTATGCCCTGTACTGCCCACCAGAGCTGCAGGCAGCAGCTTTGGGTTCAAAATTTGGAAAGAATTGGAATGCAAAGACTGCAACTAACCTTGGCAATTTAGTCTCCCCTAATATAAGTATCACCAGAAATAAGTTCAAAAAACATCTCTGAAAGAAGAAGGAAAGAACTGCCTCTGGCATTTAACAGAAGAAAGTGCAGGTTAACTCTTGGTTATTTTTTGCCGATTTTGCCATGGTTTGCATGGGGGAAAATAAAGCAGGAGTCTTTCCAACACATGCCTTTATTACAGTGTACAATGGTGATTTTGAAAGAGAAAAAAATTCTGTGCGTTTGCAAATTATTTCAAAGCACCAAAATACACATGGTTTGAGCTTATTCAGGAAACATTTTGTAAGGCAAACTGTATTACTTTGTTTCTAGAACTGTTTTTTTTTTTTTTTTAGAGCATTTAATAGGATAGTTTCCATGGCAATGTGAACTGAACAGATTGTTCACTGACTTCAGTACATTTCTATTAAACATCTTTTCTCTGTAGTTAGGCCTGCCTTTCCAGCTCTTTCATGTCGTTGGATGCTTAGTCGTTTTGCCTTTTTGCAGATATCCCTCAACTAGATTGGACTCCACCTTTAACAAACACGAGTGTTGAGAGAACAGAGTTTTACAACCACTCTCTGAGTATCCTCTCATTTTCTTTTCTATCCCATATTCCTGTTTCATTCAGTTTCCCTGTATAACCAGAATCTGTAATTCAAATTGATACCACTTTCTATCAGAGAAATGGACACTACAGAAATGTTCAGCATTAAAAGCCCAAATGGCTTCTGGATACTCTTGGTCATTTTCCTAAGACCTGTAATGTTTAATGCTGCACAGTATAGCTGAATAAAACTGCTGTTACACCAGAAGTGCCTTATGTTCTCAAGTAAAAAGAAAGCACATGATTAATATATGACCTTCTAATCTGACTACTTGAAGAATTTAATTAATGTTTATCTGATTTTGAAAGGTACCTTTAGAAGTCTGAATGAAAATTTCTCCTGCTAATGAAGGTGTGCAGTTTGCTCTCTGTGGTATTGTTATGCTAACCCAAAGTATTGTATCTAAAGGGTTAAATAAATTGCTTGGACTGAATCTTCAGAGTAAGGGAAAGGGAGTCAAAACAAAGTGACAACTGAGAGGAAACACAGTAAACTGAGGAAAATGGTCTTTGGTTTAATCCACAGAGCTTTAGTTAAATGAGGCTTTCACTTTGCTCATCAGTTTTATTAATATTTGTGTTCTGCCTCTGCATTGAAAAGACTCTCAGGAACTTTTCATTATGTCTCTTGAATATTTAAGTTTCAAGCTATGCTAATCAGTCAAGCTGGAAATATTGTTATAGTCTTGGTACCAATGGAGTCTGTTTTGCATCAGTTCACTAAAAGCTTTCCTCCTGCTCTCCTAAAGCCTGGATTCTTCAGTGCTTTGGACAGGAAACTTCACCGAGCTGTAAAACAAATTGTAACTACATGGCAAAAACTTTTAATTGAGAGCCTGTTTCCTCTTGTTAGAATGAGTAAGTGTCTTTCAGGGCTTTCTTCCTCCACTTGATTTTGGTTTTGCTTGTGAATTTTTCAAGTGAGCTGTCACATTTCTAATTATAAAACATTCTGAACTTGCAGCAAAGATTGGGTTATTCTTTTTTTTTTTTTTTCCCTTTTTTTTACATCTACCTTTCCTAGGTCAATGATACCTGGGGGAGAGGCGGGGGGGCAAGAAAAAAGGCAATCTCTTCTTTGCACCTAATTGAATCAGTAAATGCAGTATGACACTGCAAGGGCATAGAAATCTCTCAGTTATGAACTGCTAACTCTCTGAAAGGCACAAAAATGCGTTTCCATGTTCTGTCGATGTGAGGGTGGTGAGGCAGTGGAACAGGTTGTCCACAGAAACTGTGGATGTCTCATCTCTGGAAGCATTCAAGGCCAGGTTGAGTCAGTCTCTGAGCAACCGGGTCTAGTGGAAAGTGTTCCTACCCATGGCAGGGAAGCTGGAACCAAATGATTCTTCACATCCCTCCCAACCCAAACCATTCTATGAAATCTGTGACCTCCTGTTCCAAATATTACTAGAGGCTAAATATATTTTTGAGGATTTTACTTCAAGTTGACCTGATTTTCACATTTCCCAAATTCTAAAGTTGTCTAAGCACTTATACAGCAGTGTATCCCTTCTTCAGTTGCCTGATGGTGTGTATTAACTTTTCCTTTAATTACTTTAAATATTCCTCAGGCTGGCTAAGGTTGTCCTGAAAGGCTTGTTTTCATGAGAAAATAATTGGATGTTCTTTTCTTCTGGACCTCTTTGATAGGATTCACTGATGCCAATTCTTCAGTACTCCCTTTTGGCCTGAAAGCACTTGAAATAAGCCAAATGGTGGGTTTCTAATTAAAAATACAATTGTTAAAAATAAAAACTTTCTGATCTCTAGAAACAAGTGGGCATTATATTGACAGTCTCTCTGGCAAAGTTGAGAAATTGAATGGCAAGTATAAATGAACACAGTGAGCATTAAAAACCTTTATCACACTTGAGATTATTCCAGCAGCAAACAATCCTTATCAGACCAGACACTAGTCATGACAGCAAGTTCTGCAAATTGAGAATACTCTTTAAAGTTGCAGCATTCAAAAATGCCTGGCCCAAAATATATTCTTGAAGTCTTAATATGGGTTAAAATATCTGAAACTAACCACGTTACTTTGCTTTTACGTTATCCAATCAAGTCATGAGTAGTGTAATCATTATTCCAGACACGGCTGTAGAGATTGCTAAGACATGAAATCTTGGCTGGTTGTTCCACAAGGCATTCTCAATAAGAGGTACTATCTCCTTCATTTATTTACTTATTTCTGTTTTTCAGAAGAATGTATTTCTAAGTAATTCTAAAAACTTATACTATTCCTTTTATAATACAGGATATCACAGATCTGAGACTAAAGTAGAAAAATAGTTATTAATGATTTGGAGAAAAAAATGGTGGTTTAATTATTTTTTTAAAGGATATTTCCCTCCTGCCTTTCAGTGCTGTAGGGACTTAGTGATTATAAGTGTTCTAGCTCTTGAAGTATTCATGCACAGCCAGTAGAAAACAATCAGCTTAGTTTTAATTTAGTTACATAAATTTAATTGAACGATCATTTATAAAATGTACAATTCAAAGCTCAAGCTTTCTCCGAGTTGTTTTTAAATCAATTTCCCCTGCAAATTCTTCCAGAGAAAACCAGATCTTAATTTGGACTAGTGTTGCTTTGCACTGTTTCAGTGAGAGCTATCAGGTGTTTCTGGGAGCACTTGGCCCTCCTACATGAGCCAAGGACTCCATCAGTGCCTGGAACCACACCACTCGATCTCCTTGCTCCTGGCTACCAGTAGGAGACATTATTCTGGAAGAAGTAATGTATATCTGAGGAATTCAGATGGTTTTTTGGTTTAGTTTACTCTGGAGATTTTCCTGGCTCATTCCAAGAATGAGAAAATGCAAAAGTATCTGTGTGAATCCATTTCAGCTGCACCAAGGCACCCATTGCCAGATGTGGCTTTGTCTTCTGTGTGACCCCCAATTCCTCTTGTTCACTGACTAGCAAGATGTTCCCCTAAAATTCAGCCATTTTTAGCAGCTCAGCTGTGTAAGGTTGCTTGGAAACCAGCCTTCTTATCCCCCACGTTCTCGTGACAGATTTCCTATGCAATAACATCACTGCATGACACATTTGTATCCAGACACACATTCTTTTTCCACTTGAGATTCTCTGAGTAAAGGTTGTTGATGCTTCACACAATTCGTAAACAGCATGTGGCAAATCACTGGAGTATTAAATCACTGCCACAGTCAAAATGAGCTCAAGTTTTGAATGTGAGCAGTTCCTCACTACTGAATTTAGTTATTGATCTTTCCTTCCTGAGAATAATTCCTCATTTTGTTTTTCAGACCAGACAGCTAGGTGGTATTATGACTTCATGGTAATCTCCATTCCCTTTTTTGCTTCTGTATATAATACTTGTTTCCATAATTTCAAATTGGTTGCAATTGCTTTCTCCTTTATATTTTCTTTATATTTCTACAAGGCATTTCATATAAACTATGTGTATATTTATTTATTAGTAATAGAAATCTTTATTTTTTAAAATGTTACAAAAAAGTATCAAGATACCAACTTGCAGTTGAAGTGAATTGGTGTCAGCCACTTTATACAGCTTGACTGATGGGGTTTTAGTACTGTTTTAGCTTCATTTCTCCTTCTTTATTAACAATATTGCACTCTTGCCAAAATGGCGATGTGTTAGTTTAGCAAAATAATGAGAAAAGCTAACTGCCACATCTGGCAGAAGGAATACTTGCCAATGATAAAAACAATAAGGTCCCATCATAGTCTTATTCAATCTCATGTGAGAATCACATTCATTCAAAACTGCAGTGCTTTTATGGATGGTGTAATGTATCATCAATGAACTATATAGTTTGAAATTATTATGATATGAGTATAATTTTCATTTTATTTTATTTTGTAACTATAAAACTTGTGGCTATTATGTAAACATTATGAACCAAGAGTATAATTTCTTTACTGTATGTACTCTTCCAAAAGAACCTATTTTAAATGTGATTAAAATGCAAAATTTAATATCAAAATAGCCAAACATAATATAGATATAGATTCTGCTTTATAGACCTAAGCCCCTAAAAAATAAAGTACAGTACAAATGAAGATAATGGGAAATTTAGAAGTTTCCTGGGCAGAGAATGTTTTAAGAAGGGTTTATGAAAGAATGGGATTTAAAAGGGGATGTGGAGACAGAGGAAAGCTGCCTCCTTGAAAAACAGCCAAGCTGAAATAACTGAGCCAAAAAAACCAGTAAAGGGATCTAAAAATTAAAATAAATTAATGGAGCTAGAACATATAACATTTTGCAGGTGAGGATAAAGTGTTGCCTTGAATACTGTGAAAGAAAACCAATGAATGATTCAATCATAATGAAAATTCAGTTTTGTTGGCCCTCATTTTGTCACTAGCTTTGAAATGTCACAAGAAAAGATATCTTCTGCAAGTAATGAGAAAAGAGGTGAGAACATTTGCAACTGCATTTTGTTGAATGACAACAGAAACACAAATTAGCATTCTGTGCCAAGCTGCTTACAAATCTAGAGACATGTTTGTGGTACTCATGAAGAAAATACAAGCAGAGTCATGCAAAAGTGGAAGACAGGAAGCAAAACATACAAAACCACCACCCTTAAGGATGGTGGTGTGACAGACATATGGCTTTAATTTTATTTTATACTTTTTAATTCTAACTCATTCTTTTAATGCTTATCCACAGCACAGTAACAAGGCACAACCCTTATCCTTAGCACAGCATCCAAGCCTCAGGAACCTCCCATGCTTCAGTTTGTGCCCATTGCCTCTTGTCCAGTCACTGGGCACCAGAAAATGCCTGGATCCATTTTCTCTGCATCCTCCCTTCAGACTTCTGTACACTGTGATGAGTTGCCCCTGAGCTGTCTCTTTTCCCCACTGAACACTCAGGTCTCTCAGCCTTTCATTGTAAGTCCTTAATTATCTTAAGCCCAGTCCCTTAATTATCTTAGTGGTCCTTTGCTGGATTTTTGAAAGTATCTCCATATGATGTATTATTAAATCCAGAACTGGACAGTAATCCAGATGTGACCTTACCAGTGTGGATACAAAAATTATAGGGGAAAGATATATATAACCTTTTTTATAATCCCTCTCTCTGGCATTCTTCCTATATACAAGGAGAACTCATCACCATTTAGTTTTTAGATGTGGATTGAACAGGATCAGTAGAAAGGCTGGTTTCAACGTACTGTAAGGCTTTGTTGTTTTTTATTCTTAAAAACATTTTTTCATAGGGAGAACATTTGATTTGGCTGTAGTTATATTTCACACTTCTTATAATATCATACTGCTCTTTTGAAAAGTTTTGCATCTTCTTAAATATACAGCAGACTTACAGTGCATTTTAGCAATTCTATTTGTCACAATTGCCAACGTTTTTAAATTTATGGAGGAAACTCAGCAACACACAGTAATGGAAGATACAGGCTCTTAATATTACAATAATATTAATTCTTTTTTCCTAAACAGAAAGCTTATGTTATGTTACGTTACTTCTGTTATGTTACTTATATTGCACTTAAGAATCCATTTGCCCTATCCTTAAAGGGCTATCACCTTGTTTAGACAAATTTTATAGCACAGTATATATAAACTAGAAAACTGTCTAGAGAGATGCCATATACACAGAAAAATTACCTGGTCTTCAAAGTCAAATTCTGTATAAACAGCATCTCCGGAATCCATAATCAGACTGCAATCAAGTTCATTTGACCCTAAAATAGGAAAGAAAATTAGAATTCAGAAATGGATTAAAAACTTTCACTTTATTTTATAATTTTATATTTTATACTATTTCCAATTGTCTGTATCTGTGCAAAAACTGTGATCCAAGGAACCAACCATTCAGGTTTGCTGGAGCACCCAGGTGAATGGTATTTCATTAGCAAAGCCTTTAAAACTTCCATAAAAGCTACTGCAGGTCTTAATAAGGAAGGGCTGTGCTAAATGGTAAATTGTTTTGGCTTGATTGCATATTTATTAGGCAGGGTGTTCTGCATGCCATGACTTGCAATTTTAAATTTCCACACTCAAGGGAGAATACAAACCAGTTTAGGAAAGAGAAAGGAAACACTAATTTCTGATTAGCAGATAAGGGTCCTTGAGTGGTGTTGATAGGGGACAAAAGCAGCAGCATGCTTCCAGCAGCAATTGTCTCCATTTCCATCCTCTTCTACCCCTTCCCAAGGAGACTGTGAGGCTCTGCCCCTTCTCCTTGTCATCTTCCTGTGGCAGGACCAGGAAGAATGCAGTCTCTTGCCCTTGGGATGACAAAATCCAATTGCTGAGAAACCTTGACCTGGCTGAGCTTTACAGTTTAGCTTCAGCTGAACTACTGAAGGTGCAGGACAACAGAAACTGAGCTTGATATTTCAAGAAGTCATGTAAGGAAGGAGTCATTGCTAAACCACAGTGGGAGGATAAACCACCAATAATGTTTCTACATAAACATAGGAAGGCTGTAATACAGTCATCATATACTGGCACTGTCACCCCATTCAGATTATGTCAATCCTGGGCAATAAAAAAGGAAATTGTCTCCTAGGTCCTCCAGATGGTGCAGTCCTAAACCAAATACTGCGCATATTCTAAACACATTCAACTGTCAATAGGGATGAGGCTACAGAAGTCACTCTCACAGCATTAGTAAAATGAGAGTAACAAAAATATTGTAATGATACACAGAAACCTAAAAATCATAACCAGCTGGCCACAGATGAGTCCAACCACTCACTTCATGTGGGGAGCCACAGGTAACACCAGGGGAAGGGTAAGCTGTGTTTTGTTTCCTCATGTCCTCAGTGAAACAAGATCACTAATAAAGAAAACAACCCCCCCCTTCCTGGGTTACAGGTGTCTCTGCTATGACGTTCCTGCAAGCACTGGCTCTGGGGGTACACAGTTTTAATTTACATGCTGACCTGGAGTTGTTTTCTCACCATTAGAGTTGTTTGTATGGGTGGCTTGCTGTAACAAGCACTATCAATAACAGATTTTGCAGTTCAGTTTGTGCCAGATGCATTTATATATTATCTGTGTTTGTTTGCTTTTGAAGTTTACACAGTAATAATCTATGTGGGTGGTGAAGTAAATGTCCCTGACAGAGAGAATAGAGGAGAGGAGCTGGATGTCATGATGACCAAAAACTGTATCTGCATGGTACAAATGATGATTCCAGGGTGTCATAGTTTGCAATCCATATCACAATTACTGCCAAATTAACCTTCAATTTAACTTTCTGGACTACATAAGAGATACCAGGGAAAGACCTGCATCTACCATCTGATGATGCTTTTGTTTTGATTCCTCACTCCCCTGCCCCCATCCCCAGTGCTCATGTATAGTTTTTCAGATTGCTACAGAGAAATTACAGAAAGGAGTTATACTCCTTGCAAGACAGTGTCACACGTACACACACAGCATGTTCTCTGGCATATATACTTTATGGTCTTTTGAAAATACCTTTCTCTAAAAGATATATGCAAGGAAATAGATTTCCAGCTGCTGAAAGAATCTTAATTTTTTGATTTATCTTATACAGCTGACATCTCACTCTTAACACCGTGTCATTGTTGATAATATAATTTAACTAAGTCTCAGTTGTCACTGGCACTGGCCTACTCTGACACATCAATCACTTCTAAAGGCACTTGTTGGCACTTTATTAAAGGCACTTGATTAACTGTCACTTAACTACCAAGAGCAGTACATATTCTTAGCTAGAAACATTAGTATGAAATATGGTGCTGCAAACTTAAATGTAAAGGTCAGGCTGAAAATGAATACTCATGCATAATGTATCTTAAGTGATAAAAGCCATAATGGTTATACAATTTTAATATGGTCAAGCATCTTAAAGCCTTTTTTCCTTGAATTTGAATACTGGTGTCCTTGGAAAAGCATGGCTTCTTCCTAGGATATATTCAAGAAAAATTGAAAATCAGTCTTTTCTTTCATGGTTTAATGAAAACTAACAAACCCCATAACCATCTATCACTGAACAATGCTCAGACTTCTTTACCCTTCTCAAATTGCCTAAAGACAAACCCATGAGAAATGAATTGAAGCAAACAGCTACTCCCAAGACAAGCTAAAGTAATTAAGGGACATAGCAGAGTTCTTGCAATATCTCTGGTGCAGCATGTGCAGTTTGCTATGCTCCAGCTCAGTTTGTTGTTGGAGGGAGCATATTTTGCTAAGGCTGGACTAAATCTTCCTAAAACAGGTCTTGCAGGGGAGAACAATGAGCTCTTTAACTATGGCTTGTAGGCAGGCAGCAGAGGCACACCAGGGAGCCCCTTGGCAAGGCACTGGCACTTGGGAATCCTGCTCTAGGCAGATCTCCAGACAAGGCTAAAGCCAAAGGGAGAGCCTTGGAAAGTGCATAATTCAAAACTCAGCTCAAAACTCAGGTTTTCTAAATGAGAGTTTAAATTGGGAACATTTTATGTAAAACCTGTGCCAATGTTTATCTACCAAAGGTGAAATACACAATGTCGTCTTAAGGAAAAAAGAAGGACTGGTTAAAGTGTTTGGAAGCAAATATGCCCTGCTACTTTCAATGATATGCAGGCTGCACATCTCATGTCTGACAATAAAACAGTTGATCATTAATAAGATTTATTTCCTTTTCTGAGCAAGTTGCATTGGTTTTCTTTTGCTAAGTTGGTACCGTGAGAACTAGGCTATAAAAACAATTCATACTTGTCTATTAGGAGGAAAGGCTTACAGTTTGATTTGTCTTAATTCCTTCAAAAGGGTGTCCCATTCCACTAAATAATCTCTTGGCTTAAATAAGCTCTTGGTTAGCTTGGAGCCTTCCTGTGCTTATATGAACCTTTAGGAAGTGATCTGAGTAACTTTATCAGTTGCAAAGGGGGAAACTCAAGTTAAAAATTTATGAAAGCCCATGGAAGTTCTACTGCCATGGAGAAATAACTTGCCAGCACCTGATCTGAAAAGGTACCCTCAGGGCTTAAAATATGTTTCCTTGATTGCATGAATAAACTTAAGGCAAGGGAGATCTGGTCACTTTCATGTGCCCTGTGTTTTCCTTAGAGGAAAAAAGAGAGGATTTTGTTAGGTGCAGTGCTGCACATTTAAAAAATAAAGCAGTTGAAAGTTTTTATTAAATCCCCATTAACTGAATCATCAGGTCTCTGGGGAGGAACAGGCTGAAATACAAAAAAGCAGAGAGCTAGAATGCAATCCCTTTTTTTGCCATGTTTTGTGTCTTGACACTGAAGGCATCTTTCATGAAAATTTGTCTTGTGAGGAATCCAAGAAGATCCAGTGACACAGCACAGAGGGACAAGGTTAATTAAAGGTGGCTGCAGTTGTACAAGGATGTGCTGACAGGTGCTACCCCTGCCAAGTCTGATAGTCAGGGACAGTGACAGCCCTGCAGCAGAGGGGTGCATGGCTGTGCTCAGTCCCTTCCTTCACCATGCGGCTGTATTTTATGTTTTACGCTGTATTTTACATAATGTCTGTTGCTCCTAAGCTGAATTGCACAATATTGATCATGGAAAGCTGAGAGAGTGTGGCTGCCACAGGCAGGCGTGTAATTCCTCAAAGCCCAGGGGATCATGGCTGTAAAGTCTTTGGTCCTATAAAACATTTCAGTGTTTTAAGCCTGGGTTCATGGCCCTTTCTCTGAAAATGTGTTCATCCTTAAGTTGTCACGAATGCAAATGTCAAGCATTGCTTTTTCACAGTTCACTAAATTAATTTATACAATGAAAATAGACTGTACTGATCTGTCTAAATTTATCTGCAGTTGACTTCACTTCCCATCACAAGGTAGCTATGACCCATCATGCAAATTAATTAAGTCTGCTCCTTGGACCATTTGTGTTTAGCAAATCAGCTAATGATTTTCCAATCTTTGCTTAAATACATTACTTATTTTGAATCCTGCTAGCAATTCTATTCAATATGGTTCACTGGCTCAAATATGCCCATATTCATATTTTAACAATGATAGTATTCACACAGTTCAGCACTGACTGTCATAAAAGCAATCTCAGCCTATCCCCTGAAATATACTGCTGCTCTTAATAACATGTTTAAACTCAATAAAATAAAAATGCCTTTTTATGTTATGGAACATGCTCTGAAGCACCATCTAATAACTCAATTAATACATGTTGCATATAAGCATTTGGGCAAGACAAATGCTTAGAAGATAAATTTCAAGTGGAATATTATAGAAATAATTTGTTGAAGCACTCATTAGCATTAGAATGATTACATTTTAATTTTCCTCTCGGTAAGATGCTTCTAATACAAATTTTATTGCAACCTTACGCTGTTGAGTTTCATGACAGGTTGTTGCTCTTGGCAACAGTCTTAATATGTTGTAGAAGGCAACAATGAGAACATTTTATTTTCATCTATAAACATTTTAGTTGTTTTCTTTTGGTACATATTGTTACAAAGTTGATTACAACTGAATTTTACAGGTATAACATGAATTAGATTGATGTGGAGGCATGAAAATACTAGAAATACTATGCTTATGTTAGCTACAAGGAACTACAGTATATTGCAATATAACTAATAAGATTAGGAGACAAGAAGTGAGGTCAAGACATGCTGGAATTGCAACCTCTAGAAATTAAACACCTGATCTCATAGAAACTCTCACAGAACCCTCAAATCTTCTTATTATTATCAATGCTCAAAGTAGGCATTAATTAGGTGAATGTGGCATGGCATCTGCTCATAGCTATCCAATTATTTTGGTGAGGGATTTATTAAATAGATCAGACTTTCGAGGAACTGACTGGAACTCATCCCGAATCACAAACAGTTTGTGCAAATTGCTTAGCTCTTGTCAAGCTGTTTGTCAGAGCTTGCACCTTTATGACACTTCTTTCCTCTTTCCCCTGTCCAGAATTTAAATCAGTTAGGGAGTACAGAGGCAATTATCAACACAATGTTATACACTGGGAATGCCATTTTAAGTTTGGGATCAACCTCTTGCCTCTATGAATAAGGCTAAGCACAAAACAAATGTGTGCCACCTAAGAGAGAAAGAAAGTCACCTTTATTCCTGTGCCTCCTATCTCAAGGGTGACCTCTAGATTCCTGTGGGCTTTTTAGCTGATGCACTTCTTGTAATTCTCATCATCCTCCCAACCCAAACTCCCCTTGCATTCACTGCCCTCACCCTCCCCACCTTGGTACTTCATCTTTACCTCATTTAGAACATTATCCAAATTTTCTTTTTCTGTGCTGGTTCAGAAGACATTTATGACATCATCTACACAGTAATCCTAGCAGTTGATTAGAAAAACAGCCAGGGATGCCATTGTAAAAGGAAGAAGTTGTGAAGTTACCAAGGAACATTCCTCTGCTGCCCTCAAGTAAAACATTTCTGACAGATGTTATGGATTTTCAGTGCTTTGATTTTTAGTTTCAATTCTTTTACAGTTCTTTGTCTCTCAAAGGCTTTACTTTGAAGATATTCAAGCCTCAGTAAGCATAAATAATAAATAAACAAATAAATAAAATCCCCAAACACTTGACTTACATTCACACAACAATTATTAGGGAGGAAGTATGATCATTAATCTCACAGGACTGATTTTCTGGTGAACACCAAGGTATCACTGAACTGAAACAGCTGACAACTGAAACTGAGAACTTACATAATTTTTGTATTAATAGTATAGCTTAGTGAACTTGCCACAGTATTTCAGTGTTAATTTGTAGATAAACAAGTTGTTGGATAAGCTATACGAAGTTTCCAAATATAAAGAGATGTTTTTGTCCCCAGTTGTGCAAATGTTTGAGGTCAGTCAAGATTACTACAGTATCTATATCCAAATTTGAAGAATATGAAAGAGGCATCCCAATGTCAAATGCAGTACAATGAATATGGTTCTTCAAATCTTATATTAACTCACCTGCTGCAATCTCTTTATTTGCAAACAGTTTATTGTCAACTGCTGAACTTATGTCAGAGAACACTTCATCCTCATCTCTGTCTGCATCAAACTAAAAAGAAAAAACAGAAAAATGTTGGCAATCAGGCACTGCTTACTACTTGGCTGAACATCAATGTGTATTGTGACTTCTCACCCCAAGCCTTCCTAATAGGAACCTTTCTATTTTAAAGTGTGCAGTCCATTGCTTTAGGTATGAATCATTTAAATTTTGACTTCAATTTTGTGAAGTTTTTTCTGGGTTCTGTCTGACAGGTTTCTTTTTATGGCCAGGTGACTGTGGCAGGGGAAAGT
The DNA here is from genome assembly GCF_036417665.1 of Passer domesticus. Lineage (NCBI taxonomy): Eukaryota > Metazoa > Chordata > Aves > Passeriformes > Passeridae > Passer > Passer domesticus. The sequence goes on from NC_087480.1 coordinate 51,052,964, forward strand.
TCTGCTACAGTAACATGCTTGACACTGGGTTTGTGATTTTCCTTATTTTATTTATCAAATTTTATTTATTTAGATCATGACATATTCACATAGATGAGCCTACTATAAATACCAATATATGGAGTTTTCTGACTGGTACTAGAAATGGAGTTTGAGAGTCTGACCTGAAGACCACTCAGAAGTTCATCCTGCAGCAGTCACCATCTCTCTGGGCAGACATTTATCTAATCTTGCAAAATTCTTCTCCATTTAGTGTTTGCCATAACTCAAAGCTTTTATAAATATCTAAAGCAGAAATTTGTTTGTGTTTACCTGTTAGAGGGATTACACTTTAACTTGTGTCAAAACCAAGGCTTGTAGAAGGATAGGTTTTAAATAAAGCTGGTTAAATAACATCTGTTAATAAAATAAAACTTTTGGGCAATTTATTATCAATATACAAGAAGTAGCTTTGGAATGTCCTTGTTGATAGGAAAAGAGTGTATTGTATGCTAGGGAAGACATATATCATCTTTGTGGGTATGTGTATGCATAAAACCCAGTAAATTGTAATCAGGTTGTGTCTGATTATTGTGTAGGTCACACCACACTTGAAGAGATGACAGACTTGCTTTCTCATTAGTAGCATTCCTCTGAATAATCCAGTTCACCACAAGAAAACACTTGATCAATCTCAAAATGTTCTAAAGGTTCCAAGAATTTGAAACACCAACTTTCCTATTCAAAGAACACCAGCTGTGCTTCAGCATTCTGAAAAGTCTGGGCTTTGTAATGAAAGCTTATATTGTCACCCAAAGAAAACCAATTATTTGAAGCTTGCACATAGATTCAGTATTCCCCTCACAAAATGAGAATTGTAATACCCTGAGCCACAGGAAGGCAAGGTTGCTTCCATGGAAAAATTATTTTTGAAAGAAAACTAAGTAACCTTGTGAGTTCTGTACTTCACTGAAATGCTAAATATTTTAAAATTAAATCCTTTGGTAGTTAGTGGAGGCTTTAATAAAAGATAAACAGTACTCAAACAATCCTAGTCACACAGAAAAAACAGCAGTAAAACTTGTATTTTTAGCAGAACCTGTCTAAATCCATAGGTTGCTTTCCTTACTGAAAACAAATCCCTGCTGGCTTCAATACCTAGCTATTTGCAACTAAGTCACCTAGGGGTATTTTAATGGATGTCTCAGTTTAATTATAGTCAAGGCTTATGTTTTATAGAAGGGTAACTTTATTAAACATTAACTGTATTGTTGTCTGCATTGATATATTCTTTACCAGTGATGCAGGAAGAAGCAAAGTACTTTTTCCCTGTTTTGCTGGGGCAGGAAAAGATTAGGGAGGACCTCAGTGGATAAGAGCATCCCATTGCTTTAGGAAACCAATCTAAATCTCTGAAAGGTTTCACAAACCTTCCTAAAGTATATTGGGGGGTTGTACTTGGTTTTATTTTTTTAAGTAAACTATGACTGGCTTAATGATGAATTATCTGGAAAATTTATCTCATTTTCACATGAGCATTGTTGAATTGCAGAGCCTGTCATTGGCATGGAGTTAAATAAAAATGATGAAAAATATTTTCTAGATCTTCTGTATTGTAAATAATCGCCCTAGGAAATGCAGGTGGTTGTTGCTGCTGGCAGAGAGAAAATTATTGTTTCTAAATAAGCACCCAACAAATCCCAGCCAACAGAAGGAGCTCCACAGAAAAATTATCTGATGTATTGAAAATTGCAAATCTCACTGGTCCATGATGATAAATGGAGGTTTGGTAGTACCATGTACTGAGTTAAAGAAAGAAGAGCAGAATTTTCTCCTCACAACTGTCAGGGGACAAACATCAAAGAAGCTGCAGTTAATTAGAATTTTGGCTGAAGGTGTCATTCAGCCTGGCACTGCCCCTTAGGGACTGTTTCACCTCCAATGAAACTGCTGGTTTTTGCAGGTGGTTTATCTAAAACATTCCCAAAATAGGAGGAGATGCTACTAGCCTTTCAAACTGGAGTACAGGAAAGCTAGTAAGAAATCTGATTGCAGCAGACTTGCTGGGGAGTTCTTGTTTGTGCAGCATGAAATAAAGTTAGAAATTGAGAAAGCATAAAAAAAACACAAGCAAACTTGTAATTAAATAACATTTACAACAGTAGATTAAAATGTCCTCTACTTTAGGACATGGTAGATGTCAATTAAAAGAAAATAAGACGTGTCAAAATTAAACATAACATAATATTGTAGTGTTTGGCACAGGGGTGAAAGCTCCTGGATGCTCAAGGCAGTTCCAGTAGCCACAGCTGATAAACTGGAGGGGCTTCAGACAGGCTATAACAATGATCTTTTTCCTGTAACTTTCCATGGGAAAGAAAAATTTTAGAAGTTATTACATCCAGAAGACAAAATTCTAGGATGCAATAATGAAGAGCAAGTGAGACAAATTCAGAATGGAAGCAAACAGCTAAACTTTTATTGACATCACTGTCTTTGGTGATGTCTTTAGATTCCCCATTATTTGAAAATTTTAGATTATTCCTTAAAAGAAAAATATTAATAAAATTAAAATAGGATCTAATTCAGGAAGTCTGCAGTATTGCTCTATGTAGCCAGAGCTGTCACTTTGGGCTTCATAATCCATAAACCAGATCCATGGAAGTGAAACAAAATTGTTGTTTGGAAAGTGGAAAAATTACCCATATATTATCACCTGCAGTGAGGATCAATTTTTTCTTAAATAAAAAACACAGGTTAATCTGCAAAAAAGAGAACATGGCTTCTTGTACCATTGTTTTCCCACACTTTTAAGAGATATCTAGTGTAGAAGCCAGATTGCACCACTGTCCCTGAAGTGTTGGTATTTTTGGTTGAAAAGTTGGCAATCCTAGTAAAATAAGGAGAGTCATAAGACTGAGCAAGTCATAATGATTTTCAGCAGCTACAAATGTGATGAGAACACACTGTTATTATTCATCCTGATTTAGGCAGGGATTTGCTCCTGAAGGATTGAAAATAAATAAGAACTGGTTCTATTTTACACTTGGTAATACTAAAAGGTGAAGTGAGACACACTGTTGAGGCATAGGTGCTGCTTTACCATTTTTGGACACCCACACAGAAATTCCTTCATTATTGTTGATCCATCCCTAGTTTGCTTCTCTTAATAATGATAATTGACTTGTGCAGTTAATTATAGAGAGAGTGGAAAAATCAAAAGAAAAACACCAGCAACATGGGAAGACAGCAAATATGTGAAGAAAAATATATAAGGTAGTATAATGGGATGGGGGGTGAGAAAATTAGTTGAAGACTTGTTCAGGAAAAGCAATAAGCAGAGGCACTGAAATGAAGCTGGAATGTGCAGACTGGGAGTTCAGGGAACTATTATAATAGTAATAATAGTATAATATAATATACTATATAATAAATAGTATAATATAATACTATTATAAAGTATTTTTAGTGACCCACTTAAACAAAACCAAAAAACTTTCAAAACACCACAAAACAGCAGGATGAGGATGTAGGGGAGAGATATTTCTCTCTAATCCATCCTCTATTTCTAATATTTTCATTCTTTTCCATCAAATACTCTGAAATCTCAGATTCATTTTTATATTATATTTTACCACATACACAAAAAAACCTACAACTGAAATTACACTAGAGCTCACCAATGATTTTTAAACATTATGCAATTAGCAGAGGTCACAAATTGGTATCAGACAGAAATTTAGAACAAAACTGAACTGGAGATATTAACACCATTATTACAATCCTAAGGAATATGCTGGGTTATCTAAAATAAGCCTCTTAGCACCTTATTTTTTTTTTACTGCAGGAGTTCCAAAGAGGATTCATAAATAATTGTAGAGTCCTCCTACGTGTATCATTAGTTTCTCAAGTTTCACTTGTACCTAAGGATCTATTGCTGTCAGGGCTACTTGTAAACAAGCATGGGGGTAAATGTTCTCCAGCTCTGAATGGAGCTGACAGTTCTGCATCAACTGCTGGTAGCTTTTCTGTATCCCAAACTCATTTACTCAAAATAGTTGCAATTCAAAGCCACTAATTTTTTATTTTGTTCTATTTTTCTATTCACAGACCCCTTTGTATTAATTTGGCAGTCCATAAACAATGAAATTACTACAAAACACAGGCTTGTGGTTTTTTGGGGGTTTTTTGTGTTTTTTTTAAATGGTTTTGTTTTATTTTGTTTTGTTTTTTTCTTAAAGTGATTTTCTCTTATTTCATGCTAAACTCAACAACGTAGTGGGACAGCACAGAAGAGTGGAGGTGCTGTGGCAGTTTCCCTCCCCTCACAGTAAAACTGCTAAGCCAGCTTCCATACCTTGGAATACTGAACAGAGCAACAGCAAGGAAATGGTAACTCTCACCTGAAGAAACAACAGTAGCAGAAGTAATAGCCTGTCTTTGTACACTTATGTGAAGTAATAGCTTTTGATAGGTAGACAGAGGGAGAACTTCTGTCTTTATGCTGTGATCATTTGAGCAACACCCTGACTTACAGCAGTTTTCAGCTGATAATAATGAGCGCCTCGGGCAATGTGGTGGCAAGAGATGATGGGAAAGACAAGGTGCAATTACAGGCCCTTGTAGAGCAGAAAGCAGACAAACTGAAGGAGAGTTGGATGTGACTGGGGATGAGGGGAGAAATCAATAATTTGGTGGCAAGGTAACAGAAAATTAATGGACTTGAGAGGATGAAGCAATTGCTTGTTTAATAGGGAAGCTGATGGTGCCACAGAGAGGGTTTGGAACACACACATTTTTCATAACACTAACATACAAAGCCGTTCTGCCTGTGCACATATTCAAGAGCACTGGTTGGTTAATTTTTTTTTTTTTTCCCAATAAGGATATGAATCTGGAAGGCTGGTGACTATTATGTGGAAAGGAAATGTATTGCTCTTCAATTAACACAATCATTTTTGTATCATGTTCTCCATTCCTTAGAGGGACTCTGAGCTTCCAGTAGCCATTATCCTCCACCATATTTGCATCTCTAACTCTGGCTGACTTCTTTAACCTGAAGTCAGTTTATTATAGTCAGTAATAAACAATTCAAAACGTTTCAGCCATTTCTCTATACTACCATGACCCCCACCATAAATATTCTATTTATCTTGGAAATCGTCAGGTATCAGAACCAAATTAGGCAGCACATGCATTATTTCACATAGCATTTAAAAGGACATGATTTGCATGTGTGTGTTCTAGGTTATCTGACTTTTCAGATAAGTTACTTCTAGCAGGAACTTTTCAAGGTATAAATACAGCCAGAATCTCTGCATATAAACTCTGAGTGCATATTCACTTTGGAAATCGTGGAAAACTTGCACCTGACATGTATTATGTTTGCTCAGCAGCTTCTATAGCAAAGTAAACTATGTTAATTATTTTTGAAGATTAATGAAAATCAAAGAAATTATTTAGTATATGAAAAATAGAGATCTTTTCTACCTTGGAAATACAAACACTTTTCCTTATTTTAGAAAATATACATTCCACTATTGGAGTTATTTTCACTATGCATTTACTTTTTAAAGGAAATTGCTTTTAAAGAGGAAAATGGTATTACAAAGAAACAGAACAGTGGTGTTGAGCATGCAGACAGATCGCTTCTGAAGAGCTTGAATGGAAAACTTAATTATGGTCTGAGTTAGGAGATGCTCCATGAATTAATTTTTACTCTGTTCCTGTAGAACCCAGGAAAACATTCAGCCTGAGGGAGAAATCATCTTACTCTCTACATCCACTGGGTCTAGAATAAATGGTTTGATTTTTTCCTTAATGCACCTAACCCCAGAGGAAGGGGAAAGACATTACTGATTACAGACAGTCAGGTATGACTCGAAGCTGTCCAAATCCTCACACAGCTTTAACAGCCCTCTGTGCCTTAGCTTGCCTTTCTTATTTACCAGAGCTCAGTGATGCTGCAACAATGAAGCATTAATGTAAAATTCAGTATTTTGAAATGTAGACAAAGGGCAGAGAGATACAAACAAGTGGCATGAAGCTCAGTCAATAAAAGCTGTAATTTTCACTTGGCTTTATAAAGCATGGGGTCATTACAGAAAGATCTAGAATTACCCAGCTCTCCCCAGATGCCTTTGTTTTTTCTTTCCACAATAATAATGTTTGTCTTCCAGTAGCATTTCTTCCACCTTTATCTATGAAGGCTTCTATGAGGCTTGGATGTGCCCTTGTTCTTTGGGAATAAACCAGTTAATGATCAGTTTCTACAGCACAATTCCCTTATTTCTTCCAGTACCCCATGAGATGAATACTGGAATATTCACATCCTCAGAGCACCCTGTTCAGTGAAACAGCTCTGATCACCAATATGTTCCAAAAAATTGCTTTCCTCAATACCCTTCTTTTTTTGCTAATTTTGACAGCAACAGCACTTCTCAGGCAGAGTGAGCCCTATAACTACATTACATTAACCAGTATGTTTGTGTGCAGAGATTTTTCCTGATTAAAGTTTTTTAAAAATATACATTTCACCTTGCCTATAGAGCTCCTGTGTCACTCTTTGTTTTGTTTAAAACAAAACCAAATAATTTTATAGCATCAGCTCCCACAGCATGTACAAGTAACAGACAGGCACCCTGAATAAATATACAGTGATACTGGCTTCCCCAAAAGATCCAATGAGCAACAACTGTAATTCAAATAAGAAAACAAAAAAAAATTAGAAAAAATTAGAAAAAAAAGACATTCTTCCTATAAATACTATTTATATTCTTCCTATAAATACTATTTTCTTCTATTGACAGTTTGCAATTAATTTTAAAGAAAAACACTGATGCTGCTGCCAAATATAGCCAAATATTTCCCTTTCAAGATCAATAGCATTTCTCCTGTTGGCTTTTTGGAAGAGATTTTGAAAGCAAAATACTAAAATATTGTTGTCTGGTCTTTTACTATTAGATGACTTGATAACAATTTTTAACAAAAATATAATTTTTGCCTATGTATCATCACAATTTTCTAAGGAAGAATGCTACTATCTGAAATCCAGCAAAAAATGTCCTGAGTTAATTTCAGCTGCAAATTTAGCCAGTTATTCAAGCACGAGGACTAATGACTCAGCTGCAACAACAAGTATAGGATAAACCATAGGCTTAAACATTGGATGATGTGGGTGTTTCATATGCAAAATCTGCATTTAAGTCAAGAAATAATGTGACATTTTTAGTAATCCAGGACCTTAGCAACACAAATAATTTCATCTGCAATAGTTGTAGCTTTTTAAAATGGAATTTCACACTGTAAAATCTGGAATGTTTGAAATTTTTTGGCTTTTCTGTTTTCCTTGGAAGAGAAAAATAAATTTGAATTCTCAGTTACACAGTTCCTGTGTATTTAACTAAATTCTGACCCAGGATAAGCAGCATTTTCACTGGTGGTCTCTATATTAATAAACTTCATAAATGGTATTGGAATCCTTGACAATAAGCCCTCCTTTGGTCATCTCGAGCTAAAATGTACTAAATTTTCGTGGAATAAATTATTTATCTCTAGATAGGAGTCCTAGCAAAGAGGATAATATGCAGCAGATGTCAGTCTGAGTTCAGGACGGCTCATAAAGCCAACTTCCAATTGTGCTGCTGCAGGAAGGATGAGTTTGTTTCCTGCAGCAAGAAGTGAGCCACTGCTATTTTAATTTCTGTACCAGAAAGTTCTGTTTTGACATCTAAATTATTGGAGCATGTTGTTTCAGAGCAAAAAGGAGACTACTTGATTTATAAATGAAAGCTGGCAAGCTAAGGAGACACTGACAGAAACGATTGCTTTAGTCATCACGGAATATGACATTCTTGCATCTAGCATGTATTTTTTGGAAACAAATGTAGGACAAAGTCCCACATGATTATGTAGGCTGAAAGCATTTTTAAAATATCATAAAACACGTGGATGAAGTGGAATTGATTGACATAATTTGTTTAACTTTTTTAAAGCTTTTGACAATATTTCTTCTCAGAAGCTATTAAATGAAATATAATCATAGGGAATCCCTAACTAATAAAATTAATTTCTTTAAAAAGCACGATAAATGTCCAAGAAACATTTTGACACAGAAAATGGCCAACGTATTGGTCAGAAAACTGGAAAGCACAAATTAAATTAAATCTGAGAAGGGATAGGGATGTGGAAAAGAAATGTATGTAATGTGACAATAATGTGTGTTGCAGGTGAAAGATAAAAACAAAGACCTGAGAAAGATCAAAATGAAGCCTCTGTAAGCTTTCTTTTATTAGAATTTCACAACTTTCCTTCTGGCTGTTTGTTTGAGCTAAGTGCTTTACAGAATGCCTGAAACTCCAACACTTGGGGTCTAATACCATAGTTAGTATTAACATATTGTTAAAGTAGAAATAATTTATTGCAAAAGCAAGCTGAACAACATATATTGAGTATTCATATAAAAACTACTATAACTGACTTTTCCAATGTATGAAGAAAATTAGAGCTTTTGATATTCTAACCGAGAATCCATCAATTCAGTAAATTTAGATTTACTGAACAGTAATTATTTTATAATTGGGGGTTTTCTCTGTATTAATATAGTTTTGGCTACTGCTCTCCATCACGGCAGCTCCTTCACCACTGCTCTGGTTTTCTGCTGGGTGGGACAATGGTGCTGTTCCTCACACTGAGGCTGTTTGGCTGATTTCAATGTGACCTGGTAAAAGAAATATCTGTGAAGCTTCCACCTTTCCATTTGCTGCCTTGTGCTAGTATGGGTGGTTCTGGCTGTTTCAACCCTTGTTTGCTTTGGCAGAACAAGCTCAATCTTGCAGCTGCATAGTGATATTAATTTCTACTGGGACCCCAGCAAAATGTGGGCAACGAATTACAAAATTAAGTGCATTCAAAGTGTTTATCTTTGTAATATAAAGCAGTTAAAAGTACACAGAAGGTCTGTCTCTGTCAACCTTCCCCAGTGTTGTAGTAATGACTGGAACTCAAATAGTGCCTAGAAATAGTAGCTATTTTGAAAATTTAGCAACCATATGTTGTTTTTAACTTACCTTAAGATAACAAATGTGTGATTTATGTTTGCCTTTATTATTAAAATTTTACTACTGATAAAGCTATTACTAAAACCATTATTGTGATCCAGAGTGAATGGCATAGGCTCTGGATCCTGGCACTTACAGACCTTGGAAAACAGGAACTGAGTCTTTTGTGTTAATATGTTCAGCAAATGGAAGAAGTTCTAAAAGCAAGTTGTATGGATAGAACAAGTTTAGTATTAAGATTTTTGATGTTTAGTTTTGATTACTTGGATATCTTTAAGCCTGCATTTATGAAGGCTTAAAGATATCTTCCACTGCACTTTTTTTTCTGTTTAGAATTCTAATTAAAAAGAACACAGTAAAGAAATTGAAGGTTTGTTTACTTTTGCAGTGAAACTACTTAAAGCAGAAAAAAAGACAGTGTGAATACATCCTATGTTTTTGCATATGAAAGGGATTGGGGGGATTTTATGTACCTATTCTCCCACATGGTTTAAGCTGTAGTGAGATAGAAAACTAAATATTTTGAATGTTCCTTTCTTTTTCTATAACTTTTTTTGCTTTAATTTTGAATAAAATTACTTGGATAATCTGACAGTAAAAATATGTTTTAACAAAAAAACATTTCAATGTGTTCCCACCAAAAATCTCCTAATTAGTAATCATTAATACAATTCAAATTCTCTCCTTTTGCATATCCTAAATCTTATTAGCTCTTGTAACTCTTAGAGAGTATTATATCAAAGGTAAATAATTTTTTCACTCTAAGGGTCACCATCCTCTCCAATAGGCATGATAAATGTTAAGCAGGAAGTATCAATACTCATTCCATCTAAAAGTGGACTTGTGATAATTTACAGAACCAACAAGAATTACAGCGTTTCCAATACAGTTCAGATATGCTAGTTCTTAAAATTAGTTTTCTAAAACTGTAATTCAAACAATGACTATGTTTTCTACAGCCATTATTGCTACAAAGGAAAGAAAATTTCCTATAGTTTGTACTATAGTGTTCTAGTTCCCAGAAGCTTTTGGAAATCAGTGTCCAAACTTCCAGAGAACTGTCATCTCTTATTTATTCTATTACTTTTGAGAGTAGTCTCTACTAAAAAAAAGAAGAAAAATAATTTGGAGGCAGATCCTAATTATCTATAAAGCTTACTCTCTATTAATATTATGCCAAGGGAAATGGGGAACTGACTAAATACAAGCATTTAATAAAACAAAATATCTTGCAGACCCTTCTCCACTGAACAGAATCGCCCCCATTTCTTTAAAAGCCAGTGGATCTGAGGAGGTTGCTGGCCTCCTCCTCCCTGCAGTGTGGGAATCAGGAGTCTGCAGAGAGCCCATTAGCTGCTGGCTCTGCAAGCTCTTGCTGTTGCATACCAGCTAATTTAGCTCAACACTCTTCTGCCTCGTGTAATGAGACCCTTGGTACTTCCCTGTATTTCATTTCCAGTAGGTTCCCTGCACACCCTCCTCTCGGAGCAGCACAACTCCTGTACACACAGAAATAGTGACTGGAGAAGGGTGAGATGCTTTCTGTGTGCTTGTTCTAATCCATACTCCAGTAGAGAAGTTCTCACAAGCTTCTATTCCTGCTTAAGACTTTTTTATTTGTCCTTTTTCATCCTCAAGCCAAATCATGTACTCAAAAAAGGTTAGATTTAGGCCTCGTTTCATATGGCAAATACCAATTATCTTCTAGTAAATCTTTTTCCAAGGCACTTTTTAAAAACCAGTTGGCAAAGGTCCCCATGCTTGTGTAATTCATGGGGGAAAAGGGAATCTTTCAGTTTTGTCTGAAATTTTCTCAATGTAAAAAGATCAACTGTAACCTTTAGCCCTAAGGAATAATTAATATTTACAAGGTATGTTATCAGATTGGGGTTATAACAAACTGTTGTGCAGCCTTAATAAGAAGCTATGAAATAAATTTGTTCAAAAGTTCCCACTAACATGAGTGGTTGTTAAGCTCAGGGTTTCAGCAGAGGCATCTTTCCAAGAAACACTGACATGGTTTCTGCTGCCAAGTGCTGACCTGGCCTATGAGAGAATACCCAAATTTGTTTAACTTATTCTCTATTACACTCACCCTACTAAATGTACTGATTTTTCTGAGGAGTGGTCTCCTGGCTGTAGTTCAAGGATATAATGAATAGTCCTTAAAACCAAGCTCATTTCAGAATTCACATGGCTCCTGACCCTGTTTCTAAAGATCAAAAGATATGAGGGAACATGAAATGCATAATGAAGAAAACCCTCTGTTCACAGTACTGGAACTGAGCTCATTTGTGTCTTGCACCCCATGAACAGGGTCAGAGATCAAAGCTGAAGTACCCACAAAACCTGTAATGGCCATTACAGCAGACTGAAACAACACAGAGCCTGACAGAGAGCAGAGAGAATGTTCTTGCAAAAGAAACAGAAATTACGTACCTTGGGGTTATGTGAATCTGTATTATGTAGAATCTATATGGTGAAATTCTTGCAGTAAGGTGCACACACAAAGAGGATTGCTGGATATCTTTTTCCGATGTCTTAGGGACCAATAAATTTAATAAGCAACCTGACTAAGAGCTGTATTGCCCACATTCTAGGTTCCCTTTTAGTAAGGACCATGCATTTACAGAGAAGTCTGTTCTTTTCAGTAAAGCAGACCAAAAAAAGCCCAGAAGGCAGGACATGGCAGGAAACTAGGAAAGTATATTTTCAAATTGCCTAATTGGCAACTTGCAGTGGTAAGAGAGGGAGATGACCTTAGCAGTAGAAAAACTATAGTGTTACCAAAATAGAATGGATGGTATAATAGAAGAAAAGACAAGACCTGGCATGCTATACAGAGCAGAGAATTTTGAAGTACTGGTATTGAAAGCATGAATGTGGAGCTTCAATTTGACATTCTGATTAAAGACAGGAGGAAAAATTCAGTGGAGAACACAATGAAAAAATGTTAAGATTTGCCAAAAAACAATGTAGTTTTAGCAATTTTATTTTTAACAAAACTGATCAAGGGGTAGCATATTTATGAACAATCCTAGATATAAATAACTGATCGTAGCAAGTTACAGTGAAAAGATGCTACATTTTCTGCATTAATTCTTCATTTCTTTTACCGTGACTGGTTTGACTGACTGTTGGCACAAAAAGAGATGAGCAGTTGAGAATGGGGACAACAGTTCTTCCCTCACAGAAAATGACAATGATTTTGATTTCAGTGTTATAGTTATGTCTTGTGAGGCTTCTTTTCCTGTTGTATTATTTAAGTAGATTACTGAATTGCAGAATGTGGTATGGTGACAACAAAGTAAACAGATGTGTTCACTGGCCCTTAATGAAACTAACTGCAGTACTATGTTAGATGGAAAGATACAAACATTAACCTAGAAGTAGGAAAGATGATAACTGAGCTGGAGGATACAGAAGCATATATAGTTATAGCAAAGACAAACCATGAGATTCACAAGAGTCCCCACCAAGGATTTTAGATTATGTCTACATGGTAAAAAGTGGTGCTGTGCAAAGATGCTCGTGCTAACACAAAATGATGTACCACAGTTATAAGAAACACAAAATATCCATATTAGTGGTTTTCTGATGTGTAAGTATCAGTAAAGTAAGGAACAAGGATATATTACTTCAGTGAAATGCTGAGTTGACACAATACTGGTGTTTTCCTAATTAGGAAGCATTTCATACAGTTCTTCAAAGCACTGCTTGGTAATATTCTTTAGCTGCATCAGAAAAAAAAAAGTCCTCCAAACAGCTATCAGAAATGCTCCAAAGGATACTCTGCAATGGGGAACATGCCCTAGGGGAAGGCTGTAGTTCTCACTTCAGTGCTGCCTAGTGCAGTGTGTACCCTGAGTCACACAATGGATGAGTAACCTTTCAGCTTTCTCAGTTCTCCACTAACACTGCAGCTGCATCTAACCCTGTTAAGCCTAAATAAAAGTCCAGAATGCTGGAGCAAGCCCATAATGTTAAGAGCGTCAGACTTTCTGCTGACCGTTTTGACACTTAAAAGGCTTCCATCATTACGATACCTGAGCATTCACAAATCTGAATACATGTATCTTTATGACACATTAAAAAATAAGAATATTTTAGGTCTCCCTTCTCTTTCAGGGCACATCTACAGGAAAGAAGGAACGGGAGGAAATGCTCAAATAATCCCAGAATGGCACTAGATTGGATTACTAGAGGCCAGTTCACTCAGTCTCATTTTGCCCTTTGAATCAAAGCTGAGAATAGTATAGCAGAAAAAACATTCAGTTGCCACTTGCATAAGGAAATAGAAATAGCTAACGATAGCAACTTAGATGCTATATGCAATGATAGATTCAGAAAATAAGGGTGATAAACACTAGGATTGTAAAGTACAAGCTATCAGATGTAGTAACATTTTTATGGGACTGTGAGTGTGAGAGCTGAAAGACTGTCTTGATTCTACTGAAGTAGCAACTTTCATGAGCTAATATGCTAATTTTCTCCAGCAAATGACAACAAAGTGGTTTTACCATAAAATCATGAAGTCACCAACTATGAACTTTTCACCAGTGGGAAGATCCACTACTGGTAATTAGAGCTGGAAATCACTAATGGAACTTTGGGTAAGAAATTGGGGTTTTATTGTTTTACAGCAATACACGGCTGAAATGCAGCTTTGGTTTTTCAGTTGGATGTTCACCAAATCAGCTGTGGTTCAGGATAGGAAAATTTGCTTATGCACGATAAATATTCCTGATTCAATACAAAAGGTCTTCTCAGAGAAGATATTTTTTCCAATCTAGTTTCTTAATATATCTCATCTAAATAAGAAAAAATTAATCTTCTTTAAGCATCACTTTAACTACAAGAACGAAATTAGAAGCTGCTATTCACCCAAAGGACACAGCTTAATTACCTTAAGATGAACTGTTTAAAATAACTTGAAGAATATTTAGGGCATGTTATTTTAAACATCTCCTACAGTTCATTCCTCTGCATGATAACTTGGCTTAATTACTTATCTCAGTTTTAGTTTCAGATCTGTAAAAAAACGGTCTGTTAATTTTAAACATGTATCAGCTTTCACAGTGCCAGAAATGGATAAAATCTGGGATAGTATGGCTGTCAAAACCAACATTCCCTCTCTCTTTCTGGAGTTCCTAAATCAGCTTGGCCCATGCACTCATCACTGCCTAATTCTACAGCCAGACTGGCCAGTTTGTTTCCTTTTTTTTTTCAAAGTCATCTTTTCATTCAAGTCACTGGGTGTACATAAGGCAGGACAGGTTTCAAAGAGCTTGTTGCTGTTTAAATTATCATACTTCCAAAGCCAGAAGAGAACATAGTGTTGCACTGATACTGTTCACCTCAGCAAAGGATTTCTACCCTCAAGGTTTCTCTTCATGCTTCTATGTACACAGATGGCAAGTTTCCATCCTTGGTCATTCTCTGGCAGACATTGGTATGTCTGATATACTTGTTGACATAAAGCATAAAATGGGAGACTGAAAATATTTTGAAACTTGAAAGTGTTTATGGTGCACATGCTTCTATATATGCACAAATTACTCATCTATCATTCCCATATAAAATGTGCATATATTTACAAACAGTTTGTTTAGACTCATTTCTAGATAAAATTCATTTATGGACCTTCTTTGTATGTTCTTCAAAATCTGACAAAACAGCACCACATAAATAGTGTTGAGACGCAGTGTAAAACCTAGCAGTGATTAGAACACGTGTAAGCTTTCTCTAGTTCAGCAGTTTTACAGGAAACAGCTCCAGGTTCTTGCTCTTAGCCCAGTTTTTCTGCAGAAGGGCTATCAAATATAGGAGAGACACAGCAAACCTTAATTTTCAGTGACTTTCTGTGACTGCAAAGCTCTGGTTACTTGTTTTAAGCTTCAACTTAACTTTCACTGCTTTGAATCACCAAAAAATGAATATATGATAGTCATTATTTCCCATCCCACCTCTACTTTTCCCTCTACAGAAATTTTAAAATTATTATGTAACCATATACATTCATGGAGCTAGATAAAGATTTACCACACAGTAACCAGAGGGAGACCCCTGAATCTCAAACAAAACCTCTGGTTTCAAGATTCCCACAAATAGCTGCCTACAGTCCTTGTTTGATTTGAAAAAGTCCTAAAACATTGAAGGTTTGCTCCAGATGCTCCAGATGTCTGGGTTCCTCTTTGCATGTCCACTTGGTCATGCCCAAGAAGCCAGAAGTACTCTGAAGATCCTATGTAGTAGTCAGGTTAAAAACACATCGCACATGCTCCTTAAAGACTGTGCTTATGGCTGTTGTATTTTTAAAACTACTAAGAGGCTTCTGGAAATATTTTATTTGCATTGGGCCAATTAATAGAAAATCTCAGTTCAGTATCCTCTAGAAAACAAAGCAGGTTCAAATCTCCATCTCTGACCTGTGGGGAGGAAGGCCATGCTCAGATACCAATGAGGCTACATTTGAGGGAAACCATTCCTGCCAAGTCTGTATCATTTTGCAGCCGAGGACGCAAGATCCAGGCATCAGATGGCACGTAAATGAGATTCTGAGCCTGCAGCAGGGAGGTGAGAGCACGCGGGGGAGGTGGTGGCTAACAGTCCCTATTCCTAGCATCACTTCAGGGAAGGAGGAGTGGGATTTTTAAAATTTTCTTTTTAACGATTGTTTAGTGCAAAAGCTGAACGGATGCATGCAAATATCGCCACCGAGAAAACAAAGGCATCTACTCGTCTGGTGCTCTGCCAAACCAGGTGCATGTTCCTCCACTGAGGAGAAGATTCTCTGAGCTGGATTCTGGTTTGGGAGACACCCCTGGCAGAGGCTGCCATTAGGACCTGGAAAGCGGGTGAGAGTTCCTCTGAAGCCTTTCATAAGAGTTTGCTATCAGTGAGATTTGAATGGGCCTTGGGATCTGCTTAAAGGATTGCAGGACCCATATTTCTCTAGGGACGAGCTTAAAATTAAATGAAGAATGAGTAAGTGCAAGTCTTTTGGAATCACCATTCTGAAGCAAACAAATAAAAAGCCCAAACCAACATCTCAAGTTGGGCAGCTGTACGATAACAGAGAAACTTTAGAAATAAACTATAACTTCAGCAGCATTTTGATAAGTCACAGCCTTTAGATAAAGTTCATGTCAATGTGCAAGTTCTATAGCAAAACTCCTTTTTTAACCAAAACAAGAGAAAAAATTTATATAACACAGTTCCATGGGGAATTTTTTTGTGACAGTTGACAGCCATTAGGCTTGTTTGATGCTTATGAGGGCAGACAGCTATTTCCCTCACCCGCAACTGTTTAACTTCTAAATTTGTGCTCAAAATCCATTTCCAGCTTCAGCTACTTTTTCTGGGTTCTCTTTACTTCTCTGACTAATCTGAATGTCATTTTGAATGTTTTCATAAGTATGGTAAATTCCCTAAAAGGAAAAGTGGAACAATGAAGATATCAGAGAAATCCACATTTCATGGATGCCACGGGATGCTGTCATGTTCTGGCTGTTTAAATAAGGACCAGAGTCTTCTTTTAATGTTTAGTATTTTTGTCTCACTACAGCCAATCTTTTCTTTTTTCCCTTAAGTGCACACAGATTTATTAATGTATCAAGGTTGACACTGAAGCTCTAAGATTATGTAGATTCATTGTCAATAAGGCACACTGGTCCAAATCCTGCCTCCAGTAAGAGAAACTTCTACTTACTACAACAATAAGCTCTGTAAACTTTTCTTCTGTCTAGACCAAGGGATATGTTCTACTAAGAACAGCTAAGCTCTCTGAGAGAGATCTGAAAGATTTTTGTAACAAAGTGATCTCCTCTCCAGGAACTACACCATTAACTATGGTGGATTACAGTCCACATAAACCGGAGATTTGGAAATCTGTGTCCAGAACTGAAGTTCTCTGCTAAACACTAGAGTACTTGAGGTCACCTATGTACCTGCATGTTCTCCCTCTTAAAACTTAATCAAACTAATGTCTCCCCACCACCACCAGGTAATTTGTATGCAGTTATTGTCTAGGTAAACAATACATAAGGTTTTAACATTTGTTAAAAATTCCTGAAACAGTAAATGGCAGCATATGCATCTATTTACATACTCTCTGTCCAATATTGTGTTGTTATAGTCTTGGTAACTTCTGAATTTAAATTTGAGTGAAGTCAGGCTCTGATTTGTTAGATTACTGACAGATTGTTAAAATGAATTTTAAACACAGGCTGTGTGTTCATGAAAATATCACATATTTACTTCTGTTAATTATAATGAACTTTACATATAATTATTCCAAAGAGGGAGTTTTTCAGAAAGGACAGAGTTGTATTTCCCTATTTCTTAGAAGTACCGTAGGTGGAGGCCTCACTTCTTTCTTTAAAAACAGAAACCAGGATCAGACTGTGAGAGCAGGTACACCAGGCTGAGACTGAGAACATAAGGCATACAGAGCACCAAACAAGTACAACCTGGGTACTGTAGCAATTTATCACAGATCATGTGAAAAAAAAAAGAAAGATGAAGGGCAAGACTTACACCTAAGGAAGCTAACCAGTGAGAGCTGAAATGAAGAATGTGGCTCTTAATTCTATTAACCAAAGTATGTTAAAAGCAGTATGAAATAACTGCTTTTAACAGTTATTTTCATTGAGCGTGAAAATGAATCTTCTTTGGGAATTTAGAATTTTATTTCTTGCTCATAAAGCGTCCAACAGTAGATTACAGTTACATATATATAATGCCTGCTTATTAATAATATTTAGTTATATTTCAGTGAATTTTTCTTTTTTTCCCATCTGATATTGATGAAGAACAACATTTATTAAGTAGATGTATAAAATATGAGTTGTGATTCTAAAATTATAACACTCCATAAGACAAATGGTCCTGCTTCTCTCCCCTGAGTAGAATCATGATGCTGGCTAGAAGTGTCTGAGATTTACAGCTTTAAATAGCAGGGACAAGGAGCAGGTAGGGATTTAAGAAAAATGTAAATATTTTTATTTCCTTCTAGTCAATGTTGACCTTGTCTGACCTTGCCTCAAGGATTCACTCCTCTGGGAATTAGGCTACTGTAATTCTATTTTTTGCTGTTCTAGTTCTTACACTGCTCTTATCTGCATAGTATTTCAGTGTCTTCCAGGTTCAGCATTATTAGCAGCAGGATGAATGCTATTTTCTTCCTTTCTTCCTCCTTTGCTAGGGAAATAGCATGAATAAGTGCAATATTTTCTGTATATGCTGTTTCCTTTGTGCTGTAGTACTTTAATCTTCATATGCCATATTGTCACTTCCATACCCATCATAAACATCTGCTTTCTTCAAAAAGAAAAGAGGATATCTAAGGTGAACATTGCAATTTAAATTATCTTCAGTACTCTCAAGAAACAGAGTTAAAAAGTAGATGAAACCTCCATAAGAACAAAATCTGTTTTACAGGTTGCATCACACAAATGCAATTCTATCCAGATGCCCCACATTCTTTATGCACAAAGGAATATATTTCCTGAAGAGCTAGAAACACATTCCATAGGAGCACGTGTAAAGGCTATAGGAGCATCTCAAAATACACACTTCCTCAACAATAAAGAAAAACTTGTAAGAATCTTAGAACTCTCATCCTTGAAAACAGAGCTAATCAAAATCCTTAACCCAGAACACATACTCTCTGGAGAAGCTAATGCAATAATTTCCTGGGATTTTCATCTTGAAATTCAGAAAGATGCTGAATTACATTATTAAGGCTATTAACATTAATTGATGACTTTGCAATTAAGGATGCTTTTACCTGTCATGAGTCTGACCAGCACAAAGAATTAGTCACACTGGCTGTGAGGAGCACATACCAATGTGAAATACTTCGGGTATCAAAGGCAAAGAAACAGGCCATCTGTGCTCTCATACCACATGTGGTACCAAGGTCCGTGTGTTATTACAACCAGACACAGTCTGTAACTTAGAACATGCCAATAATTCAACTGTTGTCAACTGCTCAATGAATAAGTTTTCTTCATTAATTACTTAAGTAGGCATGCTATTAATTTAAAAGTGAATTAGACTTGTCTAGCCTGTCTTAAAGTAAAAGGTACAAGAAGCCAAGTACAGCCACAACAATTAAGGTTTCAGAGATATACACTAAAGAACTTACTGTGATAATCAGCCCTTTTTCCTGGAAATATTTAACCAGTGGAATTGCATTTTGCTTGAAATTCATTAGTCTTCTTTGAGTGGCTTTCAGGTTATCGTCAGGTCTCCCTTGCTGTTCCGCACGCTTCAGTAACCTTTCTTTCAGCCTTTGACTGGAACATGCCAGAAACACTACCAAATCAGGGGTACAGATCTGGAAAGAGTAATTCAAGAAGTCTGATTAATTTGGTTTTTCAACACTACAGGACTCAGCAATTCTATTATTATGTGAGGCTCAGATATGTTACATTTGCATAAGTTAGAACTTGATGTACTCATTAATTTTCTGGGATTTTTGAAGGTTTAAGGAGGGGCTTGTTGATCTTATGTTCAAGTTAGTCAACTTGTTTCACCTGATATGTAAGGAAGAATTTAATGAAAAAATTTTACTTCACAGCAAAAACCTTCTTTAGGCTATGTTCATCATTTGCATTAGCAGAAAGCTCCCCTACCTAATTTTTTTTTTGAAAGAGCAAAATATAGATGTCTCATATTCTGCAGGAAAAGAGATGCATGGTTTCTATCTGGAAACTCTTTAAGTAAGGCAGTATTTAAAATCCAGCAGTCACTATGAAGGTAACTGATGGTTAGAACCAGGTGAAAACAGACTTGTTCCAAGGGCCACAGTTTCTTATAACAGCTTCTCTATTTCTCTAAATCTCTTTAAAGCTTCAGTGCACTTTGCAAGAGGTTGGGTGGGACAGCCAGAAGGGTTTTAATTTCCCCTATCCTTTTCAGTCTGTGTGGTGAGCACTGGTATGTGTCATACCCATCCCTGCACTGTGGTTCATGAAGTAAAGCCTTGTAGCAATGAGCTAAAGAAAAAATTTTGAACTCTAGCTCTTTCTCAGTTAAATCTTCTTTATAAGATGCTATCAAACATTTAAAGAAGAAATATCTCTGGTACTTGAAGTTGGGAAAGCAGTGATAGATCCACTTTCTTAGGAATAAGGCTAAATGTTCACAGGCAATCTTAGGAGGTCACTGCTACTTAGTACCTATGGTGAAAAAAACCAGAAACCTCCACTGATCCACAGAATCTCCACACATCTGTTAAATACTTCCAAGGATGGTGACGCAATCATTTCCCTGTTCCAGTGCTTGACAAACTTTTCCATAAAGCAATTTTTCTTAATATTCAATCTAAGCCTCCCCTGGTGCAGCCACCTGAACTTGCAGGATTTTTACAATGTGGCTATAAATGTATATAAACTTTATTCATAACATCTGATGTTGTTCTTTCCTCCATCTGGTTGTTGCAAAGAAATCTACCTCTCCATAAAGTTTTCACTACCATTGTGCTGTCTTTTAAAACATATTAGAATTCTCTGTAAGAAGCATTTAAGAAGAAAACAAACAGTTCAAGTTTTTATCTGATTACAGATTAGAAAGGATTTATTTTTTCACACATACAAGCACAAAGTAATTTCTGATGTTTTTACTTACTCGATCAAAAAAAAAATCATACTTTAATTTTAACTAAAAAGCAGTGGCTTCCTATTCTAGAAATTACATAATCTAGTTACAATGCAAACAATGGTGGATGCTCAAGACTGTTAAACAGACATTTTTCTCATTATGTTTTCTATCTACAGAATAATTTTGTCTTTGTTCAGCTTGATGCAATATAAATTTGAAAGTCAAATTTGAGCAATACACCAGCATCACTAAAACATCTGCGTGTATTCTAACTAGTATGGTGTAAATAATAACTGATTTATATATTTGTTAATTATATAGTTGTCATAATATATTGTTATTGAGGTCCAGAACAAACCAATTAATATTCTGAATGCTCTCTCTGGTGAGATGTCTCTACCCAAGGATACTAAATTGCATCAAGACAATCATATTTCTAGCCTGAATAGTCCAAACTTCCTATGTGGACAATCTGGAAAATTAGTAACTAAAAATTAAATTAAAAATTAAAAAAAAAAAAAATCCCATTTAAGCTGGGTTTCTGTCATTTGAGAGAATACAACATGAAGTGTGGTCCGGCCTTTTTTACTGTCAGGCTGAGTACAAAAAGGTTCTTAGGAAGTCAAAAGAAACCAAGACAACTTCTCCAGCCTGATATGGTCATTAGCCTTTACAAACGAGGTTACTGACAGAGCAGCACGTGGATGTGAGGAAGCAGAAAGTGGTGAAAAAGCAGAGCCATATTCAAACAGTAAAGGACACTCTGAAAAGCAGCACTAGCAAGAAAGATGGTGGCCTCTTTATCATTACAGAAAATTAAATAGGATTTAAAAGAAAATTGAATTATTTTTTACACACATTGTAGATGATTGGAGACATGAGCACACAAACTACAAAGATAATAGTTCTGGTAATTATTTATGAGTATCTATTAGATTTTGAAACAATTAACCTTATTACCTGTTTTTTTTTTTTTTTAATAACTTCCAGTGGGAAAGAAGCTCTCTCCTACTTCTATCACATGTACCTTAATGTCAACAAAACCAGAGTAACTTTCCCTTCCCTTTTCAGACTATTGTAAATAGAGTTATTCTGTCTGTTCATGGAATTAATTCATTATGAAAGTTAACTTTACTACCACATAATAGCTTTAAGACACATAATTATTCACATGAAACACTATGAAAGTAAGTTTCTGTGTTAGACTTTCATGCAATATGGACATTATTAAAAGTAGCTTGGTTAAATTAAGGTTGCTTCACTAGTAATAGAAAAATAATGAGGAATTTAGGAATTCAAAAAGCATACAGTACTAAAAAACCCCAAATTATGACACAGATAGGTTCTGAAAGAAAATGCTACTACAGATTTCAAAGCCTGTTAGTCATGGAACACTGTCTGATGAAAGGGAATGGCTGATGTACCTTGCAGCAGGCTGAGCACAGAGACATCTCATGTCCCTGTGTGGATATCCAGCTGATTGAAGCTTCCTAACATACATTACACAGAGATTCAGAAATTACAACTGGCAATCAGGGATCTAGTGTAGTGGAGGACAAAAGGAGTTTATACAAGTGAGTAGTTTTATTTAGTATTTCCATTTCTATGTATCCTAATAATAGTGGCAGGAAGATGGTAAGAAATCTTCCTGTGTTCCAAGCCATAGCTGGCCTCACTTTCAATGCTCACTTCAGGACAGCCCCTACTCAGGCTGTGAAGTCATACCAGACCTCCCCAAGTGGAGGGCTGGAACTTTTGTGCACCACAAGACTTCACAGACAACATCATATCTTAGACAGCACCTAAGATAAAGAGACCACTCATGAAATTATCAGCCCTGAAGGATGAGGGTCTCCTGTCTCACACAAACATGAGAGTGCAGCTTGCCACAATCAATCTGAGTTCTCTAAAGGAACTTCCCACAGGAAGGGAAGGATCCGAGTGCCACCGTGGTTCCATCAGGTGTGCAAGTTCTCATCTGCTTTTACTTCCCACAAACTGCACTGGCTGCAGAAGTCACTTACTGTTTAAGAAAATGGGAAAACCCTGGGCACCCTGGGCTTAGTCTTTTTTTTTTCTTCTAATTGTAAAATGAGGATGATAACAAGGTATGACTTGGACAATTCATTAATTAGGTTTAGTTTTCTCCTTTTGCTTTTGAAAACTGAAAGTTCTCTACAGAATTTGAGTACTGTTGTTGTTCTCGATTTTTTTACAACAGCAATAATACAAAAGACACTATCACAAGTACTAAGATTACCTTTCTTCTGACACTGTGGGTTTTTTAATCTGAAATACACTTCACTCACAGAAATAAAATGTCAATGAAAACAATGCTTTAAAATTCTCAGTTCAAGAAACCTAGTTTCACATGAAGTATTGTCAGAAAGATTTTCTGAAGTGTAAAAAAAAAGTAATTCAAGCATATTCAAGGGAGGAAGTCAGAATCTGATTACAAGATGTCTCTATGAATTCAACTTTTGCCTGCAGAATACACAACTTTATCATCAGGCAGTAGTTGAAAACCATGTAAGAAATAGAAGGTGCACAAAAGGGTAACATCTGTCCTGTATGCATAGGCATACAGACCTAATAGCACTTAATATTATTATTTCTCCTACACGCATTTACCACCTTTAGGATACACCCTTGAAATGCTATTGATATTTCACTCCTGCTTTCATGAACCACTTTGCTTCCACTTGCCTCAACTGTATCTGCCTGAAGACATGCTTATAAATACTTCTACCTGCAATGTAACAGAGTAGAGTGAATATATGGAGATCTAGGATTACTTCTCTAGAAACATATCTACTCTCCTACATAAATATGAGTATAAATTGCATTTTTTCTAACAAAAGAGAAGGGATTTTATGACTCACTTGAAAATAAACCCATTTTTCACACTCACAACTGGTTTTGAGTGTTATGGCTAGGGAATAAGTTTTGTTCTGAGACTCAGCCTGTAGAAAAGTTGTACAGAACCAGCACAGACAGCTGGATTACTTGATGCTGATTTCCCCCAGTACACACATCCTGTGCTCAAGGCAGAGGGTTTTATTCATGTCCAGCAATGCACGTGAGGTAGGACTGTGGGGCTCAGGGAAGGGAATTTCACTACTTACTAACTGGAACTCAGCTGAAGGGAGAATCTTTGCCTATGGGAACAGACAGGCTTCTGGTTATTCACTTTAAATGAGATGAAGAGCATATGGCATCAACTCAGAATAAAACTGGTGGGTACATCCTCTCATTTTTTAGATTCATATTTACTAGTAAGTAAATCCTACTCTCTTTGGGTCTGAATCTCCTTCCTAAACTGGAACCAGGAGTAAATTGAGAGTAATTCTATGCAAGTTGATGGTGTTATTGACATTAAGCAGTATAAGTGGAAAGATGCTCTCTTTTCTCTGGGGATATTTTCTACATCTCCTCTTGTTAGTGAGAATAGTGTGGTTGTTTGCTAGAAATTAGATGATTACACTCTCTCTCATTATTCCTCGTTAGGCAAAAGATGAAAATGCTCTGTTTCTTAATTCCTGGTATGTTCTACTAGATACTCCTGAGAAAACTGACAGCTCATGAACAATTGCCATTAATTTAACAGTGCATTTTATTCTTGTTGGTAAAGGTTACTAGCAAGCTGGTTTATGTCCTTTGTATGTGTGCTCTCCCTTGTAATTACTTATTTTCTTTTTATAGTTCCATCTTTGCTGGGTTATTAGACGGTTTGCATAGATTTTCTTGGTTTAGAAATGCAAAATCATGAATCATGTTGTCAAATAATGAATCCTGCTCATAGAATCTGCTTCTGGTATCTTCTTTTGAACCATATTCATACTGCCCAGAAAATAAATTTCCAGCAAATTGCCTAGAGTATGTAATTAGGCAGACTGGAGTCTTTGGGAACAAGTGATTCAGCTTTTCACCTGTGTCGGGCAGCTAACTAACAAAAACCCCTATGTGTTAACACAAAAGCTACCGATATGAAGAAATTACCCTGAAGCAGACCTCTGCTTCAGAACTGCTCAGCAGGCACCTCCATCCACTCTGAATTCAGAGCATCAGGTCCTGTCCTGAGGACCAGCAATGGATGAGCTCTCCTTTGTCTACTCTGACTAGCAGAGAAGAGCCCTTGCCCAGAAAATCTGGAAACCTGAGGCCTAGGGTTGCTTACCAAGCAGAAAATTGAACCACTGCTTATCTTTCTCTGGAGAGTGCTCCAGCTTCCAGGGGAGAAGAGGAGAATGGTAAGACCATTCCACAGGCCAGGCTCAGCTTAAAGAGAGCAATGTAAAATTCACAGGGAAAAGATAGTGAACAAAGGAACCACAGCAAAGCAGTCTGCTCATGTGATAATCCTCCCACTCCTCACACAGATCTCTGGGAACATATTCAGCAGGGATGTGAACCTGGATCAGTGAAGTAGAGATCAGGGAGAAGGGAGAGAGACGTTTAGGGGAATAGAAATAAAGAAGACACATTTGCCATGATACAGAAAAATATCTTTACCAGTGCAATAACCTATTGCAAAAAACAGGTCCTTTCCCCTTAAGAAGGTTCACAACAAGGTTGCATTCACCTCCCTGGCTGCTCTGGAGGCCACACTCTTGGCCAGGAACAGCAGGTTTTCTGTGAGAAGCTCTTTGCAGAGCTGGAGCTTGGCAGTCAGAGCCTCAGGCAGCTGCCACAAACACCTGTGTCAAACCTGGAGGGCACTGCAGGCATCGCTTCTGCCTGGAGGTCTAAGGATCAGCCTTGGAGGAACAGGACTGCTCTCCTCAGCCTCTGAAAGCACCCAGGCATTTCTCACCATCCTATACTGTGCTACCTACACAGTTAGTTCTACTTTATCACAATTATTCTCTTAATAATTTTCCTAAGGAATATACCTGAGAGTTAAAATTTAACTCAAATTACAGCCAAGATGAGTAGTTATTTACTGGAGGGATATGCATTTATGAATATTCCTAAGAGCTTTTTAAACAAAGAATCAGATAAAATTGATTGCCTCTGTTTATTATTTAAATTAAGATTTTACTCAAACACAATCTTGTCACCCAGGCCATATAAGACAAAAACATTTTTTTAAATAATCTCTACAAAAATAAATGTCCTCTTTTATCATCAATTAAATTACATTCATTAATGAAGATCCATTGATTCTAATACCTATTCTACATTTATTTTACTATTAAAAAAATTACAGTGAGTATATTTTAAGCAAACTACATCTATACTTACTCTATTGATACTAACAAAGAAGTATTTCTTCTTTCATTTCCATCACATGAATGACTGGAAGTGATGGAAAAATATAAACCAAAGCAGTAATTGAAATTAACTGCAAAATACAGTTAATTGTTTCTCTCGGGAAGGATAAAAACCATATGAGACATTACGCAGAAAGTCAAACTGCAATTTTTTCACAAGGCATTGGAGTTCAATACACCAGTCAGAAGCATTTTATTGCAGCATTGCAGGACAGGAAGATATTTAACATGCTTCAGCGTGCTGGGACTGCAGGTGACTTGCTGAATTTCAAGATGACAGGTTAATGGTAAATAAACCATTTTCTCCTTGGCATTTTCAAATGTGTCCTTGAAACCTAAACACCTTTCTGCTATTTGCACTCAGCAGAGATCATGGATACCCATGAAATTTGTGGTTTAGGACAGCTTTATGCTTAGGCTCAAACTGAAAGTCTAAATACATCAGTATTAAATCTGCACTGCTATGCAGAAAATGTTCAAACTGAGAAAAATATAGAAATTATCACATATTTAAAAGGAATATATAAAATGGAAGTCCTGCTTGATTTTAAGACATTAAAATTCATGTTTTCATTTTCTCCCTACAACTGTGACTGCTTGGAACTTCATAGCTTTGTTAAAAGTACTGCCATCAAAAGTATTGGCAGTATTGACTCTGCTCTCTGGAAATAAGAAATGAGAGGGTCAGGACTTGGCAACAATCCCAGACTTCCAATAAGAGGAATTTACTTATTAAACTCAGTTTTCAAAGAGAAAAATACAGGACTTACTTCAACTTGGTTAAAAAGTTCAAAGAAAACGGAGATAAACTCAAAGAATACCGCAGTGCTCATGGCTGAGTTCTTCCAGGCTGCAGGAAGGCTGCAATGAGTAGCTGAGCATTAAGAGATGCAGCTGGTGTAAGTGACCAGAATGGCCAATGTCCTGCTGGCTGGTGAGCACTGCTGAAACTCTGAAAGCATCACTGATGCTATCTTAAAAACTTCTTTGCTGCTCAAAAAACATGGATGACAGGAACAGTGTTATTATGAAAACTCAATAGAAAAGAAGGGGAGAAAAGCTTAAATTGAAATATAAAATTCCTGTGATGTGTAAAATGCTTTGTAATGCACTTATTCCAGACTGACATTACTGCATGGCAGCAGTGTTTGTTACTTCTGGTTTCCAGATCTGAGCAGGAAGAGAAATACTGTGTGTGCTGCAAATGATACATTGCTTTATTTTAGGCACTTTAGTCACTGAGATGCAACGTGTTTTAATACAATTCTGCCTAGCAACATGTTGAGAACTTACTGTCCACATGAGAGTCTGGCAACATAATAAGGAAGAAATCATCATCTTTTAGCCATACCTATGTATGGGAATGTTAGCATAAGTTGGTTTGCTTTGACTAGTTTACTAAAAATAACTTTTTCTTCCCAGAGAAAAGTTCAGCTACTGGATTAGTCAAAGGGATAAAAATGTGCTGGTAGTACCAAGAGCAATTGCAAGCAAAGTTTAACAAGCAGTTGTTGTCATGATATATTTCTATAACAGAATGTTATGCAGGACAGATCCCGTAGTTACAGCTCAGACATACATGTATCCATTTGATTTTTCCACAAGATGAAGAGATTATGAAAATCCAATATCAAGTTTTAGTAACAGCTCTGTGATCAATAAGACTGAAGGAAATAATTTAGCATACACTATTTGTTACATTAACTGCAAACACAGCACAGTTAGATTTTACATGTGCTTTCAAGAGAAACCAGGCATCTCAGTTGTCCTTTTCATTTTGTGCTACCCCCTATAATTAATTTTTGGTATTACTACCTATATTCTTGGAGATTGTGTTTGTGTAAACAATGGTAAAGAATTCATGTGTGTCACATACATTTTTCTGCTGTTTTCAGACACATAAGCATGCAGTGGTCTCAAAGGCACCATCTGTAGGAATAAGTATTTGCTCATGACAAAGCCAGCGATAACAGTAGGAATTAATTATTTTTCAAAACTTCTTATCAACAGATCTCAGTGTTCTACAGGGAATGTCTTTGTAAGAATATGGCACGTGAACAATTTGTATTTTGTGGGACTTCACCATTTTCTTCAAAGGATGTTCCATTGCTTAGTAGATCTAATTAAAATTGTCTTACTAGTTAATCAAAACTTTCTATGCTGAAATTTCAACTAATTATTTCTCACTTTGTCACTTTTGGCTAATGAGAACCAGTCTCTTCTTCACAGTGCTAGAAAGAAAGCTGTAACATTTCTCAGCTGTGGAAAACCCCCTACTATCTCTAATTGCAGACCTAGACAAATAATCACAACAGTTATTACTGAATTCTCCACCACTCAATTGCACTTCCTATTGAGGAATCTCTGAGTGCCTGGAAAATGTTTGCATGCTTCATGTAAATTACCTGACATGCCATGGGTGACTATGAGCCTGTGAATGATGACCATGACTGCTGATAGTCCCTTTTCCTTAACACAAAACCTTCCTACCAAGGTGAGTAGCATCAGGGCTTACTAAACATAGAATTTTAAAGAAACAACAAGTATATTTTATTTCTTTAAAATATAAATCCAAGATAAAGCACTGAATATATCTCACTGGAGATGTTGATATGAGATTGAATGTTGAAATAGGTATAGCTTTTGTACATTTACTTCCATGGCCTCAGATATGTTCATATTACAGGTCAGCTGCAAAGAAATATGGAAATGGAGGAGTCTGAACAGACAGCCTATGCTCCTATGAAAGGCCTGGAAATCCTTCTTTCCTGTATTTTTTAGAACAGGTAAGATTGAAAGGTGTCCCTATATGAAGTGCTCCTGGACTTTTTTAAAAGACTTAGTGGTTTATCTTTCAGGTAGAATCAGGCCTTAAGGAGTCTGATTTACAAATCCCAATTGACTGAGAATGAAGGAACTCTCTGTGACTATAACCAAGTGTTATTTAACTGGCTTTCCTTTCTTTAATCTGAGCCTAGGATAACTTAATTCCTGTCACTTCCTCCCGTTTCATATCCCCCATTCTTTCATCAAAAACAACATCAGCACAAAATTATGCCACTAAGAAATGCTCTTAACACTATCACACTGGACAAAAAAATGACACAAGGAAATTATCATTAAGTCTACATTTCTGCTGTTTAACTTCTAAAATAGTCAATCTTCTCTTTTGTTAATTATGAGAAGATAGAGCTGGCAGTTACTGCTATTTCCTGTAATAACTATTTTGTCTGTTTCCTTTAATTTCCTCAATTCAGTTTTCTAATTTTTGCCCAGAATAATACCTTATAAAGCACACTAATGAAATGCCTCATTAGCTGCTTTGTTTTGTTACTTCTGCCTTGGTAATGCCACTAAGAATTCTAAGTACAGAAACAGCAGTAGACCAGCAATTGTGAAAGACTGAAACATTCTGCATGTAGGCACTCTAAGAATTTAGCTCTGAAACTGCAACTTCTTCTTGTGAACATAACTGTTATGTTAGCAGCACTTGATCAGAAAATGACATCAGTTGTTTGTTTTTCCACTGAATTAAAATATTTTTAGATTAGTTTAAAATATACACATGAAAACAACATGTCAATAGTACTCAGGAATACAGTTTTAGCTGGCTAAACCTTGGAACCATAGTTTAGAATAACCACAACTACCATATTTTCTTAAAAAAAAAAAAAAGCTTTCTGGTTTACAGAAACTTGCAAAGCATGGCTAGTTTTAACCTTTTTTTAATTCATCTTTTCAATGCCCTGTAACAAACTTGACAGTAAAAGCACTGTGAAGACATACATTGCTTCAGGTATGTTTCTCTTAATGGAGATTATGTTGAACAAATAGAAAAGGAAATATAATATTTTCCACTTTCTAAATCATTAAGACACAGAAAATATTCACTGTTTTTCTTCATCCTGAGAGGACTTTCATTACGAGACAAAAGGCTTGGATTCTTGGTTATATTATCACATTGTCTTTTTACAAAATAGTCTGTCTTCAGACAACAGGACATAATATAACATAAATCTTTTATCAACCTGTAATTATGTACTTGCAAAGATTTCAAGAGCAATGCTTTTTCTTGGAATCTGACTGATTATTTCAACAAGCTTAACTGTTGTAGAGATGTATAAGTTATTTTAAGAGTAAAAACAATCTCTTACTTGGTCCTCAAAGGAGATTGCCTGGGCAACATCTCTGGGAAATCCATCAATCACTATCCCCTCTTCATCAGGGATCTGCATTAATCTCTGCTTTATCTCAGTTATGGTTGTTTCCTTTCACAGAGAAAATAAGTTAGTTATTTAATATCATAAAGGAAGTTTTCTTGATGGTGCACATCACTACAAGATGTATAAACCCTTGAAAGTAAATATGAACATAGGAAAGTGTACCTGAGGGGCCAGTTCTCCAGTAGTAATTATTTTGGCAATTAGGCTCCATTTTCTATTGCTACTTGTGCTGTGGATTTTCTTCCTTAACAATTCACCAACAGATATGTAGTTAAATCCATAACGTTCTGCTATTTTCAGACTCTGTGTCCCTTTACCACTTCCTGGGCCACCTGTTGTGAATCATAAGCAAAACATTAAATTAACCTTTCATCAGAAGTATGAAATCACAGGTGAAATCTGGTGAAATCTTTTCTATTGGCACCAATTTTCCAAGCATTATTAGAGTAAATCTCACAGTGGCATGACCTGTTACCAACCATGTGTCTCATCTACTGGATCACAAACATAACAGTTTGTAAAATGAAATTTAAAAAATAATACAAATCCACTTGCGAAATAAAAAGAGTCCTCTTTGAGGCTGACCTCATTCTAAAGCCATTCCTGGAATGGAATTTTTCTTGATCCACAGTAGAGGAGCAGACAACAGAACTATTCCCTTCTTAAACTCTATGAATCCAGAGACAGAGGCAGATAGTCTGAAGTGTGTTCATGTCAGAAAGAATCATACTTGGTTAAATAAGCCAATTAAATCAATGAACTACTCATGAAATGGAACTAATAAAATCTGCTCCTAAATATGCTTGCAAGAGCTTCTGAGGTTTCCTTATTTTAAAAATACAAAAAAAATTATCTGAGATGTTTCCATAGTGATTTGGTATAAGGACTTTTATTGAACCATGCAATATCAGCTTTTGGTATTGATGCTTGAAGCATCTGACAGAGAAGAAATTAGGTTCAGCTTGCTAGACAACTTGAAGAATAAAGAGACCCCTCAATATATACAGCCCAGGCTGAAAGGGTATCAAAATCACTGGAAACACCTATGTTACATAGCAGGGAAAGCTGCAGGGAAGGTGAGCTGGACAGCAGCAGCAAGAATGCATGTAAAACAATCAGAACATGTTATGATGTGGTGAGCAGAGAATCTGGAATCCAATATTTAAAACTAAGAAATTGTTTTCATAAAAATAAATGTTTATGTGTAGAAAAATGTATCATACTGAAGAGTACAACAAAGCAAACCCAAACTAAATGACATAATTTTGATAACAATTAATAATCCTAAGTAGCTGTAGTTTGGGGGATTCTTTGTGAGAACACTGAATTTTATTTCAACAGAAAAAGAATCAAGATTTATTATAAATATACATTTTTTAGTAATTTAAAAAATATAGCAATGCAATTAAAGTAAATCTGAATACACCGAGTTTCTTGTTAGTAATCATGTAACTGTTTTTATATTATCTGTATTATTCCCATAAATAACTTCTAAACATTTTTATAATCAATACAGTTCTAGTTGCAGGGTAATCTTTACAGTATTTGTACATGTATGCTTAGGGCACTCTCTGTAACCAGGGTCCAGTCTGCACCCCAATATCAGTGCCACACAGCTTTCAGTGTCACCAGCAGTCACTTGGAGCTCTCTGTGATCCAGTGCTGTGATGCTGATGCTGCACCTGCCCTTTGGTACAAAGACCAGGAGCCATTTCAAGAGAGTGCACAGAGAATTGTAGCTACTGTTATCATGTTCCCATACCCTGCCCACAGTTTAGTTATGCCCCTGGGGGAAAAAAACCAAAGGGTTTTATCATTGTCCAATTAGTTTAAATGATGTTTCTACAAGCATTATCTGTAACATCCAACTAGACAACACAGCTACAGATGTTCATAAAATGCACATGTAAAAAAAAAAAAAAAAGAAAGAAAAAGTGTATCTTATACAGTAAGATCACAATTGAAAAATCTTTTTCTCTCATTCAGTTCACTTGGTGTTTCTGTTGTAAAAAGATGTAAGTTTCTCTCTTCTTTCTGCAGACTACAGCTACCTTCCATTTCAGTAATTCCAGGCGATCTAGATGGGCTTAGTTTTTCAGCTTGGACTCTCTCTCTCATAGACAGTTTAGCTATCTATCCTTTTTGTTAGAATAAAGAAGGTTCCCCTTCTCTAGGTACACAAGCATCTGACACAGTAGGAATCATCTTCTCCACTGAAGTGGCTATAAAGCACTTCTGCTCCAGTTCCCCCTGCTCCCTTTCATGCTCAGCCTTCCCCATAACAAATGCATTTCACCGAACCTTACAAGTTTGAAACAGATTAGGTTGCACCCAGCAACAATAAAAATGCAAAACATAGGTAATGCGCAGAAAATTTAAAAATTGGAAACAAGGAACACAGTGCTTGTGTTCCAGCACAGATACAAAAGGTGGCAGAAAACCAGAACTGATACCTGATAAAACATCAGTCTGTAATAGTATAAAATAGCTGAAAAAAAACGTATTGAAACAAGTAGATAGACCTCACACTTCTGTTAGGGAGAGCCTTGCTTAGCTAGTAAAGAGAAACCAAAAATCAAAACAAAACAAAAAAAAGTGTTGCTCAGCACTTCTGGTTTTTTCAATCTGAATTGCAATCAGAAAATAGCTAATAAAGTGTTTGGTTTAATATTCATAAACTTTCAGCACATTTTGTTTTTATCAACCCAAACACATCCCAAACACATTATCCAAATCAATCCAAACACATAATATCAAGATGGTATTATCTGTTTACAATCTGAGGGAAAATATTCAGGTTACAAAATAAGGGAAAAGTGATAGGACAAAATTACTTCCTACAGCAGATCATAATTTATTGTACTATGTATCCATCCCCGGCTCTTTGATAAACCACACTGACAAACTTCACAAGAAAGAAAAATCAAATCCCTTTTGTTTTTTGTTCTTTTTACTTATTCTGAGATAGGTTACTCAAGGAAGGTATGATTATTTTATATATTTCTAGAAGATGTCTAGACTAGGGAATGCTTGTTGCATCTAAAATTATGTTTCCTAACAGGTTCGAGTAAAGATTGTACACCCAAAAAGTGTTATTAAAGCAGTTGTTGTAATTTAATTTTGTTCATTATTTTAATTTTGCATATATTGTTGTAAATTCAGAATTAATTCAACTAATAATAAAATTTCTGAAAATACTTCTTACTTTAAAATCTGACTGTGGACTAGATTTAACAAATCAATAGGCAGCTGCCTGCTGACAGCACTTTATTTGATCTAGCCCTTACACTTTGATCTCAAAAGGAAGGTGTATTCTTTTAATATTAAGTAATATATTGAAGAAAGTGCAGCTTAAAAACATACTCAACTAAGGTGCTAATGACACCAGATAATTAATATTTTAAGATCTCTAAATTCAAGCTATATTAACAGTACAAATTTGTTTCTTAAAAGTATATTAGGAAGAACATTTTTAAACACAATCTCATTTACTAGTGTTATAATACCTTAGAAACTTAATTTTTCCATTGATTCAGATGAGTGCCCTCCTGGCTGGTTCCATCTGATTTTTCTAAAATCCACTCACTATGCAGCTTTATAGCTTTATCTTTCACCAGAGTTTTCTTCTGCAAACCCAGAAAAAGAACAAAGCCCCCACCTTTATAAGTGAGTTCTCTTCAGCCCTGGAGCTACCTTGTTCATTATAAGGATGATAGATTTCATAAAGCAAAGAAGTTGTAAAAACCTTTATGGAAGCATTAAAAAGATCTTGGGCTAATGCATTAATAAAGAAAAGTTCACTGAATATGCAAAGTGGAAGACAGGATTTTAGCTTCAGTTCTATCCCTAACAGTGACTGGGACCAGCACCACCTGACCAAGGCAGGATGATTATTTATCTCTAATTAGACAGTAATACATTACTTCAGTGGTTTTTTTTTTGCTGTCATTATATGCAAACTGAAAATACGCAACACATTTTTTGTGTGCAATATCTCTTGAAATGAACAGTATACTTTTTTTTTTCTCTTTTATTCAGTTACTTTTTCCAACATGTGTTTTTATGTGCTTTCTCCAAAGAAAGTTGAATTTGGGAGAAATTGTCTTTATACTGTACAAAAATGGACAATAGCTGCTAAGCTACATAGAGTATTGTGTTTCTATCAGATCATACTGTAATAGATTCAGAGAAACTCAGTGGGAATATAAACCTGAAATAGCCTTTGTGGAATGTTTACAACGTTCCCTATATAAATGGGAGAAAAGAAAAGCTCTGTAAAATCCACAGTCTGTTCACTGCATGTTGGTGTTCAAGGATTTCACTTCAAATACACCCGCACTCAGTTCCAGAGGTGAAAGCCAATCTCTCTTTATCTCACTTAAATCAAACCTTCATTCATCACTCTACTGCAATTGAGCTACATAGATTTCAATGCATTAAGGGCCTTCTGTGGTCACTGAAAAGGAGCCAGTTATTCTCCTTTATGAAAAGGAAGGGTAGCTAATTAATTAAGATGAAAGGAAGGTATGGGTTATTTCTCCATCTAATTGCAATCTTCACATTTCAGCAATACATAGAGAGATTTGCATGTTGAAATCTGTAATTCTGAAACAAAAGATTAAGAAAATTCAAATGCCTTGAGCAATTGCTTTGGCATACCACAGATACTTAAAAAAATGCCTGGTCTTCTGTTTTCAATCTATTCCAGTATCTCGTTTCTGAGAGCTGCTGAATGCCGAGCCTAGAGGACATGCTGTTCCTAGAGTTTCCACTCTGTAGTACAGAGAAGACATTTCTGTTCCCTTTTATTGTACTACATATATTCTCTGTTATGGAAGCAGTATCTGTCTTTAATATGAATAAAGCTTCATACACTAAAAAGGTAATTCTGCATCACCTGGCACCTGTGCTGTAACTCTTTAAGTGATCCAGAGAATCAAATTAATTAGGCCTGGTGATAACATTTCTAAATACAACTACCTAGCTGATAAGGAAACTGATGCAAAGAACGTAAATTCAAGAACAGAAAAAAATATTGATTTACACTGCAGCTAGTTTTTAATAACCTATGCTTGTCTGAGGCTGGAAAGTATGAACTGCTTAGAAAGAACACTAAGCAACTCACAAGAGAGAACTTTGGGAGAGAGCACAATTAACTAATATGAACTGAGTGCACACTCTCTGCAAAGCTGGAACAGGATTCATTTGCCAAATGGAGGATTAATTTACCAATGCAATGAACAGTGTATTCTCACTCCAACTGGACATACCAATCATTTGACAAGGGTCTAAGTATAGAGGACAACAGTGCTATATCACCTTTTTGAGCTGCATTACACAATATTTTAAAATACCCCATTTTTGTGATCAGCTTTGAGTATATCTGAGTGTTTTAGTTCAATCCTAAGCTTGCTTTGGAAGATCACTTTGATTCACATGATCCTGCTGCCTTGAAATGCATGAACCAGGTTTACATAAGATGAAACCAAACTGGCAGATGTGCTCATAAGAAAATCATGAGCTCTCCAGCTGCTAAGAGGCATCCAGTTTACAGAACACGAGTGCAGGTGCTTGCTGCGACCCCTAAAATTCTTACAGTTGGAATGCCATGTCCAGCATTAACAATTTCACACTCTTAATTGGCCTACACCACTCGCTATGGCAGATGGAAAAAAATGTATTTAAATTCATATAAGCATTCAGTGTATTTGCAGAACAAATCAAAAGGCAAAGCAGCAGTGATAAAATCTTGTCAAAATGACTGCCCTCATACCTATGACAAGGATAATTTTTGGCCGAGGTCTTGCAGGGTCAAACACATCGTACTCCTCAATTAGCTCAGCAGTTTCAGAAAGGTCGGTGTCGCTTTCTATGGAAAACTGTTGGATCGGAGGGAGGCGGTCGTAGCGCCGGTAGGGGAAGTTAGAGTTATCAGGCATCACTGTAAAACAGTAAGATAAACTGGGAATTGTGGAAATAGGCAGAAAACTCAAAATCTGTTCTGTGCACAGATTTAAATAATTGTCATACATAAAGTATAAATATCTCATAATTTTACATTGTGCTTGCTGTTGCTATATTAAATCTTTTTGGCCTCTATTTAACGGATTTATTAAATCACAACCACCCAGAGTCAGTTTTCTCTGGTGTTTCTTTTTCAAGCACATCAGGTTTTCTATGAACATGGTGCCTGTAGCACCCAGAGTTCAGTAGGGGCCTCTGAGAAGAAAAGCTTTATATTGTGCAGATAACCTCTACTATTAAGCAGGACTCTTTTAGTGATACATGTTTCACACAGAGATAGAGACAGTATTCTTGCTTATTATCTTCATGAAATGTTAGATGGCAAGGAAAAATAACTATGGCAACTGAAAGACGAGCTAATTACTCTTTGTTAACATTACAAATAAAATAATTACAGGTATTGGTATGACATCTGCTTAGATTTTATGAGATGCACGTTTTTCTAAGCATTTATAATTTATATTTTATGTAGTAAATTAGCATATAGCTCCAATGTAAACTAGAAAAAACACATAATGTAACTGCACTGAAGTTGGTGCGTATGTCATCCATAAGGACCAACTGAAAACACAAGGCAAGTGTCATATCTGCCCCATCTTTGCAAATGTTTTAGGTAGGATACAAGAAATCCCTCCACTGATACATTAAACATTTACTCAGCAAACATCCATTGTTTGGCTGGAAAGTGATCACAATTTCCTCTCCTGCCTAGCATCCATTACAGCAGGAGAAAAACAAGTGCCAACAAGCAAGGGAACAGAATTCTTGACTCCTTTGCCTGCAGATAATCAGAATGAGGCATAATCTGCTATAAAGTATAAAATAATTCAGTAGTGGATGTAACACCACACACAGTTGAAGAAATAGAATAATTTTAAATTTTAATACATTACCATTCCTGAAAAAAGACCTCCGGGATTGTCCTCCATTGAGTGGAGGCAGGGTCTTCTTTTCTGGGCTGACAAAAGTGTCCCATTTCACTTTTTCTGGCCCTCCAAGCTCTTTTACCTTCTGCAAACAGCTTTCCAAATATTCAATTGGGTCATCAGGTTTGTAACACATTAATCCATTCAACAGACTCTGAAATGTAAGATCAGAAACAGAGACTATAATGATAGATGCCAGGGAAAAACAAGCACCTTTACTTTGTCTTTTACTTTGCACACAGAAACACCACATCCCTTGATATTCAGACTCTCTATTGCAATCCAATGTGTAAAAGTGAGGCCCACAAAAAATCAAATTATTTTGGTTTGCCAATGTCATAAAAATTACTTGGAAAGGAAGCTCATGGCTATATTTTTACAGTGTCTGTTTGCACTAAAATAAAACCCAAAAATACCAAAAAATCCCTCTACATTTTTCTCTAGAACTGTCACTGGCAAGTATACACAGAGCAATGTGCAAGCTAGAGAGCCCCAAAATTTACATATCCTTTGTAGTCTTTGACATCATTAAAATGTATCTTTTCCTTAAAGACCACTGCACCCACAAGTGTCTCATCCATATTCTTGTCAACACTTACACAAGCAATGAAAAGAGGATTTTTAAAAATCATGAGAATAATCAAATATCACCTTGATCAGTATCAGGAAAAATACCCCACAATCCCAAAATTCATAGGTGCTTTCTGATTTAATTGATCACAGATTTCAAGCCATTAGAAACTCCCTTTGTACAGAATTAATTCTTCACTCATCGTACTCATGAGCATTGTGGGGCGTGTGAAAGAAAGACTGCCAGGCCCTCTTCTGACACATTTCCTTGACAAAGTGATACATAAGTCATCATCTCACCTCTCCACGAGACTGCTGCATCCAACCTTCCCTTAACAATATATGTCTTTCACGATGATTTCTGTTCTTTTTGCTTTTCCTAATTTTTGTGTGAATAAACTTGAGGGTCATAGTTGGTATTAACAGTAAACATAAATAGCTCCAATTCAGGATTTGATCAGTTGTTATCTATAGTTTATACAGTAACTGGTATTTACACACATTTGAGCTTATAAAATAGGATATCATTTCAATGTATCTGTGACCTTACTATAGCACTTAACTGATCACAGCAACTAACAGTGTATTTTTGCAGAATTTATGCACCAATTTTTTAAAATCACTAGCTCAAGCTTTGAGCCTCAACAGAAAACCAGTTTTGTCTGCATCTGTTGTTAAACCATTCACATTCACCGTGTCCTGCAATTTTCAAATATATAGAAAAACGTCTAGCTTCAGCACAGACAAGGGAAAATACATATGTGTGTATGTTATGTACAGATGACAGCTTGTCTTATCCGGCGGGGGGGTAAATCCACGTTGCACAGAGAAGTAATTATCAGCCATTAGCAGCAGGTAACTTGTGGGAAGCTAAACAACACCTCACTAAACATTTGCGGCTCTTTTGTTCCCCCCGACCGATGAAAGCCGCCCCTCGCCCGCATTCCTGGGCGCTCCTTTGCCCTGCGGACGCCCAAGTTCGCTCCGCGGCGGCGGCGGCGGGCGGAGGGGCGCGGCCGCGGGGGCTCCGCGGGGGCGGCGGGCAGCGCTGCCCCGGCCCGGCTGCCGCCCGGCGCCCCGCGCCGCCGCTCGCCGCAGCCTCCGCCCGCTCCGTCCTTCCAGCCACCTTCAGCCCTGCCCGCCGCGGGGTCCCAGCGCGGAGCATCCCCCGACGGGGCGGAAAACGCCTCCCCCCTGCGCCTCGCCTACCTCGAAAAGCTGCGGGATCTCCCTGCGGGCCAGATACTCCTTCGCCTCGCCGGCGCTCATTCCGCCAGCCGGGGCCGGGGGCGCCGGCGGGGCGGGTGGGCAGCCCGAGCCCCGCGCTCGGCTCGGCGCGGCGGTGCAATGCGGGAGCCTCGGCGAGGCTTCCGCGGGCGGAGGGAGGCAGGAGGGAGGCAGGAGGGAGGCAGCCGCCCGCCTCCCCGTGCCCGCT
This sequence comes from Passer domesticus, assembly GCF_036417665.1. Taxonomy (NCBI): domain Eukaryota; kingdom Metazoa; phylum Chordata; class Aves; order Passeriformes; family Passeridae; genus Passer; species Passer domesticus. The sequence continues at coordinate 51,092,060 of NC_087480.1, forward strand.
GCTCGGAGGGAGCGAGAGAGAGCGCGCTTTCCCCGGCGGGGAGCGAGAGCGTGCGCAGGCTGCCGGGGAAAGTTTCGGGGGGTGCCTGCGGTGAGGCGCCGAGCGGAGGCGGTGAGGGGCTGTGCCTGGCGCCGAGCCGCGGGCAGGCTGCCCCGGCAGCGAGCGGACCCGCTCCCCCGGCTGCGCGGGGAGCGGCGGCGGCGAGGGCTGGGCACCGGGCTAGCGCAGGGGTGCTGGAAACCTCCCGCTGTAACGCGGTCCCTGCCCTTGGCACGGTGTTCGGGCGTCTTGAGGAGCGAGACGTTTCATACACTTTGGGCTGGCAAAAAGCCACGAACTACGATCAATCATGAGCATCTGTCGGCGAGTCACAGGAAGAGATCTGAAATGATCTCTGGTCTAGCCTTCTGCTCAAGGCAAGGGCAGCTCTTGAGGTCAGACCAGGTTGCCCAGGGCTTTATTCAGTCTCATCTTGCAAAACCTTCCAAGGGTGGCAACTGCAGAGCCTTCCTGGGCAACCCATGCTTGTCTGGCCTCGACTGGAAGAAGGGCTTTCTCCTATTCAGTTCCGACCTTCCATGTCTCATTTTGTTCCTTTCCCATGATTGTGAAGAGCCTGGCTCCATTTTCATGATGGTCTCCTGTCCAGCCTTGGAGAGTTGCTATTATGTACCTCTAAGCCTGCCACAAGGCTGAACAAGCCAAATTCCCTCTGCTCATCTTCAAGAATAAGTGCTCTCCATCCCTTAACCATCTTTGTGGCTGCCCACTCAACTTAGAATCACAGAAATACATTGAATCCAACTTGTAAGTGAATGGCCCATACAGGGATCAAATTCATTCGTTTGTTAACAGCTCTCTTCTACTGGGGAGCCCAAAACCAGGTGCATTATTCTAGATGTACTCTGGGAAGTGTTAAGTAGGGGGTAGCTTCTGTGGTAACTCTGTGGCACACTGGAAGTCACAGTAGAGTATTTTAGTTGCTGAAGTGTCCCATATCAAATCTGATTTTCCAAATAGTTTTTACCTTTATTATCTTTTCTAACAGAATATCCTTGTAGTTGTGCTGAGGCACGCCCTAACACAAACAGGTTACATAACTGCAAGCTTATAAACAACACTGAACGACTGCTTTCTGTATGTACATCCCTATTTTTCAGGCAGATAGGAAAATGGATAGGTCTTCTCAGGTATCTTTTAAGAAGCTTCTCCCCATTGTATATGATTTGTGGATCAATATCAGTTTGACAAGCTTCTCCCTCTCAGCTGCAGCCATGTTCCTTGTTTTGCTGTTTCTGTAATTGAACTGCCCTCGTTTTCCTCATCTCAGCCTCCAGCTTTTTATGCAGATTTTTTTTTCTCCCAGAGAAGCTTCCAGTCCTTGTTCATTCCATGAACTGCTAAATTCTGCCCAGAAGACTGTCCCATGATCCTCTAATGAAAAATTGGACTGTTTGGTTTTCCAAGTCATCCAAATATTCCCAGCAGCTACCACATAAAGGGCAGCAACTAAAGTCCCTTCACAGCAACTGACTGATGGATGGCCCATAGAATCATAGAATGGTTTGTGTTGGAAGGAGCCTTAAATTCTGACCCCCTGCCATGGACAGGGATGCCACTCGAAAGATCAGGTTGCTCAAGGCCCCATCCAACCTGGCCTTGGACACTAGGGGATTGGGGCACACACAGCTCTCTGGGCAAACATGTTTCAGTGCAAAGCTACTGGAAAACCACAGCTGAAGTGTCTCTGCAGTTTGGCTTAAGAGACTTTCCAGCTCCAGTTTCTATTAATCCAGTGGTGTCTACTTAGAGAAGCTGGAGTCACTGAATTGACACTTCCCATATGTTCAGGTAAGACTTTGGTCTTCACTGAAGAGTTTAATCAGCATTCTGCAGTTTCTCTCATGCTCCCATAAAATCTGGATGTGATTTTAGCCCTTCTTTCTTTTGCTAAAATTTTAATCCATCCAAATGTAAATTCATCGAAAAGCACATTGCCTTAATCTTTGAGTAAAATGAGTAGGCTCCAATGTCCTAATAAAAAGATATGAGACATAATTGCTTTTAAATTACCTTAAATGAAGGTTGACAAAAGCAAGATGGAATTAAGTTAAATAGATATTTTCTTAAAATAGGGTCTTTGCTAAGGAGGGCTAATAGAAGATGGCATTATATTTAGCAACTGGGAACTGTGGTTTTGAAATTTTGTGGGTGTAATTTTTTTTTATTTGTTTCTTGATACAAAAAAAAATTATTTGGTATTATCATTGTATTGGATAAATTCCATTTATAGGCTTTTGGAATATATATTTTTATATACTCAACATTTATGGGTAAATTAGTATCTCATCCAATGTCCTAGTTTGGCAAGAGAAAAATATTTCCTTTCATATGCTTTCCATAGCATCTTCCTCAGGAATGTGAAATATGTTTGTGTAAAATCTTGTCCTCCTTGTTTGTTTGTTTTGGGTTTTTTTGGGTTTTTTTTTTTTTTTGTTTTTTTTTTTTTTTTTTTTTTTTTACTGTAGGCTTCCAGGCATTTTGCTCAGTTAGATAATGCTAAGAGAAAATAAAATAACAGAAAAACCTGTCCTGCTATAAAATTAGGCATTATTATTATTATGCACATCTTCATTATTGTTCAAAACGTTGTTTTGTTGCACAAAATCGAATTCTGTGTTGCAGAAATTACCACCTCAGAACAAATACAGCCATTAGGAAATCTATCAGACTGAAGGTGTGAAATCTATCTGGAAAGGATATTTTTGGATCTAATACTACAGTACCTCCTTCTAGAAGCAATGTTTTATGCGTTTGCTGTCAGAAGCCCCTTTTTGAAGCAAGGTCTCAGGTAGAAGCGTCTCAAAGGATCTGAAGAACATTGGCAGTGAAGGATTAAGCAGAAATGAGCCAAAGGGGCACAAAAGCTTGGCTATTTGTTGTGCAGGTACCACAAAGGGAGCTGTTCGAAGGTGAGCTCTTTGTCGGGGAAGTGTCTGATCAAGAGTGCAGGTGGGAGTGAAGTGGTCTTACTGCCTTAGAAAATAAGACAGGATGTAATAATGCTCAGAGGAATGGGAGTTCATTTGAGCTCCAGGGCACTGCCACTCCTGAAGGTGCAGGCAGCTCTTTAGGGTACTGGGTGAGGCACAAGGATCACTTTTGTTATTTCCTACCTTTTCTGGAGGGCAAGAAGATACAATAGAAAGAACAAAATTTTGCTATCAAAATGATAACATTTCTGAAAATTCATCTTGAAAACTTTGTATGGATCCTATACCATTGGGCAGATTCCATTCTCATTCTTCTTGTTTCCTCCACAAGCTACATGAAGCTGCACTAAGATGAATCAGTATTTTCAGGGATCAGCTGGGATGTGGTGTTCTATTCTTCTTGGTTAAACCAATTACACAACACCCATAGCCTTCAGTCAAACCATAATTAGGTTCTGTGTTTTCAAAAATCACTTCAGAATACCCCAGTATTTTATAAACTTTTTTTTTTTGTCTAGTGCCTGTTCAAGCACTACTGGCTGGATCTGTCACACCAGTTGCTGCTCTGCTAGATGTCTTTATTAAATCAGAACATCCTTGGATTAATGTGCTTATACAGGCAGATATAAAGCTTGAATCTGTAGATTCTGCAAGTAAACCAATTATGTGCAGCCTTTTTAATAGAAACATGATCCAGAAATGGTATGCATTTTAATGTAAATTTGGAACTTGCAGCCCCATATTGCATTTAGTGTGGTATAAATTAATCCAAGATTACCCAAATGATATTTTAATTTTTATGAGAAATCCCTTTCCAAACCCTTTTGCTGCAGCATTAACTGTTTTGTTGTTTTTTTTTTAACCTGATGTTTCCCCCATCTTTCTTTTCTACTCTGATACACCATTTTTTCTTTTCTACTCTGATAGACCTTTTTCCCTTTTCTACGGGTACCTGAACATTTTACTTAAGTGAAGTATATCACTGATTGAAAAGTAGTGAAAAATCAACCAAGAAAAATCTGATTTCTGGATCTAGATTGCGGTAAGTCCCAGAATTAACATTTTATGTCATTTTGAGGACACCAAGATGAATAGAACCTGGGAGGGGAGAAAGAAGACCATGCCACTTAAAAGTCTGAGGATGCATATTTCCATCTGCTGAGAAAAAATACATTAAAGAAATGCTATGATCAAGTCCCCTATTTGTTATGATAAATTAAATAGTTAAATAATCATTCCTGTGACCTTTCCCTGAACTGTCCAATTTATCTATATGCATCTTGAGTGGGATGTGGAGGCATCAAACAGGACACATTGTTCTGCTCTTCCAGCCTGCCTGTGACACCCTCAGTGCCCTCATTCTGTTGTTTTCCCACTGACAGACTGAGTTTGTGCCCTGCTGAGGTGTTGCAACAGGGCTCCCCCTGAGCTGGCTACATGGCAGATTCCCAGCAGCTCTGCTTTCCACTGTTTTCTCTCCCAGGTTCCTCTGCTGCAGCATCAACACCTGCACTTTATTCTTTGATGTATGAGTTCCTATATTTGCTTGCACCTGGTTTACCAAGAAATCGGCGTGCTCAGTGCCAGTGAGCTGTCCCCTCTGGGAGATCCCACTGCCCCAGTCTTTGTTACCTGCCACTGGTACCAGTGATTTTCTTTGGTTTTGGTAATCACTGCAAACATTATACAGCACATGGCCAAACCATAGTTCCTATGGGACCAAAACAGAAATTCACTTAGTAGTTCCCATTCGCACTTCACTTTCAAGGCAAATAAATTAATCATTAAATAGATATACAAATTAATTTTGATTCACTCAGGTTTCTTAAAAAAAATACCTTGCAGCAGTAAGTAAATGGCATCAGACCAGCATTTTTGTTTCTTCATCAGCCATTTTCTTCAGCCAAAATGAACCTTCTTGAACAAGTACTTGTGCATAGATCTGAGATGATTATTTCAGAAGCTGGCATTGTCAGGCATTAATTAAATTTCATATAAGCTATATACCAGTTATGATTTTTTCACTAAGTTCCATGTTAGATGGCCAGGGCTATAATTCCCTATGCCACCACCCTTAGAAAGTACTCGTCTAGCATATTCCCAGAATGTAAGTATTTCAAGAGTTCTTAAAGTCCCTTTCCAGTTTCTCCCTTTCCTGTCCTTTCCAGCTGTTTTAAAACTCCCATACAACTTATCCAAGTTATTTTTAGTGACTACTATTTATAAAACTTACTTCACTACAGTTCTAATGGAGAATGTTTCCTTATCATGCTATGGCATAAGCACATCATCTGATAATTTATATACAGAACTGAAACATGTAGTGAAGTCTTTCAATTACATTTGATAAATCTATGAAAGCACATTGCACAAATGTTGTAAGGACGGTTTTCCTTCTGTCTTCAGAAAAGCTGCTCTTTTAAATGCTGTTACACCCCTCTGACCATTGACTTTTATGTAATTTTGTTTCCCTTCTCATTTTTTAGCAGTTCTTAAATCTGTAACATATATTTCTTGCAGCTTCTAATATTTGCAATAGAAGTTTTTCTTATGCATCTTTATTTTCATGTCAAATTGCTTATTCTCTGTCTTGTTAACATTTCTTAAATAATCCCCATTTATAATGCATATTTTTGTATTTAAGTTTTTATCCTTGATTTGGCTTCTAATAATTAGATAGTATGAGAATACTGTACAGCATTATGTAACTTTCTAAATTCAAGGTTATTACCTAAGAAAATCTTTAAATCTCTGAGAGATGAAAAGCAGGAGGACCTGTAGAGGGTTTCCTTGTCCCTAAGACAGTGGTTCACTATTGGGGAGAACACAGATTGAGCACTTACACAGACTTTCTGTCTGATCCATTACAGCCTCTTGATGTTTCTGCTTTTATTTTATGTCAGTTAAACTGAATCTCCCCCTTTCCTCACAGTGTTACAGAAACTCCTCTTCAGGAGGATTATTTTATAAATAAAATTACCATTTTTCAGTAACTGATTATTAAATACTGCAAATCAGTAGATACTGATTTTTAAAAACTTACAAATGCGATGTGGTTTCTGTCCAATAAAGTCCTAATGATCCAACCACAGATTTTAAGGTTCTAATCTATGCATTGTCCCCTGTTAATAATTTCTGTTCATCTAGTTTATTCTTTATGAGCTAAGGGAACTTGTGTAGCTGTAGGGAAAAAAACCACTAAAAGAAAATACAAAAAAACACAGCAAAATTCAGTCACTAAAACAGGCTTGAACTGAATAATGACTTGTGGGTGGTGGTTGTGGGAATAGAAAAGAATTCAAGCACAGCTACAGACCTCATCTTGGGAACACTGTGGAGCTCAAGACTGTTAGACAGTACAAGTTCCTGTTACTTGGCATTTGGGTTTTATTTCAGTGGTTAAATGGACTACTGCTGTACAACACTATTTCCATAACTTGTTATTCAGTCATAGAGTGAAAATCTTCCCTACTTGAAAATCATCTTTCACAATGTACAGCTCTTGAAAAGATAAGCATCTTGACTATTTCTTTTTTAGCTAAATGAATTGCAAGTAATACCAACTTCCTGTAAGAAGGGCTTAGAAAACTCACATAGTGATTTCAAGAATTGCTCTCATTGAGAAAACTACAACATTTTTTGATGCTTATATCTTTACAGTGGCTCAAAACATTGAGATGTTAAGTCAAAGGAAAAAAAAACCTATAATTTTGTTTGATATAATTTTTTCTTACCTAGGGCCAAGAAGGATTCCTGGATGGGCTATTTTCTTGTGTGAAAGGCATTTATAAGTGCAGATTTTTTTTTTTTTTTTCAAAAATGAGGACCAAAAATGAGGATTTTACTCAAAAATGAGGACCATTAATTTTGATCAGGTACATGGTTGGTACATGTGTTCCAAAGAATAAAATAAATCTTAAGAAAAAAAAAAGTCTTGTTTCATGACATTGCAATTTTTTATAATTAGGATTCACAATGGAATAATGATGGCATGTTCTGTTTTCAAAAGTGGCCATGGTGATAACTGTAGTATTCTGGTAAAAAAGTACAGTTTCTTGTTTTCATATTCAGTGTGTATCCAATATGCAGCACAGAGCAGTAGCTGTCAAAATGTTGGTCAGTCACTGGTGTTTACTTCTCCTTGTTAGTTTTTCTAGAGCTAAAGCTCTCTTTATATTTTATATTCCATAATAAAGTGAGGAATGACTGTCCAAACCCTCTTTTCTAGACACAGAAAGGCTGCAACTTTGGCAGGTATTGGCTCACAACTCTGAATTCTACAGTAAGAAACACATTTTGGGTGGGGGGGAGGATTTTAATTTTGGCTAAGTCATTTTTTAATGATCTAATGTTCTTGAACTCATCCCTTTAACTTCTTGTTCTTGCATTGCAATGAATAGAATGCAGTATCTAGAGATTAAAATACGCACATTATGTAATAATTAGATACAAATCAGAACATAGAATGTAGGCAAGATAAAGAAATTGCACCTGAAGATACAATGGGCTAGAGTTGAGAGACGTGAGAGAAATTGGAAAATGTTTTAACCATAGAAATGTTTTAATGTTAATTTGAAATTCATCCTGCCTTTTTGCTGACATACAAGAACATTGCCTGAATTTAGTCACCAACTTCAGTGAACGCTTTCTTGACAGTATAACAAATGAGAATTGGATCAAACACCTGTTTCCCATAGAAGCTGACACCCTGCCAGATGGCTTATTAGTGAAGTTAACTGTTGATGGAACTACCACGTGAGGGCTGCACTTGAACTCAGGTTCAGCATGGCATGGGGTGAAAACTTTTTGGCTAAATGGAAGAAAATATTATAGCTTAGTATTTGATAGAACTGAACACCATGTAGTTTATAACATTGGAAATTAGTAATAATCTTCAGCACTTGCTGAATCACCAAGACCTTTTTTTTTCTTGTCATGCTACCCAGTAAAATGAAATAGTTGTTGAACTGCAGGGCTGCACAGGACCCTGGGCTCTGCCTTACAAATATCTTGTTAGAGATTAGGCAATTGTGCTCTGGAAAGCAAATCCACCTTGGCTGGATGTGGGAGTCATGACACAAGGCAGGGTTCAGGAGAAGTTAATTAAGGATCTCTGCTTTCAGGAGAACTTACAAAGTTCTGCTCCTATGTGAACTCCTTAGCAGCAGAGGCAGGTTACTATAAAAAGACATTTAAAATGTACAAGCGAGAAACTCAGTGGCTGTGGTTTTCTAATTTATTAAAAATGTCCAGGAATTAAAAAAAAACAACCCTATTTTAACTTTTGTGTATTTGACAAAGTGGTCATTGGCTTACAGCTGAGTTGGTATTATTTGGACAAGACTTGAATATTTGAAGAACCCTTAAATTACTCTTTTCTTTACAATATACAGCTAAATCACCCCTAAATCAGTTTTTTGAATTACCCTGTAGTGTAGCTGACATTTTTCTATATACATTGATTGAAAATTATTGATTACTGGCTTTCTACTGGAAGCTTACTCTATCAGCCTCTGGGCAAGGGAAAAGTGAAACATGACCTGCAGAGTTAAAATGTACAGCTTTCCTAGCTGACTTCTTTTTATTGAAATATGAGCAATTTCTGGAAAAATATCCTGGTTTTACCATTCAATATTACCAATACACAGACAGACATACTTCCTTTCCAAAATAAATTTTTGATTTATGAACATATGAGGATCTCCTACAAGAGAGAAAATATATTTTGTATCAAGAATTCACAGGCGATAAATAGCATAATGAATGAAAAATAATTTATTTTACAAAAGAATTTGAAAATAAATATGGCAATTTTAGACCATCATAACTAGACACAGAATTATTGAAGGAAATAGAAAAGATAGTTCATACTCATCTGGTTCCTAGATGAGGATATAAAGAAGGCAAAATATGTTTAGTCTCCTATGTGACAAAAATCAATCCATGGAAAAGAATCTGGTTTAAAAATGCTTCTTACAACATGGTAACATATAGCAATTTAAAAAAATTAAACTGTTTTCCTAATCCTGTGGAAATATGCAGGCAAACAATCAGATGAAAGTAAAAATGAATGCAAATTAGCAACACTCCAAATTTTTTAATAGTGTTTGAAGTATCCAGGTTTGAAATTACATGAAATTAACACTGACTGCCTTGAGATCTTTCTGTAAGAGGTGCTGTACAGCTAGAAAGCAGTAATTATTTTTACATTTAACAATGTAAAATGATTACCATCTTTATTCTAAAGCTAAATAGCAAGGAAAGTTATGTACCCTTGACCTCATATAATAATTTTGATGTAACTATTCTGAAAAGAATAGTCTTAATTTGTTCTGTTTGTGAAACTTACACTTCTGTACCTGGTAAAGAGATGTATTATTGTTTTTTGAGATATATATTTAATATGCACATGCAACTAAAATGCAAGGGGGTTTTTAAGCATTTACATAATATTATAATGAGAGAAATTTTGTTTAAGGAAATCCTTGAAAACTAAGAGAGTTCAAGTGCAAGAAGGTGATTTTTGCTGAGATAATACTTTTGCAAATGCATCCATTAAGGCACTGATTAATTTAAATTGATTGACTGATGGGTGTCTTTTCTCCATGTAAAAATCAATCACCTTGAATGAACATGTAAATTCAAATGCCTACCTTAAAATATAAAAGGTCATTAACTGCAGCAAACCTAGCTTCTACATTTTCATGTAATATAGACATTTAACAGCAAAACCAACTAGTTCAGGTCACAGGACAGATACACAGAAATGACAGGCACATGTTCATGTATTGGTAATTCCAACTATCACTAGGTCTTTTTCCTGATGTTCTCGTTCAGTTAGAAAAATCTCATCAGGATACACTCCATAGCATAAAGATAAAAGACAGGTAAAACCAAGGGGCTTGAATTCTTCATTCATGAGTTGCAAAACAATACAGAAAAACTTTCACAAATTTCAAAACAATGCATTATTTTGTGGGCAGTTCTTCTCAGTTTGCACAATATCCTCATTAACTTAGGCCACACAATTTGGCCTTTAAGAAAGAAAGTATTTGGTGGGTCGACAAGTCACTGATTTACTTTCTTGCTGAATATGTTGGTTTTTTCCAGACTTTCTGCTTAGTAATAGCTCATTTAATTTTAAAGTAAAATTCCACCTTGTGCTTAGTGCCAGCATTGTCATGGTGAAAAGGCCTTTTACTGACCTGTGCAGAAAGAAATTTCAAAGAGACTTCATTTTTATAAATCATAGCAAAATCTGGCTGCCAAGCACTGTGATTTCAATTTATGAAGTCATTCTGGCATTTGTACTTAGGAAGAGTTTCTGGTAAATGAGCTTACAGAAACAGATACTTTTAATTTCCAAGAGCATGGAGTTAGAACTTGTAGTTTATTGAACGATACTCCATGCTTAGTTCAGCATGAGCACTTTCCACCTGATCCACAGCAGCTTTTACACAATCCTGGTAAATGAAGATAAAGAGAGAAGAAAATGAGCTCTCTGCTTTACACAGTTGGAGTAGACTGAGAAATTATTAAGGTTTGCTGATCCACTTTCGAGCAACTGCTCCTAAAACTACAAGTAAGGTTTTGTCTAAAAATTTGTTGGGCTATTTCAATCTGCTCTTCCCCAAATCTCCTGGATAAACATTAAGAAGAAAAAGAAGATGAACAACAACAACAACAATGTATACTTACATTTTAAAATATTAAGTTATTAATTTCATTAAGAATATTTCTTTACATTCCTTAATGGCCTAATTTTGGATTTGTATTAAATTTTGCTTCTCAAGACACTCTTCCACTAATCAGGTTTAATGACATTTCTACCCATCACACATTGATCTGCATAACATTTCCTGGCAATACACTGGATTCAGTTTTAGTCACTGTACAAATGTTTAACATTAATCAATGTTATTGGACTTGGAATATGAGTAACCTTTTAAAAAGTTGACTCAGGGCTCACTGTAGATCTTATTTCTACTAAGATTTTTATAATACTAACTTTTTCCAGGTAAAGCTGATGTGTATTCAGGCTTATTTTTCAAATGTTTTGTTGGTTTTCTCATATAGCTGATGAGTAGTCCTCAATGGAATACAAACCCCCTTGCTTGCAAATAAGACAATTACTTGAAAGACAAAAGGTTATATTTAGATTGCAGGCTGAAGACTAGTTTGAGTACACACAATAGCTTTAAGTATTGGTTTGGGAGCTAAATGAGTCTATCAGCAACACTGCCCTTTATTTGAGTTAATTTAACCAGCAGAGCTGAGGCCACTTCAGCTCAATCCCTACAGGGAGGACTTTGCTGAGATGCTCAGGTACTTGGTGTGTTCAGCCCACAGGAGACATTTATCATACAGATGTCAGAACTGGCAGTGGGATAAAAGTGATGGCTTCTTAACGATTCTAAACCACACAACGTTCTATCCACTGCTTGAAGTCAAAGGTAAAACTGGTTCTAAAATTAGCTGTATTTAGGGCAATTTAATTAAGATTCTTATCTTGTTCCTAATTAAGAAGCCCATTAATTTTCTATTTGAGAATGAACTCTTCTAAAATACCAATGAAAAAAAATATAATGGGGAGGGTAATTTAAATAATGGTTTAAATAAATAATACATTGGGAGGGTTTACTGCTGTCTTTTTCCCAATTTTGCTCTTTTAATAATGACTTGAGAAAATATTTTCAGCTTTTTCTATTGAGAAAAATACTGGTGCACAAAGACTAAATGTGACCTAATAAACTATCTCAGTAAGCTGCCACTGTTTTTCAATAATTTCTTTTCTCCTATTTTACCTTTTTTTTTACCAACAGAATAAACTATTGGAATGGTTGGTAACTTCATGTCTTCTGAAGATGAAATACTGGTTTATTACACAATTCAACAATATGGAAATTCGATGCCTGGTAATATTTACATCATTAATGACAGGACAGAACTGATGACAAGGTAGGTGGTTAATTCATTAAGAACAAATGTCAACTGAATTTCATTGTAGGCTTCAAGGTTTTTGCCTGTGTTCCATTCTGACCTCAGAAGGCCTGCAAAACATTATTTCTATAATCCCACTTTGTAAATAACAGTAACAAATGCTGTCTCCTTTGATTCCAATGTGGAGTTAAGCCACTTGATGCTATGGATGAACAGAAATGTATGGTCTACTGCATTTAGCCAGAGTACACAGAGAATCTATTGACAAACACCCTTGAGTACAACTCTTTCAGCTCAGTAAAATTAGGAACAAGGCTTCTTTCAAATAATTTTCCTTTGGAAGTTCTGTATCTATTATTCTCACCATATTAATTTTGCCTATTTTTTATCAGTATTTTATTTTTATTTGCTATTGTAAACCTTTTCAAAGTACAAACATTCTTTAGTCAAGCCAGCCTTCCATAAACTAAAATCAATAATTTAATTACTGTTGCTATTTTATCAGCTGAGATACCAAACTACAGTAGACTTCTTTCAGCATTTTTAGAATGTATTGTATTGATAGTCAAAAGGAAGAAAGCAATAAATCTGCATTTTTAAGTGGGATAGTAGAGTTCAGCTATTATTGGTGATTCCTTAAGAATCACTCTTGTTGACTTACGTCATTGCAAGAGCTTCTTTTAATATTTATTTTGTAAGCATAATAAATACAGCCAAAGATAGTTTTTTTTCTCTTACACAGTAGACAATTATCAGACAGTACATGCAAGTCGAGAACGAACAGGAAAGCAGACACAGAACAGTGAATAAGAGTATAGAAGGAAGAGATGCACTATGATACAAACAGGTAATACAATCAAGGTTAATACTAACAAAATTATGGATCTTTAATTGGTATTTTTGATGACGATTTCATGATTAGAAAGTGTCAGGGGAACTCTAGTATTATAAATCCCTGATTTAGGAGCTTATGTAGTTACACTTGGGATTTCTGCTCCTCCTCAGTGGAAGGCAAGGCTTGTTTGCTCCATGCTGGACAGGAGCAAGCTGACAGATGGTTCATAAAGGGCAATTTCTAGAGGGTATAGATTAGAGGATTAGGGCCCAAGCGACCTGCTGGAGGAGGAAAGAATCTGGAAGGGCACCAAGATGTGCACCAATGTGAATACCAGCTGCAGATAGAGAAGCTTTTTAAACAATTGTTTTAATTACAAATAACTTTGGAATACACATTTGGTGTCCTTTCTAATTACTCACCATGAAGTACAAGACACATTGTGGCAAAGGTCAAGCTAAAGGCACTCAGAGCATGAAAAGTGCAGTTACTAGCATAGAAACAAAGCAGAATGAAGAAACAGAAGCAGACAGCATAGAGCTTTACTTCCAGACAAAAAAAAAAAAATCCTGTACAGGCATGGAAGTATGTTCTGAAAGCTGCCTAAGGGAATAAAGATGAAAAAAAATGAGGACAAAGCTGTTGGTACTGCCTTACTGGAGAAAAAAAAAAAAGAGAAGTGATACCACCTCCAGGAATAATGCCTGAAGCACTGGCACACTCATCCATGTCTGATGAATACTAAAGCCCAGAAAGATTGAGCCTGTAAAGAAATAAGAGCCAGAAGTAGAAGGAGAATTAGATCCATTAGAAAAGACACTCAGACAGGCTAAGGGAATTCAGAAGGCAAATCAGAGACAGACCTAAGATGGCGATGCACTTTATTACACAGAATATTAATCAGAGGGAATAATGGCCCTTCTTTTGGAATACTCCAAAGAGCTTGTGCAACTGAGCTTGCCTTAACTCAGTGCTGCCCCTGCCCTGGGATGGAAAGGCAGCAACAGGACCTGAACACCCCCAATAAAAGAGCAGCCCCTGCAGTGTGCCTGTGGCTGAGCCAAACGCTGCTCACACGCTGCAGATGACACCAGGGGACACAAGAAACCAGAGTCTGCAGCTACACTTTTGTATCAGGAGCCAGCTGAACCTTCCTGGTGATTGCAAACCCAACTACCTGTAACCATGGTATCACATCACACAAGCAATCTTTCATGTAAGGAAAGCTTGCTATGGTTTTTTAACCTGTGTTTATATCATTCCAATGCCACATGATTGTTTTTTCCAATTTTTCAGTTTATTTTCTTAAGTAGCAAATCATACAGTGACCTTTAAAGAATGCTATTAAAACTATAAGCATTCCAGAGAATGAAAAGTTGCAGTCACCTCTGAGACAAATTTCAGGAGGTTCAGAAGTTTGTAAGCAAACAGGATGATTTTAAATTTTATTCACAGAAAAGATGTTCATTACTTCTCATGTCAGGAATGTTTTTTGGGAAGCCAAAAGTTAACTTTTGGCCATATTTGACATAACTTTTCACATGGTACAAACAGCAGAACTTATGTTTGGTTCCAAGATGCATCATCAAGATACAGCTGCTGACATTATGTCTGTGTGAAAAGGTGCATGTTACCAAAGGATGAATATTTGTAATAAACGCAAAGAACAAGGAAGTAAGCTTAACTTACTTAAGCTTTCCTTAACAAGGAAAGAAGCTGAGTCACAGGCTCAGACCTTCTGTAAGGTTTTCTGCCAACTCCACATGGGAGCAATGAAGTGCTATCTGAGTTGAGGCACATGAAGTCAACTCATCAGTTTACCAAACTGCATGAATACATGCTTGGAGAGATCCTTTAGTATTATCCTTGTCAATCCTTTAGAATTACTGACACATCGTGACCACATCTGGGAATGATCAAGAGAGCTAAGTGGAAGCATTTGAAGGGGCAAGAAAAAAGCTTCATTTAGCTTTGTGCAAGAAGACAAATAGTGCAGCTTACAAGCAGGCACCAAGAGACATTGACAACTCTAGCACTTCTCAGCAGGTTCACAATAGGCTCACACAGGAGAAGGGTTCAGGCACAACAGGAGCTGGTGGCTATGGTATTCTGAAGGGAGTAAGTACCATCTAATAACAGGTGATTATTTTTATCAAGGAAACCAGTGATGCTTTAAAACAGCAAACGTGATGCTATTGAAATTCCAACATCAATACATGGAAATGTGCTCCTGTCTGAGAAAGTCATTACTGGTGACAAGTACATGGAGCAGGAAATAGCTTCCATGGTTCAGGGCAGATTCTGCATCTTCACTAATAGAAGGCATCAGGCAATTGAACAAAGCAGTGACAAGATGAGATAGTGGAAATAAAAGAATCATACCAAGTGGTTCAATACACTGAAATAAAAAATTTGATGATGCATCAGCTCTGAGCGATGTATGCAGTACAGGCAAAGCTATAGCAAGGCTCCATGAAAAAAAGAGAAAAATCTACCTTTAGATCCCACTCCCTTCCTTGCTAAAGGTGGTCCCTCTCCCGAGCCAAGGCAGCCCTGTGGCCACCAAGACCTATGACACCCTCGGATCGCCATGCCCTGCTCTCTTAGAGCCCAGGATTTCACGGAATTCTTGGAAGGCGGCTGAGAGGAACGGCTGCTGTTTCACCCGCAGGAGCTAAAGGCGAGACGCGCGGCCGGTGTTTTCCAGCACCGGCTCACAACGGAGCCACGGCGAACTCGCGTGGCGAGGCAATGGCCAGACCGGCTGCCACTGCCGCCCCTGCCCTGCCCACCCGGGCTGCGGCGGGCTCTCCAGAGCCGGGAGGCCGAGCGAGCTCGGTGCGTGACCAAGCCCCGGCGCGCTCACAGCAGCGCTCCCGAGGCGCCGCGCCGGCGCTACCGGCAGGGCACGGCCCCGGCCCCGGCCGGCGGCGCTCCCGCCCCGCGGAACTTGCGCACAGGCCGCCGCCCCCCTTCCGGCAGCCGGGCAGCGCAGGAGGCGGGCTGAGATGGCGGCTGCCGTGCCCGGCGCCTCCCGGGCCCGCTCCGCCGCCGCGCTGCTGCTGCTGCTGGGCTGCTGCGGCGCAGCGCTGCCCGGCGGCCTCCAGGTACGGGGCTGGGGAGCCGCGCCGGGGCCCGAGAGCGAACGGGCGGGCGGGCGGCGCCTGGGGCTCGGTGCTGCCGGCGTCCCCACGGCGTCCCCGCGGCGGGCAGGGAGCGCCCGCGGCTGCCCGCGGAGCTGTCTGGAGGCGCTGGCGGCACGCAGGAGGGCCCCCATCGCTACCACGGGCACCGGCACTGAGCCGCGCTCCCCTCGCTGCCTCCCGGCGCTGCCCCGGGGGCGGACCCGCGGCGCTCTGCGTGCCGAGAGCGCCGGTGCCTTGTTCAAACTGCTGGAAGTTACAAACGCCCAGACTTTTCATCCTCTTGCGGTTTCTGAAATTCAGTGTCTCGTGGCGGGTGTGTGATGGCCCTGGCCGGACCCGCTCCCGGGCCGGTGCCCGTCCCGCAGGTGCGGGGCGCTCCTCGCACACGGCAGGTGCCGGTGGGTTTGTACGGTGGGAGTCATTTCATGTCTCAGCAATTAGCTTAATGCGCTGTGCCCACGCTACATCTGGAGTGTTGTTTGCTTTTGAATTCTGCGTTATTAACAAGTTGTTATGCTTGAAATTAATTACGATTAGGACCAAACAACCCCCGCACCCTGAACAATAGAAATATTACAATCTCTGGATGAGTAATTAAACTGCAAGTTGTTTGCAGCTTGAAGTACAACACTATTTCTGTTACCGTGTGTTTTGTTTAAGACCACAAGCATCATCCCAGAACTCCTCAGAGTTAATATAGTCTGATTTAAGAGTCAGCAGATTTGGGTTGTTGCCCATGACAGACTAATTCCCATACCTCTGTGAAGTCTTAGCCCCTTGTTGTGTCCTGATTTATGATCTCTATTGAGGAGAAAGGGCCCTCTTATCTGCAAAGGAAAGTGGGAGCTCTGGAGAACGCAGGTTATACAGAAGCTTGCTGTCATAGATCCTGATTTTGGAAGATAAATGTAACCACCTTGGATTTAACTGCAGATTCTCCTACCTGCTTTTGAAAATTGAATTGAATTGAATTGAATCCTAGTCTCTTTTCTCATTAAGGATGAAACTGTAGGTCAATAAATCATATTATTTTGTTCTTGGAGTGTCCTTTGGACTAGAGGTGTGTGGGCTTTTTTAGCTAAGGTGCAAGTGACTAATAGTTCTTTGTTCTGTAGCAAGTTTCAGGGAAAGATTTGGATCAGTTAATTGACATGAAATGTGCAAATGTTAAGAAAAACACCTCTCTTGTAGCTCTTCTAAGGTCTATTCAGTATCAATGTGTGGTAAACATGTGCACTGAACACTATTGTAGAAAAAACAAAACTATGAGTGGTCATTTCTTTCTTATTGCTGAAAAATATACTTTTTTTTTTCATCTTTCAGGATCAAGCAGAGCAGTTTTTTAGAAGTGGACATACAAATAACTGGGCAGTTTTGGTAAGCATAGTCCGGGTTGTTTTCCTCCAATAATGTTGACAGTTTTTCATCAGGAGCTGCAATTGCAACAGTCATTCAAGAGTCATGCTCATTTGAAAGAAATGGAAAGATAAACATTTAGAAATGAATAAATTTGAAATTGTGCCTGCACATTTATTACATTATAATGAAATTATCTTTTCAATATGACCGAATTTCAAGCACTCAATCTATCTGGCTACATGGCAGAATTCATAAAACAAAAGTTCCAAAAGCATTAAAATAGTTAAATTAGCATACTTCATATTGAAAAAAAGGTGTAATTCTGATACCAGGGAAGTCTGGTCTCTTTCACCAGAAAGGCAGACTTTGTATCTCATTTTTGTTCTTATTCAATCTGTTACCTTGTGATAACAGACTGGGAATAAAATCAGTTGAGGCAGCACAGTGTTTAGATCGACTGTTTGTACCCTAATTCTTTTTTTCTTTGCCATGTAACTTTTATTAGCTTTGAATCATGCTCCACAATTGGTTCTTAATCACAATTCAGGTCTTAATGACTAATTTGTTTCAGAACACTATTGTAATTACTCAGTGGCAGCTGTTTGTTTTCCAGATACTAAAATTTAGCAATATAAAAGGAAAGTTAACAGTAAATAATGGAAGGAATAATTTCTATACAGTGTACAAACTTGAAACTAATAAAATATACTATTTTAATACCATTAACAAATAGATGCTTTTATTAGTACCTATAAAAACACATAAAGAAGGTGGAAAATTAGGTCCAAGAACCTATACTGTCTGTGCTGAACAGATTTTCTGCTGGTTTTATTTTCTCAGTGGTTCATCATTGAGTTTTGTAACAGTTGCTGCTAATTTTTTAAGCAGCAAACTAGAGAGAGGTTACTGCTGTCAGGCACTTCAAACCTGGGATCAAACTGCAATCCCACCTCATCAATAGCTTGAATTAATGTACTGCAGTGTGGGTAACTATATTTGAAGCTTAGACACTTTTCCACTGTGTTCTAAGGGAGGTACTGGAGACAGGGAGCAGGTGATAGTACCTTAAAATGTCTCAGCCAAATTGGACACTTTGTTTTCAGAGCATTAAGTCTTGCTGAAAGGCAAATGTCCTCATGGACTGATTCCTGTGGGGTTTTTTGGAATTCCTAACTGACAGGGGATAGATACACAAGGGGATCCTTTCAGGCTGAATTTTATTATTACTTAAGTACAGCTCAGTCCTTATTATGAAAAGAGTAGAGAGAGAGATGCTATGTAGTGTGACTTACAGCTCTACATTTAGATCTGGAAAATTAAAAAAACCATCTAAATGCTTTTTCCTGCATCTCTGTTTTTGTGGTTTTAAAGTCACCTATTCTAGAGGCTTTTGGAATGTCTGAATCAGAACCTGATTTAGGGAGTGTGTGAGTAAAGGAAATGGCTGAGCCCTGACCCCTTGCCTGTTAGAACAGTAGAAATTAAACTCTGAGAATTTGTATCGAGATGAATTTATATTTGTATTGGTTAGAGCTCACTTTGCTCTTACTCTGACTCCATAAATGCAAATGTCCTCAGTGCATTTTCCCCGTGTGTGGCTTCTGCATGAATTAATTCACTTGTGCCTTTGTGAAGAATGTTTCCAGAATTGCTGTTGAGATGAGAACTCTTCCTTTGATCTCTCTTCCATTTGATAAGGAGAAAGTAAATGAAAAAATTTTATCCACTTGCTGTTGCTGAATTATTCCCTGAAGTGCCACTTTCTATATTTAGTAAGGGTTTATGACAATTTTATCTTGAGTCAATATGCTAGGAACTTTTTTTTCAGAATTTTTTTCTTTGGGACAACTAAGATTTGCATAACTTATATAATGAGTTTCTTGGTGTTACTATATTCTTTCTGAGTTGTTACTATTTTTTAAATACTTCTGTATTCATGTTCTTCTGATGCAATGTGTCAGGCCAGTTTGTATCTTTACACTGTTTAATATGTTTGTTTTTTTTGTTTCAAGGTGTGTACATCTCGATTCTGGTTTAATTATCGTCATGTGGCGAATACTCTTTCAGTGTACAGAAGTGTCAAGAGGCTGGGCATTCCTGATAGGTGAGGGAACCTTGCTGAATCCAGTTCTTGCAAATGTGCCACTAAAGATCTCATGCTATTTGAATCAGTATGGAAATACATTTTTCATCCCAGTTTAACTGGATAAAAGTGAAAAAGAAGAATGCAAGCACATCAGTGTGGTGAAAAGTGCAGCAATGTTGTTCCAAAGGAAAAGCAACAAGTTGCATAATAAAATTTTCATTTGGAACAGGCTAATTAGATCTAGCCACTAAAATGTACCATTTAGCAAATTGGTGAAAGTGTAATGTGAAAACTGCTAAATGCACTCAGCAATGACAGTACTTCTGTGAGAGATGAGTCTTGCTGTACTTTAATTTCCTTTTACTGTGGAGATGTTGGTAACTGTGACTGTACTAAGATGTAAGACTTCCACATCTTTAACTACATGGAGTCTTTAAAGGCTTTGAGCTATAGGAGCAACCCCTCTATATTGACAGTTGCCTTGAAAAAAATACATTTTGCTTGATTTTATTTGAGAAACCTGTTTTTTTGTCTGTACAAGTTGTGTTTCTCTAGTGATAGCACAAGGGTTAGAACAGTATCTCTTCTTTGACAAGAGGAGCAGAAAGGTTCTGAAGTATCTTTGAGTCCCTACTGGAAGTTCTATCAGTGTTGGCATAGTTCCTTCCAGCTGTTTCAGAATGTAATTTACTTCTGTCAAAACTGTGGAAGTGAATTTAGGCACCAGCATCCATTGTGTAATAACCTATATGTACCATAGGCTCCTATAGAATTCCTTGTGATCCTGGTTTTTAATGGTAGTTGAGAGGACTGGTGGTTCTCCAGCATGTCTGTCTGAAGAAGTGTGCCCTGCTTCACCACTGCAAAATGCATGTTCTGATGGATTGAATGAGTATGGCATTTTTTTGTCCAAGTCCAAAACTGCACGCTTGGAGTCCCCAGTTAACTCCCACTCAACTATGAATGCACTGGCAGTAAAATCCTGTTCCCTGAGTTTATTATATTGAAAAAGAAAGAAAAATTAGTGGCTTTCTGGTTTTTGAAAAAGTGGATTTTGAAACTGAATTTTTAGATGCATTTTGGGGTTATAAATCCAAGGGAATGCACTGCAGAAGTGCTGTGGGCTGAAAGGCACAGAAAGATGCCTTTTGTTCTTGCAGATGTCATTCAGGAGCAGCTGTCCTCTCTCCTGTGCAGCCTTTGAAGCACAGGTGCCCTTGTCACTGCCTCAGAAATTCTGTCAGCAGTCCTGCCCTTACCTGAGAGCTTTCATCTTCTTTGCATCCCTCTGTCTTCACCATTAAACTCAAAATAAGTGTGAGTTTTAGAAATACTACAAGAACTATGGTGTGACTGAGATTTCTGTGTTCAGTAGCAAGATCCATTGCTTATCCATATCCAAAGATCTGGAATTAATCTCAAAAAGCCAGCAATGCTTTAGACTACAGCTAAGACTACTCTCCAAGACATTGGAGAAGACCTAAAGAGAGAGCGAGAGAGCCTGTTTATTTAGCATTTACAGCAATTTTTATGTGGATTTGAACGTGTTTTTTTCCTTAGGTAAACTTACTTTATGTGTTTTTCTTTCTTTGCTGCAAGACTTCTTTCAAAATACTGACAAGATAAAAAAAAACCAGCCAAAAATTCCTCAAAATTTGAGGAAACACAACAAACCTCAAAATCACATAAAAAAAAATAGCATCTATCATGATTCTTGGAGTTGGTTGTTTTAGTACCCTTTAAAAATCTCAGAATTATTTTATGAAGAGCTCTGTCCCCCTAGGTCCAGGCAAGCCTGTATGCTAAAGTTGCTGTTGTCAAATACTCTCCTGCTTATCTTTGGCCTGACTTAGTCCTGTGGATAAATGACAGCCAGCTGGATTTCTGTGTGTTATGTCTTCGTGATCCTGAGGATGCTCATAAGGAAATGGGGTATAACTGTGCAAAGTTTCACTTGCAATTCCAGGAATCTTTTTAATGATCCAAGCTGTTGCTGTAGTTGTTGAAGAGTGTTGTTCTAATTTCTGTTTGTCTGTTGTGTGAAAGTAGAATGTCTGAAATATTTTTTTTCTTATTTTTCACAGTCACATTGTCTTGATGCTGGCAGATGATATGGCATGTAATCCCAGAAATCCCAAACCTGCTACTGTGTTTAGCCATAAAAACATGGAGCTAAATGTCTATGGAGATGATGTGGAAGTGGATTACAGAAGCTATGAGGTAACTGTGCTTTAATTAAAACACTGAGTCTGTATTTTTTAGTGTTAGTTTAAAGATTTATACAGTATCTGTGAAGTTTGAGGAAGTCTTTCTGTTCGTATTACTGGTTTTAGGCTGGGTTTTTATATCAGCTGATGAGTCTAAAATACATATCCCTCCCCTCCTTGATATTTGAGTTTGTATTTGAAATTCATTATACTAGAAACATGTTTAAATAATGGAATAGAATCACATTACTGAAATTTCTGTGGAAATGACTGCTCAGTGTCTCATCTTGGCAACACAAAAATTACTGTGGAAATTTTGGTTTGCAAGTGAATTGTTTATTAGGCAGATGTACTTCAATTCCTAATCTTAAGCATATGCTCCTAAAATAAAACAAAAGCCATAACTTAATCACAAAGCAATTACTGCAAAGCAATTAGTGTATACAAATCTGTATTCTGTCACCTTTCTTTTCATGTAATATTCCTTCATACCAGGCAGTGTCTTTACCAGTTGAGACAAAATTACACATGAGTTTCTTGGTTTAATATTGCTGTAGAATTATTGCTAAAGGTTTATTGGATTGTATTGAAGTATATAGTAGATGTTTTATTTCTCTGAAGCTTTATACAAAGAAGTGAAGACACAGAACTGGAATAGAGCTACATTCTTTTTATCATGTTTTTTCCTGGGTATGGATTTGGTGCTGGCGTTTAAAATGTACTTAAAAAGGAAGTGGTGTTTTGTAGGATGTCTTGCACTCAGATGGGTCGTATCTGATCATTTAGACTTATGTAATCGAATTGATCTTGCTTTTCTTTCCTGAGTTGCAGAGGGAATTTAAACTTTTGTTTTTCCATGGTAACACACACTAATGTTGGAGCATTTTGTGAGTACAGAAGCAGCTTTGGCACAATGAAGCTATATACTGACAGGTTTTTAGATAAGTGTAAATATATTTAAAAATTATAATGGTGGTAGATTTATTTGATATAATTAAGCAATAGGCTGATGTTAATGGAGTATAGTAAAAAGTACCACATGATTCTTAAGCTGAAGTAAAACCTTACACAGAAAATGTTTATGCAGTTTATACCACACCATGCTATATCTGGTTAGATACACTGCATATTTTAGTGTTCCATTTTTTAATTTCTGTAATCCAGCCTATAGCTGATCAATATTTTTATCTTTAGAAGATTACTTTGTGCTTCTATTCATAGGTTACTGTTGAAAATTTCTTGCGTGTTTTAACGGGAAGAATCCCACCAAGCACACCACGATCTAAACGTCTTCTTTCTGATGACAGAAGCAATATTTTAATATATATGACAGGTAATTGCTGGTTTCTGTGTACAGTCTATTGATGCTTGCTCAGTTGAATGGGTTTGTTGAAAGCATCAGTAGTCCAAATGCACAAAAGGATCGACAGAAAGATTTTTTTTCTGGTTTCCGCATGTCATTCTAATTAAGAAAACATGCCTGTAAAGAAGTACTGAGCCAGTATAATTTCCAGTTGAAATGGTCTATGTGTATTGTTTTTACTCTAACAATATTTTATTTTGTTGGACTGTCTATGTAGAAAGAGTATTGTGTTTACCTTGTTTTAGAAAAATGATCAACAAGGCTGATTATTTTCCTTTAAACTACATCCTTGCCTAACTTATGATTTTTCTGGCAGGCCATGGTGGAAATGGTTTCCTAAAATTTCAAGATTCTGAAGAAATCACAAATGTAGAACTTGCTGATGCCTTTGAACAAATGTGGCAGAAAAGGAGGTGAGAAAGAAGCATTATGTAGACATTGAATATTGAATATCCTGAACACGTACTTAAGTGTGTCTTACTGGTAGGCCTTGCTTACCTGCAGCAGTGATACTGTCGGTGTCAATAAAATTGTGTGAGAGCTTGCATTCAGAAAGCAGAGTTTTAGTTTTTGCTTGCAGCTTCCTGCAGTTAGAGCTGCTCAAAGGTATTGCTTTGGGCAAACTCACATCCTAAAACTGATCAAGGTGAGCTCCTCTTCCTTAGGTTCTGAGCAGCTGCCCTGGTAACTAAAAAGCAAAGTATGTATATGGTGTTTAAGTAGAAATGGGTAAGGAGGCTGTTTTCTTTCTTTCAGGTACAATGAATTGTTATTTATTATTGATACTTGTCAAGGAGCGTCCATGTATGAACGATTTTATTCACCCAATATAATGGCCTTGGCTAGCAGCCAAGTAGGAGAAGATTCTTTATCAGTAAGTAGATGTATGTGATCCTGAAGACAGTTTTCAGAATGCCTGAATTAAAAGCACAATTCCTGCTGACTTCTAACTAAAGATTTCCCTTATTCTAATTGCTGAATGGATAAGGTATTTTGTGGGGGTTTGACAAAACTTCTAAGTGTACTGTTCCTGCTTGTTTTTGTGTGCTGTCCCAAAGAACCAGCCTAATGATAGATTTCTGTGCTTGCTGGCCAGTTTATGCATTGCCTAGGATTAGCAAGGAATCCTGTGGGAAGGCTGCTGAGAGATGGGTGTGAGGAATAGTCAATCTAGGACTTACTGTGCTTGATATAAAACAAACCAAAATGCTCACCTTCACCTACTGTAATTATATCCCAGCTGAATTACAGAAGGAGCCATAGGAGAGATCCCAGCCAGAGCAAAAGCAGCTGGTCAGGGTTACCTGAACCCATGCACTGCTGTAAGGTGCACTGGCTCTCCCAGCCCTGTTTTCAAAGTCCACAGATCCATGCTGGACCAATAAGAAGGGGTTCCCTGCCTTTTGGGAAACATGGATATTACCAGGACACAGTTTATAGATGAGCTGCATTGTTCAGTCTACCAGAAGTAGATTTTTTCACAGCTAGCCATTTTTTTGCATAATTTGCCTAAGAACAAAAAAAAAAATTTGCTTAACTTTTGCAATATGCTGTTACATTCTGTTCCTTCTCCTGAATGCTGGGTTCTCTCCTGCAAATGCCCAATAACTGTTGTGTGTTGTCTTTAAAGCATCAGCCTGACCTGGGGATTGGCGTTCATCTCATGGACAGATACACCTTCTATGTGCTAGAGTTCTTGGAAGAAATCCATCCTGCCAGTCAGACAAATATGAATGACCTAGTAAGTAGAATACTCAACATTCATGAATATGCTAATGACTTTAATAGTTCCAAAACTAATCTATTTTGTCTGTAGGGTTCTTCAAATGCTTTTTATGCTCCTGCTGTTTCTCTCGGAAGCAGCTTTGGAGGGAGGGATTTTTTTCTTGCCATTGTTAAATGTAGTTGTGTAACACTTCAAGGATTGGCCTCATTTGGAAGTGCTTTGCTAGCTCCAGAAAAGAATAACCAAAATTAGGCAGATTTTGTATTTTCGCTGAAAAAAAAAAATAAAGTATTCATTAAGTATTCATACCAATAGAGTGAAGCATTTGCATGTGAAATATTTTAGCAGGAAGCTTCTAAAACCAGGATAACAGACACTTTGCAGATGTGGAAAAGCAGGCACTGATGTTGTTTTGCAAACGTGATTAAACAGTTAAAATTCTAACAGTGCTATCACAAATGCCTGCAAAGACTAATCTGTATATCTGCTTAGATTCCAGAGCAAGATAGGTACAAATCCATCAGTGTTTGGACTTAATTATAGCTGAGGCAATATTATTGTAGATTTCAGGTATGAAGCAGAAGGAAGAAAAGAAGCCAGCCAGGTAACATATGACAAAATTTATGAAAATGCCTCTCTAGCAGTGACATGTATACAGTGGTGAGATGACATAAAAAGTAACCGTATTTTATTTGCTCCGTTAACCCTTTATACCTTTTCCAGTGCTAGTTTCTTTATAGTAATGGCTTATACTTTGGTACTTTGTAGCTGTAAATCCTGCTGTGCCAAGTCAGTAATCTAAGAGCTACCACTTACAGAACATATTATCATAGATTCATTTCTGTAAAAGGAGCAGCTGCTCAAAAGTTTTATGCCACTCTCTGTCTACAGAGGATGGTGTTAGCCTGACTGCTACGTGTGTGCTAGAATTCTCTCTAAACAACCCACACTTGGCAGATTTTATGTTGATACAGAATTGATTCAGTGGCTAAGACTCAAGTTTCTTATTTCTATGGGAATGAAATTCTGACCTATAATATAATACCTTCTAATTATGAGATACAGCTAAGTTAAAAATAAATCTTGATAAAGAAAAATATGCAAGTTCTTTATTGATTAAGTATCTTTGTCTAGCCTGTTCATTCAAATGTCACTGTAAACCAGAAAATTAATTTGTGTTAATAATAAAAGGTAGTAAAAATGAACAGTGCTTTCTACTGCGTAAGACATTCTCTGGGAAGTGGTATAGGTGGGCTGGCCAGGAGGATGTTAATCTGATTATTGTGAAAAGTGTAGAAATTTGTTAGCTGGCCAAGTAGTTTACTTTTTCAGCTCTTTGGAGAAGATACCTAGCTGTACTTTTGCTTATATGCCAAATATTCAGGAAAAGCTGAGGGAGGTTATCCATACTGGTAAATTCCTCACGTCATGTAAGTCATCTTATCATGCATTGATCTGCTGATTGGTGCTCAGGGAGTGGAAGACAAGGGACACAAATATGTTGTGATTTGTGATAATCTGTTCAAGGCCAGGTTGGATGAGACTTCAAGGCCTGGTGTAGTGGGAGGTGTCCCTGCCCTTGGCAGGAAAGTGGAACTAGGTGATCTTTAAGGTCTCTTCCACCCCACACCATTGTGTGATCTGAGTTGTGATCTGCACGCATTTCAGCAAATGTGACCACTTAACTTTGAGTCTGTGCTTTTCAAGGCTTCATCTAAGAGTTCCAAAATGACATATGGTTAGTCCATGGTAAAGATATAAACCTGGTTTGTTGCCAGCAGCTGCAGGAGGTACTCTGGCACTGGAGGTACTCTATCCAGCTCTCCAACTCTGATTTTTTAAGTTTAAATTAATGCTTTCCAAGATCAGGGTAACTTACATTGCTCACTACCTAGCTTTAAAATTAAATGATCTTCAGTTGTTTGATCTTCTGATCTGTCTAATGTCTTCTCTTTGTGAAGTACTGTGTATTTGTTACACCACTTCTATCCTGTTACTTCTTTACTTTTCTCTAACCACTCTTGAAACAGCTTCTCTTCACATCACCTAGAATTTGGATATTGCATTCCTGCAAAGAATGATACATAATTTTTCATAATCCACTCCACCTACTCCCCACCTGCTCCATCTGTGTTGCTAAGGGATTGCATAAAGCTGTGCAAATGACTGACTATAGGTTTGATCACAATTCCCTGAAAATAAAGACTACATTGAAATGTCATACATTTGAACTTTTAAAATAAGATTCAAATTAATTTCTAATTTAGATGTCATTTGTCATAAAATAGCTAAATTGTTGTTAGAAAAGTTAAGATAACAAAGTTGGGGAAGTTCTTTAGCTCTGAGAAGTTTTAAAAATTTGGAAAATATTAATATAGGAAAAAGTGTGCTTAACTTAGCCAGTGTTTCCCTTTTCCTTTTTTTTTTTTTTGTCAGAAGACCTTGGTTATTATTGTTAGTTTGCTGTGGTATAATTGGTTTGCAGTCCTTTCTCAGAGTAGTAGTGGATGGCTAGGTTTTTAACACTGAAATTTTCTTCTCACTGCCACTTAATATTTTTGTTCAAATTCATATCAATGTTGTGGCAGTAAACTGTTGTTAACTGTTGTGGGACAGGTTAGAATTAGTTGGGTGCAGTATCAGTTTCCCACTTTCAGTGCTGATGCAGTTTTTTAGGACATTCATACTCTCAAAACCTTGGCAAGAGACTTAATTGTATAACTGCAGCATAAATTTATGTTTCAAATAGTGGGATTAAAACAAATACTTTTTATAGTTTAGTTCAGAGACTTAGTTTTTGTGTTTGTGTCCTTAATTGGAGCAAAGCTGGAGAAAATTGATAGCGTTTTAGTGAAAATGAAAACTGTAAAGAGTTTGTGTGTGTGCATTAACAAATGGCTTTTGTATGGAAGCATGATGCTGATGAGTCTAGTTCATTTTCACCACAGGGAGGATAGCAAGGTTTGATTTGCTCCATCTTTTCTTTAGCAACGGTGTGATAGCAGCCAGCAAGAGAGTTGGGAATTGTTAAAATAAGAGCTAAGTGTATATGTGTGCTTGTATGCTTCAGGTAAAGGTGAAAGTGAGCTGAGGTCTCTCTGGACAAGCAGCCTAATGCCATATGCTTACAGGCTTGGGCTAAAAAGGGATAAAAGAGAAATTGGAATAGAGCAGAGGGGAGGAATGGGGAGGTAGAATCTGTCCTCTATGAAGAAAAGCCAGATAGATTGTTTCCTCTATGGGAAACTTTTTGTAATGTAGGGCTCTGTTGTCCAAAGAGAATGAGGAGCAAAAACCTGTGTATTTGTGTCAGGCTGAGCACAGTATTGCTGCTGGAAGTATGACTTGAGACTCAGAAGTTTTTGTCAGTCATAGTCTGGGATAATTCACATTGTATTTGCACTGAGCTGATTAGGACCTGTGGTTTTGTCATGAGGATGTAATCTTGTCAGAGCTGACCCATGGTGTAATTTAGGTATATGAGCTCTAGTTCCTATGGTTGATGGACCTGTTAGTGAAAATCACTCGGAAAAAGTAAGATTAAGAAAGATGAGCACCCATGTGGAGAGTGCCATTCTTAGTCCTGTATGTTAAATCTCTTGTGTAGAACGTTCTGCATGGCTGGAATGTGAAGGTGAAGGACTCACATACCCTGCACTGTTACCAGGTGATCTGTGTTGTGGCAGGCGTGGTAGGACTTCTGCAAAATGGCTTTGTGTCCAACATGCATTTGTATTGCTGGGTACATAACAAACCTATTACTTAATAGGTGTTCTTAATGCTGCAACAAATCTGTTCCTTCTGCTTTTGTTAGTGCTGGTTTTGTCTTTCAGGTGTTGCAGTGTGTGCAGAATGTAGGGGATCTGATATGTAGACAAAATACATGGATAAAATAAATAATAAGGTTTGTAGGTGTCACAGGATATTTGTGAATTTAATGTAAATAAAACATTTTTGGTATTTGAATATACTGTGCATTAATTTGTAGGCTATAAAGTAGAAACAAGACTGTTGTGGTTTTTTCCCCCATCAAAATGTAAATTTTTGCTTCTTTATGAAGCCTTCAACGTAGCTGCTTATCAAAGCTTGTTTAATTTTGCATGCTTCCCTTTGGTAAATATGAAGAATTTATGCCCACTTGTGATTTCTGGAAGGTTATAGTAGCATTGCTGCATCTATATTCAGCAATATATTTGTGCGTTTATCAGTTAGATGTAATGGATGGTTGGCTTTCACAGGAGCATTTTTAAACTCCAGTGGCATTATTGTAAGGAAAAAGGTTTTCAGAAATGCTTAATCAAGATGTTTATGCATTTTAATGTGTTTTTTCAACCACTGTTTTCAGCTGTGGAGCTTACACTGAAATCATTACAAGTTATATGTATTCTTTTTCTTTCTTTTTAACAGTGGTTTCATTCTGGGAGGTCTGTGTAGAGAGTGTTGAATGAAGGACAGGATGTGATTGTCCATCTTGGTTTCCAGTTTCAGGTCTGTCCAAAAAGCTTGTGTGTTTCCACGCCTGGGCACCGAACAGACCTGTTCCAGCGAGACCCTCAGAACGTGCTGATCACAGACTTCTTCGGCAGCGTCAGGAAGGTGGAGATCACCACAGAGACACTCGCCTTGGACCGGGACGTGGCTGGCTTGGAAAGCAAGTGAGTGGTCATTGTTTAGACCTGAGTTGTATAGCTTTGTGCACAAAGTTGTTTAACTGCCAAGGAAAAAGAACTCTGACTTCCTGTCATTTTTTACAAGGAGTCAGGGGGTTAAATGTGGACCTCCTACTGTCATGAAGTTGTCAGCTGAAAACTTTGTTTAAAAGTGCCCACTCCTTTCCTGACCCTTGTAAATAAATGCTGCTTAAGACCAAGGTGTGGATGTCAACAACAACAGAAGTAGTTTAGATTTTCTTTCTTCCTTAACATTTCTTCTTTAGCGCTTAAATATTTTGTTACTGCAATTTCTGCTTGTGGTAGTTTGCCCCCCCAGATAAGCTTTGAGTATAAGCCATCAGATTAGGTGTTCAATAGCTAATGCTTTTTAATAAATGCTTTGTTTCAGTTCTCTGAATTCTCTGGCCTTTGACATTATTCTGTCCTGAGAATTTCTGTACCTTAGATGCAGTGATTCATTTGATTAAAATTGCTGGTGCAAGTTCATTGATTGAAGTTGTAAGAGGGCTTCCATTATTTTGTGGATGAAGAAAGAAGTATAAACTTCTTTGTATTTTTGGGATTGTGTTGCCACCTATTGGGAAGATGTAAAGGAAGATGTGCTTGTTCTGTAGGATTTATTTAGCATTGTACTTCCATTTCTGCTGTGTCTTTTGTGCTTGATGATACTGCCCTGTATGAGGGGGAAGCAAAGGATTGAAATATTGTGTCGTATCAGGGACTAAATACTTTTCAACACATAAATTTATGTAAATTCTTGTCTGCCTTGTTGTTTACTGTTGCTCAAGCCTGTGGATGGCAGTTTTATTTATTTTAGAGGTAATAGTAACTCTGGTCCTTGTCATTATTAACATCCTTGCAAGGTTTAGTGTATTTCAAATTTTACTTTCATACTGTATTTATATCTGGATCATATGCATTAGTACATACCATATAAATCTTAAGCTAGTTTTGTGATTCCTTAGTATAGAACAGTACTTAGTGACACTAAATTTGTTTTTTCACTAGTGAATAAAAAAGCTCTTGGCAAGTAACAGATACTTTTTCTACAAGAACTAGTTACTCTGTTTTTTTAAAGAATGTTATGAACATTACACACACCTATTTCTGAGGGTGTTGAGAGAGATTTCTTGAAGGAAATATTTTCAAGATTTCTTCTTGAAGAAGAAATTACATAATTTTTGAATAGGTGCTACCACTGATTGTCCCAAAATAATGTAAGACTGACTCCTGAATGAAAGAATATGAGTGCTTATTCTTAACCCTCTCAGTGTCAGTTAAACCATTTGGTGCCTTTTGGGAATGTGATGGCTGTTGACACTCTGAGATGAAAAAGCTGGGGAAGGATGGGGCTATCACAGCCTGGTTTATTATTTTTTGTTTCATTAGGAGAGAACTAAATTAAAAAAAAAGTGAAATAATCCTTCCAAAATAGTAATGAATACTCTTGTTCATGCCCAACATTATTTTAAAAGCCCTGATGAAGCAGTACAAAGAAATAGAGAATTGAACTTGAGCCCTTAAGAGTTTGTAAGATTTATTGACCAAGAGGTATCTGATAGATCACAAGTATATGCTGCTAGTGCATCAGCAATTATATTACATTGGTTACTGAGTGTGAGGATGTTATTGGTTTAATATTTGATGAAGTCTCAAGGCTTCATTCCTTTATGAATTATGTCCTCTGTTTTATTCTTCCCTCAATGTTAGCTTGATACCTTTTTTCTTCCCCTTTTACATACTGGTGGCAGTAGAATGCTACAGAATGTTTCTGTTACAGAACATAGCCAGAAAATGAAATCCAGGCCTCAACTCTGACACAGTCTTAAGTAGTCTGTGTTAGATCTGATTTGTTTGTTTTAAAGCTGTAGGAGTCACAGGTGCAGATAAGGACATCAAAAGCCAAATGAACAAAAGAGGTAAACCACTGATTACACAGATTATGGGTAAGGAAGATGCTGTCATGTGAGGCATGAACATGTAGCAGGATTGTACTGCTGGCAGACTGTTCAAGTTCTCATCTTGCCCACTGCTGTGACTTTGCCAAATCTTCTCAATAGAAGTTTGTTCTTTTGTTACACAATTGCTTAGCAATTACTTGGTTGTACAGATCCGCTCCCAGGCGCAGCGTGAGCCATAGCTGTGCAACCAGATCAGAACTGGCAGCTTCATGTGGAGCTCGTGCCGTGACATTTGATGAGTGAAGCCTTTGAAGTTTCCTCTGGCTTGGGCTGAGGCTCATACAGAGAACAACTACTAATTAACCAAGAGAAGAGGCTTTCTTTCTATCCATGTAGTGGTAGGTGAATATTTGCGAGCAAAAGCTTTAAAAAATAAAGAGAAGGTTCCTCTGCTGTTTCCTTTCTTCATAGCTGTTTCAGTCTAAGCTGTGTTCACTTCAAAGGGCTTGTTCTGCAGCTGCCTCAGTCCTGACAGGATCTGTAGCTGCCAATTTTAGCAGAAAATCTGACAGTCTAGAGGTTCTGAGGCTTCAGATGGTTGTGTTTTGTCTAAATCCCCATGCAAGTGCAAAAAGTCAACATTAAGGAGTAGAAGAAATCCTGCTTCTTTGGAGGAGGAACCTTGCAGGTTTTGGAACATCTAATAAATTAGGAGTGTGTGTCTTTTAAACTTGGATTGTAACTGTACAGCCAGTTGGAACACTTTATCCTTTTCAGTTCTTGTCATGAGGAAAAGACCTGTATCAGCAGAAAGTGTTGGTAAAAATTGGGATGAATATTTCCCTTGAGGGTAGTAAGGAGAGAATTAAAGACAGCATCATATAAAACCATCCTAATTTCATTTCTTTTGAGAATTAGGCTTTTGTATTTAATGCTTCTATTATGAAGAATTGTGATTCTTCACTACTGGCAGTGACTGTTTTCCTAAAAATAAATAAATTGGTCACTTCTGTTAGGAGGGATGCTTGTAACAGGCTAATTATGAGTAATTGGTTTGTTTGCAGACTATTACTAACTAATGTTCTCTCCATCTATTTTATGTGTGTGTGTTGGTATCTCTTTCCTGTCCTTTCTTCTTTTCCACCACCTATTTTCAATTTCATGTGCTTAATAATTAAAGCTGCGGCTGTGTGGTCCTGCAGCCTTGGGGAACTTACTTTATGAACCCATAGGTAATTTGTTTATTTGGCAAGTAGATGCTGCTCAGCTCAGAGCGCTTTCCTTTAAGAATGTCCGGGTTTGTTCCGAGATCCCCGCTCTGTCTGTACCGGGTGCCACAAATGTGTAGTTCTTTCACGTTTCAGAAGTCACTTTCAGGACTAATTCTGCCAGCTGAACTGCGGGACAGTTCCCGGTTCCTGGCGGGAGTCCCGCTGCTCCCGGCCGGCGACGGCAGGTGGCGGCAGCGCGCCGGAGCGGAGCGGAGCGGAGCGCGCCGGGCGGGACCGGGACCGGGGCTGGGACAGGGACTGTAACCGGGACAGGGGCTGGGACCGGGACAGGGACTGTAACCGGGACAGGGAGCTGTAACCGGGACCGGGGCTGGGACAGGGACTGTAACCGGGACCGGGGCTGGGACAGGGACTGTAACCGGGACCGGGGCTGGGACAGGGACTGTAACCGGGACAGGGAGCTGTAACCGGGACCGGGGCTGGGACAAGGACTGTAACCGGGACCAGGGCTGGGACAGGGACTGTAACCGGGACAGGGAGCTGTAACCGGGACCGGGGCTGGGACAGGGACTGTAACCGGGACAGGGACTGTAACCGGGACAGGGACTGGCACAAGGACTGTAACCGGGACCGGGGCTGGGACAGTGACAGTGGCTGTAACCATGACCGGGACCGGGGGTCCCGCCGTGCCCGCCCCACGCCCCGCTCTGCAGGATCCCTTCGGAATCAGGCGGGTGTGGAAACGGGGAGTTCCACTTGGTTCGGTGGAAATTCAATGGGACAATGGGAGGTTTTTTATCTTATTTTCCACTAAGTTTGGATTTTGTAGTCCATGTGCTTTTTAATAGCCTACAAGTAATTAAAGAAATGGGTGAGCCAGTACTTGCTGTTAAATATTATTGCTGGATTTCCTAATGTATTTTAAAGTATTTATTTCTAAAATATATTTTATTTATAAAATATATTTTGTTTGCTTACATAAAGATAGGTCAATATATACACAGATATATATACACAGGCTCTTATACCTGCTAGTGTAAAAGAATTTTTCAAGGTAATACAACTGAAATTATTATGAAGACTATAGAAGGAAAAATTGCATAGGAGGGCACAATGTCAACCATCATAATGTTGGTATAAAATAAATAAGGATGACTGACAATATCGAAAGGAACTGCACGTATAAATTGTGTTGGGAAGATTTTAAATACACTAAAGTGCTGTGCTTGTTAATTACATACCCTGTCTAGCAAGGTATTTTAAAAAGCAGCTTTGAACAATTCATTTTTATTCCTTTGAAAGGATTTTTGACCATGCATTTTAACAGATACTGGTTTTTTTTGGTAATAAAAAAAAGTTTTTGTTTCAAAACTGTAGCTCTTGTCTCAGATTTTCTTTGGTGATTTTTTTCTCCCCCTCTTCCTCCAAATTTTGTTCCATGTGTGAATCCTGTATTTTTTCTATGAGAAACCTTCAACTGTTGTGCTTCTATCATTTCATGTTTTCAGTACAATACTGCTTTGTTGAACCTATATATAGTTAGTTAGTTCTAGGTATAATTTTAATTGGCAAAGAAACCTCTTGGTCTGTAGAGGTGCCATGAAGCACATGCAAGTCAATGGCAGTATTTTATTGATTCAGCTTTTGAATCAAGTTCAGTACCTTTACATTCTTCACAGGTGACTTAGATTTGCCAGTTGACTTGGGCACGTATATTGTTAGGCAGTCTGACATTGTTGCATGGCAGATTTAGTGGGAGATCTTAAGTATATCTAGTAGATTTTAACATCATCTAGACAGCTTGA
Organism: Passer domesticus; assembly: GCF_036417665.1. Lineage (NCBI taxonomy): Eukaryota > Metazoa > Chordata > Aves > Passeriformes > Passeridae > Passer > Passer domesticus. The sequence goes on from NC_087480.1 coordinate 51,126,326, forward strand.
GAATATCTAGATATCACAGGATATTTGATACAGGGTTTTTATTTTGTTCTCCTTTATTCATTCCTTTTTATACCTTCCTATTTAAAATTCTTATTTTGTTTCATTATTTCTTCTTCATCTCTTCTCCCTGTGTGATCTTTACCTGCTATTATTTTTGCAGTTGAGCAGGCTGCTTTATAATTGCAGTCTCCTGAAGTGCTTGTTATTCTTTCTAGTGCTATTTATATGGAGGTCCTGGCTTGATCTTCTTGCTTTGCTGCCCAGGTGCTAAATAAAAATTAATGTCTGTTCCTAGTGGTATTCTGTAGCTGTGTGCTCTATGTTGCTGCTGAAGAAGACCATGAAAACAGCTGTAGTATTTGGCATCAGTCTGACCAGGAAATATTTTCATGTAATTTTGGCATGTTTTCAGCACTGTGAGATAGCATGGGAATTTCAATAAAACTGTATTACTATTATTTGCTTCCTGTCAGAAGTACCAGAGCTGCTGTTGATGTTTGTTAGGACGCCCTTCTTGTGTGATTTCTAGCAGAGTGAAAAAACAGGGGTGAAGAGAGGCAGACCTCTGGAAGCAGTGACTGTGGAACTCTTAGGTCTTTGGAATTTAGAGGCCAAGCTCACATAAACATTTGTTATGCCCTAGAAATGAATCTGTGCACATAACTGTTAAATTTCTAAGGCTCAAGCAGCATTAATGCTTTTTAAAAATACAGTATTAAGCCATATGCAAATGCTTTTAGTCTTTGCTGGTTTTCATATTGTAAAAAAACTTACCCTTGATTTTTTTGAGCACCTGAGGGATGACCTTCTGGATGGTCAGAAATTTCTGCCTCTGAAAATTCATGTCTTGCCCAAAGCTGTGGAGGGAAAGGGGAGTACCTTTGTATTTATATAACAATGGTTAAAAGACCATAAACTGATCTTGGTCTACAACTTCCAGCCCTCTCAATAGGAGGGATCTTTCTCAGGTCAGGTGTTTGCTGGACCAAAGCTCTCATCATAGAGCTGTTACGTTTATTACTGAAATGCAAGTCCCTGAAGCCCTGTTGTTGGTTTTGGTGAGCTGCATGATGGTCTGGAAGATTGAGATGTGTCCCTGCTTGTTTCTGAAGGCTCTGTTACGCTCACAGAGGTTATGCTGCTCAGTGGGCACACTGAGACCTAGTTCTGTAGCAAAGAAGTGAAATGTTAGTTGTGAAAGAAGAGCTGAACTCTAAAAAAAAAAAAAAAAGCATTGCATTATTGCCAGGCATGTCTTTTCTATCCAGCTAGGTCTTTGAATAGACCAGTGCAAATTTCTGATATCAGGGGAGCAAGAAAGTCACAGCTGCATCAAAGGATGGGAAGAAAACTAGAGGTGATTACAAAAGGTGATTCTGATCACATAAAGCACTGGATTTACAGATGGCATGCTGAGCACTGTTTAGTATTACTTTATAAAATGAGATTGTTTTATGTGTTTGGTCAAAAGTATCAGAAATCTATAGAAACAGATGCTGAATACATCTACTGAAGTGCCCAAGCTACTGTTAAGATTATTTTATAAAATTTGTAGGATGGCGAAATATTAACTCTCTGGTGAGATTGATCTTTCAGGAAAAGACAGTAATATTGTAAACAAAGAATTTACTGCAAAATGGGATTTATTCAGCATTTTTGCAGGCAGAAGCTGATTGCATGAAGGGTTTGTTATTGGTAAATACCAGGAGAAACAAACAAGCAATAATGAAGCACAATAGTCTTTTGTATCCCTTGAAGCAGAGCAAGCACAGAAAGGGTGAAAGCAGGATACATAGGGAGCTGGAGGAATACCTGTTCAGGGGCTGGATATGTTGTATCTTTTGAATCCTAGTAAACTTAATTGCATTTGGCTCCAGTTTACTATTTGGAGATTCCTGGGATGGCAACTGTGGATGTTCAGGTTTTACAGAGTGGTGACAGCCCACCTCTGCTCTGCCAGTTAAATTTGGCACAAGTTTATATGATATTGAAAAAGAGCAGAAAAGGTTGAAACCCCCTTAATCATCTGCCCAGAGATCAGAGCTAATTTGGAACACAAAGACAGGCAGGATTTCTCTTTCACAAAATGAACTGGGAGTTGCTGCTCTGGGTGTAAGTGTGAAGATGTGTTCATATTCTGTAATGTAGCACCAGAATTTATTGCAAACTGAAATTACTATTTTGTCTATGTAACCAAAATATTAATATGTTTCTTGTGGATGCAGAAATGGTTCAAATCAGTCGGCTCCCAAAATACATAGATTGAAACCATGATGTTTAGGGAATTCCTCTTTCACTTTGTACATACGAATTAAATTAGTGAGCACTGCATTACTTGAACAGCATTTTGGTGACAGGAAGGAATGAGAATTTAGAAGCAAGTTTGGAGAAGGAGAATGTGTCTTCTTCCCACCTCAGCCAAGTGTTGAGGCAAGAATAGTTCAGTCCAGCAGTTCCCAAGAGAAGGCAAGACCACAATGGAGGCTAGAATCTCCTTTCCTGTAGGGAAGGGAAGAATAATTGTTGGGCATTGGTGTACAAAGTTGCTTTAGAATAAATTCCTTGAATTATATGATAGCCATTTTAAATTTCCCTTCCTACTAGTTAAAAAAGTTGCTGAAGTGTAGCTGATGTACTTGAGGGTGCTTCCAGCAACACTGGAAGCTTGGAAAGGTCATGGATGTGGACACATTTCCAGTTGGTGGTGGAGGGTGGGAGAAAAAAAAAGTAGTTTTTGTATATAGTTGTACATGTTCTGCAAACAGAGGGATTCCATTCTGGTCACAGTACTAAGGGAATGGTTTATCAGAAACTGAAACAATTAAAAATGTTGCACTTTCCTCCTGCCTTCTGTTGCTGGATTTTTAATTTTACAGTGGTACTTTCTGTGTAATTCTCTGTGTAATTGCTATGTGAAAAACATACAAAAAAGTCAATTCTGAAGGGATCAGATGCAGAGGAAGAGACAGAATAATACTATTATATTGGTATGATTTTAGACACTGATTGAAGGATAAGGAAAAGCTCTGCTAATCTTTTGGATTAATCTTCAACAGATGATAATCTTTAAATTGATCTTATGCTTTCACTATTTCTATGTTTCATGTCTCAATATTTAAAATTGTTCATTAGTCTGTTGGGTTTTCAGCAGTCAGTGATAAATGACACATGCTAGGATTCATACAGCATCAGAATGTGTGGAAGGTACTTGGTAGAAGTGGGTTACCTCTTGTACTTATTCTGAAAAGTGTTTGAAATCATATTTAACATCAGGAATCTGAGTACCCTCATCAAGTTAACCATTGCTGAAAGTGGGTTTGCTGTCCTGGGACACTGAATGTTCTTAGGCCAAAGCTGGGTGCATTTGTCCTGCTCAGGAAAGCCAAGGTGGCTGTCAGAGCAGGCCACTGAAAGGCATCTCCGGACGCCGTGGCTGCGCCGTAGCGGTTCCCGGGCGCTTTGCTCGCCTCTCGCACTCTGCTGTCATGGCAGATCTGCTGCCCTCGCTGGGAGGGGAAGGGGATGCACTGCAAGGAGAGCAGATGCTCTGTGTGCTCCTCTCGGAGGGCTCTGTGGCACAGGGGCAGGGCTGGGCTGTCAGGCTGAGCAGCTCCGCTCACTGCAGTTTGCTCAGACCCCACCTGGGCTCTCAGAGGGACGGGAGGCTGGGGCTGCTGGTGCCAATCTGTTCTCCCCATGGCTGCCTTCCTGGAACTGCAGTCCAGGGCCACTGCTCTGCTGGCAGAAGCTTTCCAGAACTGGCTTGCAGATAGATTATCCATCTGAGTTTCCTCCCAAGCAGCACAGTGCTCTGAAGGATAGGAATGGTTAGATCTTCTATGCCATCAGAAAGTGTACCTAAGTGTAAACTGTTTGAAAGGAGTAGATAAGAGGATATTTTTCTTCTCTTTCCACAGTAATTATTTAAACTTGACAGGTGGGGTAGTCCATATAATATTATAGTTGTATTAAATAATTGGAGTGAGATAAAAATCAGAAAGGGTTACTTGTATTCTGAGATGGCTCCTGGTCCTGTGTAATCTGCAAGTGAGACAAGTTACCATAGACATGCTCGAATATTTCAGTAGTATTTTTGTGTTTGAAATAGTAGGCCAAAAGTTACAGCTCTGAATAGTTAACAATTTGTAACTCTTTTTAGTTTGGGAGAATATAGTGAACTCTGTAGTTGCTCCTAGGTTTATCTCAATTTAACTGTAACATAATATTTAAGCTTCATAATTCCCCACTGGCTAGTATTTTTTTTTCTGTTGGTTACTTAAGAGTCTGAACCATGACTTCCTGCTAGAATAAAATAGGAATGAAGACTTCTTGCTGTAGGTCTAAATTTTAGCTGGGGAATTGGAGCAGAACAGCCACTAAGTGAAACTGCTCTAAATCTCAGCCATAGAGGACGTAACCTCTGTTTCTTCCTCAGCTGTAAAATAGAGTGCCCTTGTTCCTTTTTCCTTTGTGTGTGGTTTCCTTCTGATATAGTTTTTACTAACAGGTACTTTATTATGAAATATTCTGAGCTGACTTCTATCTTATTAGATGCTTATGGATGTCTCCATAAAAATATATGGCATATCTGTAAAATGGATAAATCTGCACTCTGCCGTAATGTTTTAAGACTGGAAGCCTTGTGCACACAAAAAATGTGGTTAGATAGAAAATTGTCCTTAAATCAGAATATTTCTATGTGGTTTGCAAATCCAGTGGCGCTGCTGAAAAATACTAGGCTTTTTATTAATCTGTGGGCTTATAAAGTAATTTAGGAAGGACAAGAGAAAATACTAGCTAGCTGTGGCAGGGAGACTTCTCATGCCATAGATTCAAAGACGTGGTTTACATCAGTCACTCTAAATATTTTATAGTAATAATCGTTGTGTTGATTTGATGTGTCTGTTCAGTTACTAACGAGCAGCTGTGCCATGAAAACAGCTTCTCCAGTTGTCGTTCTTGAGGGTGCTTCCAGCAACACTGGAAGCTGTGGAAAGGTCATGGATGAGGACACATTTCCAGTTGGTGGTGGAGGGTGGGAGAAAAAAAAGTAGTTTTTATATATAGTTGTACATGTTCTGCAAACAGAGGAATTCCATTCTGGTCACAAAATTCTGATTATATTGCACTATTGAGGTTTTGTGCAAACATAATTATTTCTTTAACACTATGGGAGAGTATGCATGAGCCAGTTTGTAAATTCTGTGCCATATTATAACTGTTCTTAAATTCAGATAATAGTAAATATAAAGCATTTAAAATTACAGTGCAGTTCTTAAAAGATTATCATTATCACTGCATTGAATTTTGTGTAGGTTTTTTGTGAGTTTTATGGATGAAAATAATAGATGCAAAGGATGTCTGAAAATAATAGTTATTGGTAGTTTGATGTGGTATTTATTTATGGTAGTACATCAGTGAGGAAGTACTTAGTTAAGTTTTTAGATAGCCTAGGTAATTGTTTCTAACCAGGTTCTGACTGTTTCTTTCTGCTTTCTCTTGGTGTAAAATGAAGTCCTTTATGAGATACGTTGGGACTGGAAAGAAACAGTGGGGGGCGGGGATGCTCATTTTACCTCTTGGTAATTATATCATAAAATGCAGCTATGGAAGAGACCTAATTGCTGTGTGACTATTGCCTGTATCTTGCTGTGAGCATAAGAGAAAGCTGTAAAAATTGTGGCTGATACAAATATCATTGGAAAGGAGATCCCACCTACTGAGGAAATCCAACCATCTTTAATGTGCCAAATGAATATGCAGCCATCACATGGTAACAAACTGAAGTCTCAGTAAAACTAGGGTAATGCAAATTGAAACAGGGAATAATTAATGTATTAATGCCTTTTATGCCTACTGTGCTCATCTAGTAATCAGATTATTTTGTTAAATGTAATTAGAATTGTAAAAAGAATAATTATGTAATAAAGCTAACTTCACCAGAAATTTGAATAGAAAAAAAATTGCTGAAATGAAGTGAAGCAAATTGTAGATTATTTATTTTCACCTGTCCTTGTAAAATAGAAGTGTAATTTTTAGGTATGCTTCTTCCATACGGAATTGAAAAAAGTTACTAGGAGAGGAGTGAATCAGGAAATCAATATAATCAGAAATAAGAGCAATATGCAGGTTAGTCATCTACTAAAACAAAAAAAAAGTGTGCTTCTGATTATAAAACCTGAAATTAAGGCAAATTTCCATAACCATAATAAAAGACAAAAAGATGAATTATTACTGTCAAGGCAAATGGATATTGAATGCAACCCATCCCCAAAGTAATACAAAATCATTTTTGGAGTTGAATTCTGCAGAACAGTAATTTTCTTAGCTTGGAAAGCCTTTTTCTTTTTCCTCATGTTTTTGATACTGCTTAAGAAAATGACACTATTAAAGGTAATTAATTGTAGCAAGGGTTGTTTCAATATCCCACTCTGCTGAACTGGATCAAACTGTCTCCAGCATGGCCCTGCCTGTAAACATTACAAGTCAGGGGCCAGGTTCAGGTAATTATCTTGGAGTAAAACTTCAGTCCAGTAATGCTACTTTTGCCCTTTGTTTAGGGAGTGAAGTAGTTAATCTCTTTATTGCCAAAAGTTTGGTGTGGGTTTATTTTTTTTTTAATGTTCAGTCCTGTATGGTCATTTAATTTTGTGTCATTTAATCAGCTCAGTCTGATTGAATGGCTGTGTGTATTACTTTTGGTGAGTAAGGTGGTAAATTCTCCTGAAAGGTTATTCCTATCTGGAGCAGAAAAAGATAACCTTGTCCTGTAGAAAATATCAAGAGTGCATCTCCTTTGCATTAATGCAAGGGAAAGCAAACCTTTAAGACCAAATCCACATTGAAAAATTTAGCCCTAAATTTAAATATTCTTGGAAAAATAGATTTAAACTAGACTCTTAGGGAAGAGTGTTGTTTGGAAATGGCTCAAACCTTTGCATACATGTCATGTGTTTGTTGACATATACAGTTTGTTTCCTGTAGGTTACAGATCAACTTGGTAACAGACTGTGTGCTGATCTTAAGAAATACTGGATTAATGTGACCAGAAGGATTTTTTTTCTGTGACAGGAAGATTTGGAATGATGCTAATCCATAGTGGAAATGCAGTAAATAACACAGTTCTCATCTAGTTTAGTTGTGTCCTGCTTAGCCTATATGAAACAGCAGTGATTACTTTTCTTTCAAGAAGTTTCTACGCAAGGTCTTCTGTTGCTCAAGCATTGCTATTTTTAAAAATTGGCTTTATCTTCAACTGCACAATATGCAGATTGAAAGGAAGAAAGAAATGTACTCAGACATTTAAAAACAAACAAACCAACCCCCTAAAAACTCCCACTTTAATTGCTAGTTTTCAGAATATAGCAAAACTTACAATTTTTTCATTTGCTCTTGTGAAATACCAGGATTCTCATCTGGTACAGTATCCAGCACCTTAGTCAAAGAGCTATTGTTATAGAGCAGATAAGATTTTAAAAAAAGTCATTGGATTTGATGAAAACCTGTATGAACATTGAGGGGAAAAAAGCCAAAGTTACCATAGCAACCACCAGTGCTTTAGAAAATAGCTGAGTAAAAAGAGCAGAAATGTAACAGAAAATATGAGGGCCATTTCATAAAGCATTAAAAATAAAAATGGAATTTAAGGCAAATATTATTACTGCTCAGCTTTTATCTTAGAAATCCCTGATAAGCAGCAGCTTGTCTTTATTTAAATACAGGACTAGTGTTGATAAAGTTTTAGTGTTTAGTCCCCATTAGACCCTATTAAGGAGATACTTTTGTGAATTTGATTAAAAATGATTGAAAGTTTTATGAGTCGTTGTTTGTTGGGGTTTTTTTCGTACCTTTATTTTTTCCCCTTTTCAAATGGTTTTCTGAGCAACTGCAGTCTTAATCTATGCAGAACAGTGGGCTCTGAAAATGTCGTTTATGGTACAAACATGACCAAAAGTCCTACTGATAAATGTGGGCCCACAGTGACACTACTGTCAGTTCCCCATCACCACACAGCACGACCCTTCAGGACAGGAGTAGCAAAGGCAGCTTTAAAATTCATAGACAAAAATTTCAGGAAACAGTTACATTGGTAAGTTTAGGGGTGTGAGCTGCCCATTAATAGCACCTTTACTTAAAATAAGAGGTACAGTCTTACAATTCTTTGTATCTGAACCTATATTGTGATATCAGTGATTAACTTTAAGGCTGAGCTTTCATACTTCTTTTGGTTTTTTTTGTCTTTCTGAATGGAGTCAGCATTCTGCACTGCATTTGTATTGGGTAAGAAGTCTGGTGTTTTGCCTATATATTGCTTCATAGTTGTGCAGGATTAGATTTTATGTGGGTGAGCATCAAATGTTCATGGGATAAAATGGCAAGCATCTTTTCTTTCCCAATTACTGTGTAGCTGTTGTCTTAAATTTGATCTTAGTCCTCATAGAGCAAAATGCCCCATGTTGCAACTGTAACCAAATAAGAAAACGATGAAAAAACCACTTTAATATTCTGTCCTGGAAAACCGCTCCATATGAGGATTGAAACAATCTAAAAGTTTGAGTACGAAAAGGAAAACAACAAACACTTTATGCTTTCTTTGTAATACAGTCTGATTCAATTCTTGCCTTCTCTTCAAAGGACTGTGTTGTTGTGTGCTTGGCTGCAGCACAGTTATCCTCTCCCATTGTTAGAAGAGTGTAGTAGGAGATGGTACTTAACTGTCCTAGACAGAGCTGTAGCCTGGGGCTTTGCGTGCGTGTCACAGCAGTTCTTACTGGCATCTGTTTCTTTTGGAAAAAAAAGGCATTGTTTCTGAGCAAACAGATTTTGGTTATTTTATAAACCACTGTGAAACAGAAGTATTTTCCTCTCGTCTTATGTGGAAGTTTATGGAAGGGTAAAAAGTCTTGCATCATTCCCCAAAGTCTTCCTGTGAATCCAAATGAAACATTTGTGATGAGCTCCATATTGTAAAGTGGGTACAGCGTCTTTTCTCCTCTGCTGTAACTCTGTCAGAGTTACAAATATACATCTGTATGGAAGAGAGAATTCAAACTGGTTAAGATGAAATAATGAAATTATGAGTTTTGTAAGAAGGAAAGGTGGTGTGAATTTCTGTAAATGCTTAAGGTCCCTTCTCTGCAAAATTCACATGGAATTTTTAGAGGCACTTTGGCACTGATCTCTTGTTTAGTTTCCTCATCTAAAAATGTTCTGTGGTGCCTCTATAGCACAACTTCTGCTCCAGATCAAATGCAACAGACTGCTTACTCCAGTGAGTTCTTCCCTAGGAATGATTAGGAAAGGGATGCAATCTGGACAAGATCAGTTTAGTGTTATGCCTTACATGGCATATTTAATTAATTCTTGTCTATTATTAGGTTGGGGTTTGACCTGATAAACTTTTCCAGTCTGGCTGGGCTTCATGTAGTAGTTTCATGCTGGGGCAGAGAATTATAAAGCAGCCAGGCAATGAGCACAGACTGTGGTGGAACATCCTGGAGCCAGACAGAGGCAGAGGTGCTTGCTCTGCTGCAGCTGGGCTGTGTCACAAGTGGTTGCTGCTGTCTGATGAGCCCTCATTCCTGCAGGGAGAACCCTTTGCACTGGGTGCCTGCCTCTGTCAGGGGTTTGATTCAAAAGTCCTGCAGGAGTCTTCCAAATCTCAGTGTGTGGCCTTATTACCACTTAACAATCTGTTCAGACTCTGGAGTTTATGTATGGTGTGATCTGACAGGGTACTGTTGACATGTACTTTGAATTTGAAACTCATAAACACCACTTTATGAAACAGTTTTCTATGACATCTGTGTAAAGTTCCTGCAGAACTTAATACAAGCAAAATAAGTATTGTTGTCTTGCATTTGTTGTGCTGTCTTTTTATAGATATGTGGGAACTTAGCAGTGTGGTGCTATTAGTGGGTTGTGGAGGCTTGAAACATTATATTGTGAGAAAATGCAGTCTGTCACTAACTTCATGAGGTAGGAACACAACTGACTGACCTCTATTTTGGTATATGAAACTGAACCCCACTAGGTGGTGCAAGTAAATAAACCACCTTGCAAAATACTTCTCTCCAGATGAATAAACTTGGGGAAAGTGTGTCTTTCACCAAATTAAAATATATTATTTGATTGTTTACTTGGGTTTTTTTCATTTGTGGTTTTGTACAGCAGTTATTAAAATTTAATATTTAATGCTGTCCTAGTCTGGTCTTTTTCACATAACAGCCTTCCTACGAGCTGACTGAGGCATTTCTAGGCTTGGCATCTACTTAGAGTATTCCTGCTCAGGATCTCTCTTGTTGCAGTTCATCCTATGCATTTTATCCTATATTTCCCTTTGGGTTTACATTTACAGAGCTTTATAGCTCTGCTGTGTACATGCAGTCAAAACTATTTGTTTGTTCAAAGAAAAGATTTCAAACAGTAAATTACAGTAAGGTACTGCCAGTTTACAGTGGAGTGAATAAGGTTCCAGTAGAAAATAATTTTGACATACCATGTGTGTGGTTAGTCTGTAAGGGTTAATGTGTATGTCAAAAAGATCAGTACTTCTATTATGTTTTATTTAGAAACAAACAGAAAACCACAAAACGAAACTCCAGATCTTCATTGTACTTTTTCATTGTACTCCTGAGGTGACTATAATATAACCTTTCCAGTTCATGTTGTGCTTGGCTATGCCATTGTCTTAAATTCAGTCTATATAACCTTTCAATATCCTCCACCCTCCACTGAAAACACCTCTTGTGCAATGGTGGTTTTACTGAAGATGCAATGGCCCACACATGGTCAACATATTTTTATAGCCATAAGATCAGTAGCAAAAGTTTTTGAATAACAAGAAACCGCACATTTTTGAGATAAGTGGAAGACCCCAGGAATTTCTACCTGTGGAGAGCCATCAGCACTCCCATGTTCTTGTCAGTAATCGTGTTTTAGCAGAGTTTGCATGGCTTCCCTGTGGCCTGCAGGGCTAATTTTCTGAGCACCTAGGGTATAGCTCTTGCGGGAAGGCAGCGACGCTGCAGTGCTGAGCAGAGGCTGTGGGTGCCAAGGGGCAGGGGCTGCAGTCAGGGGGTGAATGCTGCTCCTGCTCAGCCATCAGCCTGGCAGAGCTGCCCTTTCCTGCTGCACCTGCCCTGGTGTCTGTCTGTCTGTCTGTCCGTGTGCCAGCCGGGAGCACAGCGCATCGCTCAATGCTGCATCATCTCCTTGCAGTGCAGGACTCTGGGATGAGACACGGCTGCAGTCACTGAGCAGCTCTCTGTGAAAGTTCAGTGTAGTACTGTGCAGTGTATTTACTGAAATGGAACTGTTTCATTTCAGAGTGACTTAGGTATTCAGCAGCTGGGATGGGTGTGTTTGCTGCATTCATCCCAGGGTTGAGAAATGCAGGGTTTTGGGTTGGTGTTTTGATTAGGGGCTTTTGAGGTTGTGGTTTTTTTTTTTGTTTTTTTTTTAAAGCTTATGCCCATGAAATCTCAGTTGACCAGCAGCCATAAAGAATATGTACACTAACCACAGTCAACATGTACTCTGAGTTTTGCAGTAACATTCTATTGTACTGTATAGCCTCTACAGAGTACACATAGAAAAATTGCAACAGAGATACCAGTCTTAAAATGCAGAAAGAAAAGATTTTTTTCCTTAGTTTCCTTGGGCAGAGGACCAGCGTACTCAATTGCCATCATGCACTTTTGGCTATTACTAACTCCAAACCCAGAGCTGAACTATATGGTGGTGCGAGTAGAAGAGCATTGTGGTATGTCTATTAAAATACTTTGATATTCTTGCTGTACAAAAATCCAGTGCCAATGGTTTTGGTTACTTATATTGTAGCAGTGTATGGGAGTGCCACTTATGAGTGAGGATCCACTGTAGCTGAGCAATGAACATCTGCATATGCACACCTTACACCATGGTGTTCTCATTCAAAGTACTCTTAACAGTTTTGGTGACAGGCACATTGAACATTCATGAAAATATGAGAGAAAATGGGTGATTTAAAAAGGAAGTTTGTTTTCCATGAAATATGTAAAACAGGAAGTTAAAAGGTGCAAGACAGAATGTAAATTCTTTACTAGATTTCATATATTTGATAATGTAGAATGTAAAATTGTTTAGAATGAAATCTTTCGGCTCTTGCCTGCTTTGTGCTTCTGTTAATTTGGAGGCTTTTTCCTTAAGCATATTACTGTGTAATTGGAGTTGTTCCATTGTTTCTCTAACTGTTACTTATTCCATCTGAAGGTGTCAGAAGAGAAATCTGGCTTCATTATCTCTGCTAAATGAACTTTTAATTTTTGTCTTAGTTTCAAAGTTGCCTTTTATGCATACGTGTGTGTGTGTGGGATTGTGAAAGACCTTGCAAAAGTACTGGAGAGTTTTTTCTTTTACATAAGATGTGCTGAGAGACTGAAATTCTAAAAACTGAGTGACTGATTGGCATTGTGATCTTTTTTACTTTACACAGCCTCTTGGTGCTGATATCTACTGATAATATACATTTAACATTCAGATTTATTGATGCAATATTCTGTAGATTATAAACATTTGCAGAAAATGACTTACAAATAATGGAAGAACCTACCATAAGAATGAGACAAAGACTGAGATTACATTAAAAATACTAGGCCTCCAATCTTAGTTGAAGTTATAAATAATTTTAGTGGAAACCCTTGTGTTTGTTTAAAAAGAAACTACATGGAGCCATCCTCTGACAAAAGAGTGAACTTGCTATTCCATTCTGGTTTATTTTTGAAAGTAAAGCCAGGTGAACCCATTTGTTGTATGTACTCCACTGTCGTAAGGCAGTCTCAGAAAGTCATGGTCAGCTTAAGTTTGGGCATGAATGAATACTGAAGGTTTAATTTTAAAACTTTAAGTCACATTTTCAAAAATAACTATTTAATACTAGTCTTCATTAGACATTTTTGTTAGTGTAATAGTTTTACTAACATATTTTTACAGTCAGCTGGGTCCAGCCCATATAGGAACTTACATTTCATAGAAGTAGCTTTTGCTTTATTGCATTATAAAGAAGGTCTTTGCTTAAAAATTGCTTGGCATTTACCATGCTGCAGAATTGATATGTAAATAAATGCAAACTTTGTAAATAAATATTCCCTACTAAAATGCTTTTATCTCTTTACTCTTGCAGTAAGACAAATAAATCTGCACAGAGAATTTAAGGTAACTGAGAAGAAAGAAATGGGAGGGACATGCCTGTATCCCTCAGAGCTGTTTGTGCTCCTGCTCTAGCCTTGTCCCTGGGAGGCTGCAGAGAGAAAGGGTGCTGATAGCCTGTGGCACGCTCTGAGCTACTGCATCTGTCCCTTCCCAGCAAGAGGGGTGAGGTAATCAGGAACCTGGACTTGGCAGGTGTCTGAGATGCCAGATTTTGTGTCAAGTATTTGGATTAGAAACACCTGTGAATATTGGAAGTTTGGCTTCTCCAGCTTATTGCTTGGCTTTGCAGCTAGGAATAACTTGCAAATCCAGATATGTCTTGTGTAGGTATATTGGAATTAGTACAGCACTGAACTGAACACAAGGACATAAAGTCCCTCTTTGTGTTCCTCAGGCCTCAGACCTAGTGGCTTGCCTGGGTGGGTAGGGGAGTTCCCAATTTTGTGTGCCTGTTGGGAGGCTGGCAAGTGGCATGCCCTGTGCTTGACCCAGGATAAGTATGATTTGCTGCTTCTGCATTTGTTCCTGGGATTACTTAAATTGTATGGGCTTAAAGGCTATAAATTTTGTAAAGTCACTGAACTTCATATAGAACACTAGTTAATATACACTAGTCTGTGGTGGACAGGAGACAAGTCTATTTTGGTTCTAATACTGTGAAATAAGTGAGGACAGAAAGGCAGCCCAAAAAATACTAATATGAAGAAAAGGATGACTGCTTTAAGGGATCAAACATTAATAGATTCTTTGTTCAACATCAGCAGATTCAGTAACCAGCAGTACCTTGGCCTCAGAGAATATAATGTCTAAATGTTTGTACTTGAACTGGAGGTTTCATCTGCCATTAACAAGAACAAACAAACCAGAATGCAGACAAAAATAGTGCACAAGTCATCTATAAATAAAAGAAAATCATGGTCCCAGAGATGACAAAGAGATTGATAAAAAGCTTAAGAGCTACATATATTCTATGCAGCTTTCTATGAAGCAAATCCCTTCTAAAGTGGTTAGCAATATATTGTTACATAGGTACATGCATTGACAGGAGAATAAAGCATTTCTTGCTGGCTGACTGGAGTGCTACTCACTTCTGTCTGCTGTGACCACTCTTAGGACCCTTAGAGTTGGCTACAGAGAAGAACAGCACTGGTGAAAAAGGGGAAAACAGTTGATTAAATTTTGTAGTACTGTGTTCTGCAATTCTTGGTGTATCTTGGTTGTCTGCATTATGGAAATGTGTTACTGATCATGTTGTAGCAAAAAAGATCAAAAGCAACATCTAGTATTCAGGAGAGACATGATTGCACAGTAAACCATTTCTCAAAAGCCCAGAACTGTAATTTTTATGATTAATTTTCTGAGCACCTAGGGTATAGCATGCTTCAAGAAAATCTGGCTCTATTACTGGTACCAGTGTATGCTCCTTTATACACTTGTGGATAGAAGTACAGTTGGTGCCTTCCCTTGTAGCATCCTGTCCATAGGGGCTGGGATCTGGCAGGAGGATCAGCAGCCGTGCTGTAAAGGACCTGGAGGTGGTGATGGGCACCAGTGCCATCACCATCAATAAATAAGACAAGCTGCCTTCTCAGCTCCACGAGGAGCAGTCTGATCAGCAGATTGAGCAATACTGTTGTAATTTCTCTTTGATACTGCTGAAGCCCTTCCTGAAACTGTGTCTGGCATTTGGCCTTCCCCTTCAATAAAGATTTTGAGAGACGTTGCCAAGATGGTCAGGGCTGAGGGCACACATCCTGTGAGAGAGCTGGTTGAGAGATTTGGGCTTGCTTGCCCTTCAAAGGCAGAAATGTAGCAGCAGGCTGCAGCTGTTTGGAATGCAGTCACAGAGGTGGTTAAGGTAAACTCTTCTTGTGGCAGCAAGAGGCATTGGCTGTAGGTTGTGGCTTGGGAGGTTCAGGCTGTGCATGAGGAGAAATGTTTGCAAAGAAGGGTGAGTTAGCATGTGGAGGTTGTGAAGATTCAGCTGGGCAAAGCCATGGCTGACCTGACCTCATGTTGGGAGGCTGAACTGGATGGTCTCTGAAAGTACCTTAGACACAAGACTTCTGTAATTCTGTGTGGTTACCTCCCTTAGTGGACTGGAGTAAAGGGTCAAAAAAGCAAAATGGGAAGCTTGAAATGAAAGGGGGTAAGGTAAAAGGTCTGAGGATGGTTTTGGACAGAGAACTGGCAGAGTACACTGCTACTCTGACAGATTTGTGTACTGAACTAAGAATCTCATGAGAAATTACAGCTGGATAGAACATTATGTGACTCTTGAACTGAAAAAATAGAAATATATACTGTAGCTGTAGAAATATTGGGACTTAAAATATGTGTATTATGGGGTTTTTAGAAGGTGCTTATTGAAGAGTGTAACAATACAAACCAATACAGATACATTGTTTAATTTGAATATGTGCAGGAAGGAACAGTAGTATTAAACACAAAATCAACTTTGCTATAAAGACTAATTGTGGCCACTAAATAATGGAACTGCTATCCTGGCACGTTCCCAGGTTAATTCTTTGATTTAAAAACATCTTCCTACTGATTTTCCTGACTTGCAGTGCACTGGCAGGTGGTGTTGAATTGGTCTACATAAAGATCAGGCATTGTGGATAAACTTTCAGTTGTGAAAAATGAACCAGTGTGCTTTATCCAGTTGAAGGTATAATTCCAACATGTACTGGTAGCAGTATTTAAACTGGATGTGGTGGCATGGGAGGATTTGGACTTTGTTCTTTGAGATTCCTGTGAAATTCATTCATAGGTTTCCAGACACAGAGTGATAATTAATAACCTGTGTGGTTTTTAACTACTCTTGGAAACATTTCCCATGCAATTAGGAGGGAATGGATTCAAGGGGCAAATTTGCAGCTTTGGTTCTTAAGGGCAACATATACACACTTCAAATTGGATCAAACATTTGCGCAGTGAGGTGGGCAATGTTCTCTTTTGACTGATCTGAAGCATCAGTAGAAGATCCTCTGATATTGCTGGACTTGTCTTTATAAACATGGCCCAAGTTTGGGAAATTTGACACTTGTATTCTTTTTTTCCCCCACAAAACCTGCCTGTTGTGAGAATGAATTAGCATTAAGCCATGAGCACCTACTTTTAGCTGTGGACTCAAATGGTGATTTTCAGTGATAGAGGAGAGACTTAGTGAGTCTTTTTATCTCCAACTTTTGATTAGCATTTTGTGCTTCAGCAGCATCATCGTGTGGAATTTTTAAATTAATTCAAAAGAGATTTTCTAATTTACCTAAAATGTGGAATAGTTGAGATAACAAAATGAAGCCCTATAGGTCATGTGGTTTCCAGTAGCAGGAAAGTCAGTTCTGCTTACTTAAGCTAATATTCTTTTTAATTCCTTCCCTCTGTCTTGCCTCAGAATAAAAATAGGAGCAGGCAGAACAGAGAATCCCTTCAGCAACATTTTTTTGACAAAAGTCATTGGCTAGAAAAGAGGAGACAATACTGGTCAGCCTGTGTTAAAACACACTTTAGATTTCTATTACCTCTGTTTAGGATCTTAGGAGGGCTAAGAATATGTGGCTTGACAAAGGTTAATCACCTGAAATTCTTCACATAAGAAATTGTGTGGATCACAGAAGGACAGAGGAAACATTTGTTTCAGTCAATTTTTATTCTGTTTTTATTCTGTGTCTGGCAGACTCTGGGAACACCAGCAGACCTTTTTGTGATCAGGTCCAAGAAAAAGTGCTGTGCACTCACAGACTTCAGGTATTTTTTAAACTCCAGGAATAACTCTGTGTGACTAGTTTGGGTCAAAATCTTTCACATTTATTTGAAAATAAATGAGCAGATTACAGAAAGTATTTTGCATTTCTGAACTGCAAGATGTTTTTTCTGCTTTATTCCACAGGAATATCTCTCTGTAAAGGCCAGCAAGCTGAAGTGGTTAATTTTACTTCACAATGCAAGTCAGTAGCATCCTTCTTCAAAAAATTATAAAACTGATTTTGTTTAACACTGATTTAGTTTTTCATCACATCAAAGATATTTTTTCTGTCAATTTATTTGTTTCCTTTATCTTCATATTCTATTGTTCATTTTTGTACAATCTTCCTTTGAAGGCGTCTTTGATAGTCTGCCATCTGCAAGCGTTACTGAGTCACAGCATTTGCAGAAGAGAATCTTGGCTGTGCCTGTGAAATGCCTGTACATTTCCACCACAGCTCCCCCCTCTCCTCATCTCTGGATGTGCAGCAGTGGTTTTCCCATCCAAAGGTGCTCAGACTGCACAGCAGTGAAGGGCAGAGATGAGTGTTAGTGTTGTGAGACAGCCCTGCAAGGTCAGCCCCCAGCTGCTCAGCGTTCAAAGCCCAGGACTAGGGTAGTGAAGGAAGTGGTTTGCATTTTAGATCTTTGCAGGGAGACATCCACACTGACCTGAGCAAAGGTTGCAGCAACAAAATGTACACTGAGTTTTGACCCTTTAACTAAAGAAACTGCCAGGAAGGAGACGCTGTGAGGAAGTTCCCTGGAATGATGATGCTCTCAAGTATTTGCTTCTCTTATTTGTGACTATCCATGTGGTAAACATTTGTGTGGACAAATCTGGCATTCTCTTATAAAGAGGAAAAAAACATTGATGAGCATACTCTTGAGAGAAGAGCAGAGTGAAGTATGATCCCACCTTTTCAAGCACTGGTGTTTTCCATGTATCTTAGTGCTTCTGTTGTTTAAACATACCCAATTCTTAAATATGTATGAAGTTAGGATTTAACAGATAGATCAAGTACCTGGCATCAATCCAAGGTCTAATTCTTAATCTTCTGTACTATGGATATGGTAGATAAATTTCTCAATGGCCAATTTTAAAAACTATTCACTCAAACCCGACATAGCCCATTTCAGCCTCTCTTTAATAGGAAAGCTAATAACTTTTTCTGATGTGGTGCATAAAGCTCTGGTATTTTGTTTTCTTTTTATTGCCAGATGCAAGTGTGTTCCTGTATTTACAGTCAATAAAGCTATCAGTGCTATACACAGGTTTAGATTAATAATTTCAGCCTTTCAGTCTTGGGTATCAGGTTTAGGCACTGCTGTGTTATTTGCATCCCTCGGGCTCATGCTGTCTGTCCGAGCAGCTGCAATGTTTCTGCTCAGAGCTGCTTCTACAATGGGCAATGCTGGCCCATTCCTGTATTTTCATTCACATTATTCAGAGGTCATGTCTCAAACAAGCCAGGCAGCACTTGAGTGGTACAAATTGTTTGTGTCTACAAACAGAGGAAAGAAAGATGGTGATCCCCAAACCCCTTCTGCTCATTCAGTTTTGTGTCTGATAGCCCTTTGTGCCCTGTTCACACTCTGACTGCCAGTTTGGGTAGTTTCCAAGAGAGTTGATTCCTTATTAGGACTTACCATCAAAGAACAGGAATTTCTAAAGAGATGCAGTATTACCTGTACATGGGTCATAGGTGTGAAATTCTGTGACCTTTCTGAGCCATCAAGTCTAGAGAACATATAAGAAGAAAGAAATACTAGTATTAGTCCTGCTGCCTGTTATAATCAGTGAATGTTTATATTAACTCAGAGAGCCAGGTTTTATGTTATCTAGACTTTTCTGTCTCTTAAATGTCTTAACAGCCTGTTTCTGCCATGAACAAACCAGTTAGCGATCACATGTACTTTTTCTCCCCTGTATTTTTGTAATGCTTGCAGAAGATAAAATACATCTCTGCTCAAAAGCCACTGCAGCTATTCTGTGTGGAAGACCATGAGCTGGGTTTGCACTTGTGGAAGAATGTGCCACCTCCTCATGCTCAGAATTTATTTTTCTTTAGCACACATTGACTGTCTCCCTTAAGAGCGAGCATACAAATATAAATAACAAATAAGATATTTCACCAAATATCTTGACACGTTTTACTGGATTTAGATTCACTTTCCACAGTTTCTGTTTCATGCTCACTTTCCTTCATCTAAGAGCAGTCATAGTGGCAGTATGAAAATAGCTTTTAAATTGAGTTTTTCAAGATCCTCCTCTTCTGCTATCTCTTTCTGCTTCCCACTTCTCTTCTGATTTTACAATTCTTCTTACTCTTCTCCCTGAAAATCAAGATCTCCTTATGCTTTGCATTACCAGCTGTCAGGCATGATGCCGTATATGCTGATATGCCACTGTGTTAGCTTGCTTTGCCACTGTTGGCAGCACTCTGCTGTCATGCTCAATTGAGACAGAAAGGGCTGTTTCTTACTGGAAAATTAATTCATGAAAAACTACCTTTGATTCTGTAATATAATTGTTTTGAAAGAAATTAAACATACAAAGAAAACTGTATTACAACAAATTAGTCCTTAATTTTATAAAGGTTTAAGTGTCAAATATGAATGAACTAAACACAATGAGGCCAACTAATGTAGTGAAATTACAGCCTCAAATTGCCACATGTGATTTGAGCATAAATTCCATCAGCTGAGATGGTTTTTGTATTTGGATTTTTTTCCTGACATAACTAGGTCTGAGCAAAAGGGAATGCATCCCCAGGCATCTGGAAATTATCTCTGGAAGGAGTAACCAATTTGCTTGTGTCCCTCTGTGAAAGGGAGAGACAAGGTCAGAAGAATTGTATTGGACATGATCTTTATCCTGACATGTTCTCCCCCTCCACCCTGCAAAAGAGGAGGAAGTAGAACATCCTCTTCTGTGTTGACCTGTTTCTGCCCCCTAGGCCTTTCTATCCCTGGTGCTTTTATGAAGAGGACTGCTTTTTCAGGTCATTCTGCCAGTCTAGGAGTGCTGGTGGGCTGCTATTCCTAGGGCTAAAACGAAGGAGCAGTTTTGCAGCAGGTTTCTTTCTCCTGGGTACAGGCTGCTCTGATGGGCTTTCTTTGATCCATGGCAAAACTGACCGGGGTGACCAAGATGATTTCTCCAAGACAGGATGAGGCTGCAGCTGTGTTGTGAGCCACGCTGACGTCCTGTCCTGCAGCCACGTCAGTGTCACTGTCAGTGTGGCCCCTGTCACCAGTGTGGCTCACCCCAGCTGGACAATGTCTGTGAGTGGTTCAAGGCTTAGCACCTGCCTGGAGCAGCCAACTGGGGATGCAGCCCCTGCTTTGGGGGAGAGAATTCAGCCATTTGTGAGCTCTGTCATGGGGTTTGATCTTACTGGTCCTGAGCGGTCTCTGTTCTTACAGAAATGACTGGGTAAAACACACCCTTTGTTCCCACTTGCAGGGGATTTTAGGCTTATCTGCAGGAGAGAAGAATCAAAAGTCTTTTGTAGACTTGACTGTTAGTACATCACTAAACACATATACAAAAAGTTCATGGCATTACAGCAAAAAATTTGAGAAAAACAGTTCTGAACGTCTCTTCCAAAACATCTGTGCGTGTGTGTAAACATTTTAGAGTGTGGGTATATAAATGTAGATGTTTGTTTAAATACATTAGAATGTCCACCTAACTAATCTATATCTTATAATTCATTTACATATAAAATGTTGTGTAGTTCAAGTGACTTGGGGTTTTTTTCAGAAAGTAAATTAGAAAAACAATAAAATGTCTTTCTTGATGTTCTTGATGTTGAAAGGCTTCTATCAGCATAATTTTATTTTAAATCTAATTACTTCAAAATGCTACTACTCTCCCCTTCCTCTTTTTTTTAGTTAAGCTTCCTAAGGCTTAAAATTATCTTGATAATTTTTCTTTATCTTTTTTAATCCTTTGTAATTTGAAGGAAAGTTTTTTTTTTCATGCAGTTGACAAGGAGTGTGTTTGACAGTGCAAGGGAATGGTGATTCCATCTAAACAGAAACACTGCCAAATGTACAAGGTCCTTGACACAACAGACAAACTTTTTTTTTTGTTTTGTTTCTGCTAAAATTCATTTATAGTAATTTTAGCTCCTACTTTCAGCTTCAAGTGTTTAATTTTGGGACTTGAGATACTCTTTTATTTTAAAATTCCCCCAGATTTGCAGTGTCCCTGTAAAAACTGTAGAGATAGGCATTCAAGATATTGACGAATATTGTGTTGTGTGTACAGTTGTTTCATGTCTAGAACTATGGCTAAAAAATGGGCTTAGGTAGCTGGTATCCATAAATCAAGGTGTTGTGTTAGCTAATGGGCTCCCAGCAGAACAGAAGTAATCTCCAATTCACACATCATGTTTGCCAATCAGGACCAATGACAGACAGTAGGGAGGAACTGAGTGGAAAGATTCCTTCTGCACTCTGTGGTGGAGTTGCTGAGCCCCCTCTAAGCTCTGATGGTTGCACTGGACTACAACAGCAGTGTATTTCATGGAAAGAAGTATGAATTCATCATTGTCATAATAATCCAAAAGCTCTAAAAAGCATATCGGTAAATGAGCTCTATCTGTAGACCAGCTTCAGCAGTTCAGAGCCTGCTTATTTAATTTGTCTTAAGCACATTAAACGGTTCTAGACAGGCTGCCACTATGATCTTTGAAATATTGCTGTGTTTCTTTTGTTCTCTGCTTTTAAATTTCTTATACTGTAAGACTTTCATACTCTGTTCATTACAAATTTCTGGATATTCAGACTCTTATTTGAGCTTAAAGCCTTTCAAACCACAGCAGAAATTCAGTAGTGGGAAAGGGAAGAGATGTGCACTTTGTCCTCTCCTTTTCCACAGCCTGTTGACTCCCAGTGCAGACACCAAGCCAGGAGTTTCTCACACTTACCTGGCAGCTGGTCTGCAGGTCAATGAACCCAGCAGGTATGGATCCTTTTTGACCAGAATAGGTATAAGGTTTGAGCCTGAAAAACAATGTCTGGGCCACAGTTTTGTCTGAAAATAATTCTGCATCAGCTTAGAGAAGGGCTTTGTTTTTGTAAGGATCTTTTTCCCCCCCTTCACTTCTTGTCATAGTGCTCAAATTCCTATATTCAGAACTCTTCAGAAAAACAGAGGAATGGCTGATGAAAAACTTGAGTGATACTTTGAAAATGTAGCACATGCTGTGCAGTTCCAGTAGATGAAAGCAGCATGGTTGAAGGGTTTAAAACATGCTTTCATATTAATCTACTATCATGTAAATATTCTTTTAAGACACTGCTTTTGGATTCCAATTTTTCAGCTGCAACCACAGTTTATTCAAAGTTTAAAGGGTTATGATGTATATTCTTTGGGAAGTATTGACTCTCTATATTTTTTTTTCACACTAGCTTTTTGGCGTTTTGGTAACCAGAACTACACACTGCTGTACTGGCAAATGCATGAATATTTGTGGTGTTGAACTTCTACCACATCTAAACGGGCTGTGCACTTGCAGCAAAACTGGGAAATGGTGAATAATCCCTCCTGCCTTTTGAGATGGTCATACTTGAGTTATGTTGGCAGGATTGAGTGAAGAAGCTTGTATTGTTAACAGTGCTGAATCTGCTCTGTAAATGCATAAGACTTTTTTTCCATGGGGATTTCAATCCAGCTTTCATCAGTCCTCGCTCAACTAAAACAAAATTTAAAGGTTTTCTTAAGTTTCTGCTGCTAAATTTTTTGTCTTATGTCAGGGAAAAAAAATGCACAATGTTATGAGCATTTCTGTTTACTATAAATTTGTTTTTTCACTCAACTTTATAAAAAATACATTCCATTATTGTAATACAATACAATTTTTCTCCGTCTTTAAAAAAACAGTAGCCTGAAACAGTTAATTTCATTAATTTAGTTTGGTAATCATTGTACTAACTTTGACAAACATGAACTTGAACTTACTTTCTTCCTAGGTTTCCAGAGGAGGAGTTGGCAACAGAGCCACTAAAATATGCTGAACAACTTCCTGTAGCTCAGATAATACACCAGGTAAGTCTTTCTATTTTAAAAATTCCTTTGAAAGTAAAGAACAGCTGTAATACTTAAACTGCTTTTCTAGGTCACACAGAATTAATGTCCTTGTGCTGGAAGTATGTATATACAAGATACTCTTGTTCAGATGACAACTATTAAATTATAAAATCTCATTCTGAACATGGCAATGAAAAGATGCTTGCTGTATGACATGGTTAACACTTCAGAGCTACTTGTTAAAATTGTTGTATGTCTGCTGATAGAAAAGAAAAAAAATCCATTAATTTATCTGAATTTGCATCTTGACCTAAATCATATTCCCCTTCCTGAAAAAGCAGCCAAAGTATGGAGTCATCATTGTGGAATAATTGTCATGATGAGTTGAGCAGGGAAAACAATCTCTCCTCCTAATACAATTCTGAATTAGCAGCATTTTTATTTCTGACTATAGGAGTATTATCATACTTGCTGCTTTGAACAGGGTTTTTTTGTTTGCTTTTTGTTTTGCACAATTAAAAAAAAAGGTTTCTGTTTTTCCTAGATTGTGCCTTCTAACTTTGTCTTCATTTAAACGCAATACTGTGCTATTGATTTAGGTTAAAAAATGAGGGATGATGTGGACATACAAACTGGAATTAAAGCTTTTATTGCAACATGTCTCCCCCAATTCATGGCAAGGAGGAAGAAGAGATCTTTTCTGTGCAGAAGATTCTATATTCCCTTCTTCCTCTTTCCTCAGAGATCAAGGCCTGGTTTTCAGTCCATCCTGCTGGGTAGATCAGGTACCCAGTCTGCATTCAGGTGTCTCCTCATTCTTTGCTGTCAGCCACAGAGAGCTCTGCCTGTTGTGTGGAAAAGCTTGTGGCCAAATAGCATACATAAAACCTGTGTCAGACACGGCTGGGGAGACTTAGCATCCCCCTTCTTGGGGATGCCTTAAAGGGAGGCTAAATGACCTATTCTGTTGAAGTCATTTGGAATTTTCTCAAAATAAAATAAATAATTGTTAAACTTTGTAGATGTGAGCCCTGCTTCAGGGATAAGTAATTATAGTTTTCTTAAGTCAGGGCTAAACAGGTCACATTACTGTTTTCCTAATGGTATTTTGGCTGTATGGTATCTTCCAGGTAATCAAGTATGCTCTGAAAAATTGACCTGAAATTTGGGGAAGATAATGACAATTCATGTTGAGAGACAAAATGGTGCAGTCCATTCACTGCTTTGAGATAAGGAAAATCTCCAGACTGAAAACTGGGACTTGGTACTGGTTAGAGTAGCACTAAGCCAGATAGGCAATATCAGATAAATCTGTGGTTTCAGACTCAGCTGTTTTTAAACACTTGAAGATCAACAGGAGCAAATAAAAGTCTACTAAGTCCCTTAATAGAATTTTGTAAACAACTTTTTGTGTATCAATTATTATTGTAGATCTTCCCAAATACCTTAGTCAATAAGTGTTTTAAAGCATTGAGTCTCGTGCTGCAGGCAGTGCTGGTTTTACCTTAAAGGAAACATAAACTTTATTTTAAAACCTTAAAGTGTACAAGCCTTTCCTGCAAGTTGTAAGCACAAGGGATTTTAAAACTTTTGGCTGAAATCTGCACCTTCGGGAAGAATTTCTGATGTGTTCAGAACATGGAAGATTGGAAATCAGGACCAGTTTGTATGTCAGGAACTCCCTGGTGTTGTCAGAGCTTCAAATGACCCAACAGCCTGCAAATGTCACATTTAAAATTCTGTCTTCATGCCTGACTCTCAGCATAAATGAATTAAACAGCAGAGCAGGCAGCCAGTCAATATGTTCTTAACAGTGAGAGTGAGCAATGAAACAGTTTGGGGGTTGTTTGGAATCAGTAAATAGAAAGTGCATGGAATGGCTCACCTAGAGGAAAAGCTCAAATAGGAAACAGAATTAACCTTTAAAATGGTCGAGCAGACCAAATGTCATAGCAATATTTTTACAGCATTAGGTGGGTAATAACCACGGAGTGTTCATTTGGCCACTGTGTGCTACACTGCAATAGAACATTGTGTGTGAAAGGCAAAAAGCTGGGTTTATGTGCTCTTACCTGTTTGCTGAACTTGCCACTACTACAGAGCTGGGGTCTGCACAAGGCAGCAGAGCAGACCCAACAGAACTGCAAATGTCTTGGATGCAGAGAAGCCAGATAAAGGGACCATTGTTCAGCTGTGGGGACAGGGAGTTTTTGCCCTGGCTCTGTGTGAGGCTGATGCCCCATCTGAGCCTGCAACCAGGTGAGCATCACTGCACCAGCATCATGCTGAATCAGTTCTGAGGGACCTGGCACAGCTGGGAAAGTTGTGCAGTGTCCTTGTTTATATAAAAAAGGATTTTTTTTTTCTCTGAAGAGGGAAATAATTATAAGAAACTAAATAGTGACAAGAGTAAGAACAGTGAATAGTATTTGTGGTGTTATGATGCTGTATCCAAATGGATACATACATACTCTAAACATACATAACAGCATCAGTGCTGTGTACTTATAGCATAAATATACATTAAAATTTCACAGGGGTGGACAGGTATCCTGAATGAGTATAATGTATAAAGTACATTTTAGTTATACTTTTTAGCCAACATAGCCACTACTACTATCCAGCTTTAAAATTGGGTAAATTTATTCTCCTGAACACAACTAAAATACTCCTTGTGCTTTTAACTGAAATAAAAAGCCTCTAGTGCTTGGTAAAGGAATGCAGTCATTAATATAAACTTGTAAAAATTGAACTTTCAGAGTAATGCCCACATGAGACAGCCTTTTTAATGAGATTCTCTCTGTACAGCCATGCATACAATGCTGCTACTTACAGTAAGTTTATGCTACTTAGAATAAGGCAAAAAAAACCCTCCAAACCAAAACCCAAACCAGAAGGAGGAGGAAAAGGAGCAATGATTTTAATTCTGCACTTGTCTTTAGTCAAAACAGGTCTGGTGGAAGAACAGGGCAAACTGCGTTTGAGAAGATTGTTTCCATTTATCATAAATGATATTCATTGCTGGCCTTGCAGTTCAGCACGTCATTTTAATAAAAGTACCTAACTTCAGTGCCAGTGCTTGTGCTGAGAATGTCACTGTGTGTTAACATATTTGGCCTAATCAGGATTTAGGATATTGAAGAGTAGTAAATTGTTATAGGTGTCTTGCTGATGGAAGAATGTTTTATTGATGAAAGGCACATTTCAGCAGATAAACACCAGATCTCCTGATGGTGTTATAATTGAAAACAAAATGAAACAGCAAATTCAAACCACAATCAACTTGCATACTTATTTTAGTCCATTTCAAACCATTAAGCAGATAAATGAACATGCTGTTAAACCAGGATGGTATTTCAGGAAAGTGACTTGCAGCCTGCAGTGGAAATTGTACAGTTTACTTGAAATCTGACATGGTTTACAGTTGCAGATTTACTTAAAAATAAGGAGTTCCTTAGGTATTTTTTCAATGTTACATGTAATATCTAATTAATTTAGATTGAATTTCCTTTTGGAGATATAAGTTGGTTTGGTTTGTGGAAGTTTTAACCTGTGCATTTGTGTTGCCTGTCCATGAGAAGGCTCAGTGGCAAAAGCCTTCAGTAACTTCAGGAGCTGGCTGGGAGGCTGTGCTGGCCCATGGAGGAGATGTCTCTATTCCAGGGTGTGGAGCACTGGGGGCTGGGCTCACTCCAGCCTCGGGCAGCAGTGTTGGCTGCAGTCACCATAGGGAAGTTAAACAGGAAGTTTATGAAAGATGATGGCAGGGGCATCGCCAGAGTTCAAAATGCGCAGCCTGATGGCCATCAAAGGATCCTGCAGGGTTGCAGTTCTGCAGTAATTCTTGCAGGAAGGCCTTTGTTTCCATCATTTCTGTGCTTCTGTAACAAGTCTGCAGCTGTGACCCACCCTACCCCTTCCCCCAGATAAAATCCTTTTGCTTTGAAGATCAATTTTTTGTTCATGTTCACGTTGTAGAGGATGGTTAGTTTATTGCATTTGTTGATGTTATTCTGGTTTCATGCTGATTTAATTGACAGAGGTTTTCTTCAGCCGCATTTGCCAGAAATTGTTGAAATAGTATTAAGAAAATAGAACACACTAT
Source organism: Passer domesticus (assembly GCF_036417665.1). Lineage (NCBI taxonomy): Eukaryota > Metazoa > Chordata > Aves > Passeriformes > Passeridae > Passer > Passer domesticus. Next base: position 51,153,412 of record NC_087480.1, read on the forward strand.
GTTGTATAGATTTTTTTTGAAGTATCTTTTTATTATCTATAACACAACAATTTTAGCTCTCCGACTTAAAATATTTTCACAAACATTGAAGTGGTTTTATGTGGCTTACAATCTGTGTGAAACGTTCAATATGAAAAGTAACCCATCAGATGGTGATACAGTCTTGAAAACATAACTTTAAAATTCAGGGATCACACCAGCTCCTTGCCCATTGCCTTGTAGCTGCTCTTTGGCAATTTATACAGTTCAGGAGTTCCCTTCACTCCCAGTCTGCTTCTGTCCTGATGGTGGAGTCTTTGTTCCTATAAATGTTTTATAAAGCCATTAGTGTTCAGAACTTTGGCTTAGTATGCAAGGTGTTTAATAGCACAACAGTAACCCAGATTTTTATTTTTATTTTTGATGCAGACAGGAGGTTTTGTTTATGAATATTAATTTATTAAAAATTTTAAAGTACTTTGGTAAGTGATACTTGCATTTTACTGTGTCTTTACAGGCTAAGGGCTTCAAAAACAACTTGTAATACTTAGATGTCTCAGGTTTGATGTGCAGAGTTTTAGACACAGCTATTTATACATTCTTTGAAAATCCATTCATGTAGCTGTATTTGAAAATAACTTTGAAGCATAGAACTTTTTTAGAACTCTGGTCATGGTATTCAGCTGGATGATGTCAGAGATAAAATATAACCTTTCACCAAAAGGTCCAGGTTCTGCTGTACCTGCTAGCACAGACACAGGTCTGCTCAGGCAGGGATGCTTTTCTTTGTCAAAAATGGATTTTGTCAGGATGATTGAAAATTGAATTTTTCATACAAAATATTAAAAAGTACACTGACTTCAGAGTCCAGTTTTATTTTAACAAAATACATCACTTGGCTTCCTACCAAAAAGCCTTGTGACATGTCAGCCTGCCCTGGGACACCTGCCTGCTCAGGCTTTACCACTGCAGTGCTGAGCAACGTGCTGAAGACAAGTGTTGTCCCCTTAGCATGGCCCCTTCTTGTGGCCATTTTGGAGTGTCTGGAGAACAGCAGCCTGTCCTGCCAGTGCTCTCATCTGTCTGGTCCAGACTACAGGTGAGAAAAGATGGTGCTGATGCACTTCATGGAAATGTGTTGTCTGCTCTTCCTCACCAGCTCACCTGAAGTGGTTTTTGAGGCTCAGGCATTCTGTGCAGAGCTAAACCCAGGTGTGCTGTACCCCTTCTGCTCAACGTTTCTTCATCTAGGGCACTTGGGATGTATTGGAGTTAGAAATTAATGTGTCTGCCGTGGAGTTAGAAATTAATGTGTCTGCTATGTTTGGGTTTTTTCCATTTCTTTTCTATATTAAACATATGTTTGTGAATTGTTTAACCTAGAGGCGATTTGGCTACATTTTATAACTATAAGGGAAGTGGTCTCAAGTGGAATCATGACTAGATGTCATCCAGCATGTAAAAACTTGCTTTTCCCCTAAATTGTAAACAGTGTATAGACTTAGTTTCTCTTACTGCTGTATAAGTTAGAGATCATTTAAATCCTTTGAGCTTTCTTTAAATTAAATGCTACCTAGTAGAAAACTTGGTGCTTAAAAGGACCAAAAGAAAAAGAGCTATTACTGCACACTTTTGCCAACCAAACCAAATAATGTCACAGAGCAGCAGAGGTATTCCTGCCAACACCTTGTACTACTTGTGCATATAGGTGCTTTGAAGTTCACTCCCTAAGATTTCTTCTAATACTAAGTTTGATTCAAACAGGTGAGGTGCAGAATCTTGCAATGTGTATGAGTCATGTAATGTATTAAGAGTGGCACAGTCCCCTATTTCTCTGACTTGCTGCCAGAAATCACCAAACACAATCTTGACTTGCTTATAGATGGTACAAATATTTTACTGGCAAACCATTAAACCAGAGATTTTTCAGGCTTTTTTTTTTTATCTAGTGGACTACTGCAGAGACAGGGATGGTACTCAAATGTATCCAGTAGTCGACACAAACAGTGAGGTTCTCTCTCTTCTTCTTCAGAAATTACATAGCTCATTAGTCACATGAAACTTCATAACTTTCCTGAAATACAGCTTATCTGAGTGCAGCATAAAGTATTTTTGTAAAATAGAGACAATGTAATTTTTAAAATTTTTCCAATCACAGAATACCATGATGTGGAGTTAGCATAAATTACTGATTGTTTTTACTGACAAGACAGGGCTGCTTCTGTTTTGTTGTTTTTCATCTGACCATTATCTTCCCTCTTGGAAGCAGAGATGTAGTAAAACAGTCTCTTCTCTTCCATCTTCCCATTAAAGGACTCTTGTGGGTGATCACTCTCTGCCTATCCAGCACCATTATTTTACTGTTTCTCAACCACAGGGGAAGTTCTGCTGGTTTATCTCTTTGTTGTTGAAATATTACATGGAATCTCTTCTTAGTCTTCAAGACAGAATAAAGATAAGTATCTGAGAATTATTTTTCTTTCAAATGCTGCTTCCTAAATGTTAAAAATTTAGCAACAATTACGGAGACCTTCATTTATGTAGGGCTGGAGTGCCAAAGTATTAATGCATGGGGAGCACTTCCTTTGTCTGTACACAACACTGCTCAGCAGAGCCAGAAAAGAACCATGAGTGCTTTTTGTTGCTGACCAAGCATTACGGGGGAACTGAATGTAGAATTAGATTTTTTTCCAATTATAGCTGAATACAATGGATTGAATAACTAAATGCATTGGAAGGTATCTTGCATGAGGAGCCTGAACAGTCAGTTGTGTGGTTCTTGTTTTTAACTGTTTCATACTAGAAATACCACGTTGAACATTTTCTGTAAGCCAGGAAGGAGAAATTTTACCCATTCCAGCATCCCAGAGACATTTGAGATGGTGTTTGGCAGCTTCTTCTTGCCAGAACTGTTGCATGCATGCTCCACCTATTCTTCCCTGTTTATGCATTAAAACATGCAACTTTATGTCCTTTCTTGCATTTTAAAAAAATGAAACCAAAGGGTATTTTAAAGAATGACCTGTTTCTCCTCCTACACACTATTAAGAACAGTTCATTGAACACTTATCAATATGGTCTGTTTAATGAGCATGTACATTATGAGCTCTGGGCATCAGTAAAATCCAGTCTCTGCTGTCACATGTCTTGGAATGTGACTTTATCCCCTCTTCACAGAAGTGGCTCCCAGCAAGGTGACAGCAACCCCCAGTCCATGCTCTCCCTCAAAACCAGTCTCCTCTTCAGGGAGATGCAGTAGCAGGCGTGTACACAACTGATGCAGTGTTTTCAAAATGACTGTTTTAGGCTGTCCAGATCCTGCAGTTTGGACAAAGAAGTTTTAACTCTGATCTGTCAGTTTTCAGAGGTCATCTTTCTTTTCTCTTTCCCAGCCTGTGAAACCCTGACATGTACAGATTGGCATTTTATCTCCATTCTTCTTTGGCACAGGATGGGAGATCAGTTTGACAGACAGCTTGGAGCAATTTAAGGGGCTGCCCCTCAAGTGGCCACACTTCACTCTCACCAGTGCTGGTAGAGTCCTGTGCTCATTAAGCACAGCAATGGTGCAAAGTATTGCTTGGGAAAAAAAGGGCATTTTTCATCCTGGCTGGGTATGTGACTACAGAATTTCTAAAGCCAACTAGGATATGTAGTATCAGCTAAAACTGATAAAGTGTATTCCTGAAAGTTTTTGTTTATATTTCTCATAAGTAGATGAGAGTAAAAATAGCTGTTACTGTGGAAAGTTAAAATGGAAATAAATTTGGGGCTTTTGTGCATATCATGGGAGTGCTCAGTTTGCCCTTGAGAATACTGCTAATATGAGGCTTTATATGTGACTGTAGCCTCATCCATTTTGTGGATTATGAGACATCAGTTTCCTACCCACCAGCATATAGAATTGTCAGATGTACTATTAAAAAATATATGAAAAGATACCCTGGCTCTATAGTAGCTCTAATTGTTAGAGGTGCTGCACTGGATTTGCAGCTTCTTTAAGAGGTAATTCCTGTAACCATTTCTTTTTAATAAGCACTATTTAAGATGTAAAATGAAGGAAGATGTTCAGGAAATGACTGTAACATGACAGGCTTTATAGAGTGCTGTAGATCTCTGGGGTTTACTCATCTGAACTTCAAATAACTGCATTTCAAGGGTTGGTAGTAACAGTATAGCCATGGACTCAAAAAATTATTATATTCCTTATATTCAAAAAATTGATTTGCTTCTTGTCAGCTGAAGCAGCCATGTGTTTGAAGGTCCTGTGTGCACAAGCCTTTCACTACGCACTATTGATGTTTCCGTGTCTTTGTTTTGGCATGGGACTGATTGTGCCATGATCCCCTTTTGTTGTTCTTCAGGACCTGCTCACAACTGTGATTTCAAGGCAGTGGTTACTGTTTCTATTGTGCTTTATCTGTGCTCAGAGCTTTACAGAAACAGACAGGTTCAAAAATGCTTAGAGCTTGAAGTAAACTTCACATAGCAGGTTGGCATAAAGCAAGCCAAGGTTAACAGCAAGAGGTTCTGATTTGCAGACTGAGGCTGTAAAGGACCATTATGTTAATCTCTTCTGACTTTCTGCACAAAGCACACACATACTTTATTTATATTCTCCCTTCTTTGTGGCTGTATTGACATTAGGAAGGATAAGTGGAAAAAGGGTTTGAGCAGAGGCTGGGAGATGTTTATTCCAAACATGGTAATTATGGGGAGAATAAAACCGAGGAGGACAATTAGGGCATGTAAGAACATATTTGTGGTTGCAGCAAATATTCACAGTACTGCAGCTGGTACTGAGGAACCAACATGTACAGGTCCCATGGGTCTCAGTTACTGACATCATGTGAACTGTTGCACCTGCTATAGGTAAAATATCAATAGCTGTCACACTTTGTTTTGGGCCGATGATATTAGAACTGCAGCTGTCACTGCAAATGTGAGGAGACTATTTTTAATTGAGTTCTGTGCTTTGAGACTCTTTTCTCTCCTTTGTGGTCATAATAAGCTTGGCTAATATCGGCTTTTTTCCTAAAATTATCTCCTTAGCCATTTCCATTCTCAACATTTTATTCCTCTCTTAAGCATATAATTCATTTTTTTCATCATTCCTTGCTTCCATGATATTTTTATGTGATATGTTGGTCTGCATTCATTCGCATTCGTTATTTATAAGTCGAAATTCTTAGATATTTTGAGTCTTTTTGGATTTGTCTGCACTGGGTTCCATTTACTTGCTGTTCCTTCAAATATTGGAAAAGTGAATGCTATTTAGGGCAGTGAGGTGAGTTGTCTCCAGTGGGGATAGCTGAATAGGTTTTTCAGTACATAATGGTATGCAAATAATATACCTCTGCCTCTCATGGGAACAGACTAAAGAACTGCACAAGCTGTCTGTGACCTTAATAGGTTTGTAGGCATCAGAACAGACCCCTGACTTTTGCTGCAGCAAAGTATGGGATGTACAAATACTTCAGGTGTGTTTCAGGGCTAAGCAGTGCTGTGGAAAAACTGAGAATTTAGGATGTGGTCCACACAGCTCAGTGTGTATAGCAGTGTATCCCAGCAGTACAATACAGCTGATGCACAAGCAGTAACACAAGCAGTAGGTTTTAATAATAGTGGCCATTAATAAAACAGATGATGCTTGAAACATGCTAATTCATTGTGTTGCAAGAGTGTCTTCATGTACAATGCAAGGTAAGGCTGAAAAACACAGTAAAATGAGAGGTAAGCTGCTCCATTTCTCTGGTTTTATGTTTATATGTTTAATGTGTAAAAGTACCTTTTAAAAATTTTTCTTCTTTTTAGTTTATTTTATTACAGGTTCTAGAGCAATTCAGGAAACAGATGCTGCATTTAAAAAAGCTTTGATTTAGTGAGGCTTTCTGTGCAAGAGAATGCATCCTTCCTAAAACTTCATTTTACTTAAATTAACTTGTATTTCCACTGAGGATGGCTTATATTAAGCACAAAGGGAGGCTTAGCAGTTTAGACTTCCATCAAATAAACTGCATAACTAAAAAGAGAAGATGCCAAGCCTCACATACTTGTACTTGAAAGAATTGTGTTCTCTCTCGTGGGAACTTGAGATTAGAGAAATTATAAAGGCTTTGCATAAAAACAGGGAGTTAGAATTAATTTTTGCTTAAGCGGGGAAGTGTCAAAAGCCTATTATGGTAATTTTTCAATTTTGTCTTAACTGTTCACACATTTTAAAATAGTTGTACAACTGAGTGGAGGCATAATTGATGTGTTGTGGTTTCTTTTTCCTTTCCTTGGGCCATCATAAAACACAGCTTAGGTGCACTTAGGCATGGAAGAAGTAGGTGTGCTAATTAAGTAGATGAAAATTTTCATATCATAGTGAGAAAATTTACCTAATGGATTGGAATAGTACTCTAAGAATGGTTCCCCTATTCTTAATTACATCCAAGTACCAGATATCAATATTACATGAAAACAATTAAGCCACAAAAACCTTAGTAAGAAGACATAATTCCTAGCAGTAGAATTACGGGGTTGTAGAGACTATAATGTTTATTAGTATTATTATTATTGTGAACAGTAGCACTATAAGTCTACATTTAAAAGAAATTACTTTATTCATTGTCTTTTAATGTATAGTAAAAGCTGAAGATGTTGTGGAATGAAGAGCTACTGCTACATTTATTTTTTTAATCTTTCTTAAATTAAAAAAATATAAATCTTGTCTATATCAGAATAACCAATAAACTGCTGTGGCGTAGTAATTCAAAATTTATGGTTGGCCTAGAATAAATTTTAGGACTTCCCTAGGTAACAGAAGACTTTATCAAATCCTTTTAATGGTAAATCAAATATATTTTTCTTTTCTTAGATACAGTATTAACAGCAGGAATGCTGTTTCAAAGTTACTTTTATTTTGGTTACTTTTTATTTTGGAACAGCTTTGCTGTTCCATAGGAGGAGTCTTTGGACCAGGCTTTGCATTTGGAACGAGATTTACTGGCAAATGTAAAGTAAGCAATGCTCCATAGTGGTCATTGATTAGTAAGACACTGTTTTTTATATGCAGAGAAAGGGCCCCTTTCCTAGCTTGCAGCTGATTTTTCTGCTGAAGCCTGTTTGGGCTATGAAAATGTTGCTTTGGCATCCCCAGATTACACCCAGGCCAGATTTTTTCTGGCTGTGTGCAGTAGAAACTGGTGAAAGAACAGAGATTTGCTGTTTTGCAGGAGTGAGGCACATTCTGCTTCAGCACTTTCCTGGTGCTGCTGAATGGTTTCTGTCAAAACCCACTTGCAGTGTCTCTTCACATGAACCTTAGAGGGCTCTGATTGTTCCTTAGCCCTTCTCTCACCAAAGCTGTGTTTGGGAATTACCTGACTAAAAGTGTTGTTCCTGCAGTTTTGGTGAGATGAGCCTGCAGAGGAGGCTCAGCAGCCACTGTGGCTGTTAACTGAGATCTCTGGTTTCTGATGGGTTGTATTTGTGTCCCTGCAATAAAATGTCAGGAATTACACAGCCAGGTGTGAGCATGGATGTGTGTTGGGTAGAGGGAAGGAGAGGATGCTGTAAGATCCTTAGGCAAAGCAAAATGTATTTTGTAGTCTTTATTCTTATTGTATTGCTTGATGTTGCACAGTATTGGTGTATGTATAAGCACACGTGTAATTTGAGTGTAAGACTAAATTTTTGACCCAGTTTATGTTACCTGTCACTAAATATATGCTGGATTGGGACCTTGCTGTATCAAACACATTACTGAAGTATTTTATAGTACATTGTCCAAGATGCAAGATTTAATTCCATTTTCTGGTGTCTGTTCAGTGTTGTGTAACATTTTCATTTCTCACATAACCTTGTAGAGTGCTTATTAATCATTACTTTTTTATTGTTTACACATGAAAGCTTCCCTGATAGACAGTGTTTATTTAAATGGTATTCCAGTGAGTGGTAAAATTAGCAGTAGGAGTTTTGTTAGATTTTTTTTCTTCTATCAACAGTATTTCTTCTGAGCTTATGCAGCATAAAAAGTAGGTGTTACCAATAAGCTCACATTGATAAGGAAAAAAATAAATGTTATCAATCTTGATATATTTTGTGGTGCTGTGACAGCAAATACCTTTTTGAACATTTTTCCTCAGGGGAAGGCAAATGTATTCACACATTTATCCCACTTAACCATGTAATCCTAGGTGTTATTGGTGATTTTTTTTGTGTTAAGTTAATTATGTTTTGTTTACTCTTCAGTAGCATGCTGTGAGGAGCACAGAAATGTAACTCACGAGCTCTTGACAGGACTGATGAATGGCCACAGACAGAGATATTGGCAGGTTGCTCTCTAGTGCTCTGTCTAGAATTGTTTTCCTAAATAATTCAGAGAGTTGAAATTTGATGAAATCATTTCCATTTGAAGAATGAATGGAAAGGGTAAATGAATGAAGACTCTGGTAATGGAGCAGTTGTGTTTATACTGTTGGACAGTCAGGACAGCATCCTGCATCCAGATTCCTGTGCAAATTCTTTGCATGGGGTTGTGATTGAGCTTTGTGCTAGTGATTCCTTCTGTCATGATGGGCGTTCCTGTGAATTAGCCAGTGATTTCATTCTTTTCAGGAGTGCTTGACATGAAAGCCCATCTACAAATACACGGCTGACAAATGGGTGATGAGTGGTGCTTAGAGGGGACTGAATGACAGCTGGACAATAGAGCAGTAACCTGTGGTTAGTGTAGATGGAGGCAGGAATGGTTTGCCCCTAGATAAAACCGTGTGTGGGTTCGTCCTTTTTAAAGACCCTTTTGGAAGCTGTTGATTCTGTACCAGTCACGTGTGGTGGTCTGGGAGGGTGTTGGGAGGGTGTGTCCTCAGCTGCACTCATTCATTGTTGCAGGAAGATGCTCTCTGTGAGCCCCACATAGTATTTGACTGATGAGCTGTGTCATGCAAATGTCACGGGAGCAGTGCTTATTTATGATACCATAAACGTGTTATTTTTTCTTAATGCCTACAAAAACTCTCTGCAGCAATGGATCTGCTCTCTGGGACTCCTTGTCCTTTGACATACTAAGTGTAACAGAAATGGCTGTTTTGTGGAGGTGTAATTATGTGCAGCCACTAAATAAGTGCCTGTGTGACTGCCGTGTCCATGTTTTATGATTTGTTTTCTATAGCAGCTTGGGTACCCAAAAGTATTGGATTGATATTTCAGAGCAGGTCTTTTTTCTTTTTCCCATAAGAGAGTACATACAACATAAACTTGGGTAAGAACACTTATTTGGCTTATGAGTTCAAAACTACTGACTACAGAATCACCTGTAAAAGCTGGGTGGCGGTGGGGAACAAACCGGTCTGTTACTCACTGGTTTGTCACTGAAAACGAAAATGAAATGCAGTAAAAGTACAGCCATACTTGATCTTGCTTTTATAAGTGTGAAGGCATCTTTTGCCTCAGCCCAGCTTCTCCCTCCATTCATTTTGTCATGCCTGCCTTTTGTAATGCTGTTTCAAGTTGTGGAAACTGGAGCTAGAAAATGTTGAGCTTTACTGCACATGCATATAATGCAGCACAGAGCTTAGGGTAATGGAGAATATTTTAAATTATAGCTGTAGAGATTTGAGAAATGGACATTAAAAACTATGTGTATAAGGATTTCAAATGTAGCCGTTGAAGTATTTGATTAGATCTTGTACTCAATGTGGCATACTCAGTATGAGAACTAATGCAGTCTAACATCTGCTGTTAATACAGCCTGTCACCTGGCAGTAAATGAATAGATACTTACGGGACGTGCAGAAACAGAAGTGTGATTGGAACCATCACTACTGCTTTGAAAGAAACAGCATAATAATTTATTAACATCATGGTTTCTCTATATAAACAGAAAAAGAACTTTGATTGAATGTGAATACTCAGAATGACACTTCATCATGGAAGTTGTAAGCATACAATTAATTTTATAAGATTAGGAGTAAAACCTTCCTTAGAAAAATTGATTTGAAAGCATTTGAGTGGACTCACCTTGTGGTTCAGAGACATGTTAAGGGAAATCCAAGTCAGAGTTCAAGGAGGAAGTAGGAGGGCTGTGCTCCTCAGAAGGGCTGGGCTGGATGAGGCTGGTACTTGGAATAATGATCCTACATGAAACAGTGGGAGCCCATGAGTGCCTGTGCCCCTGTGTGGGGGCCTTGGCTCTGCAGAGCTGAGAGCTTGGCTCTGGTCTGATCCCACTGGCAGTGCAGTGTTGCATTTGTGTGAACAAGATCTGCACAGAAGAAGACTGAGATAACCTTTTCCCAAGGGAAGGTGAGCAGTGCCTGCTCTTGGGAAAACAGTGCTCTGATGTGGCTACAGACCTGTGTAGGGGATGGAAATGAGGCAGACAGGACACTTCACTTGTTTCTTGGTGCAGACTGCCCGGCTCCTTCCTGTCCCTTGCACAGCTGCTGAGCCTTCCTCCTCACAGCACGGCCAGCAGACTCTTCCCTCCTAGCAGCTAAGCCACTCTGTGTAACACCCATCCTTGTTGGACATGGCTGTGACCTGTTCAGGGAAGGCTGTTACAGTGCAACTCATCAGGGGTGAGGTTGCTTGTGATCCATTCTCCTACACTCTGAGAATAGCTTGGCCCTATTTACACCACGGTATTTCTGTGAATACAAAATATTCTTGTCCCTCTAGCAGCCTTCACCTCCTTTGTTCTCTGCTGTCTCTGTCTGCTTAACCCATAGTTTCAGTGGCAGTGACTTGCTTTTATATGTGATGATTTTTGGAGGTTTCTCTCTGCTGAGGTCTGCCTCACCAGTGTGTGTTTTTGTCATTTTCTGACTCCCTCCACTGTAAGGACCTCAAGGAGTTTATCTCTCCATTCATGGCGTGACACTAAGCACTGAATTCTTGTATTTAGTCTTGTTTTTGCTAATAATCCTCCTCTTGTTTAAATTAATTAAATATAAACATATTAAAAAAGGAACATGCTTTTCTAAGTAGCTGTAACTGAGTTTTGAATACCAAGTCTACTTAATTAAGCTGCTCATCTGGTATTTTTGCATGCTTCAGTTGGTGTGAACCTTTGTGTTTGCAAATGTAATTCATATATTTGCTGTTGACTTAGGTGGCCTTTGTGGAAAATCATGATCATGGTTTCATATATGGGTATGAATTTGATTAAAATATAACAATTTGCTTAGCATACCTTAAATAGAGGCAGTTTTGGTTTTTTTTTTTTTTTTTTTTTTTTTTGTTTTTTGTTTTTTGTTTTTTTTCTAAATAAAACCTAATCTGACTTTTCTCATCTCCTCTCTAAAGCATTTGTGAATTCCAGTAGGTAGCTCAGTGTCAGCAGAGCAGGTGAGAGCTCAGCCCTGTGCCAGGCTGTTGAGGACAGGTAGGAATGGTCTCTGTGTTCTTTCTGGGTGTAGCAAATCACACACCTGCAGCTGGAGTCCCCCTGCTGCAATCCCTGTTGTGTTTGCTGGGTGGGCATCACTCAGCTGAGCACTGACTTGTCTGGGAATTCAACTGCCCTGGCTCCCAGGTGCTGGCAAGGCTCCCTTTGATTAGAAGTTGTATATTATGTATTGTATCACAGGTTGGAAGATTAGTGAATAATTGTTAAACCACTAAAAGCACTTTACAGTGCTGTGAAATGGTAAGAGATAAATCTGAAAGCAGGCAGTAATAAGTAGAAGCTCATTTTTAAAAAGCCCTTCTAGATTATGAATTCTGGAAGGAAATGAAAAAGTAAAGCTATCATAACAGTATTGTATGTATTACAATGATTATACAAAGTAAATGTTAAAATGCAGTTGTTGGTATTGATGTTAATTTAGTTTAGCTGCTGTTTTTTCCCATACCCTTTGTGAGTTTTTGTTGTTGATGAATGAACTTCCCTCATTATTTTATTAATATTGGAGATATCAGTAATCATGGCAGTGTGGTTAATAAATACAAACCAGGAGATTAGACAAAAGTACTTTAAATTGTTTTGCAGATTAACAGGCACCGTTGATGCTGGAGTTCTCTTATGACTTTAATCTTGCTGTGGGCACAGAAAGGATTAAACTATTACTTGGTAGCTGCAGTTATTTGATTTCCCCCACTCCCCTGTGAGGACCCCAAAGTCCAAACGGTACCCAACAAATTAGAAGTGCAGACTTCCACTGAAAGCTTTGAGGACATATTTTTATGCTGTGATTTGCTTGTGATACATATAAATTCATTCTGAAAAGAAACTTTGTTGTCTGCTTTATCATAAGAATTGAAAAGATCACCCAGTTTGAAATTCCAAATTGCAAGTAAACCGGAGTTGTTGAGAGTGCCTCTAGAAAATACATAGTGTACTCTTGGCACAGTGCATTCTGTAGCAGAATTTAGCTTTTCCAAGGAATTTCCTTCAGTTTGAGATCAGGTTTCTGAGATGAGAAACCAATGGATTGTTCCAGTTTTGGATTTGAGGTTCGCCTTAAATTTCAAAGACTTGTTTTGGGACATGGATATTTTTTTTAAGGTTTCTATACTGGTCTTTACAACAGAGCCTCACATAAAATTTGATACTTTGAGGAACAAGAAAGAAAACGTTTGGTGTGCAGTGGAAGAAAAAGAAACATTAATTTAAAGGGAGAATGACCAAGATGAAAATTTGGAACTTGCCCCCAAAGTACGTGAAATTCACCCCAGTGAGTGCAAGCACTGCACAGACAAGTGTGCTTCATTTTTCTGTGAGTGCTTGCTGGCCCCCAGGACTAGGGGAGATGGGGAAGCCCCCAGAGGATGTGCACAACCCCTCTCCTGGCTGTAGCTGCTGCTGTCTGCCAGGCAGCCCCAGACCCTTGGATGTTTTAGACCACGTGTGCTGCAATAAACAGGCCAGAACTGGCTCTAGGACACTCAGTGCTGAAAGTGCAGTGAGAATTAAGCAGGGATTAATTTGAAATCCAATAGCTGCCACTTTAATGGACTCACTGGCACCCAGTGCTTCTGATGTGTTATTTTTGTGCAGTTGCACAGGGATATTTTGCACTCCTGCTACAAACACACACCATCTGCCTCAGGTAGGGAGAACATCCCCTGCAACAAGGATGATGTGCACACTCATTTCTAAGCATTTGCACCCTTTCTTAAAGCCCTCTTTGGAAAAAGGTACTGGAGGAGATTGAAGAATTTTGTATCCCTGTTTCATTTGGCAATTACTTAATTCCTGTGTGCTTGTTCAGATGTAGATTGTGAGTTTAACCCAAAGCTTTCTGTATCAATATTTTTGGGCTTATTGAGAACATTAAGACAGAGTTCTGTTGGAAGACTGTTGGATATTATAATCCGACAGTCTTCTGGTGTGGAAAAGACTTGAATTTATCCTTGTAGATTAGTTTTAGACAGTGTTGTCCATGTGAAATATTAATATGTGATGTTTTAAATCTTATTTCTGTTGTGATGTAAAATTTTAAAATTAAACCATTCTTCCTCTAACTAACACTTCAGCTTTTTAAAATTATTTTTTTCATAAAGCACATTTTAATTGGAGTAACATGTATTGCATGTTTTATGAAACACCTTCATTGAAAGTCTTGGATACTTTCCATTCAGGTCCCTATAGACCCATCCAGTTTGAAAATACACTGTTTTATCCTCTCCTTAATTACAGTACTTGGAGCAACTCTCTGTTAACTGTTTTTAGGTTCCACAGGATAATGAGTCTACCAGAACTAGAAAGTGTACAGCAAAAAACTGTTCACAGGAGGAAGCTTGCTGTTGCTTAGCTACCTGTCTTTTTAATTTGGAATCTCCAGCAATTCCATAATGACTAGTCCTTAAGCTGCTAAATGTATTTGTTCATGACAGACTGTGCACATGCACATTCTGAATGTGCATTTCACCTATGCATTACTGCCATTACTGTGGGAATAACGAGGGTGTTTGGAATGGGATTGCGTTGTGTGAATCACAATACCTAAAAATGTTGGTTACAGAGGCAGTTCCTACTGGTGGGTACCATAGTGAAATTCAGAATAACTTGAGTGAAAAGTTGCCTCTGCTCCTCCAGAGCGGTCCCAAATATGAACAAGTTTTGTGTCATGTGTAGGTAGTGCAACCAGTCTGTAGTACACATTCTCACATCAATTTGAAACATAATAGTGATAGATAATAAATTGCAGATCAAAATACTGTGACACTTAACATGGTTTTGGTCCATTTAGCATTTTCTTGCAGGTGAGAAAATGGCCTGATGTGTAAAAATTGCCTGAATGTCACTGAAGTCTGCTGAAATAAGACTCTGAACTAGGCAATAGTCATAGGAGAACTACTTGTTTTTTCGGAATCTGTGAAAAAATTTACTTAAATTAATGCTATCTGATCAATCCTAAAATTGATATAAAGAGATAGTTTATCTAGGCTTATGGCCACAAAACTGGTATAAGCATAGAAAGAAATTCTGGCTTTTCTAAATCCTTTTCCAGGATGTGGGTCTAAAAAAGATTTTCATTTGCTGTTAAAGTGAATTCTTTCTTACTGTAATAGTCCTTCCCATTAAGAGAAATCTCTGTGACTCTTCCCCTTTTGCCTACACAAAACAGCCACGGCAGCTTCTGCAGCAGTATGGGTGAGGCACTTGTGTGTTTCTGAGAGGGCATCCCATCCCATCCCATCCCATCCCATCCCATCCCATCCCATCCCATCCCATCCCATCCCATCCCATCCCATCCCATCCCATCCCATCCCATCGCCCCGGTGCTGCCAGGGGAGGAGTTGTTGGCTCTGTGCTGGCAGGGGCACAGCTGGAGGGGCCCTGCCAGCCCGTGTGACAAGCACAGCTGGCTGGCACAGGCCATGGGGGCAGTGGCTCCATGTCCTGTGCAGATGGGGCCATGCACAGCTGCCAAAAGCAGCTTTTTGTAAAGGAACTCCAGCACTCTGCTGCTGAGCTGATGTGCCCACCTAGGCAGAGTTTTGTTATTGATGCTTTCTGTGTTGTATTTGTTAGGATTTTAGAAAGATGAACTTGTTAGTTTGACAACTAATTATATTTTTAATTTAGTGGTGAACTCTCTTGGGAATCTATGAGCAAGTTAATTTAAATGAAATTAGGTATTTCAGCTCTTGCAGGTATACTTTGTGGATTTAAATGTGAATCTGTGTAATCCCATTTTAGATATTCATAAGGTTTTGATGTCCTCATGGAAAATACTGGCCTATTTCAGTATGATTTTGTGCTCAATTAACCATTTAGAGATATTGACTTACACAGATATTCAACAGAGTTGAATATTTTTGCCCTTTTATTGTGGTATAATATTTATGTGTATATTTCAGTTTCTGGGTCTGTAAATCTTTCTTATTAGGATAATTTATTTTTAAGATTACTGAGTATGTAGCTCTTATACAGCCTCATATAATTTTCGTCATGCCTTCATGGTTTTAATCCTTTACATTTTAACATTGCATCCCCTGACTTTAAACTGACTATATACACGTCCTTGATTTCCCAGTGAGAGCCACTGCTGACTGGCCTCTCTTCCCTTGCACAATTCCATGGAGACTTCAGTACAAGACATGACAAAATGTAAAACCATACTCATAGATCACCTTATAAATATTTATTCATATAAATTCTTTAAAGAAATTAAATTACGTGTTCTATACAAAATAGGAAAGAGAGGCTTTTAGTGTCACTGGCTGCAAATTGAAGTCATTTGTCTTGAAGGGTCAGATGCCACTTTGTGGTAAGATACTTGTCTGAGATCCAAGAAGGGAAAGATTGATAGTACAAAGAGATTGATGGAACAGGCACTGCAATATGCATACGAAGTTACAGGTTAATTAGAAAGATTTAAACAAGAAAGTCCCTTTGTGTGGAGAAGTGTCATGTGCTGTTACTCTCAGAAGCAAGGTGTGCTGGCAGCCTTTTGAACAGGCAGAGTTGATTTTCAGGGATGTTTATGTGGAGATGTGCAGTTGTGAATATCTGCGAGGTGGCAGATCACCAACAGCACCCGCTGCAGCTGACGAGTGCTGCTCAGGGAGCTCAGTGCTTTGCATACAGAGCCACCTGCTCTGCTCACATCTTTGGTTTTGTTGTGGTTGATGCAAATTATAATGCTGGTTTTGTGATTCCTGTATCAGAGTAAAATCATTAATATTTCAGACTGCCAAGTTCTTTGGGTGTCTCAGGTGATACAACTATTTGTTCTACTTTTTAATTGCAGGCACAGCAGAAATTGCAGCACTTACAGAAAAATCCTAAAGCTAAGAATGTGTGGTTTATAAAGTGGGAGCTGAGCAGTCAACAAACATTGTTTTTCAGTTGATAGGAAAGCTGTTTTGAAAGAACAGATACTGCAGACTGTTCCTTCTTTCATTAAAGTTCACCAGCCTCACTGGTACATTTAGCAGAGAACAGCAAGCTTCTCTGTGTGGATTGATGCTGAAATTAAAACGGCAACATCTTTTGTAATAGTTATTCACTTGGCAGAAAGAGAATTTTAAATTTGACTTAAATGCAACAAAACCAAAATGGTTTGTACCCCTTGTGTCTCATTCTGCACAAGGACAAAATGGTGCAAATCTTTCAGCAAGGCAGGAATAAAAATCTCAGCAAGCGCTTCAGTATTTATTATCGTAATAGTAAATCATCCCTGTCTGCCTGGGAGATGTGTAAAACATACCTGCTGAGGGCAAGAGCAGGCACAGGCCTGAGGGACTGTTATACTTCTAAATACTATAATTCTGGTATTTTTGTCATGATAGTCTTAACTAAAATTTTGCATTCATATAGTCACCTTATTTTTAGCCCCAGAGACAGATCTTGGGGTACGTGGCAACTCTTACCTCTTACCTACCTACCATTTCTCTATTCTCTGACTGCAGAGTATCTGAATTTTAGGTTTAGTAAGGGAAGGAAGAAGACAGGCAAGTTTTACCTTGTCTAGCTGCTACGTGTGAGACAGAAAAGGCCTTCAATTCCAGGCTGTGTATGGCTTTTTACTGAAGATGAAAAATTTGTTGAAGGGAGGCAAAAGTTTGAATTGCACAATATCTTTCTACATTAGGGAAAGACAGACTCAATGAGGCCCCTGGGAAATGTGATTGACATTGAAAACAATCCTCTTTTGTTTTATTATATTGCTGTAATGATGAGTCTTTGCTTGTTATGTGGTCAGATATCTATTTATTCACATAATTCTGAGTACAAAAGCAGCTGTAGAAAACAGGTAGTGGAAAAACAACACTCTCTTTTCTCTTTCACATTTTCACTTGTAGGAGCTGTTTTTCATACTTAAAGAATTCTTCTCTTGTATGAACATGAGACCAAATACAAGAAAATCTGTCCAAACAAATGAGTTGGAACATGTCCCACGATACCAATACATACGGGCAAAGTGCTGTCTCAGGCACAGTTCCAGTGGCCTTTCTGTGGTACTTACCCTCCTTGCTTCAGTAGCAACTTGCCTCCCATTACCCTCTCCATCAATCACAAAGATGCTTCTACTTCTAGAAGAAATACAGCTTATTGTGTTCTACTGCAAGGATTATATTTTTGCAGTTGATAAACACAGTGAACTTCTTATTGTAAGAACTAAGTACAACTTTTTTTTTCTTTTTGTTTTTTCTTTTTTTCCAGAAACCAAAACAAAAGGACTGGCATCCTCCTGGAGGATTTATTTTAGGAGTCTGGGCATTGATCATCATGGTTTTCTTCAAAACATATGGAATCAAACACATGAAACATGTCTTCTGAACTGGAGCAAACAAGATACTTGCATTGGCTGCTACTTTGGGTTCATGGGTAGCTCCTGTGTTCTCTGAATGTGGATTATGGTTGTGTTCAAACACTGTGTTGACATCTCGCTGCTAAAGGTTCTTTTGAAGCCATCTCTTCTGCCCCTTTTTCTGGAAAGATTCTGAAAACCGGTTTTAATGTTACTGTTATTTCACTTTGTCTTGACTTAAAAATACTTTAATGCTTTTCTGAGCATATTTTCTTTTTGGTTAAGCTTAAAAAAGGGCAGGACCTAAACCCAGTAACAGGATTTCTGTGGTTGCTTCTGGATTGTAAATGGGCAAATTCTTTCCACCATACTTTGAAGTAAATCTTAGAAGAAGTCACCTCTTACTAAATAACTGGACATTGTGGAGAACGTTATTTAAGATGTCATTCTGACAATAAAAACTTAACCCACTTTGCAGACTTCGGCATGGCATATTGAAAGCTTTCTTCACAAAAATAAAAATACTCTGGAATATATTGATTTCTTTTTTATTATTATTTTTTCTTCCCCATTAAATAAAACCCTTAGATCAGTCCTTTCACCTTAGGCAGTTTTAAGTCTAGAATTCTATGAGTTGGTGAAAGTAAAACAAAAATTATGACCTTGCTGAATCTACTTAAAAAGAAGGCCAAAAAACGTGAAAGGACTTCACCACATCCAATAGAAAACAGGTGTTGTATTTTCACTGCATATAATGTGAACTTAGGTGCTTTCAGAATTTTCAGTGCATTGGATTTTGCACTGAAGAAAATCGACTGTGGCATCAGGATGAAGAACATTATAAATTGTACCATTGTATTCTGTAGTTTCTGAGTCCCCAGAAAATGTGCTTTGTTGCCTGTGATTTGTAAATTCTGGTTTGGAATATTGATTTGTTCTTCCTGGACATTTACTGATGAATGTATGCTAAAAGGGTTTTGTCTGTATAATACAGTGATATTTGTGAAGAGAAGAGCAAATCTTTGCATGTGTAGAAATACATCAGTCAGTGAGGAGAAGCTTTTGTCCCATGCTTTTGGAACTTGTTCTCCACCTTAACCAAAATAAAGCTTACCTGATGCAGTCGTGGTGTAAGTACTATACATATATCTCTAATGTTATTAGGAATTATCTATAATCACACATAATATCAGAGTCAGTATATTTTTCTTAGAATGTTATTCTGAGCATTTCCTGTTGCACAGCCCATACAAATCTGAGTGCATAAACATTTTTGTCCTGTTTTATTCTCTTCCAGCTTGCTTGTGGCATCCCAGCCTCAGGTGAGAGGAGGAGAACTGTCAGAGCCCTGTGAGCCTGGGAGGGCTCTGGGGAAGCCACTGAGGCTTCCAGGGAACAGAAAACAGCAGAGTGGTGCAGCTCGAGAACTAAAGCCTTGGTTTTTATCTCCAAAGATATTCTAGGCTTGGAGATGTTGAAGGTACAAAATGATCCATTATGGTAAGGTAAACATTTGCCTACTCCACCTGTCTGTGGCACTTCCTGGTGAAGAGCTGGGATTGTTTGCAGTAGCAGGGGCTTAAGGCCCAGCATTCCTACAGTGCCTATAGTGTGTTGGGTTTGGAGGTGGTTTTTTTAGATAATGTCCTTCAAAAGGAATTATTTCATATCCAAAATCTGATATAATGGTGACTTTTCATAAAATCAGAAAACCTTTTTATTTATTTTTTATCCTGAGCAATTTCTAATACAACAATCAAGTGAAATCTTCTGTGCACAGACCATGTAGAAATGGTCTAGACCCAGTATAGAAATGCATCTTAGAGAATTCCTTAGAGGATTTGCTTAGCTTTCCTTTCCTAATCCAACTCTTTCAATTGTAGTAAATATTTTAATCAAATATTTATTTTATAGGCAAGTTTTGCCACACTATAAAAAGTGTACAAAGTCAAGTTGATAGAGCTTTGTGCCTTGCTTCATTTGCAGTAACACTTATTTGGACTCCTCAGGCCTTATTCAATTTTTCTCTTTCCCTCTTTCAGCCACCTTTTGCAGGAAGTGATAGAAACAACTACAGAACTAATCTGAATTTTGCCAGTAGCAGTAGATACCAAAGATTCTGTCTTTTTAAAAGCTTATCTGCTTAGGGAAAAGGAGGCAATTAGGTGGGTTATTAAAATGCAATTTATGAATAGAGGCACTCAGTAAGTATGCATGTGAAGGTGATTAAATTGAAGTGAGAACAACAGTTTGACTGGAATGCAGCAAACTCTGCTTCAGGCATTTTTAACATTTTTGTATGCACAGAAGTGAGGAGTTGAAATGGATCATTCTGAGACACCATAAAGTTGCCTGTGCTACACCTATGAGCCAGTGTTTTCTATGCTGTGATAAGCTGGTATTCCTTGAACAGTTACAGTCTGAAAGCAAGTACAGGAATGTCACAGAATTGTCTGTAAATGTGTGTATGTTTATTGTGTATTGTATATTTCAATATACAATATTGTATATTGTAAATATTGTATATTTATTTTTTATTTGAAGTTAGTAACCTTCTCATTTTCCCTGGGAGGCCTTCAAGCTCAGTTTGGGATGTGGCCTCTGGGAGCCAGCCACGTCACCCTGTCACAAACCATTTGAGTTCTGCAGGCCAAGTGTGCCTTGCAGTATGGATGCCTCCTCCAAGGTGCACAGATGATCTCTGATGGAATCCAGAAGACAAGCCAGATGGCAGTTTCCTGATGCTACTTTGCATGGGAACCTTTTGAGCAGAATTGAATTTCAGCATTTTGTGACTCTGCATGGATAGGTCTGTGAACTAAGCGTGCCCATGCCTGCAAAACTCAGTGTATTCATGTCTGCACCCTGTACTGTGGAACTGCACTGACAGGTCCTGCAATGGCGTTTTAAGATATTGTTTAGAACACTCATGGATGATAAAAATAGATGTTGCTCATTTCAGTTTTTCAGCTCTCTTTCAGGATCACATCTTAAAAAGCATTTTTATTATTGAATGAAGAAAAAGAAGGTCCCCAGTAGGGTTGTACTCACATCCAGGTGCTCTCCTGTCCCCTGGAGTGCCTGTGACCAGGCCAAAAGGCTGACACAGTGTGTGACTAAGCTGTGCTTCTGTTACAGACTGAAAAGTGAGGTTCCTACAAAAAATGAGTGGAGAAAGAAACCTGAGCAGGGGGGAGACAATCAGTGTTTCTCGGTCTATGCCAGCTGAATATTTTCATGTGTAATGACTGTTCTGATGAAGTGCTGTTCTCTTGGCATAAGCAAATACCAGAGCCTGCTCACAGGTATCCTTACAAACATCATTAGTGATGCTGTGTCTCTTCTAGAGAGTGGAAGGTTTTTTCTCTCTGTTGCTTTTTAATCCTGAAAGCTGGTATCTGTTATTGATTACAGAAAAGCAAATGTAGGCTGGGTCTAATTCTCTTGCTGAGTGCCTGCACTGAGCCCATTTCAGTCTCTTGTTTCAGTCAGGGATTTTTATTCTCAGCTACCACATCGACGGGAGTAAATGGAACGTGTGGCCCAGTCTGCCTTCAGAGAGGCATCACTGCCTGCTGGAGCAGGGCTGAGTTGCACTAAATCAGTGATTTAGGGGCTAAGGCCAGGTTCAGCTGTGCGTTTATCCTGGGTGGAGGGGGATTTGTGCAGTGATAAGGTGAGGGAGGTATTATTGTGAGAGGGACTGGAAGGACCAGCTGAGGCAGGGCAGAAGTCTGCAGCCCTGGCAGTCCTGATACTGCATGTGACTAAGGGTTTTTTTCATGTTGGAGAACTGCTGCTTTCTCTTCTCTGATGGATGCTTAGAGGGAAGGAATAAAAAGGAAGTTTCTGATCTGAAAGCTTCCCTAATTATCCTTTCAGTATAGCTGACAAAGTGAGATGCTGCTAGTTTCTGGTAAATAGTGAAGATTTCATCCATCTTTGCATTGTGAAGTTAAAAGCTTCTATGTGGTCAGGATTATTCAGACTTGATAAAAATAGATGAAGTGGAAGGCAATCCACAAAGTGAGAATGGTGCATTTCAGAGAGTCTGTGGTATTTGGAGAGAACACAACCTTTGTATATGGTGCAGTGTGGGACAAGGGTTGGGACAAGAAAGATCAGTGTCCTCATGTGCAGACCTTCAGCTCTGTCTGTGTTACAGAGCTCTGTGAGCTGGTAGAATTTTATCATGCTTCCAGACTAATTAACCTTTGGATTGAGACAAGCATAAAATATTTCACCCAAGAGACTAATTTATCCATAAAGTTATGAACTGCAGAAAAAAGCAGTGTATATAATGAAAGTGTCTTCTCAGCCATGTGAAGATTGAACTCCAGGCTGCAGCTGACAGAGAGTTTGGGCTCAGTAGCAATAGTTGTCCTGCAGAAGTTTCTTTTCAGTATTCCACAAATGAATCACTCATGCCACGACCATCACTTCAGCACTTCTGTACCATAATAAGCATAATAGTTTTTTGCATTTCTTAAGTGGTGGAAGGCAAATTTAAAAAATTGATAAAGTTTCTCATGGAAGATTATATGACTCTAATGTATTTCTGATTCCCCTCTTTCTGTGAACTTTTAAAAATAAAAAGCTTTCAGGAAACGTATCTTGAAAGTGTCTGTGTTTTGTAATGAAAACTTGCATAGGCTGCATAACATAGTCTGAGATCAGCATTTCTTAGAACTCATTTCACTTGCAAGTTCTTTAAGACTGAGTTATTTTCTCCCCTAATGAGGATTTTTGCCTGATTTAGTGATTAAATTGATAGTATTTAAGGTTTCCATTCAGTGATGTATATCTATTAATGTTTGATTGTGCCATGTCTTCTTCCCCAGGTAGATGATAGATTTAACTTTTTTGCCTTTCTTTCTTTTCAGGTCTGTGTGAGAATATCAACGAAGCCTTGGCCAGTACTGAGCCAGTTTGGCTGCTGTGGCCAACAGGCTAAATAGATATTAAAATTGTACTTCCCTAAATTATTTTGGTGATTTTGTTACAACAATCCCTTGAACTTAAGAAGCAAACTGTTTGGACATGCAGTCTAGCTCCTGTGTCCTGCATCTAGAAATGGCCTATGGTGGGTACCAAGGGAATAGCACGGAAAAATAGAGGAAAATATATTGTGACATTTTTCCTGTGGAATTCTGCTTGTATCCTTAAGATGATGCTGTATCATCTTAGCCTTATTTTCCTATGTTCAGATAGGTTCCATAGGGTGAGGATCTTTCTTTTTTTTCCTGTGTTAACTGTAACTTCTTTGGAAGTCTTTGCAAACCTAGTTGTGGAATTCCAAGCAGATCCATCACTTGGATCTCTTTATCCCCTTGCTTCAGAGAACCTTGAAGAACACCAAATAGTATTGCAAGGCAGGGTTTAGCTTACAAAAGCTGCATTACATCTTAGCCAATCTGTCTTTATGACTCCTGATTTTGTTCTCCCAGGTTTCCATCTGTTTGTCTGGGATTGCTGGAGCTGTCTGTAGTTTTCCTCTCTGTTCTGTTTTCCTGACAACTCCTGGTCAAAGCACTGCACAGCAGACAGGGACACTGTGTGTTGGTCATCTCTGTGCAGCTTCTCTGATGTGGCCTGGCCTTCAGTGCCAGGCAGGACAAAGGGATGTGTCCCTTCTCCTGGCAGTGCTGTGCAGCCCTGTGCTCTCCACTGCCCCCCTGGAGGGGGCTCAGCACCCAGGGATGCTGGTTCAGGGCCTGCTTCCACTCTGCCTGTGCTGTGGAGGCTGTTCCACAGCTGGCCCAGATGAAATCACCAGCTTTGCTTCTGCTGTGATGCTGCATCTCCATCCACATGGTGGTCAAAGGGCATCATTTGACATTTCATGTTTTGGTGTAATTTTCAGTGTGAAAAACATTTAACAGTCTAGTGGTTTTAAGGGTATTTAGCATAAGCAGTGCCATTTGGCAGTCATTTTATAAGAGTCTTTGAATTTTATATTTTTCTCCTTCAGCAGAGAGAAATTTCACACCACCTTAGACATTTGTCCTTTCTTATTTCCTAGGGTTTTTAAAAGAATATTAAACTAGATTGTCCTTAATTTTTTTCCTTTTTTTCTTTCAAAATCATATGTTCGTTATATGCAAGGTGTGCCTTTGCAGCAGGCAGCTGGAAATTCAAAGTGATCAGTATGAACTGGTAGTCCAGGGAAGACAGAAGTATTGGTACCTGTAAGGTTTCTGTACTTCCTTTTGTTTGCTGTACCTTTTGCTGCCTTACAAGTACTCTTTGACTGTTTAACTGCTTTTTTTTTTTTAATCCCTAAGCTATGTCTTAAATTGAATTAGAAATTGTATCTCTTTGCATCAGATTGAATAACTAACTTTCATTACGGAAATTATTATCAGCATTTTTTGAAATTTTTGTGGCACTTAGAGTCAACTCACAGAACACTGCAAAGAAATCTATGCAAGACAACCATTGCTATAGAGCCAGGACATTCCTCTCTGTCAGCTCCAGCCTGAGTGTGATCTCCATATTCCAGGGGAATAAAGCTAGATGGCACAAGGCACATTTCATTGCTTACTGTTTAGATTCCCCTCACCCCATGTCCCAATGCTTCTCCAGCTATTTTTATCTTACTTGCAACCTTAGAGGTATTTTGGATAAAAATCACTTAGTTTCCTTTGAAGTCTGCCCGGCAAATGCAGCAGGACAAGTCCCAGAGAAGCAGCTCCATAAGGATTTTATTGGTTTACTGCTCTGTGTGAATGGACGTGTGCTCTGCTGGACTGAGCCAGGGCTGCCAGTCAGCAGCCCCAGTCTCTCCCAAATCTTGTTCCAAGACTGTAACTTGGTTTAATTTCTTAACCTCGGCTTTCCTCAGTTTCCTTATGAAGTGTTAACTCTCTGAGGTCTGCAGCACTTTGGGTGGAAGGTTTCTCCATCTGCACCAAGGTTTGCTTTGTACCATGGTGCTGTCACCATTGAGCCAACAGAACACAAAGCAGCTCTGGTAATTTTTGTTCTTGCAGAGATGTTTTATCATTCTCAATTCCAGCTGCACATATCATGGTGTAAAAACTACAGTTCTTCACGATGAAAAATATCTCCTGACAAAGGCAAGTGTAAAAGCCTAAAGGTATGCAAGGAGTTCAGAACTAAACTAACATAGATCTTGAAATTGCTGGTATCTGTAAACACTGTTTTGCAACACTTTTAATATGTGAAATGATGCGCTGCAGATGATGAATCAATCAAATTATAGTGAAGTGTGAGATGACAGCATAAAGCAGAGAATGGCAGCAATGCCTAGTTTATACTACTTATCCCTAGGCTGACAGCATGTACTGTCATAAATCTATTTGGTTTATAACTAGGCCATAAAACCTTACATCAGGCTGAAATGCAGCAGGATTCTGTAGTTCAAAAACTGTGCATTTATAGAGAAATACATCAGTGATTTGTTAATTAAAACTGCAGTACTTTAACAGTTATTTACATTTCTTTTGCACTCTTATAACTTGTGCTTTTTGGACTTAATTTATGTTCCCCGTAAATCTGTGTGATCTGTTTAAAACTTGCTGTCTCCTTGGCTTCATCAAATTTCTTTTTATATATACAGGTGTGACTTAGAAAATACTCCTTCATAATTTTTGTAATTACGTGGGGGACCTTGCTGAAACTTCACAGGAGGTTGATGGGACTGAAGTGAGTTGGGGTTTGTTTTGTTTAAAATGTGTGTATGAAGGTAGCAAGAACAGAGAGCTATTAACAGAAACTGAATAAGGAATGAGTTACAATGCTTGTCTTGGCTCTCTTAGGAGATTCAGTGTCCTTCCAGTTTATTCCATGTTTCTTCATATTCTTAATGCTTTCCATATGTATTTGACACTGAACAGTCTTGCAGAGAGTCTGGCAAGTCTCTGTTTTTGCAGAATACTAGAAGTAGACCAGTGTACTCTAAATGACTTAATTTTACCAATAGCATAGCTAAACATACAGCGTACACATCCTGCAGCCCTTGACTGATGGAAAAACTAAGAGCTCTAGTTTAAAATGACAAGATCTTTTTATTATTGTATCAGTAATAAAACAGGGACAGAAGCATCAGAGGACCTACTGTGATCTGTACCATGTCTTGCAGTCACATTAGAAATGATCTGTAAATCAGTTTGACAGATTTCATCAATTGGGGCAATATATGCTGGATACACAACCAGTACACATGTTGAAAGGGATGTTCAAACTGCCATTAGTTCAAAACCCATTCTGTTTTTTTATAGAATGCAGTGAAATCAAGTGGAAGGAATAAAACACCATCAGTGAAAGAAGGAGAGGTAAACACCAGCTGTCAAGAGAAAGGTAACATGCTCTTGGCATTCAGTTTGTAAGCTGAGTGGTGTGTACCAGGAAGAACACCAAAATAAAGCTTTTAAGGCAAAATACATTAGAGATTCTTGCTTTTTTGGGCAGGGCTGCAGCAAGACAGTGGCTCTTGGAGACTTGCACTTCAGGTCCAGGCGGTGTTACAGAGGTGACACCAGTTTGCCCCTGCCAGGACAGTTCACTTTGTCCCCAGAGAATCAGGGTATCTGTGGGGCAGCTGCAGCTGTTGCTGTCCAGTTTTGGAAAGAGGAAGACCACGAGTTATAAGGGGGTTTAAATGAGAGTGTTTGGTCCCAGTTCTGTGTCTCGCCTCTGAGGTTCAGCTTCTTGGATTTAGGTGTTTAAAGGTAGTATCTTTGTTCTAGCTTTTGCATTTGTCTAATGAGAGACACCTTTCATCACCTGAGATGTGTTTCATGCAATAGTTACTGATTACTTAAAAAAAATTGAGATTTGATATTTGTGAAGCAAAAGGAGAAGTAATACTGTAACTGAAATCTTCTTTATTCACACGGCACATGTAACCCAGTAATTCCCACTGTGAGGTTCCATACACAGCAAGAGCATTGTCCTTCCCCTTTGTCTTGCAGGGACTCACCAAGCACGTACAGGTACTTCATGGGAAAAAAAAAGCAAAAAAAAAAAGCAGAGTTTAACTTTGCTCCTTTCAGGAGGACAATTTTGTACTCATGGAATGCTTTTCACATCCCAGCTTCAGTGTGATCCAGAATCTCTGAGATCAGTGATGATCTTGGGACAGTGGAAGGCAGAGATTTTTGCAGGTGCGGTGCTGTGATCTTTCTGGCTACTATGACTGGTATTGTAGTACTGGTAGTTTACCTTCTTCATTCCAGAAATTTGGTCACATTGTGCTGAGCAGCTGTGGCCTGGTTCATAGTCTGTTGCCTCAGGAGGGTTGCTGGCAGTCTCTTGTAGGAATACAAGAGGCAAAACAGAACACAACCCCTCCTTAGCTTGTCTTCACCGAGAAGCTGCTGCCATGGCCAGTGGGGGGTTTGGCTTTTTTGGGATAAATTTTGTTTGCCCTCCTTCCTCCCACCCCTATTTAAAAAACAGCAGCTCGATAGCACAGCAGCAAATTCATATTAATATCAAACAGAATTTTCACTACCATTTTCATATTAACATAAGATGTTAGAATGTAAAGTGAGCTGGATCTGCACATGGGACCACTCTTGCTGTTAAAGGCTTTAGGCTGGAACAGAGCCCAAAATTCTTAGAAGAAATCCAACATTTCTTGATCAAATATTAATTACATGCCATATAGAATTATATATTTCAAACAACTTTTATAAATAAAAAGCTAGGCCTTTCAAACCATCAGCAATATTAATTTTGGATTTAAAATATTATGAAAGATAAACAACCACATAACTGTGAATTAGAAAAATACTGGCCTAGGTTGCATAAAAACCTTCATTAAATAAATACAGAAAGTTTTCACTATGAAAATTCAGTGGCATCGTACTTAAAAAAGCCATAATGAATTAACGGTCCCTTAATGACACTCAGGTTGTGTTTCACAAATCACAAACACACACAGGACGTCAGATGGCCCCAAAAGGTGATGGACTGGGTTCATACAGTTTAACAGCAAGTACTGGGGGTGTGTGCTGCTCCTCCATGCCAGCTCCTGGCTGCTGCTGCTGCGGCTGCCAGCTGCACACCCTGGACCCTTCTCCTCCAGGCTGCCGTGCCGGCCCGAAGCTCCCAAGGCTGCTGCTGCGGGAGGTGCCGTGGCTGGGCTGTGTGTCCGTGCCTCAGGCCAGCGGCCTGGCCCCGGGGGGGGTTGCAGGGAGCGGGTCTGGTTTCCAGTCTGGCTGGAAGAAGCGGATGTCGAATGTCCGTGCCCAGTTCTCGAAGACGCGCTTCTCGGTGATGAAGCGGTGGTGGCTGCCCTTGCGGCCCCGCTCGTGGGAAAGGTACATGGTGCACTCGTCTGGCCCCAGAGGTTCATAGTAGTGATAAGGTACTGAAAGATGATTAGGATCCCTGTGGAAAAAAGAAAATAGATGGAAGCCCAAGATGTTCTTTCTTGTTGATTGAAAAGATGCTATCTTTAATGAACTGATGGGCTCAAATCCACTTTTTCTCCCAGTTAAACTATGTAGCTGGCTTTTTTCCTTGCATATCTAATACATCAGAATGGGGCAAAGGTGTTGTCTTTGCTTTTTCTTTTGCTCTCCTTTAATCCTCTTCCTCCCAGTTAAATGAAGGACAGCAGAAGCTTAGAAACAAGGCAGAGTTCTGCAGGGCTGTGTTACTAGTATGAAATTTGAAGTAAACTGCTTAAAAGAGATCTAAATCTAGATTGTGATTTGTTAAAGGTCTCACAGAGGTATTTCATGCACTGGGGCAGAAAGAGAAGATGGCAGATAGAGGTGGTTATCTGTGTCATGTCAGCTCAGCTGAACGTTCCCAGCGTGCTGCGCGAGGTTCCGAGAGCAGAGCTTCAGTGAGGGTCTGCACGCCAGGTCAGTGGTACAGCCTGCTGTTGCTGGCATTTTAATCAAACGTCTGATGCACAAATGAGTTCTTTATTTTACAACAGCAGCTTTTATGTATCTAAGCTAAAAATTAAAACAGTTCACCCATAGTATCCATCTGACCTTGTGAACCTGTTCACATTTCCCAGCGGGAGACCAGTGACTCGTGGTGACACATTGGCTATGCCAAACACCAATTAGATACTTAGAATAAAGTTCATTTTAGCAGTTCTGACCTCAGTGCTACCATGTAACATTCTGTAAATGGCACATCTGTATTATAATAAGCCAGAGCAATTCATTCTCCTTTTGTTTTAATCTCTACCTGCACCCATGATGGTTTTTTACTTTGGGCACAGGCGTTTTGGGCTCACAGGAACTCTCACACTCCCTGTGTCATAAATACTAAGTAAGCTGTCCCAGACAGAATTACCCAATTGTTGTCCCTCTCTTCCTGATTGCTACCAGCTATTTTGCTGTGGCAGAAAATTTCCCAATATCGGCATTTAGTGAAGCCTTGGAGCTGCTCTGTGTTACAGCCTGAGCTGAACAGGACCCCAGCACAGAGCAAGAAATCTGATACAGATTCAGGGCTGTCAGCTCTAATATACAGTTGATTATTTTCATTTTGAAGAGCTAATATTTAAGGTCGCTTTCAATAGAATGCATCCACAATCTGTCAGTAGTCTGTGCTGGTCATTATTTTTACTGTGTAATTCTGTCACCTACGCAATTTTCTAATTTTTCTTATTTTGCCATTATCCTTATTGTATATGCAGAGATAATGTATAATATTGCTGCTGCTTTCCATTTGTGCCTTAGATTAACGTTTTAATTCGATCAGTCTGCCTTCCTTGTAACACAACATGGTGATCAATCTTGCAAGACCAGAACAACAATAAAATTACATTTCTAGAATAAGATGGATTCTAAACTTATTAAATATATTCTCAATGGAATACATAAGAGTGAAACAAAATCCTTCATCACCTCACCTTCAGAAAATGTATTTGCAATCTAAAGCTGCCCTTCATGTAGAAATTTATTATTTCTAAACTACAAATATTAGAACTCAATCTTCAATTAATTTTTCACTTTTTTGATACATTGGACCTCTTATTGTCACTTAAATGAATCATTTCCATGGTTACTATAAATCTAATAGGATACATTTTCATGTGATGTGTTTTTGTTAAGAACTACTAAACAAATAGGCCTCTGCCTCTCATTCAGACTGCTCTTCCTTCTTGCACTAAAGCTGGATTTTACTTTTGGGTCCTCAACCTGTATTGCTTGGTATAAATTTACTGCTTTAAAGTTATTACGATTAGTCAAGTCGAAATCTTATCTCCAACAGACCTGGGGAAAAATGCAGCCCCAGTTAACAGGGCAAAGTGAGCCTGTGAGGCTGCAGGTCCCTCCAGGCAAGGTGTTTTTGAAGCCAGGGATTCCACATGCCATGGAAAGCTCTGAACTAACACCAGGGTGTTCTCAGTGGATGCCCTTAGCTCCTGCCAGGCTGTAGCAGCTCACTGCATCCTGTGATGCCACCAGAAACAGCCCAGAGGCTCCGGGCACAGGGCCTGGCAGGTGAGAGGGGCAGGAGCTCAGTGCAGGCAGCCTGTGGGGCTCAGGGCTTGTGTGCAGCTCTGCTGGCTGAACTGGGGGTGACATCAGGGCAGGAATGGGGGCTGGTGGCTACAGACCTCTCTAGGGCTACTCTGCAGCTGACTGAGGTTCTAAGGCTAAATTCCAAAAGCTGTCATTTAGATTTGGAATTCTGAAGGGTATTTACATATGGAGGACCTTCTCATTTTATGAGAGTTCTGGATTCCCCCAGATTGCATGCTAGTAAGCTTTGGATTTGAATTCTGGTTTGAGTACACCATAACCCAAATTAACTGTGCTGTGTTATCTTCTAACACTGCAATTAGCTTGTGTCACCAGCAAATGAAATGCATGAGTAATTTCTATACGGAAATTGCTTGCCACCTCATTTATTAACATTAAAACAGATGCTGTTTTATCACTGACTGATACTGGACATTAATCAGTATTTTGTCAGACTCTGCATGCATATTAATAGCACAGCTGGGAGGAATCTCGGGAAGTTCCTCTGTAAAATATCCTGTGCTTCCTGCCTGGTCACCTGCCAGCACAGCACCCGTGGAATGCTTGTACCCCTGTCAGTCAGACACTGTTTGCCACTTGAGTGCACATTTTCCCACAGATGGTATCCACCTACAGCAAAAGCTGGAGGAACAGCACAAAAAAAAGGCAGGGACTTCAGGCCACCCCATATCACATTCTGGTCAGCCTCTTTCCTTAGAAATCAAGAGCCATAATAAATCCTCTAAAACTATAGGTACTCACACACTTTATAAAATAATTAATATTTTGATGTGTGAGTAACGTTTCATTTATATGTTGAGTGATGGGCAAGGTGCTGTGTCAGGACCATGAAGATTTCTAGATAATCTTTTGCCTTCTATTCCCAGGATCTCCTTTCCCTGACCTCCATAATTAGTCCTTTTCCAAACCATGTATGCATTTTGTTCTTAAGCTGATGAGGTGAGGCATATGGACCAAAGAGCAGGTCTAGCTCACATACAGCTTACAGTTTCTCATAAGCTTCAGGAAATGTAATCAGCAACAACTGCTACTTTGCATTTGATTTAAAGGAACTGAAAGTGGAGACAGAGAGAGGTAAGAAAACACTGAAGTATTTAAAATACCAATTTTCAGGTGAATTATCATGGAAAATGACCTGGCAGTCAAATGAGGATTCTGACAGGAAAATTATCTGGTTCAATAACTGGAACAAAAATTATTCATATTAGTTAAAATAAGGCTCAGAATTAAGTTCTAAGTTTCTGGGAGTTCCAGAAGGCCCATGAAGAGGAGAAGAGTTAAAGAGGGTTAATCTCACCAACCCCTTGAGTTTTCTTTGTGTACAGGAGTATCCTGAGTCCCACAGGGAACCAACCTTTCTGTCCCTGCTGCCCATAATGCCACAGACAGAGGCTGGAATTCCTACAAACTCACTAAGGCTTGTCTTGTCCTTCCCAGCCCTGCTGCTGAGCACCCACAAAGGGAAGCAGCAGCCTGCAGTGCCTTCAGGAATTGCCATGGTATCTGGGCACCACTGCCAGGCTGCTGCTGAAGGGAGGCAAGAGGAGAATCCAGCATGTCCCAGATCTGCAGTGAGTGCTGTGCATGCAGGGCTGCCAAAGGGAGTTCTGAGAGGGAAGTGCTTCCCATCTGGAAAGGCTTGGATTGGATCCCTGGGCACTGGAAAAAATACAGCAAGATGGTTTGTGTGTCTTGGGCAAAAGAGGGAGAGGTGTGCACACTTCACAAAAATGTTTGCAGTGTGCAAATGGAAGCTCCGGCTTTCATCTTACTACAGAATGCACAAGACAGCATGAGAGGAGTATCAAGCCATTAACCCTTACTACAGCATAAATCTGCAAGCAAAGGGGTTTGAAATTACTTATAGCTTTGCTGTAAAGTATTAGAAATTTATAATAATTAGGACACCAAGTCCAGTTCAGCTATGAAACTCAGTATCCAGTGAAAGTAAATAGAAATGAATCTGAAACACCTTGTTGCAACTAATAGTGACAAATATTTTAGTCTGTGCTCCAGACTCCTTCACTAAACTATTTTTCCTGCACGGGTGCAAAGCAGTTTGGTTAATGATCTTAAGCTAATAATTTGTAGCAGAATCAACAGCATGAGATTCCTGGTACCTTTGAGGTGTCCTTCACGTTACAAATGTGACACTAATTTAGTTCCATGACAGTGATCACCACACTCATTACTTATTCCACAAATTAATACTTCAAAATGAATGGGTATCTATCTGCTGAGTTATAAATTTGGTGATACTAATTATGAACAGAAAAAAGATTTTTTTCAATCTTAATGATTCCTTAGTTGCACAGCAAGTAGGATACCCACACCAATCTAGCACACACACATTTCAGTTGTTTTGTTGGGACTTTTTGTTTTGATTTTTTTTATTTTAATAGTAGATTCTTATCCTGTCTGACTGAAAACCAGGAAATATGGCTTACAATTACAGAATATTTTTTTTCTGCTATTCTGTTCTGATGTCTTATTTCTTTGAAAGAAGACACCTCTTAATGAGTGGCTGAAGAGCCAGCTAAGAAGGTTAACTCTATTTAAGGCAAGAAACTCCTTTCACAGATCTTCATGGACAGCTTCTTCCAGGCATGGCAACTACAGTTTTCCTCTTCATCCCCTGGGGAATCAAGCTGAAGTAGAGACATTTCATATTACTTTGATTATGAAATGACCTCTTCCCTTTTTACAACCAGGTGTGTGTACTTTATGTTAAGAGTTTTTTATGCAGGCTGTAAGACCAATTACATCTTTCACTGGTAGGACTGATCTACAGCCTTTCTTGTGTTATAATTTAAGTCCATTTGATTTCATTGTATTGATTCCATGAAAGCCTTTCATATGCTCTCATATGCAGTGACACTTTTAGTCTCTCTCAAACAGTTTGTTTGGGTTAAGCTGGATTTTTTTTAATGTGTATCTAAACTATTCTGACTTTGTCTGAAAAGTCAGGATTACACATTATTTTGCAGTAAAATGCTGTCTTCTGTATTTTTAGATCATCAGTTTAAGAATTACTTCCATGTGCCATGGGAATGCAGCCACTTCTGGAGTAAGACAGACCAGCCACTTAACAGAAACTGAAGTAGCATGTGTTGGCCAACTGAGATGACAGAGGAGCAAGATGCTGTGCTGTGGAAGGTATTTGTGTTGTCTGGCATATCTGATCTAGTCTGCTATTTTCCTTGGAGAATTCATGATGAAGTCTGGCAGTACATCACAGCATTTATCATCAGTATTTTGTTATAATTTGTAGAAATTCTCACAAAGTGGAGTTTAGTGTTGACATTTTATGCTGTGATTTCTTTGGGGATTTCTATAACGTGCCCAAGACAAATGCAGATTCCTGAACGATCCTTGTAAGTGCTCAGAGGAAAGTCAAAGCAGTCCCATTCTTTGAGACAAACCCAGCACTGCAGCCTTGCCCTCCCTGCCCCTGAAAGGCATCTGGAATTACCCAGTGAACCAGACCTGAGGCAGATCACAGCATTTGCAACAGAAAATTTAAGCAAGTACTTCTTGAAGAGGGTTTTGTGAGCAGGTGATGAAACGCTGCACTGAGGCCTTGTTCCAGACTGGCTCCAGCTCTTCCTGGGTCACCCAGCAGGACAAATGGCATCAGCACTGGCTGTGGGCAGGAACCACTCAGTGCTGGGTGGGCAGGTGAGACTTATGCCAGCATCAAGACTGCTGATGTAATACAAATGTGTCTGTGTTCCCACTGGTATCCTGGCTAATGCAATTTTGGTACTTTTGGTCTAGCACTAGAGGTTCTGAAGCCTCTCCCTGTGTCACTGATCCATAGTGGGAAAGGCTTAACCAGGACCTGGGGTCTGGGTCCTGAGCACAGCTGGAGGCAGAACAGGGCTGGAAAAGGGGCACAGGCTGTTCTTTGCACAGCAGCTTCCACTGCCACAATTGTGCTGCCTCTACCTCCTGTGACCCCCCTGCCACGCCCAAAACTGGGGATCACAGGATGGATTCTCTGGGGCCAAATTCACGGGAACAGATTTCCTGGGCACTATTTAGAAAGCTGCAAGATTGGCATTCATGTGACAGAGGTACAATAATGTTAATTTGAGTTGCACAGAAAGTTCAATTTAGAAACTAGTCACTGTGAGAACACTGTTCCTCTATTAATTTGGGGGGAACTCGAAAAACAAATTAAAAGTAATATTTTCCAGTACTTCTTTCTTCAGATTAATTTCATGCCAATTATTGCATTACTTTTAGCTGATAAATATTCAGAGACTAAAAGAAAGCAACAAGATGGATTAATTCTCCCACAGTACAAACAAATTTTTAAAATATTTTATATAACATAATTAAATGCTGTTTGTTGTTTTCAGAATGAGATCATGGGACATCTAATTAATTGCTTTAAGATGACTGAAGACTTGTTGCAGAGGAAAAAGATTAAAAGATTCAGATATTTATCTGTAACATTACCTTTTTTGGCTAATAATGGTTCTAAAATAAATCCTACCTGCAGAAATCCGGTGGCACCATGCCATAAACATTTATCCTGTCACAGAGCTCTAATGCGATAGTCATTGTGAACCAGCCCGTGCTAAGCCAAGTGTTGGATATCTTCCTGAAAGCAAAAACATAATTAAGTTTCTAAGCTGGCAAATAATTCCTGAGATTTATTTATTCATTCATTCATTCTGAAGCAATTTCTTGGCATTTTCTTCATTCTTGTAAAAGGCTTTGAAAACTGGGAAACCAAGACTACTTTCCTCGTCCACCTTTTAATGATTTTTCTGGTGCCTCCTGTCAGTGGAGTAATCTGGGCAGGAACTTTCCTTCTGTAATTAATTTTAGGCACAGCAACATTAATATTTAGCTGACCTTTTGACTTGGTTTCTAGAAGCTCCCAGCCCCACACTGTGACTGCTGGTAGGAAACTCTTTAGTTGGTGGCAGCTATGACTGTCCCATAGCCAGCCTGGGAAATCATCATCCTAGGAACCACCCCAGGTGCCATCCCTGCCCGAGGGGAGCCTGACAATGGGAATGACAGCACAGGCAGGGAGCCTTTAAGGCAGCACACCTCTTCTGCCTTCACTGCAGGCTGGGATATGGCTTTAAAAAAAGCTCAGCTGATCCCAGTATTAATTAGACAGAGTAGGAGATACCACCCTGTAACTGCTCACAGATGTAAGGGATTTAAAAGTTGTGTTTAAATTTTGCTGTATCACAGTTCCTTATCTGCAAAGGTTCACTCAAAGGTCTCCTTTCAAATTCTATTAAAGAATAAGACAGGAATTCTCCCTAATGGCTCCTCACCCAGCTAGGAAAGTCCCACAGGAAGAAGTTCAGGCTTGTGTTATCTGCAGCCCAAAGAGTCCTCAGATCCCTGCTGACAGCCTGTCACAGACAGGCTCTCCCTTCATCTCCTGCTAAAGCTGAGGCACCAGGGGAGCAAGTGCAGGCTCTGGGAAGGCCTGGGCACTTCACCTGAATGTATTAATGTAGGACCTACATTAATCCCATTCCTCCACACCTGGATCTGCCAGATACCTGTGAAGCTTTGCCACAGCCCCCCAAAAAAGCACAGCAGAAAACATGAGGTTCTCTTCAGAGAAGTCACCAGGGAATCCCAGATCCTGACCCAAGTTCCAAGGCCATCTTTTACAGTTTACCCAGTGATAGCAGGATGTGGAACAGTCTTGGAAGCAGGGACCTGAGGCCACAAAAGCCACTGCAAGCAAGTGCCAGCAATCACTAACATCTAATTCAGCTGACAGGAGCCACCACGCAGCTTCCCAAGCTAATGCTAAACAAGCTGGGTCCAAGTAGGTCACCTACAGGGCAGTAGGAGGAGATGTTTTGAGCACTGTCAGATTGAGGAATGCCTTGTACCAAGGTTTCCCATTTCCTCAGGGAATCAGACTACTACAAGGAAAAAAAAAGAAGTGGTGGTGTCTGTGCCAGCTGCTTAAAAGACAGTTCTAAACATAAGGGAATTCTTTGACTAAATATGCCTGGAGGATGCTGAGGAGCCTAGGTAATTTGTCCTGTCCTTAGTGGATCACCTGATAATGTATAAACTCCCGAAACACACATTTTTACTGCTCCTGACACACAGACTTTCAAGCTAAGCTAGCATTTGGAGAATGACATGTTATAAGCATCTCATTATTTCCAATTATGGGGCCTTATTTATTTTCTGACTGTGCACTGAAGCTTGGGGGTGCTGGTGCAGTTTGTCACAATGTCATAGCTGGGTCATAAGCTCAGTGGAGGCCTTCAGGCACAGCAACAATATAAAACAGTGAGAATTTTTGGCTCAAAATTATTAGGAAAGAGCATGGTAGGGTAACCTAAAAAATGTACTTCTCTGCCACCTAAGAGATTCTGAGCTCTGAATCACTAGATAATTCAGGAACATGTTCAGGCTAAGAGTGGTTTGGAGCTTGCACAAGTCCACTGTTCCAGGTGCCCAACACTTACATTCCAAAACCAAGGGAGCAATTGCAGCCAGACACGACCAAAGCTTTGCACAGGTCAGGACACCAGCCAGGCTCTCTGCTTTATTTTCTGGGTTAGCTTTCTTTCTGCTTACACACACTTAGGCTGTCATTTAGTGTTTTCCAGAAGCAGAAAAACAACTGAATATAACTAAGCTGGCTTAGAAGCTGAATAATCAAATAAAGATTCAAAAATTCATTCAAGTACCACTCTGCCCTCTTTCAATACCATGTCTGCAGGACACTGACACAGAAGCAGGGTTACAGTGTCTTGCATTTCCTACAAGATCTGAGCAAGAGTCCAACAAAAGGATGCTGTTTTTATACCTAATCAGCAGTAATGAGAGAATATGAAGCACTGTCATGTGCTTATTAGGGGAAATGATCAGATATTTTTTTATATGATGAACTAACACACTGTGCTGATAATTCTGTAGTGCACACTAAATTACAATTAAAGGCCTTTCTGCTCCACCAGAATCTCATTTATAATCTCTTTGGAAATACTCTTCCTGCAGTTATTTCATTTATGCTGCTTTTATCTAATTACTATAATATTGGTTCTGAATCGTATTTTCTTAATGTACCTTTATTCAATTATAAAGTTATTTTCAAGTAGAGTTACTTTATAATGCCAAATATATTGCTCTGCAGCCTTTGTCTTTCACCATGCTATTTACCTGGCAATGTTTTCTGAAAGTTTTTCTTAATTTCAAAATATTTTTTTTCCAAAAAACACAACACATCCAATTACCTTTCATCATTTTCAAGACAGAAATTAATAGTCTGATCCTTGCAACCTTGCAATCATGCTTCTCTCTCTTTCTTTTGTTTTTTTGTAGGCACTAATGTCAAGAGCTCAGCAGAAACCCCCTGGGGAACAGCAGCATTCTGGGCTATACAGTGTTCTGCTCCTGCCCCCACAGTGAAGTTTTTCCCTTACAAATGATTTCCTATCCATGTTTCATTTTTCCTTTCTTCTGTGCAGCTTATTCATTTATTTTCGTCTCCTGTTTTAATCTTCTTAGCCTTTCAAGTATGCTGTCTGTGCCCTCTAAAGGAGTGGTTCATTCAGAGCAGAGCCTGCAGTTTATTAAAATCAAGAGGGCCTGTTCCTCAGGCTGCCTTTTGCTGGCATCTGAGTGCCCTTGATTCACACTGGGAGTTCAGGGTGCCCATGACTGAGTTCACTATAAACTTGTTACAATGTCATTAATGGCTCAAATGCCTTGAGAATATTTCAGGACGTGAGCCTGGTGCCTGTGCAGAAAAATAAATGTTTTCATCACACTCACTACAGGCCTCTGGCTCTGGATGGGTGATGCAGAACCAGAAAGAGCAGCTTGCCTGAAATTGCACAGCATGTGTCAAAAAAAGAACAGGATCCTGGCAATGTCAGGGAAGGAAGGGGACCCTGGCTCCCCATGGCAGAACTGAAGTTCTGAGAGTGAAGCAGGAATGGAAGCTGTTCCTCAGAACTGGGGACAGCACATGATCCTACCCTGGATCACCAAAAGCACAGTCTGGGAAAGGAGGTGGCAGTGTGCATTCCTTGTGTCCAGGGCCTCCCCCTGGGGTTTTAGGTGGCCAGGTTACAGTGCAATTACAGCTTTGTTGACTTTAATGCCTTTGTAAATACTGAGCACACAGATAACCCTCTGCACATTTCCTGAAGGGTTCAAATGCTTATTCACCTTCTCACTTTGCTTTACTCTGGAAAAGACAAACATATCACAACTGGCAGGGTATCTCCCCTTGTTATCCTTCCTTCTTGTTCTGGCAGAAACCCCAATACACCAATTGGAAGATGAAGAGAAGAACCTTTAATGTTACAAAACTGACCAAGTTACTCTGTGCTTTTGTTTGTGCCTGAGTCAGCCACAAACTCAGATCCACTATAACTGAACAGAGCTCTGCAAGCAAACCATGTGGAGTGTGACAAAGGCAGCAAATGCCAAGCAAACATTGCCTTCAGCTAGGAGGATACAACAGTTTCCTCTAACACTGGTTCTGCCTTTCTCATGTAGCCCAGAAAATGAAATCTATGCTCAACTCCACAACAGGATTGTTTCCTGTTCAAGCTTTGGGGTGTGTGTGTTTTTATTTGTAAGGTAGCACATCTGACTGTAAGTTACTGCACAATAAACCTACCTCTTCATTTGTATCTAAGTGGGGACCCTGTGCCATTTTTACAGCAGCATATTTAACAAGTAAAAAACAGAACTTCATTAAAAATAAATGTCTTTCGTGCTGGGAAGTCTTTAGTTTGAATGCCCATTTTCAAACATTATATGTGAAAATGCTCAAGTACTGCAGTGGGTCACTTACTACAAATTTCATTTGAAGATCAGCCTACAAGTCTCATAAACAGTGTCATAAAGATGTAACTATCATCATAACTTTCCATTTTCCAGTTGCAAATGTAAGATGAACTGTTCTGAAGCACCTAATGTATGACTAATG
The DNA here is from genome assembly GCF_036417665.1 of Passer domesticus. Lineage (NCBI taxonomy): Eukaryota > Metazoa > Chordata > Aves > Passeriformes > Passeridae > Passer > Passer domesticus. The sequence goes on from NC_087480.1 coordinate 51,192,519, forward strand.
TTTATTTGTTTTACAAGAAGCTTTACAGCTGCAATGTTCCAAAAATGCTTAAATTCAATAAACAGCTATTATAATTCACTGAATGGTGGCATTTCCTCTATAAGAAAACATAACCTATCCATTCTAATTTTTCAGAGTCAGTGAAAAAAACTTGAATGTATATTACCCCAAAGTGAGATTTAAACAGTTCCTGCCTCCTTGACTCTATAAACATTACATCCAGACTATGGTATTCTAGGCTGATGAGGCAGTACTCCATACAAATCACTTTGATGCGTATTTTTTACTTACGTTACCAGTGATGTTATTTGGCATGTCATGCCACATTACAACTCATGAGGCAGAGGATTTAATGGGCAGGATTGTCCCTCTGAGCAGATCTGAAATTGGTATATATAAACTGCATTATTTTACTACTCTGTGACATCCCCCAGGTGTATCCATGTAAGTTCTCACCTGTCTTTTCCAGTCTCCCGTTTAAAAAGGTCATCAAATTGAAGCATCTTGTGGCGAGAAATCATATACACTTTTAACTGAGGCAGTATCTGGTTCATCAGCTGCAGGTTATTGTACACCAAGCCTTTGCCGTCTCTCCTCATGTAGCTGCTGGGGCCCCAGAAGATGAACACGGCACCATGGCTCATGTTGAGGAGTTCGTTGCGGTTCCGCAGGATCCTCTGGATGCTGGAGTGCGCGATGACCCGCAGGCTGGTTTTGTTGCCAACGTCTCTGCCGTAGCCGCGCGTGGGCGCGTCGTTCATGCGGATGACGCAGTCGCTCTCGTCGATCCTGTGCCCCTGCCCGCTGCCCAGCAGGTGCCCGGAGCTGGTGACCAGCGCGCAGCTCTTGCAGTGCATCCTCAGCGGCTGCAAAGACACACTGCACGTCAGCTGCAGGCTCTTCCCTTTCTCTGCACTGCTCTGCCTTACACGCTCGTGCCGTATTTCACAGCAAAAACCTCCGAGCAGTGTGCAGAAATCTCTCCCAGCAGTCTGCCCAAATGGCTGGGGACCCATTACCTGAACATGTTTGGGGGGAATATGGTGTAGATGTACAGCCCTTGGAGTTCCTCTGTGGAATCTCTCTGTGTAAATCCTCCTCTCCACTGCTGCTTCAGAAATAGAAATCACAACAGCCTCTCTACTCTTCCCAACTGCTTAGGATTGTACTTCTTCCACTTGCTATAACAGCTATAATTACAGTATTTTTTATTCTTCCACTTCCTTTTTTTCCAGGAAATAATAAATTCTAAGTCTTCATAAGTTCATGTGTTTAGCTGTTCAACCCTGGGGTCAGGACATTTTGCTACAGGAAGAGATTGATACCCTGGCCCAGTGCTTCCATGCTATTTGCAAGTTGTGCCACAACCACTGTGATGCTCTTGTACCTCCTTTATGGTTCAACAGTCAGAGCTGGTCAGTAATGTGTGTATTCTACATGACAGTGAGTTAGTGCACTGAACTTTTGCTACCTTGTCAGGTCATGTTTGAAAGTTACTCAGTAAAATGGAATGGGAGGTGCCTGTTCAGTGAGTGCTGACCTAATGGAAGCAGAAGAGTAAAATAAGCTTTCATGAAGATGAAAATGCACAATAAATCATGTTACTGAAGTATGCCACCACAGGTATCAATTATGGAGGAGTGTGTCACTATCTACTGCTCAGCATGAGAACTAAAAGGAGCAAGGGTTAAAAGTATTCCCAAAGTGCTACTTTCTAACAAGAATACCATAAACTATGAGGTAAATAAAGACTGTTTGAGGGTATGCCTTGGTAGCCCTCCAGGAAATAGTATCTTGCACTTGGTGTGTATCTTAGTGTCTTTGAAAAACAACGAAAAACAACAACAAAGCAAACATACAACAATGCCCACCCACCCCTGAAAAAAACCCAACAGAAAAACCCATCAGATGAACCCCTGGCACAGAGAGTGAACTGCAGTTGCTTAATCATTCTGATCTACACATACACAGGAATCCAATGACTACATCAGTCTGCGGTGAGGCACAGCTTTAAACTCTAACGCTGAAAAGGATGCAAGATGTAGGTTTGACACAACCTCAGGCCCCTGTTTGAAAATGCTTTGGCCCAGAGTACTTGATGAGAGTGTTTTACTGTAGTAACTCGGTTTTAATTCTGAAGGTATTAAGTGGTTACAGTTACAGTCTGAGATTCTTTTTTTCTGTGAGACTAGCTCATGAATGCTTAATGCTTTTTAATTAAAGAAAAAAAAAGTATACAATCTGCACAGCGATTCAACCAATAAGCCTTGTATCTCCATCTCCCCCAATAAACAAAGTCCATTTCACATCTGTGGACTATAATCCAGGGCTAATGGTATGGGTGGAAATGTTCAAATGCCTTTGTGAGCCAAGGTTCCTAATGTAGTATTTACATGCATTTTCCTTTAAGCTTTCATCTGCCACTTTGATGAATTACCTAGTGAAAGGCTCTAAGGTGAGCTGGCTGCTCTACCACCATGCTTGGGAAAGCAAGACAAGGTGCTAATGAGGTTAAAGGAAATATAGTCAGCACCAATGTTAACTCACACAGGTTTGAATATCCACATAGCAAGGCATTTTCACCTAAACAATCTCTGATGGTTTCTGGCCTACTGAGCTACAACTTCCTTGTTTCTTTTAAAAAAGCCTGCCACGGTATCTGTCAATTGTTAGGAAAAAAGGAAGCAGATCTGTGGAAACTTGGGGAGGGGTCTGAGGCTACCTATGAACATTAACACGCGCCAGAACATCTGTCCCAGATCTTGTGTGAAACATTTTCCTTCTGGGAAAAAGTCTTTAGACTGAAACAGTCAGGTATTGCCCAGCCACTTCCTGAATGATGCATGGGGGCTGAGCCCTTGTAGCTGCTCTAGGCAAGTAATTTTCAGTTGCCTCACTCAGATTCCTTCAGCTGAAGTCTACAAAACTCGCACCTAAAAATTATCAGAGGAATTCACAGGGAACAGCCACAACATTCTCACACCAGCTGTTTATAATGCTTTGACAACAGTGAGAGCAAGGGGGGGAAATGCCACTGGCTGTAATATCATCTCACTGGGAGGCAGCAGTGGCACCAGAAATGTCACCTACTTAAGCAATAATAATGGAAGCACAAGGCAGTTCTTTGGGATTGATGACCAGCTGGAAAAAGCTGATGGCCTGAGAATAACCAGGGGCCATTAAGCCAGAAGAACATTAACTCCACAGAAAACGCTGTTACAGTAATTATTACAGTGATATTTTGGGAAAAAAAGCAAAGTGAAAAGAAAGCAAACCCCATGAAATATGAGCAATATTTCAGGAGCCTTGCTTCAAAAAGGATAGGGTGAGAGGCAGGCAAGTTTTATAGCATCTTGTTAATTACTTTGAAATGTAACCTATCATGCATGTAAAAGCAGCTGACATTGAATTGTACCCACTGTTAATAAGCAGCCACAGTTCATGTGTTGCCTGAACTCCATGGACAGCACCTCTGTGAGAGGGCAGAGCACATGGCTACTGCTGCCACACAGATCAGGCACTTGGACAGCACATGAGCCAAGTACTGCCCAAAAAAATCGCCCAAATCACCTCTCAGTTCCAGTCATCTCAAGACACACGTGGAGAGAGGGAGAGCAGAGGTTACAGTACAAGTTCACAGTGTAGAGCCCCAGAAGATGGTGTTTTTCAAGGACAGATGGGCTATCCCAAGGGAATGAAGGCAGCAGGGGAACTGTCATGGGACAAACCCCATAACAGCACCTCTGTGCCCATGAGTAAGTGCAGCTTCACACAGCTACAAGTATTCCCAGAGGCCAAGTGACTCCTGGCAACTCCCACTTCCAGAAATTAGCCCCAAAGTGCTGCTACTCTATCACAAATGCCTGATTTGGTTAATGAAACAAAAAACAATGCCATGGTGGTTTCTCTATTTTTCAATTTGAGGTAATTTGCTCTGTTATTGACTTTAAAATCTACATTGTCCAATGATCGAAAAATGTTATTTTCAGACACTTTAATGCTCAAGTGCTCAAGAAGAATAAATTGAAAAATGTTGTTCCTGTTACAAAATAAGTTATTCTCAGACATAATTATTTTCTTTGTGATAAAATCAAATAAATTTTTATGCATATAGAAGTCTCTTGATTTTTAAAGCCAAGATTTAGACAAGAAGAGAGCTCTCTCTAGTAAAATCATGAACACTGTAAAACACACTTTTTCTTAAACTGAGTACTTAATGACCTACTTTCAAGACCCCTGGGTTCAGATCACTCCATTATCAGCAGCGTAAAAATTTCTGTTCTATAAATAAATGCCAGAGTATTTTATCTTTGCAATGATGACCTGGCCACAACAACAAAACTAAATCAAACCAAACAAGCAAACCAACCTCTCCAAAAAAACCCAAACCAAACCAAAAAACATGACCTGCAGTGAGAACAGCTCACTACTGAGTTCAGCAGAAAAAACCACCTGTCAGTTCATGAACAACAGCATTCCTCATGGATACATCTGGAAATATCACAGATAACTTCAAAGTGTATTGGGAGACATGAGATACCATGAAAGGTTAAAGAATATCCAAATTTGTTTTGGAGGGATGACCTTTAACTAAGCACTTGAGACAAAGTGCAAAATACTTCTCTTGCACTGCAACACCTCTGTTGTTGGCCAGTGTTTGTCTGGTGCCAGAGCTGGGATTGGAGGCTACAGAGCTGCTCCCCTCTGCAGTCACCAGACACTGAACTGTATTACTGAACCAACAGCCTCTCTGCAGCAGCTCCCAAGCTGACTGCACAAGTAAAAGCAGTGCTACAAATAAAAAGACTGATGTACAGGAAAGCAAATCTGTTCCCATGTTCAACTGAATTAATTCAGTTGAATTCACTATGCTAATGGTTGAAAAAGCACACATAGACCCTGTAAGAGCCAGTCTTATCAGCTGAGGAGAAAGTGACCTTATTCCAGAGCTTGCTTTCTCTTTTTGTTACAAAGCAGGTGACTTCTTTGGGAGGAGTTTCATGTCTCCCCCACATGGTGCCCATTGTGCCAAGCACAACAACTTGTGACACTCACTGTAAGTTACCTCAATATTTGCTTTTAATGTTCCTTGCCTTGTGCACAGAACTTAACCAACACTTCCTACGTGATGCTAATGAACCCTGAGTTCACACCATGTTCAATGCCATTTGTTAATTATGGCTTGCTCTTGATTGCTGCATCATCAGCCACCAGCAAAACCACTAAATATTTAAGGCTTTGCCAGTGATACAATATTTTGTCCTGGCAGCTTCAATTTTTTTTTAAGTTCTTGTAGCTATGAGCAGCTCTTAGGCTTCTCGCAAGCTGCTGGCTTGGAACCTGCTCTTCCAGGCTGGCTGCTCCCTCCCAGTGCTCCTCTCCCAGAGGCGTGGAGGACAATCCCCTGTCACAGCTATATCCCGAGCTGTGCAGGAGCTCCAGCCATGCCCAGCCCACTGCTGGCACATCACAAACAGCTGAATGCTCCAGCTCTGGTGAGCCTCTGTCCTTGTGCACTGCCCCAGGTGCAAAGCTGCTCATGCCATTATGTCCATCCCTCGTGACAAGCCACGTGTATTGTTTCTATCACTGTGCCTCCTTCATTAGTACTTTCCCTAAAAGACTGAAAACTGTAAGGCCAAATCTGCTTTTCTTTGAGAGATTCCCAACAACCTCCTTGAAGTAGAATAGAAACCCTGAGGCTTCACATTTGCCAAGTAACTTGTGTTCTGTAAGCCAGTGCAGCAAGCTGTGGGGCTCAAGCTGTCTCATTACTGAAGCACAGCTGTGCACTTCAGAAGTGATTTCCACAACGCAAGGACTCTGGGAGACATGATCCTCTGAAAATAATGAAGGTCTCCTGATTATTTTTGGTTTGTAATATATTGATGGAACAGTAATTTCATAATACTATGAAAACAATAAAAAATTAAAAAACAAACAAACACAAACAAACAAAAAACCCCAAAAAAACCCAAACAAAACCAACTAAAACCAAAACAAACAAGCAAACAAAAAAACCAACAAAACAAACCCAACCACATACAATCTGAAAGAGTTTGCTATTTTTCATCTATGAAATGATGCTATCAAACCAGTCTTCTCTGAACAGTAGAAGTTATTCAGATGCATATTGGAATATTGTAGGTAACACATCTGTGTATAAAAAGCTGGAACAAAAAACCCAAACTGAAACACCAACAGCATGAGAAGAGTTCAACTTGCTAAGGCAAATGCTCTTTTAAAGTCACTGTGAGTTTTCATTTTGTGGTGCCAAGTTTGGATGTAAAAGATTATTTTGCTTTGACCATGATGTTTTCACATGTGTATTCATACAGGGAGTGTAGCTTAATTTCTACACTCTGCATGCCAGCTCAGACTTCCCCCTCAAGTATCATAAATTTTGATTCTTTTACCCTTATGCTAGATAAGAGCACCTTATGCAGGTACAGAGTGGTGTCGAAGAGGAGAAAAAATCCTCTGAGCAAATACATTTATAATTATTGTTGAAGTATACTTTTGGAACATTAGAGAATTTACCATGAAAACAAACTGCATTATCCACTGAACTAAAAGCACTGATTGCCTTCAAAACTATATCCCAGTGACTGATATCACACAAGTAAACAGAAAGGGTTAGGAGATACCACTTGCCCAACATTGTTAATCCTTATGCAAATCCGAATAACAAGCATTTGCAGTGGAACTTTGCAATTCAAAAAAGGTCTGGCAAGTCTGCTCATAGAGATAAATGCATGTCTGTTTAAAAAGATAAAAGATAAAACAATTGAATTTCTTATTACTTCTCTTTGTTTCTTGCGCTGTGGAGCTTGAATATGCAAATATTGTGGAAACATTAGCATTGTCATTTTCCATTGATTCCTCTGAGTTAGTTATATAACTGGACTCTGCCTTCAGATACTGGGTAAGACAGTGAAATTGCCAAACTCCAGCACATGCATTCCTCACACTAGAGATCACAGCACCTTATGTTGTATTCTACCAAGGAATTTTTTTTTTTTTGCCATGATACCCTGAGGGGCATCTGCAAAACCTGTAGGAAAAATATAATACTCCTATTTTGAAACGGTCCTTGGATCTAATTAAATTTCAGAACATGCAGCTATATTATGAAGAGGGAAAAAAACCAACAAATGCACTCCACAAAGCTTTCAGTGGAGCAATTTCCTTAGAAAAAGTCCGTTAAGCACATTAGTCAATGAAGAGTCTTCTGCTTGTGTGAAGTGTTTTCCGGCACATTAACTCGTTTTCAGGGGGCTGCCTGCTAGTCAAAGCTTCCATTAGATTAATTAAAATATGGCTTCTTTCACTGGAAAGAAAAGGCATGAGTTTGGTTACAGGACATTGACCACCTCTAGAAACTGAGCCCTTTCTAGTTACATAAAATCTACTAGCAGGAGCAGCAGCACAGGAGATGAACAAGAGGGTAACTTTTGGTATATGGGGCACATTTCTCTTCTTATTTTAGAAGCATGATTACCAGGTGCTGATGTTTTCCCCTAAGCCACCTGAAGTGAATATAAGGTGCAACCTTGCAAATTGTCAGCACATATAAAGCTAAGATTTAGAGAGTAGTTTCCATCCTGAAACCTATAAATGTGTCCCATGAGGAAGATTAGTATCAATCATAGGCTTATTGGAGAGGGAGATAGGATACAATGATAACCTGAAGCTATCAACTAGAGTAATGGTCTCAGAAGAAAAAGCAATCAGAGAAAGAAAAGAATATCCTCAGTAAAAGGCAGAACTGGAAAATCAGGCAAGAATGTATCATGTTGATGAACATGAAGTGTTATACGAGAAAGTATCATATGAACAATACACAGGCTCTAAAGAAATGGTTATTGCCTAATGTTTATCTTAAAAGGAGTGCAAATAGACATCCATATTACATCATACTATTTTACTTTTGTTCTGCAGCTAAAGTACTTGCACTATAATGAAATAAAGCCACAGGCATGGTGTCTTAACTATGCAAATTGTTATCACTGAAGTGTCAGAAAACCAGAAATTACAACTATCTCCAAGAAAAGTATTGGACAGTTTGGAGTTTTATTTCAGAATGTTTTCACATCAGCTTCTCTGCTTTGCTTTGGTATGTTTTGGCAGTTCTTTCCAGTTTAAATACTTCATGTGAGTATGCCCTCCTATGCTCTCTCTGCACCTATGCAGGATACTTTTGAGCTTCAAGTTTCACAGGGTCCCTTTTTTTATCTAACCCAGCTTTAAAGCCCGGCATCACTGATCTTTAGTGTGTGCTAAGTTTTCTAATTCAAGCACTTTTTTCTTTCTGTGGCACTATCTGGCTCATCCAAATGCATCTCAACTCTCACTACAACCATTATCTCTACAAGGCAAAAATGTGATGGGCATTGCAAGGGCAAAACAAGCCTTTCCAATGGTATCCAGTTTTAACAGAACTTAGTACAGCATGCAGAGCCCCTAGAACAGGCCAGATAAAATGGAAGACCAAATCTCTAATTAGAAAGTTACTGACCTCACAGAGATTTATTTCTAAAATGTATTTTGTGTTGTATTTCTCTACCGGGTTGAAGTAGAGTGAAATAAAAAATAATGCTCCTTATTCCTTTGAAAGGCCTGTGTTCAAAAATGTTATTCAAATGTCTTTCCTTCAAAATCTGTCAAAAATGTTCAGTCTCGTAGTCTTTTGATTCTCATGTGGTAGCTCCATGTAATCTTCATCAGCCTGTTTTATGTAAACCAGGCTGGTCTGTACCCTCTTACTTCTGTCCCTCTGACTTAACAGCACACCAGAAACGAGAGAACAAAATTAAAGAAAGCAGATTTAAACCCTTTCCCCACCCCCAGAAGATACTGAATCTGTATTTAAAATGTTTTTCTGAGGATGTATCACATTCTATAATTCACAAAGTTGTACCACCTCCACAGCAGGATCCCAAGGCAGCCTCCATAATCACTGGCATATTGACACCAAAACCAGATGCTGGAAACAGGTACTGGCAGCTGAAGTGGCCAAAACATCCGTTTAACTTAGGAGTGACAGGTTGCAGAAACACACTGCAAATTTCTCACATGCACATATGTAGAAAAGAAAAAGAAAGAGTGTTTTGTGCTGAAGTATTTGTATATTTAGTTTTGGACAAAAACCAGATGAAAAAAATCATCTTGAAGACAGATATATAAACATTTGTGTATCTGCAGCTATGTATCACAACAATTTTAACTGATTTTGGACAACTACATTTGAAAAAATAAATGTATTAATTCAGGGATCAGCTATTTCAGTTTTGGGGTTTTTTTTAAAAGGTCTCAAGCATTCAAAATATGTCTCTCCAATTGCTCACTATTACCACAGTCCTGATCAGGAGACAAAAATAAACACATTTATCCAATCAGGATGTTTGTATTGAGTCTATTTGTCTGCATGCAGGTTAATATGAAATTAAACACTTTGTAGATGGAAATATTTAGCACTGAAATGAACCTGGCAGTGAGGGTTAATTAGAAAATCAAGGACAAGAGCTGGCACTCTGTCTGCCAATGCGGCACTGCTGCTCCAAAGAGGGGCTCTTCAGTTTACAGCACCATGTCCAAGCTCTGTTCTGTGTGGGTGAAAAGGGTGACTGGAATCTCTGGAGGAACCACTGAAAAAGGGTGGCTGGAGAGAAAGGAAGGTCTCCCTCAGAGACCTGAGCTGCAGGGTAAATGAGAAGAGGGAGCCCTTACAAAACTGAGCCAGGGAAGAGCTGATAGCAAGTCAGCTAATTACAGGGCAAGAGCAGGGGCTGACCTTGCTAGAAGCAAAGTCCATTTCAGATCTGTGTATTTCACAGATTTTAGGGCACTGGCTTGTGGCTGTGGCACACAAATGCTTTTATTTATGCTTTACCCCAAGCATGATTCCCAAGCACTTAGTTAATACTCTTCAGTAATATTCCTTGCTGAACAATGTAACTGATCTGAAACTGGCAAAATTGCATAACTTAAAATCACAGCTACCTAATGCATTTGGTCAAGGAATTTGAAGTGTAGGAAGGTGTGCCAGAGGGAATGCAGGAGGTTTAAAACAGATACTACAGAAATCAAGAAAAAAGGAATCACCTCTTAGTGAGCAGCAGCAGAAACAAAACCTTCCTGCAAAGAGGTGCAATATGGAGTCACAGGAGATTTCTGAGTGCATTATACACTTTATCTGCTTTTTATTTTACATTATTAGTCCCAAATTGTACTCCTTGGATGTGATGTATGTGTCATTTAAGTGCATTTTACCTGGCAGTGGCATTGAACAATTCCTGCTCAGTTCCTCCTGGGTTGGAGGGTGGAGTGTGTTTTACTGGATCACTCCCTGGATCCATTTCACAATCAGAACTGGAGGCAAAGACAAGTCAAAAGAAGGCAGGAACAAAAAGAAAAGATAGATGGATGCACAGCACTGCTGTCTTTAGTAACACTGAATGCACACAGAATTCAGCTCACACTGCTATGCTAAGATGGGTGACAGTGGAAGTGGTGATGGAAGAATGACAAGGAGAACATGGCAGCACAACCAAGAAGTTCTACATTGCAGATACTTTTACGAAGTACCTCTCAGTCTTCCATTGTTTAAAAGTCACCATTACTGATGCCTTGACATCTAACTGATAACCTGTCAGCAGGAAGTTTTAAATTCTATAACCAATGTTTGCTTTTCAGGGCTCTGTACCACACCTGGCTGCAGCCCAGGATTCTCCTTTCACGTGAAAGAACTTCTGTCAGTTTCTTCAGAGCAACAGGCATACTCTAAAGCAGTTTTTCTGCACTGGACACGTACGTTCATCTCTCCAGCTTTACTGCCCCAAACAATGCTCACCCATCTCAACAGCACATTTTTTACAAAGTCACACCTTCTCTAGAGCCACAAAAAAATTCAACTGTCAGGACAGAGGGCAGGATATTGTCTTCCTGTAAGGGAGAATCACTGGAGTGTCAACAGCTTTTTGTATGGGAATCTGCTGCCCACATGCCCACAGTCCTGGTGCTTGCCACTCCTGGCACTCCCTCGGAGCTCTGAGTTGTGCCCACCCTGCTGTGCAGGCCCTGTGCAGGTGAAGGTCCCAGCCCCAGCCTGGAGCACCCGTGGCAGGGCTCTGGGCACTGTCCCTGTCCTGGCACCGCAGCCCCCAGCCCTGACACTGATCTCAGCCAGTGGGCACACGGGGACAAACAGGGCTGGCACACTGTGACCAACACATCTGCACAGGACAGGGCACAGCGGGGACAATCTGCCAGGAGATGGCACGAGAGCAAAATCCTGGCTCAGTCACAGGCACCGGGAGCCCAGGAGAGCCCAAAGCGCTGACAAGGGACAGCCACTGAGGACAGCTGGCAACCTGACATCCCGAAAGCCAAGGTGGACAAAGTGGGAATGTCACCTTGGGCAGGGCAGTGCCTGCACTGTGTCAGCCCTGCCTATTTCCCAGATTTGCACGACCAAGGAGAAAAACAGGATCCTGCCAGGAGAAAGGCCAGCTCCTGTCAGCACAGCCCAGCAGAGCCGGGAGGAGCCTCTGTCCTGGAAACCCACATTTGAAGAAATGCAGCCAAACTCCACTGATGTGTCAGCACTTAATTACAGCTGGAGTCAGATTCAAATCCTTCCCTTTCTGTCGGGTGTTCTGCTTCCAGAAACACGCACTGAGAAAAAAAAGCAACAATGCAGGATTTCTACCCCTCAAAAATAATAATCACACTACAGCCCTACTATTATAATTAAACAGAAATTAATTACATTTTAGAGAAGGGGACAGGTTCCAAAGGCTTAGCTGGTTTCCTTTTTAATTACTGTGCAATATTGTGAGCACAGCAAAAATCTTCTTTTTAACATGCTAAATGTGCTGGGGGTTATGTTTGCTTTAACAGACTGCAAAGGATGCTACATTTGCATTTAATTAAAAAATAAGTTATTAAAACAGTTTGTTTTGGTTCAATGTATATTTATTGTGGATGGTTTCAAATCAGAAATAAGATTTTTTTTTTCCAGTTAGGTGTCAACAGACACCTGGGAGAGCAAATAAAACCAATGTATTTTCAAAAGAAAGTTTGTTAATACAAAAACATTGGCCCATCAAAACTAGATTATTTTTGAACATTCACCTTTTCCAAAGGAATCAATCTCTATCCCAAAAGCTAAACAGTATGTTACCTTTGTGGCAGGAACAAAAACACAATCCCAGAATCAGGAACACATGCAGAATCCCCACCAAGTGTGAGCCCCCCTCCAGCCCACAGCGATCACAGAAACTCCTGTGGGGAGATGGCATCGTCCCTTCCAGCTGTGGAAGGGCACTGATGGCTGTGGGAATGCAGGCTGGGTCTGCCAAACCCGGCAGAGCATTTGGGAGAAAGAAATTCTAATTTTCAGCTCCTGAGCAGCCTTACATGGGAATTGGGCAAAGATTTTGGCAGATGCAAAAAAACAAACGTAGGCATCCAGTTCACTTGAAATTCAAATGAGGAAACAGCAAAGCTCATTTATGTGCTTTCAGGGTTAGTCAGCAGCTAAGCAAAGATTTTTTTTTAAACTGAAACTTTACATTTAGGTTTAGGAATACAGCTTTAACTGGGTTAAGTTGTCCTTTACACACCAAAGCTCTTCACGGGATCTATCTCTGGGTTTCTGTATAAAATAAAAGTCTTAGGGAACCATTTCTTCATAGCCACGTATCTGATTCATCACTCCTTGGAAGGCTACAACACATCTGTCATGGAACCCTACTAATTACTAGTAAATCACTAAAGCTGAAAGTGTCAGAAGCATATAAAAAAAAAGTTAAAGTGAAAAGCCAAATATTCAAAGAGCTCTGGGGTGAAATTGTGTCACTTTACAGATGAACCTGTAATCTATGTGAAAATAAATGATGTATAATGATTACAAAATTTGAAATCAAATCTTCACGTGGGGACAATTCAATAAGGTTAGGTGATTATAGAACTATGCAGCAGCATCAATTATGGAGCCAGAAACAGTTTCATGTCCCTCAGAGGCTACAAAAACTCTGCGTTGCTTTATTCACCAACATCAGAGGGCATTCACTTTCACCTAATAGTCTGGGGGGGGCTCGTCTGGAGGGGAAAAAAAAATAATGGAAGGCATAAGCCCAAGAAATGACTGGCAATGATCCTAACTTATCATCCAAGCTACCATTTGCTCTGCCAATTGATGGGAAATGAAGTGTGATCAATTCCAGTCCACTGTACATTGTTCCCACTGACTGACCTGCCAACTCTTTGATTGAATAATTAGCTGAGATATCAATATCTGCCATTTTGCACAACGCTCACAAGACAAAACCCTTTTCAGAAAATGGACAATCACATTATCTGCAACTTTACATTTTCTTTCACATTTATGGCTAAGCCTTGATACTACCAAAATATGGAATAAAAACCTAAAAGTACATAAGAAGTATTGGAATCCAGGAGCATGAAATCTAGAGGTCAGTGTAACCCCTGAAGTAATACAACATACATTTTTAATCTTACAGATGAATAATAAGCCATATCAAAAAGGATTAGATCTGTGCTCCTCATTTACAATAGTTCACTGTAAGTACCAACTATTTTCCACTCTCATACCAGGGCATGAAGCATTAACTCAGGTGCTGGGTGGTGACTGACAGCAACACTGACATTTTAATAGCAGCTACTGTTTAAGAGCACTATCACCATCTTGTGCTTCTTAAATAAAGATTTAATCTACTTTTGAAGCAGCAGAGCTCTGCAGACCTGGCAATCTGCTGTTAGGGCACATGGAAAGGTTTCTTTACTCCCATCACCCAGTCCCACACCGGGTGTGTAACAAGCTGTTCCAAAGCCATAAATTAGGCTCAGCAAGGCACTGCCTGACATTATACTTTACATTACAGCCCCAAGCCTGAAGTGCTAGCAAACAGGGACACTGCACTTACTGTTCTATTTCAGACATAAATGGCGTTAACTGCAAACACAAATCAGTTATTCAGTGCAAAAATGATACACGACTTGTAAATTGGACCCTTTATAAGTATTTTGGCATTTCTAACTTTAGTTCACACACATGGATGTAATTCCCAAGTATCCAGATGTCATAGCTGTATCTAAAGACACCACTTCTCCCAAAACCATTCTGCTGAGGCCTTGAGTGTGCTCACTACTTTTCCCCCTAATTCTCATATCTATTCCCCTCCTATACACCACTGAAGAGCAAAACCAGAAAGGGAAATGTACAAACTGAAATTGCAAATGCATCACCTAAAATGAAGGAAAGTGCTAGTGCTAGGAATGAAGAGACCATATGAAAGGGAAAATCACAGAATTACAAAATCAGTTTGGTTGGATAAAACCTATCTTACTCCACCTCACGGATGACTAATTTCTTTCCATCTATGTTGTAACAATTCCTAGCCCTTGCTATTTAAGAATAGCAAAGTCCCAAAAAGACATGTGCTGCTCAGTGCTCCCTTTAATGTGTATAAACATTTTGGTTTGACAGGTAGTGGCATCTCAACCCAAAGAAAGCAGATTCATCTTTCCTTCTGGGCTGACAGCAGGTTAAGAGCATAATGCCATAACTTGGGATCAACAAAGGGCTTCCTCTGCACCCTGTCCTAGGTCTTTGTTTTTCAGTTGGCACAAAATCTCATACCAGCGCCATCCCAGTGCTGGAAGTTTGTCTGACTGATCACCGCCCTGAAATGCTCCAACAGTGACCAGCTATGAAGTACAGGCTACCAAGTGCTGTGCAGACAACTCTTACTGTGGAAATGTACAGATGTATTTACTATTTGCTGATTAATATAGTCTGAGGCAACCTGGTTCTGTGCATTTCAGATGTTGAAACACGTCCCTTGTATGTTCTGAATGATGCCTTTTAATTCTATTTGAAGACCCATTATCCAACATTATCTCACAATATTTAACAGTGTGTTCATCCCTCCTGAATAAAAGACTGGAATGACCAACTCCAAGCCCACAGGCAGACAAAATGCTGACAGTCTTCATCAGAAATAACTGCATCCTTCCTGTATTACTCATGGCAGTTGGCCAGCCTCTTTTCTTTTCATGAAAAAAAAGCAACATCCAACAAGAAAACAAAATCCACCACCATAACAAAAAACAAAAAAAAAAGACCAGAAAAACCCCCAACCCAAAACAAACAAAAAAAATTATCTGTTTTTTTTTTGTTTTTTGTTTTTTTGGGTTTTTTTTGGGGGGGGGGTGTTTTGTTTTATTTTTTTTAGAGGGCTAAGCTCTGGTGAGTATTAATTAAGCACCGTATCACAGGAAAAAAAGGCCTCCTTTCTCCTTACTAGCAAGACTAGCAGCAGGTGGGATACAAAACATAAAATATTCTACTCTTTCCAAATTAGCCCAAAGCACAAACTAATACCAGTATTCTCTTTGTTCTTCTCACCCAGAGCAAATCCTACATGACGTTTGAGAAAGACAGATGCAACTTGAGCAAATTAGCTCCAGGAATCAAACAGCTTATCCAAGAAGAGGTAGGATATCTAGACTTTCACATTTGTGGAACGGTTTAGTAGGCATCAGTGATAATGACAACATGATGGACTGACAAGACTTTATTTTCCTCCAAGACTGGAAAATTCTGATTCCACTTGGCAATAAATGTGAATTATTTACAGAGTAAAGATTTGGTAACCACCATGCAGTCTGCTGCACATGGGTGTATGCAATACTTTAGACCAAAATGGGGCACTATACATGCATGGGTAAAATGAACAGAACTGCAAGTAGAATACTTCTATATTGAAAAATATTTCCCATATTAACCATTTATCTTAATATCATGCTTCTTCTTATCTGATTGTTTTACTGAGTATTGGCAGGGCTTTTTATTCAGCTAATGCTCACTGAAGGAAGGAAAATGTGCAGTTGTTTAGCAGGTCAGGTCAAAATGGATAAAGAAGCCTCAGGACTGCCTAACATGTCAACACGCCCTACAAAATAACATTTACTAAACAGATTTTCACAAGCAGCAATTTCTATTTAGTAAAGTGGTAAATGCTGTCTTGCAGTATCTGAGAGAATTAAACATTCTCTGTGAAAATTAGCCATCCAGCATCACAGGAGGTTCCCCTTTATCCAGCATCAGTTAAATTTTGCTGTCTTCTAGGAAGGAGATTAAATTTCTCTTTTAAAACTGTTTCCAACTGTCTAATGCACTTTGGCAAGCTTCCAAAGCCAGGCTGGCACCAATGAATTATCTTTCCAATCCAGGCCACTTTCTTTGCACCCAGCTTCTCTACCCACTATATTTTCTGTGTTTTTTCCTTTCTTTCATGGTTGCTCACTCCCCAATACATCATTTTTTTCCTTGGCTAAAATCTCTACACCATGCACATGCCATTGCAGTGATACAACTATAAATGAAGTAAATTTGTGGTAAATTAAAATGTTAAATTAAGAATGCATTTGAAACATTCTGAAATTAATTCTGAAATATGAAGGAAGCAAATCAAAGCCTGACAACATGAATGTGAATTTTAATATGTAATAGAAATCATCTGGGCTTTCTGTAATGGATTAAAAAAATTTTTTTTCTATTTATTTTCTATTTGCTATATGACTTAAACCTAGAAATTACAGCACTTCTAGACCTCAGCAGACAGCCTTCCTTCTAGCAACTACATAAAGCTTTTCTTGACTCAGACATCACCAACTGAGAAGAACTGCTGCATATCATAGTCTTTGATGATTTTTGTAGCATCTTTGATGATTGATGATCTGCTTACCATAATGCCAATTATACAATTTAAAAAATATATTTCGTAATATTTTGTGGTTTTCTTAAATCTTCAGCACATGGAGTAACAGAATTAGAGAAGAACATGTTTCTCAGAAAGACAGAGATATGATATCGAGGGAATGCATGAAGAATGGTCACATACACCCACTTCAGGCTTCTCTAGTTACCAAACTGAGACATTTCTGTTTAAACTGCATCTACTCTTTATCCAGGAGTTTTTAAGTTTTTTAACTGTGAAGTGTGCCATATCTTCCTCACTAACCCTCTTACTGTGAGGATTCCTGCCAGGGTTTTTGAGAACAGTGCTCTGCCACCAATTAAGCCCAGCATTCCCTCTGTCTCACTTTGATACATTCTTCTCCCCAGAATCAGATCTGCAGCAAAACCTAAGAATATCTTGTAAGAATATCTGCCAGTTAACATGACTTCAGCATCACAGCAACTCCTCTCTGTTTGCCCACCCTGCTGCTGGCTCCATCCCTGAACTCTACAACATGCCACTTACATTTTGGAAAATATATTCCTCCTCCATCCCTCTCAAACAGATGCACTGGAGCCTCTGTTTGCTTTACTCTTCCCATCTTGGCAAAAGACTATTGTGCTGCTTCCCCTTCTGGAGCCACTAATGAGTCACCTGGCACATGTCCTGGTAACAACAGTATGGTCACTTGTTTTTGTCCTCTCTGCTCTGGCCCTCCTCCTGAGGAAAACCCAGCAACACTTCAACTCATTCTCACAGGCAAAATTTCTTCTCACCCAGGGAGAGAAAATGTATCAGTTTCAGTTTCAGTCCAGTTCTTGGCACTCATATAAAACTCAAGAGTGACAATGTGAACAGAAATGTTTTTAAAACAAATTCTGAGTGAGATTTTACCTGTCTGATTGAACACTTGGCAAAATCCTTTATGCCAAATGAGAGAGATTACAAGCTGCCTTAAAAATTCAGGAGGAATGAATGAGTTACCTTCTTAGACCTGGCAGGACTGATTTGCATCGCAAAGCCACCACTGCCTGCTGGCATTTTGAAGGTATTGTCAGGGAAAAAGCCAAGGACTGAGCAGGTAGGGCTGCAGATGAGTCACTTACTCCGAGGCTTCAGCTGTAGAGGTAGCCCAAACTATTGCTCCCCTCCACTTTCTTAGCCCCACAAAAAAGCCTGTGATCTGTCCCACAGGATGCCTTCAGCTTATGTTAACACAGTGGGGAGAGGGCAGGTTTGAGCCCTGACCTCGGGCTGGCAAGCTCCCTGCTTCCCTGCAGCACAGAGGCACATCCAGGCCATTGCTCCCCCAGCACTGCTGGACAGTCTCTCTAGGATGAGATCCTGGTGTTCTCCAGCTCCAGTCCTGAACTATGATGAACCATGATCAAGAGTTGCTGCAGCAAAGATATGCCATGAGAGACACCATGGGTTTCATCCATGTAACTTCACTTTGGCATAAAAAACAGAGCATCTTCTAAAAAGCTCTTCCTTAGTGAGCAGAAAATACATAATATTTTAATTTATTACCAACAGGCCCATTATTACACTGAAACTGACTCAATTTAAAGAACTTTCAACCCCTAAAGGGTTTCAAGCAATTCCCAGTAAATTTCCATGTCTAGATATGTCAATAAATTCAGCCTCTTAAGCAACAAGAACAATCCACCATGAAAATTACACTGCATTGACCATATGTATGCAAATAAATTTGACTAACAAAAATATCAGTTTAAATACAAAAAAACAAATACTATTTGTATTTATCAGTATTGAGTATAATTTCACCCGATTTCTTTGTTTTGTACCAGCAAAACTGCAAAAGGGTGATTCCTTCACAGCC
This sequence comes from Passer domesticus, assembly GCF_036417665.1. Classification (NCBI taxonomy): domain Eukaryota; kingdom Metazoa; phylum Chordata; class Aves; order Passeriformes; family Passeridae; genus Passer; species Passer domesticus. Next base: position 51,211,131 of record NC_087480.1, read on the forward strand.
AGTAATCCTGCTGAGCTTCACCTTTTACCCTGGTTTCTTCATGAAATTCGTTCCAGCTGCCGAGTGTGACAGGTATGCAGCAATATATGCTTGGTGATGAGCACTTGTGACAGCATTTAGGCTGACCCAGTTTTCAAGGCAGTTCATATATCTTAGCAGAAAAAAAATCCATATCAATAAAAGGATAGGAATGCTATTAACACATTATTGTCTCTACTGACCCCTCCCAAAGAGAGAGAATATCCTCAGTAGTCAGCCTTTCCCATTCTTAGGCAATTTTTATTCTAGAGACATTATTGTTACAGCAAAACAAGTATATTATGTTGGGAAAAATCAATCTTAGCAGAGATTCAGCTATATGGTAAAGAAAGTGCTTTTTACAAGGCAAGCTGCATCACCCCCTCAATCATGCCAAATTCTGCCAGATTTACATTAGAAATCATTCTACATTACTGTCTCCTCTAAAACAACTGTGCCTGGTTGTGATCATATCTTTTCTCCTCTCTCAGTGTCCACCTGGCTCCTTAGCACAGCTCTGGGTCTGATGTCCTCCATCACCAGCAGCAGCAGCACACAGGAAGTTATTCCCATTTCTGACATCCTACAGAAGGCAACAACCTCCACTGCCATTTGGACAAGGCATTGCCCTCAAAAGCTATAGAATTTCCAACTGCTTTAGTCTTTCTTTTGGTAAACAAGCAACTACAACCAGTCCTTCCACTGACCAACTACAAAATCAGGCTGACCAATAATGCTTTGAAACCTTCCTATATCACTTCTCTGCTCAGCTGTCACTTGAGAACAGCCTTGCTTGATTAGTGCTAAATAGGAGCTTCATCTTACTATTTGAAGTTTTGCTTAAGTGGTTTTTACAAGAATAATGGTAGTTTATTGCTTTTGAGCCAAGTCATTCTCTGGACAAAACCAGAAAAGAAAATAAAAAAAAACCTCCTCCCCTTCACTTCCACATCAGATTCATCTATAAAATGGCTGTATCTCTTACAGCTTTTTTCCCATATCTCTTAGAGCCTAGCTCAATATTTGGATGCCAGGTGCTTTCTCTCTTATATTGTAGAGCGTAATTAGGATTTGAAACTCTCTGCCAGTTGGCCACTTGGTTGATGAGGAATAAGGGAGAAAATGCATTTGAAGTTCAATACTCCTTTCCATTACTTAATGCAGAAATAAGTCAAAGAGTGAATAAGGAGAAGAGATGGTGAACAGAGACTGCACAACATGCTTACCTGATGGCTCAAGAAGCTCATCAACAGCCAAGAGCTTTCAGGAGCTCTCTCAGAAATGGTCACTGGGTAAGATGCAGACAGAGCAGGCTGAACCCAGCTCTTCCCAGCATTCACTCCCCCTTGCTCCGATCTCTGCGCTACAGGCACAGCTTCAACCAGAAGTACAAAGCAGTCTGACCCCTACATGAGTTTGTAGTTTAAAGATTAGGGTTGCATCCTTGAGAAAGAATTTTAAATCACTTCTGACCAAGGAAGAATGAAGAGTTTGCCTGCTGCACGGTAGATAAGCACACAAAGCACCAGGCTACGCTCCATGGCAGAGCAGAGGACCTTCTGTTGGTTTGTATTTAAGTTTTTTGAGTTTTTTCCCTCCAGATAACTATCTTCTGTTTTATACCTATTCTAATATATATATATATTTACTGAATAAATGAAGTAGATTTGGCATTTTATGTCCATACACAGTTATACCTCTAAGGCTTAAAAAGTATCAATTTAAATACTGCAAATATACTACTGTTTTACCCACTTTCACAGACCTTTCTGAATGTTATAAGATGAGATGTTATTTCCTGCCATACAAGTCCAATGCAAAGCATGACTCTACTTATGTAATATGCTTTTGTTTTCCTTTCATGCATCTTTATCTCCATCATTAATTTTGTACCATCACATGAATCCCAATGTTTATCTCCTGTAAGAACATGAAACACTGTAATGCCATCACACTAACAGGGAAGCATAAATACTATACCTTTCTTCCTGAAGATAGATTTCATTGTATTCTTTATAGAGAAGTGCCCTCCCTATTGATACAAACAACATCTGAGAGGCATCAAAATTGCAGTAATAGTTAGGGAGCTAAAGTGAATCACAAACTCTTTTTCAGCACATGTGAACTGGGATCCTACTGCCCTAAACATTGATACATAAATACAGTTATTTGACATAATGCAATTTCAGAGCAAAATCACATCAGTGCATTGACCTAATACCAGGTTCTGTATGACAGTCTCATATTCTTGGCTGATTACTTAGAAAATGCAGCCTAAACCACCCTGTGCAAGCAAAAAATATCTAACCTATAGAAAGTAAGATTAATAACCTTATTGGACAGATGGACTCTGAGATTCTAATTCTGCTTCAATTCCTGTTTAGCAGAAGTTCATTAAACTCCTACATCATGAGTCTGACCTAGAAAAGTAAATAAGTACTCTGCTATTCCCTTTGGAGCCCTGAGTTACTAATAAGGAATTATAAATCTCCAGTCAGTTTGTCAAGCAGCCAAATACATCCCAAGTGAAACACAACTGCAAAGTTCATAAAAATGAGACCAACTGAAATGCAAGACTAAAAATGTAATTTTGTTTTATAGACCATGAACTAATAACACCTTGTTTCCGCTTTTGTGAACTACAAATATGAATAAGCAGGAATGCAGTACATGCAACTAACTTCACCCATCTAAGCAAAGTCTTCACTGGGCCTTGTTTGTCTCCTCCTTGAGCATCAAGTTACTGCACTTACATAGCAATGTGCGTCATAGATGTTTAAGCTTTCATGAAGACAGATTGGTAGTTTAGATCTGAAGAGACTAAGGAGCAAATAATAATAAAAAATTCCCACGTTCCTCAGCTAAAGTCACCACACAATCCAGAAATGGGTTTGTAATGGGATCATAGTTTCCTGGATCAACTTCCAGCTCTAAACCCCACAGAGTATCATGGGCATTGCTCCAGCAAAATTATAAGCAGATACATTACCAGAAATTTATGAATAATCACACTGAAGCAAAGCCACAGCCCTTCTGTGCTAAGGGTGAAACCTGGGCTCTGCTGGAAGACCTGGCTCACTGATAAAAGCCTTCTTGGCTTCAGTGGGTCTAGGACTTCCCCTTTTATTCTAAATGTTTCCTTAAAGTCTGCCTTGGATTTGTTGATTCATCTGTTGGATGACCTCAGTTATACTATCCAGGCTATGTTAAATATAGTAGCTTGAATTGTCATTACCTACAGCAATTAAGCCTATAATTAGATCCCCCTCAATGTCTTCTTGACTTGCAAATGCATCTCTCTGACCTTCCTGATGCTGTTTTACATTTGACCCTAGAATTTCTGTGGTTGCTTTCCTAATACTCCACTCCAAAGATGACTTTGAACTATCTGGCCAAAAAGCTGAGCCCTGGTTTTAATAGTATAGTGAGAATTATTTCTAATCACATTTCCTCTCTCTAACTACAAAAGACTTAGGGTTCATTTACAAATCATCCTACTGCTGTTTATCTCTCTGCTTTTGCAGCTGTCCATCAGCCCACAGCTTCACAGAATGTTCTTTATGCTGCTGAAACTTCAGAATTTGCAACTGTACACATAAACGTTGGTTTTGCTAAGAATTTGGCTATACTGGTAAGACTGGTAAGCTCAACCTTTCACCTTGCAAGGCTCACTCCATTTTTGTCACGAGGAAATCCTCCCAACAAGACCATAAAAGCCCCAAAAGCCTGTCTGCTCCCAGAGATGAGGATGGCATGTCTGGTTCACAACAGTCAGGTTCTGTCCATGAACTAAACCTTCCCAAGTCAAATACTGCACATTTGGCTGCTGCCTTCTGAGGGCAGAATGTCTGTACAATGTACATCCTGCGTGTACACCACAGAACAGTGTGGGACTCTGTGGTACGAAAATAAGTTATAACATGGCTTCACAATTTGAATTATAGCTGATGTATTTGTCATGCTGATTTTTAATTCTCTATCCACCTCTAAAGCTGAGATGGTACCATTAATTACATAACTGGAACGCTGTACCTGTATAAAAATGTGAATGAAATTGCTAAATTAAGATTGCCTCCAAGAAACTGTTGCTTAGACTCATTAGCAATATAATAGTGCAGTAATTGAAATGCATGCAAGAAGCTGTTTATTCAACTGGCCAAGAAACCTGACAGTTACTAAAGGCAATCTTAATCTATACAAAGAGAGGGTTAATTAAAAATATGCAAATAGTTCATGTTCTTGTGTTTTAAACTAGGAAGTACCTAGTGTCCCATTCAAATAGGTAATAAGAAGACAATGGATTCTCTGGAAGATCACAATGAGATGTGAAACACATTGTACAAAAGATATTAAAAAATCATGTGTTGAAATCCAACATACCAGGAAAATGGAAATTAAAATCTTGTATACTTGGTCCAATCTGTGTGCCTTTTAGCATCCCACAGGGAAAATAAACATGTTTTGTAACTACTGACACCTTCACATCAAATTCAGAGACCAACTCACTGAGGGGGTTTTCCAGCCTCACACAGTGTTTCAAAGACAGCGTGTCACAGACTTGCCAGCTCTGACAGAAAAAGAGATGTGGCTTTGGGCTGTGACTGAGACAATGCTTGACTGTTATGTGGTTAAAACCAGCTAAAATTCCACCAATTTTTCAGTAAACTGAAGAGTAATGCTAGAAACTGGACAGTCTGTGACTCTACTTCGGGCAATTTAATATCTCCAAGCTTTTATTTTCCTTTTCTCTCTATTCTATAAAATGCCAATAAATCCTCCTTTTCTTTAATCTAAGCTTAATTGGGTTTTTTGCTGTTATCTGGGGAAATTACTTTTTCACATTCCTGAGGGAAACAGAACAGTGTCCTCAGGAGAGCTGAACACAACAGTCAGCCTGGTGGTCAAGGTCAGGGGAAAAAACTGTTATCTTCTTTTAAGGAATTGCCCCAAAGGGGTCAGTCATGTCATTATGAACAGAGAAAGGGCTAAATGACTTGAGGATACAATGCACCATCAGGGACCTAGATACACATAATAGACTATTGGTACTGAGAGGTAGGATTATACACAAACATGTTAGGAATAAGATGGATATCTTAAAAAAACACTTCAAAAGCAATGTGTTCAATGAAATACAGTGCACGTGCAGAAGTCATATCATTTAATTATAAAAGCGTAATTAAAGTGGTACAATTGTCTTAATGTGGATGGAGACTTAGAGGTACAAAGGTGTTTCATGATAAGCAAGTCTCAGAAAGCAAGAATAAAGGACATCTCTGGGATAAGGTATCTTGACACTATACATCTATGCCCGTGGCAGAAGACAACTATTTCCATCAGGGATGTGAACATAATGGAATGAAAAGTGCACGTAGACCAGTCCCAACAAAAGAGAGCACACTTTGACAGAAAAGGACAAAATGGGGTTCTTGATTAAAAAAACAGTTGAAAAAAGCAGCTGTCTTTTGTTTGTACATCAAAGGCATGCCATCATGAACACAAAGGGAACTCTGCATCTCAGTGATGTCCTCCTCAGGGTTTGCACAAACAGGCTTTCCATTAGTAGTTCTCCACATTGTGTAATTATAGCAAACAGAAATACACCCACCTCCACAAGGTGCTTTCAATGGAGTTATCACTTTGCAACACTGAGCCTAGCATTTTCATTATTTTTGCTGCATTGTATCACTGCACTGTTTCGAATATTTATTCAAAGCATTTGTGTTCCAAATATTTCCATTTCCAGAATACAATTTAATGTATAGACAGAGCAGCAGACTGTCTCCTTCCTGACAGGACTGATAAGAACCAAAATGTTTACAAGGCAAAGCAACAGATCTCTGCAGGACAGCTGCTCAGACAGGAGTATCTTGGAAAAACCGAAATGACTCACACTGACAGAACCATCCTACCTGCTAACCACAGATGTTCCTCTGAAATACCAACACAACTCTTGAGTACAACCAAAGCTATTTTTATTGTGAAAATACTATGCCTTCCCCTGCTGGGGGTAGATGTAGATACAGTACAGATAAATTCAAGGCATCAACCTACTTGAAATGTTTTGCTGTGGCACAACTCCATTCCATGATGTTTTTCCCCTCTTAACTGTGGTGTGCTGGGATGAACTTACATCATGTCTTACGTTGCCTGGATCTCTTCACCAACTCTGTATGGCATGGAAACTCACATCAGAGTTTGTGTTGTTTGTCCTTGGCATTGAGCACTGTTACCTCCAGCTGCATTCTGTGGCAATGCCTCCTGCAATCCTAACTTGCACCCACGATCTACTAAATCCCTATCCAGGATCAAGTTGCTCCCGTGGGACAACTGTACAAGTGATTCAAAAAAATACCTCAATATTCATAATTCTACTGTGGCTGCTTTGTGAAAGGGCTTGGAAGGGAATAAACAGCCCTGAAACAAACTGCTTTATGAATTATTCTGATGCAAATTCATACTCTAAAGCACTTCCCTTGTGCTAGAAGAAATGAATATAAACAACTGAGAATATATTTTTCTATTTGGATTTACAGGGGTCATTATAAAAAAGTGATTAACTCAAACAAACCTCCACACAAATACTGATTTAGAGAGTTATGTGAGAATCACAGTAGTGATGGACAACCAACCAATACATTCACCTAACACAGAGTCACTGTCAAAAAACGTTAAATTCCATTATTCCTATTTCATTAGGTGGACTTTAAAATATTTTCACCTAGATCTTTAAAACAGATAAGACACTGAAACATGTTAGAAATAAATGCAAATTTTCATCAAACTACTTCTGAAGAACTGACCCTCTGGATTTCTCAGGGTATTATGATCACAGTTAATGTATTCACACAGGAAAGGAACTGGCATAGTCACACAGTCTATCAGCTGAGATTTGCCGCACCCTCCTCAGTGAAGAAAATAATCTCACATTAGAATTTTGTACATTTTCAAACTGTTTCAAGGATTAGTATTGTTCTGCGCAGCTTGATCCCTTCCCACAGTGATGGCTAATATGGTGATATCACTGTAAAGTCAGGGTCCTAAACCCATGAAATAGTGAATTATATCAGAACTAGCAGGTGCTGACCCTACCACGCTATCGTGGCCCCCGTGTGCCAGTGAGGTCCCTGGGATGCAGAAGCAGAGGGGGCTCTCCATGGAGCTGGCAGGGCACAGCCTCAGCTTTCCAGCCAGGGAATAGCACAGTGGGGGCAGCCCCAGCCCTGGGCAGTCCCTGGGGACAGGGATGTGCTGAGGCCAGGCCAGGATGGCACCCTGAGGGTTGGGCCCAGCTGAGCAGGGCTGGGACACAGCTGAAGGCTGGCACTACTGCAGGGTTGGTATCAGTGTCACTGGGCCTCAGGTTGGGCTCAAATGGAGCTCCTGGGCTGGGAAGAGCTGTTCACACCCTTCTCCAAAGCAAAAGCAGAACTGCTATGTGACCCCTGCAAAAAGGGTGTGTAGGTTTTGAGGAGAACACACATGAAGAAGACAATGTGTGGGGAAAGGTCCTGTCATGAAAGGCCAGGCAGGAAAGCCCTTGAAACTGTTTGTGCTGCAGCATGACACCCACAGCAACACCAATTTCATATCCAATGATCTGAAAATAGGCATCAGATAAAGGACACATAGGTCAAACAGTATTTGTAATATTTAGAGGTACCAGCCAAACATTTAGATGGCATTCCCTGTCATACCTTAGTACAATGATTCCATCATGGCAGGGCTAGACCAAACCACACAAAGCAAGTGGCATCATTTACTATTTTACTAGTCTAAAGTATGTCAGGATAAGACAACAGGCTATGATCTTTCTCCCATATGTATAATTTTGATGAGTTTCACAAAATGCCAAATTATAAACCTAGTGTAATAATTTTATAAGAAACGAGATCTTTCTAGTTAAAAGCCTTAAACTTGAGATACTGAGCTCAACACAAGAAGTATTCCACTAATAGCAATTTATGGCAGCTTGTGTCTGTCCAACTAATATAGATTTAATTGCCAGTAACCCTCCTTTACTTCTGAAAACAACTTGAGTTCAGTCTTTCAAAAAAGTCACTACATAATTCATTTTGGAGGATATTTTTTTTTTCATCTCTTCCTAATGCAGCTTTAAATTTACATGTTCAATAACACAAGCAACACTTCAGCTCTAGGAGCCAGAACCAATCTTGACCCTCATTTTATCTTAGCTGGAGATAATTACTTGATACTAATGCAGAGTGCCAAAGACATTCTGGAATTTCACTGAATTATTATTAGACAGATTTTGGATCAAGTCACTCAGTATAACACTACCTCAGTTTATTTTGTAGTATTCTTGCTTGCTTGCAGATGAAAGCCACAAACCTTGGACTGTACTTTCAAATAAACCCACAGACTTCAGGACCAATCCTATAATCTGATATATGTGAGTAATCACATCAATTGGCTTGTACAAATCCTTCTCCAATAGAAGGCTCCCCTGAACCACTTTGAGTGCACTTACTAAACACCAAATGCATGAACAGTATATTCCACATAGGGTATTGTATGCACACAGCAAGCAGTCACTGCTTTTTGTGCAGCTGCCACATGAGCACGTGTCAAACTGTGGCAAGCAATACCTTGAAATTCAGTTGTATCTCTGTGGATGACTGGTTAATTTTATGGAGTCTAGACAGAAGTTTGAAAATTAACATGCATAAATTTGAGTCAATCATTCCTCTGCATTTAGCAGTCACTGCACTACTGATATCTATGGAAAAATGACCAGAGCTGTCTGGAATATCAATAAGAAACTCCCCAGCCTGTCAGCAAAGACTGAAGTATTTACATAATCACAATTCTAATGTTTGCAAGGATGTAGGCTCTCTCTAATGAGGCGACCATGCCCTTAGCAGCTATTAGCATTAAGTAATGGTCAGGCACGGTGCAAAATCTCCATGGTTCAGCCTTGGTACATAGAGCACAGTGTAATGTGTCACATGAGCAAAGAGCAGCTAGATTTTCACTAATCAGTTCTGAGAGAGCCAAAGGCTCAGTGATTGTTTCATCAACTCAGGTTTATTCCAAGTATAGCTCATCAGATTACAAGTCTGACAGACGCTGAAGTACCTCAGTGTTGCACAGCTGATGAGCAGTGTCACAACAGCAAACCCAAATGAGGCTGACTCGTTCTTTCAAAACTTATTTTACATATTAAGCTTGCTCCTTCAGAACATACTTCAAGAATTATATGTATCATCCCAAAATTCTTTAATATTCATATGCCACTAAAATGCATACTCCAAAAACTCCTTCTCTCACTGTCTGCCTGAAGTGATACCTCTACAGATGCTGAAGTAGTATGAAAAATATGGCCTTTTGTGTTCTTAATGGATCACAACCAAATACAAGGACACAAGATGGCTGATCTGAGAAAGCAACAGGCATAGAGACATTAACTGAAAAAGGCACCTGATATATGAGGGAATCCCCACAGTACATGTTTCACATGCATCAGACAGTTACTTTGATATCAGTGCTCTAAAGAAGTATTTCAACCTTCCTCTGCAGCCTAGTAAGCAGTTCATAATCTCATCTAGTATATTTTTATACACTGTAGAACATTTTATTCTATCTACCACACCCAGCCTAATCAGAAGTGACACACACAGTCATGCCTCCTCACACATACTTTTCTGATGCTTTAACCTGCTTTTTCACTTTTTTCCTGGAATTTGATACAGTTACATCATTTAAATTAGCATGTAACTGTATCAATATGAGATAATCAGTACCTACAATACTTTTATCACAAAAATTTCTCAAAATTCAGACACAAGTATACTGTAACAGTCACATGTTATTTTATGCTTTACCTTGCAACTTCTTGTCTTACCTACTGTCTTTCATCTGACTTAGCCCTCAAATTCTTTAGATCTGGCAATTGATCCATTTATTACATGTTTATAGATTTCCCAGCACACTGAGGCTTGGTTCCCCACTTGTGCCTTAAAATAAATACACAGTAACAGAAAGGGTTCTCCACTGCAATTCTCCAGGGACCCCTCCCCACCAACATCCCAGTGCTCATTTCTTTCCAGCTCTCTGGCCAAAGTCATGCTGATTTGTTCCACTCACAGCAATCTACTACAACTACAGAAAGGGTAGTTCAGCCCAGCTTGAGCCATGTGACCAAATGTAATAAGTAAAATTTAACCATCCTTGGAAAAAAAAAACCACTCTATAATCTGTACTTTGAAGGATTTGTGGAGCATATGCTGATTTACACAAAGTATCAACTGATCTCTGCTCCAAAAGACACTGTCCTCTATTCTGATCCTTCTCAAAAAGACCTTCCCCATACCTGCACAAAGGCTCATGCATTTTCATACCTTAAGATACAACATGGAACTGCAAATGGGGGTGGGGGGTTGAATTTTTGTATGGTCCAGTCACATAAGAGCTGGACTTGATGATCCTTTTGGGTTCCTTCCAACTCAGAATATCCTGTGATCTGGAAATAAAGACTAAACATTTGACTAAACATTGCCTCCCCCCTGCTCCCCCACCCCATCAAAGGGTTGATGAAGCATCAGAAAGTCATAGTCAGTTAGGTATTAAATAGGCATTAAATCAATTCTGAAGTCCCTTTTCCTAAAGTAATCCATACTGAACCAAAAAAAAAAAAATTGAATAAAATCTTCACCCTAGTAAATAATTCATGATAAACACAATCTTCGGAATTTGAACACATAATTAAATGCTGTCATCATTAAACATTTATCAAGTTGAAAATATGGAACACTTGAAAACACCCAATTTGTTAGTACAGAGAAATGTGACTTGCCCTGATTATTCACTGAACCCCTGACATACTGTAACTTTGGAACTTGAATTACTGCATCAGATGCTTGCTCGTAACAGAACATTACAGACTACAAAATAAGTTCTGAGTTTTCAGAACTTTATATTCATTTAAGAATCTGAAATTATACAGTGAAGGCACTAGGAGTCAAGGAGAACTGTTTGAAAGGAGCAAGGTGAGACCTGGCCTTGAAATATTTACAGATGTAGGTAAATATTCAGTTACATATATTTAATGGCCAAACTTAAAACATTGTAACAGGACTGTGAAAGGCAGTGAATGATTTGCACAATGAATACAAGTTCTTAATGGCACATCTGTACCTCTCAAACTAATACTCCACCAGAGTCATTACTAGTCAATTCCTCTTGAAGAAAAGCAAAATACTGGTGATGGTCACAACTTGCACACAGATTATCTTCACAGAAAATACTTCAAAAACACTTCTGTTTTGAAAATTGTTAATTTAGAAAAACAAGCAAAACCTAAGCTTGCTAGAAATTGCTTTTCCTCTCAATACCAGGGTTACTTGGTTCTCCCGAAATGCTTTTTGTTAAAGAAAAATGACAAACATAAAAGAAATTGTGCCATATGGATATAAAATCTGGTTTTGAAATATCTACAATTAAAAAAAACCCAAAGAACAAAAAAACCCTTGAAATATTTTTAAATGTTTTTGCTTTTCTCGTAGGTTGCCCCTAAAAGAAGCCAGAAATACTTAACAGACATCAACTTAAGTTTTAAGGCTGGTCCCTTTATATACAGAACAGTATGGGGGAATTATGAAAGAAACTCATCCTCTCACTATCATTACAACATGGCTCACTGGTAAAAACAAAGTATATGAACCATATGCAACACATTCAGATCAATTCCACTCACTAAAAAACAACTGAAGAAACACTCCTGCCATGCAAGTTATTTGACATTAAATCAATAATTAAAATAAATTTAATTTCACTTGGGATTCCACGTTATCTTAGAGCAAAACAAGTAAATAAATCCTATTTGTTTTCATGTTTATGCTTTCTTTGATCTTCAAAACACACGGAAATCTACTGCATATTAAAGTAATTTTGTACACTCAATATCATTAATTTCTCCACCAAACCTCAGCTTCATTTTAGGACAACACACAGCAATGCTCAAAGGGATTACCTCTCTCCCATAGGTTATTTATGAATGTCCATTAAAAAACTGCAGAAGTACAGGCTATTAATTTATCCATTAAATAGCTAAAATAATTTGTTATAATTTGTTATATTCTGGATATACTATATTTGTTATATAGTATAACAAATCCTATATGTTATACGATTCCTATACTTCCTATACTATTCCTATATAATTTGTTATATTCTGGACTATTCCTGACACTTCATTAGGATCTTAAAAGACAAATTTTGTTCTCTAAGCAATCACCTACAAAGGAAAAACAAATGTTTATAGTTGTCAAAACATATCTACAACTGTAGTCAAACAAGTTATCCATAAAAGCTACTGATACATAACAACTAAGAATATTTACAGCTGACTGTAAATATTAACTGACCATATGGGTTAGCTTTAAATAAGTAACTAATATGAAGATTTGGGCACAGTTTGTAATTAACAATAGATTGGTTCAATGCTTAAATTTAAACCCCCTCTTTTTTAGAATTAAGACTTTGTATGACGAAATAAATGCACCTGCAGAAACACAATTTAAAGATCTGTGTAATTAAATAGGATTGAGAAATTCTGCCCAGCTCCAGGCTGGATGCCTGACTAGATTTCCTCCAGGGAGGCCTGGCTTTTTCAAGCTCAGAGTTTCGGGTAATTTGACCGCGGCCACAGAGGAGCTGCAGTCCTCCAAATCTCCATCTGTGCCTGGACAGGAAAGCTGTCCTCAGGAGCTGGAATACAGATGTGATGTCTAGCATTAGCCAGAGCTATGGGGCTCAAACCTAATTCCTGTTTAAAGACATGGAAGTCTTAGGTGGAATCAAGCTGAGGTATTGATTCTTATTACATGTAATAGGCAAAACAAGCATCATAAAGCCCCGATTAGTGCCATAAGCCTCCAAGATGTACTTAGCACAAAGATACAACTGAAGTCTGGGAAAACTGAAAGGCAGAAGTAAAACAAAACATGAACCAAGATTACCTAAGCAAGCAGGAAGTACAAAGTAAAAAGAAAAAAAAAAATAAAAAGACAAGGCTAAAGGCAGGAAAATGTTAAATTTCATGAAGAATAGCATTTATAGAGTAGACAAAATCCACAAGTCCCAAAGAGAGTACTAGAAAATATAATAGATACTGACATGAGATAATTTTTAAAGAGAATTTCTTCAGTACGCGGGATTCATGGTCCTTCAAATACACCTCCTCAGAGAGGATCAGAAAAAAAAAGCACTCATCAGCTTTCTTCCTGACATCAAAACCTGGTTAAAAAAGGACAGTGATCAAAAACTCACTCCACCTACCAGACAACCAAACTAGATAATACAGCAGGAGCTGCTTACAGGAGGAAAACCACCCGAGGGAGGGGGCTGGAGCATGAACTCCACATAGGATGAACCCCCAGCACAAACCCCAAACAAGATGAACCCCACACAGCACAAACCCCAAACAAGATGAACCCCACACAGGATGACTACAGGGTGAACTGGAGACCTGGCAGGATGAAAAGCACAGAGGGCTGTGGCTGCTGCCTCTGCTGCTGCTCTGACTTTCAAACTACTGCTTCAGGAAGAAAAATTTCAATCTTTGTCTTCTACAACACAAAACCAGCAGTGGTCAATGAGGTATTAGAGGTAATGAAACTACACTTGTTGATTAAAAAGTGCTTGAATTATACTTTCCCCAGATCAGTGCAAAAAACCAGATCCTGTATCACACTTTTGTCTTAAAACAGAAGAACTATTTTAATACAGAGAACTGTGTTAACACAGAGACACACTTGCAAAACACCACTAAAATCCTGCAGAGAACACAAAATAAAATGGAAAAGGACTTTTCTTATACCAAAGTGAAAGACCTGACTTATAGGGGAAAGCATATGAACTGTGTTAGTTCCAGCCTTGAGCAGACAGTAAGGAAACATTTGACCAATATTGCAGAAGTGTTCAAGAGACTGAGTGATACTGCATAGTGTTCAGAGCAGTCGAACTTAAATTGGAATCTTAAAAATAATTAAAAAAAAAACCCATAGAATTTTACTCCAAAAAGAAAGAAAGCTACAAAGCTCAAAACCCTTTTTTATGATTTCAAAAAGCTAGAGTTTGTGCTAGTTAATGTATAGGATGGGAGACAGGTGCTTAATCAGTTCAGCTTAAAAGCTGCAAGTAGGCAGTGTATGAACAAGTAAAGTTTTTAATTCAAGAGTTAAGATTCATGACACAAGTTCCTCTGTATTTCTCATATTCCTCAGTTTTTCTCATATTCCAGGAACCAAAATAGTTTCCAGTGTGCATGCTACAATAATCTATTATATGATCTCATTACATACATATAAATGTATGTGTGTGTATATACACACACACACACACACGGATTTGGCAGTGCTAGGTTAACAGTAGGACCTGATGATCTTAAGAGGAATTTTTCAACCTAAATTATTCTACAATTTCATCACCCTGCATATATCTCTCCAGTATAAATGGAGAGTATAAATGGTATAATCCTACCACAGGTATGAGTCCTTTACAGCTCAAGCTAGAGCAACTCAGTCCTTAAGCAACCTTTGGTTTTAGGGCTGCAGATCAACAGTACAACCTCTCATGTCCATCACACACACTACTACACAAAACACTGATACAACTACAACTACTACACCAGCTCAACAGCCTACATGCTAGCAAGACTATGGCTTTCAATTCAACAGAACTGGAAGTTCTTGGGAAATGAAGCAAAAGGAAATGGATCTCCCAGCTTGCTTGAGACAATAGACTATATGTCCTGAAGTAAAGAATATTTTTCCCCTCAATAATAAGAGAATGACAAAACATATTTCAGTGTTTATTACTTAAGATGCCCCACAGAAGTCAGTGATGAATTTAATACTGACTCCAGGACATCAGGATCTAATGCAAGACATTTTCATTTAATAAATTTTAATCAAGTACAAGATCAAAGTTCTGTCTACATACTTGGAATGCCTAATGTCATGTTCACCACATCAGGCTACCTGACATTCAGGATGAAAACCAGGATAACCCTAAGGAAGTGCTAGTCATTAACATTCCAAAAGGATGCACTACTGAAGGATGTATTTCAGTGGATAGTTTGGAAAAGCCTTGAATTTCAGAGAATCCCCTCCCAGGAGGTGGAAGAAAAGGCCAGAATATTGGCAATAAACACTTAGCAGCTCTAAATAACCAAAACATTATAGTAAGTGAGCACACTGAATAGTCACATATCTATTTCTCACTGATTTCAATGGGATTCAGTGTACCATATCTGATAAATTATACTGCACAGCTAGTAAAATACATACAAAAATCACATGAATATTAATGGCCATTTCTCTTTTAAACTCATAATGCTATAAATATTACTTTGTATTTTATATTGATTTTAGAGCACTTATATTATGTCCCATTAGAATCAATGAGGAGTGAAAATACAATTACTGAAAATAATTTGCATTAAGATAAATATGATTGACCTTTTAGCCTTTTTCCACGTTTTCAACAAAACAGCCTGAGAACTAAATTTAAGTAGACATTTACATTTAAGAATAGCACAAAGGAATAAGAGACTTGTGACATCCAGAAGCATAGGATGGACCTACAAACAAGGAGAAAATTGCTCGGGTGAATGACAAATACATGGAGAGGTCATCTAATGACTATTTTCTTACCACTTGCTTCTTGTCTGTCCCCCATTGAACTTAATTTTTTATCTAAATCAAACACTGAAATCATTAGCAATTTTCTTACCAAAAACTGGAATTTAGATTCGATAGCATATGCTTTATCTTCTATCACAAGCCCAGACAATTATATCAAAATAGCAAATAAATGAATTTTGGTAAAATTTAAAGACTGGAATAAAATAATAACGCTACTTAATAAAGATATCTAGGAAGAGTTGATAGATTTTGTAATTGCAAAAAATAACAAAACACACCTGAGGATAATCATAAACAAAACCAAAGTTACTAGCTTGTCTCATTCAGGGTGATAAGAAAAACAAGAAAAAGAATATTGACAGAAAGGTAAATTACAAATAGCAAAATATATCAACACACCTTTTTGTAGTTCTGTCACAAACATGCTAATGTAAATACTAAGTTTTTTCATGCAGGACATGAGCATATTAACTTCAGAATCAAAGACTCTCCCCCTTGTCTTTCAAAATATTAATACTGAACTAATAAAAGGGTATTTTTACTGCAAAGAAAACATTTTCCTCACAATTCTTAAAAACTTAATCATGTCTCTTCTACCTCCTGCTTTTTTAAAGCACACAAGTGCTATGGGGTGCTTTTTATAAACTAATGAGATTAGAGACTTACATTATCACTATCTACCAGTAAAAGAGAAAATGTGTCTCACTGGACTTCAGAGCAGAGGCTTTCAAGCATTATACATCTTAACAGTGTATTTCATTTGAATGCACAGCAACAGACTGCACTGAGGTGAGAAAATAACACACAAGAAAAAGAACTTCTAAAAAAAAAATCACACTGAGATGATATATGAAGTACAATTGGGATTTTTGAAAGTACTGTTCTCCAATACAGAAGAAAAGAAGGTCTTGGTCTACCAAAAGACCAAGGAGCAAGTTTCTCTGACTTTACAACAGATGTTACACTATGTTCCTCTTCAGCACTGGTGTCTCAAAATTAATTTGAGGTAAACACAGCTACAATGTAACTAAAAGCTGATTTATGTTGTCATCATTGGTCTTCAAAGCACAAACCATTCCTTTTGTTAAACCAAATCCACCATATATCCACGATTTCACTACAATGAATTGCAAATCCCATCTGTATCCCACTCCACCTACTCACTCAGTTTTACTGCAAATAAGATGATGGACCATTCTGAAAGACAAATCTGGACTGGCTCAACTGATGACTCTTTCCATAAGCTTTACCTATGACAGAATATTTAATCTGGTGTCTCCTTGCTCATATTTTATCCCTCTATTTTATCCCTTTTTTTTAGCCCTCTTAGCTCACAGATTACAAAGTTGTATTGACTGAAAGACAGCACCAGTTCACAAAGATAGATCAAGAAGAAAGGTAAGTGGTTTATGCAAAAAGTCCTGGCCTTTCAGGGAACTGCTGGGACTTGAGTCAGTGCTAGTTTCAAGAAGGAGAAGACAAAGATTCAGTGTTGCTCACCACAGAATTGTTAAGCTTGGAAAAGTCCAATAAAGGTCCAACCAGCACTGTCATCTTCAACACTGAACCATGTCCCTGAGCACCACATTCACATGTGTTTTGAACACTTCCAGGGATGGTGACTCCACCACTTCCCCAGGCAGTTTGTTTCAATGCTTGAACACCCTTTCAGTGAAGAAATTTATTACCTGGAAGAAGAGACCAACTGCCACCCGTCTGCAACCTTCTTTCAGAAGCAGCAGCATCCACTGAGCCTCCTTTCCTCCAGAATAAACAGCTCCCTCAGCCGCCCCAGACTGCAGCCTGACACTCCTTTTCCTAACCTGTATGAACCTGACAGAGCTGGCCTGACCCTTGCCCTTCCTGTCTTCAAATTTTATTGATCTATAGACTGCAGCAGTTCACAGAAAATCCCTTTGTACCAGCATGGGAGAGGTGATCAGCAGCTGATGCTCAACATCCTGCAGTCTGTACCCGCAGCCTCTGCTAATAACAATTGATTGGGCTGCAGACCTGGGCACTAATCCTGCTCCCACTGATTTCCAGGGCAGAATTCCACTGAGTTTTAGCAGAAGCAAGGCTGGGTTCTTTGAATGATGATATTTCATTCATAGCATTTCCTGACCTTGTGTGTCTCTCACCAGCTCTGCAAAGAGCACGGGGGAATGGCCCCAGTTACCCAGTGTTATGCTTTTGTTCTCCCAAGAAACACAAAGGGGAAAAAACTTACAAGAATGTCTGTCAAAATAAGAGTGTTAGGAGATACACAACAAGAAGTGATGGATTACAATAAAGAAAAAAAAAAGGTTATTTGAGTCTGCTTTGCCTGACAGAGTCTCAACATCACTTGATGGATGATTTGCCAGGGTTCACCATTTGTGAGTCATGTATCCACCTTAAGCTATAACACTGTGGAATATGTGTATCTCAGTGTCTAATCAGAATGGCCTGGTCTGAACAATCTCACTCTGAAAAAGGTGTACAGCAGCTTTTATTGCAGGTTTGTTATCCATGATAACATGATTCACTACTTGCAGTTTTCTTCTCAAACTTTCGTAGTTTAAATGAGAAAAATAGAACTGTCTTATCTTTATTTTTACCCTTTGGAAGGGAAGAGAAAATATTTATTCCTAATCCATAGAAAGCAAAGAAAACTGAGGTCATTTAATCTTTAGCTGCATAATGTTAAGCCTGAAAGAAGACCTCAATTTTTTTTCAAAGGTCATACTTTATAAATCCCGTATTTCTGTACCCCGTTGCTCATATCTCACTACTGAGGACTATCTAAAGACCAAACATATAGCGGATGTCCTTACTGTCTACAGAATTTAAAGAAACCCATTGTTTTAATTTACTGCATCAGACACAGTCACAACCCAAGTGATTCTGCCACAACTCAGTGTCCAAGGAAACTCTGGATCAGCATTCCTGGAGAGATGAAAGACTCAGTTGGCAGCTTAAACACTACTTCTACCTTTGTGCTTAAAGAAGATCTTAACAAGTAAAGGGCAGGATTCTTTCCTCCTCTTCCCAAACTACTCTTGTTTCATAGTGTGACAGACTTCATACTCCAAAACTATCACTCAGTTACTAGCTACATTTATATTCAAATATATTTTAAATCATTCTATTTGTTCGTCATCTTCTGGAGCCAGGAAAGGATTTTATTTTTTCTTTAAACTAAAATAAGATGGGACTATTTGAATATGCAAAAAGAAGTCTGAAATCTGTTATCATTATTCTTTTCCCTGTCAATGAAATTCACATATTTTATTTTTAAACATAATATATTTTTGATAAAATGTCATATAATAAATACCAAATGCATGATATAGTACCATATAAAATACACACCAAATATTTCAAAGCATAATAAATTAATGTAAAATAAGTAGTTGGTGCCAGTATGATGAATAGACTGTTTCCCTGAGGACCTGAGGGTGCCTATTTAATCCTGTTCAGTGCCTGTGTGTGCATGCCCCATTGAAGTTTATTAGAGCCCAAAACACTGATGTGCAGCCCTGCTGTGCACATGAACTCTTATGCCTAAAGAGTTAACCAGCTCTAAGCCACCAGAGCTGTTGCAAAGTGGAACACCAAGTGTATGTAGCTCAATATGCTCTAAAAATCAAGGCATTACTCTAAGTGCCTGAGTACTAATTTAGAATGAGATGTCAGTGTGTCAGACACAGCTGATGACACTTTGACAGAAGCTGAAAGCCAGAACCTGAAGTGTGTTCTACAAAAGCCTCCTTCAGCCACCACCCAAATCTGTATTTAAGGAACTGCTCTTTCTGTGTGTCTGCCAGGTAAATCTGGCAATCGTGCAGGACATCCAACACAGCCACCTATGATGAAGTTGGAATTGTCACACAGCTCCATAAAACAGATCAGGAAGTTATTTTGAAATCTCAAAGAGTTGTGAGCCTCAACTCAAAAGATGCGCTTTAACAGCTCCTGGAGAAGGAACTCAAATGCTCTACACACCATTTCCAAGATCTGCAACTGAAACCCACAATTTGTGCTCTCCTTTGTTACCTGTTACCTGGGCTGAACCATCCCCCATCACGGCTCTGTAAAAGCACAGGGCTGGACTGAAAGCACACTTCAGTGTTTTTCTGATGGGTGGCTCTGCACAGCAGAGCAGGTATCTCAAATCCATTTCAGGTGCATCAATCTCCCAATCCACTGTACACAACTTCAGTGCTACATAGAATGAGGTCTGAAATTTGACTTCCAGGCTATGCACGAAAGTCAGGTATCTCAAAGTGATTGCTTGTGTGCCAGTCCCAAGGCTGAGCACCCTAAGTTTTCAATACTCCAAAGCTTTCCAAACTCATACATTAAATTCCTCTTTGGACACTCAAGATCAAAACTGTGCTTTGAACTTCTTTGTTCCACTATCCTCCTATGTCACAAGGAATTAATACTCCTGTACTTTATGGCAGGAGTCTCCATGTAGTGCTTCTAATGGCACTTTGAGATCCTCAGAAGCAAGGTGATACATAAGCAGAAAGCATTATTATTTAACAATTTGAGGGAAAAAATCCCTCAAAGGGACTGGGTTATATGTCCATAAAACACAAAAGCAGCCACTTCAAAATATACTTGAATGAGTACATAAAAAAATTGTGCTTGTTGGGGGCCTCTTGTCCTATTACCAAAAAAAAATACAGCTTGATTAAAAAAGTACAATATAGGCACCTATCACACTCAAAACCTTCTCTGCAGTATATTTTACCTACTGCTTCAACATACAATCTGTATCACTTAATTGATGAATATTTGCATGAAATTGTACTGGCTGGCTATTATCATATAATTGTTTAAAAATTCCTCTTCAAAAATTTTAGCAAGACCAATATTAATTAAGTGGTATAGACATTCACAGTGAAACAAAAACCTTTGATGCCTATAGCATAATATTATGGTTCCTTACAACTAGTTTTGTACCCTCTTATGGCTAAAATGTTACATCAATCTTTCACAATGAATTTAACTTTGCCTCGCAGCTTCACCTTCTTCTTCATACAGTTTTGTTTCAAGTGTTGTCATGTCTAAATATGCTGCCATTATAGCACATTTCTTATTTTGTGACTTAATGCTGTAATTTGTAAGGAAAATGCAAGAATAATTACTGATGTAACAATAAAGCACGGACATATTGTAGATAATTCTGGATTTTTAACTAGCAAATATAGGTTCACAAAATTATTCTCTGTCCTCCTTTCAATGAGCTGTGCATATCTTACTTTCATGAATTTAATATTTTGAACACTGCCAACTTTGTCTTCATATTTCACAATCACAAACATAAAGCAAATATGATGCTGCTAAATAAGAGCTTGAAATACAATCTTCTTATAGAAATATGTATGTCTAAATCAGCTTCCCATTTTATTGATTGCTCTGTGCAAAAACATGAAAGCATAAATACTAGGAGTTGATTCGTTTTAATTTCTTTGCACTTAGCCAGGGCCTCAGCCTAAAGAAGGATCTAACCAGTCTGACAGCTAAAGATTAACAGTCCTGCCAGACCAACAGGCTTGACAAAGGAGCTTAACTTAATCCTTAAGGCAGTATAAGATGTCTTATGTGTATTACTGCATTGGAGCACAACTTTAATAAACACAGTGTAATGTAATTTTCAGTAGTTTTACTGATGTCAGGTACGGGATATGAAGCAAAAAATAATTTGACAGATCTATTTGTTTTCCAAGGATAACTATTTTTTAGAGATTACTTCCATTTTGAAGTTCAGTCTCAGTGTTTTGCAAGGACTGGTATACAAAAAAAAGCATTAAAAAATGCAGATGCAACCTCATCATTCACAATCATGAGGGACTCAGTTTCAGCTAAACTGGCTTACACACTGCTGTGTTATAGCTCGTTTTACCACTGATCGCAGTCACAAGGTTTTCATCCACTTGCTGTGAACAATGCACTCAATTTTAAGAAGTTTTGAGAACTGAAATAACTGTTAGGTACTTGGACTTAGTATGACATGGATGAGATCACCCCTTGCACCTTCAAAAAGAATTAATCTTCTTTTTTTATTTGCTATAGACCGTGAAAATTAACCAACATATCTGAAAGTTCAAATATTAGGACATTAATTTTCATGTTAAAACAATTTTTTTCACATTATGCACTATAAATATGCTATGTCATCTTCATAACACCCTGAAAAATATACCTATGAAGTAGCATGATTAAAAAATATAATTTCTGAGAAACTTTTAATAAAGTTAATGCATCATATCATCAATCAATGTATTCTACACGTGTCTGTCTGAGAGCACTGATCGAAGCACAGTGGCTCAGTCTCTGTTTAGCACAAACTCTCGCTCCAGGTGCTCCTAGTGCAGCTGCCTCACTGTGCTCCTCAGCAATACAAAACCTCAGAGACGGATCTGCAGGTCCTGTGAGGTGCCTGAAATCTCAATTTGATCTGAAGACACATGCTACCACAGTTCATATGGATGTCTGTGTATGGGATATATTGCTCTTCCATCCTGGCAGCACTGACAGCACTGAGACTGAGGGCCACCCACACCTTCCACTGAAGCCAGGATGCCGCACGCCCAGTGTCTCTCATGAGAGCAGGAACACGACCCTTAGACTTAGAGGTGGGCAACAAGCTGTGCCAGTTTCAGATCAGCACAGCTGGGAGTGAAAGGTGATTCTAAAGCCTCATTTCACTTTCCATCTCAAAATGTCCACAGGCATAATTAAAGATACCCTGAAAGCTGTTTTGTATTACATAAACTGCTACAGATCAAAAGGGTTCACTGTGCTGGAAGAAATCAGACACATTAATACCAAAGATACCCTCCTGGCCCTGCTATCCCTCCTCCACATGTACCAGCTGCACAAAGTACCTCAATTATGCCCTTAAGCCATCAGGGACACATCAACACTACCCCTGAGAAAGAATATTCAGCGTATCTGTAAATAGGTTCATTGCTTCTTTGCACTGCTACTGAGACATAAAGCAGATACAGCAAAAGTGAAAAATGCAGCTCTAGTTTTGATTCCACTTGTAAAAACCAGAGCTTTTGGCTATTCATAAAAATGAAATCAGAATTAAATCCATTAATATGATAATTACATATGGAAAGAGTAACATTAAGGCTCAAAGGCAAACCAGCCTCTTGTTAGTGAAGACATTACTAAATATCCTATCAGCAACAATTCTTCACTGGCCAAAATTAAGATACAGCTGTCAATATTTCCAGAGCAATATATACATGGTAAGAATATCAGAAAAGACAAATGCAAACACAAACATTACAAATTAAATAATCTGTGCATACAGAAATAGTCATGTTACAAGCAAAAAACCACATAGCTTCATGCTCAAACATGATTTTGTAAAGAAAAGAAATTAAAATATTTTCTTCAGCAAGTACCTGCTCAGTGAAAACAGCAGATTTTGTTCTAGGTGATGACTCAAATGACTAAATCATGCTCTGTGAACCAAATTTAGTGTCTCTTCAAACTCTGAAAACCTGATCCACAACATCATCTATCATATTAGGCTGCAGTACAAGAAAAAAATTATGAAAAATCGTCTTTTTTGTTAAGTGTATTAAACATGTGGCAAACTAATGACCAAAACTTAAGTGACAAGAGTACTCTGAGTTATATACTCCGGTCATATAAGGCAGAAAATTCCTGGCAGTGTGGCAGAGGCTGAAATTGCTCCTCTGGAGCAGAGTTAGGAAGCCATTAGGACATGGACCAGCAGTTTTTTCTGGGCGATGCAGGCAAGTACTGACCATGCTCCACACAGCCAACCACACAGCAGCGCTGCCCAGGAGCCGACTGCAGCACTCACAAAAGCTCCACGTGAAAGCTACATAACCACACTACAAATGCTGAGCCCAGGACAATAAACCCTGCCTTTCAGTCAAGCTTATTAGTTCTGGCTTAGCAACAGGCAAAGTGCAGTGGCTGTGCTGCCAGAGCAGAGCCTGTGCATCTCCAACCAGCTCAAAGGGAGGGCAGAGTGTGCTCCTGTCTGCTGGCAAAATCCCATCCTGACATATGCTCAGACATCATGTCAGCTGGCACTGGGAAAACCCTCACTGAAGGGCTGGGTATTATGTACAGTCCCATTCATGGCTGAGGGAGTTCTCATGGATAATGTGAGCAATATTATAACAAAGTGTCTCATTCTTCCTAAGGCTCATGAATCACTATTAAAAACAGAAAAAATCTGGAGTGGTGTTACAAAAAGAATACATAAGGAGGTGAAAAAATGGAAATAGCAGTGACTTTGTTACAGGCATTTTATTTGTAAAATGTATTTCAGATAGTTATCAATAATATCAACAATGACCATTTTATGGAATATAAACTCTAAGAAATTACCTAAATATAACATTTAGTGTTTTATCTTTTTTTTTTTTTTTTTTTTTTTTTTAACAGGAGTTCACCTGCAATTATCCAGGCACAGGCAGATGAGCTGAGCAAGGACAGGCACTGCTAACTGCAATGCTTCGGCAGCTGCATTCAGAACCCTAGCTGTATTTTGAGGTTTTTTGTTTCTACTTTAGAGTCAACCAGTACGCTGAGATGTGTAAAACTAACCCTTTTACAGTAGCATTAGGACTAAAACGGACAGCAATCAAATTTAGGAGCACATGTGACATTATTTTAATCTCCACGGATGAAATGAGGCCAAGTGCCAGAAGGACTGACCCAAAGACGCCACACTGAAAGCTGGAGTAAAGCAGGGAAGGGATAGCACAGGTTGTACAACAGCACATACCCCCTGTGAGCCCCTCAGCTCTGCACTAAGACTGAGGATAAAGCTGGGAAAGCACTGCTTCCATGTATTTGGCCAAAAGCTTTCTCATAAGGACCATGGACAAGTCCTGGAAACTATGTTTTCTAAATATGTCTTTGCTGTGGCCAATGGTTCAGTCTCTTCAAATACAAGGTGTACACAATTTGCATGGCCAAAGCTAAAGAACAGCTAGAATACCAAATGCAATTTCAGGTCTTGGCACAGCACTTGAGAACTGTCCAGATGTGTTGTTGGCACGTCTTTACCACTATTCCCCAGGCACTCCACGCAGCTTCCACCTACCTTGACCTCCAAATGCTACAGAAAGCACCGTGCAGAGCCAGCCCAGCTCCAGAAGAAATGTGGCTGCCAAAGACCAGGATTTACTCGCTCAGATACAGCGTGACTATTCTGGTTTCAAGCTAACAAGGCTGTCTCAAACTACACCAGGCAGACTTAGTGACCCAGCCTCTGCCAGCCTTGGAATCTCTGCACCATTTCATCAGCCCACAGCCACACGCTACCTTCCTGTCTGCGATGTCAACTGTGGTTGTTTAAAATATACTCTTAGATTATTACATCCCTCATTTTATTGAATTTGGTGTGTACTATACATGAAATACAGTAGAGCTGAAGCAGAAAACATTGCATCCTGTGACAAGAGGGATTGAACTGAAAGAGAATAGGTGTTGACTGGATATTAGGAGAAAAGTCTTCACTGTAAGTGTGGTGAGGCCCTGGCACAGGCTGCCCAGAGAAGCTGTGGCTGCCCCATCTCTGGAATTGTTCAAGGCCAGATGTTACAAGGCTTGGAACAACCTGGTCTAGTGGGAAGTGTCCCTGCCCACTGCAGGGTGAGGAGCGAAACAAAATAATCTTTAAGGTCCCTTGTCCAAGCCAAACCATGATAGGGTTCTAGGATTCTGTAGTTATATGCTTTCTCAGATGCTGTTTTGTACAAGCCCAAGCATGAAGTTCACTGAAATGGAACAGAAGTGCCTGTCCACAGAGAACAGGAATACAGGCAAGAAAGTTCAGAAGAGAATGAGCCCGGCTGTAACACACGTCACTGTCTGCAAAACACAGCCTGGTCTCTCAAACTGGGACAAAAGGTTTTAGCTTCATGCCGGCAAGCTGGTAAGCAGCCCATACACGGTGATGAACGTGGTCTCTGGAACCCTGTGTTTCAGCCAGCCATTTCTTAAACATAACAAGAGCTCCCTTAACTTTCCTGTGCACAAGGCTTGGTAGAGATGTACATTTGCACAAATTTGCACTGTGGAATTTTTCTTTTCTTTAGAGCTAGCTCTTGGACTGATGCTCTGCTGTTATTGCATCTACTTTTATGACCTGCTATAGCTGTGGGCAAGACATATTTTAACAGTACAAAACTTACAGAGTATTTTGCTTCTGCAATATTAACATCAATATTAACACCTGAGGATGCTAATAACACACTAAATTCAAAATATATTATTTGCAAAACAAAAATGCATATTCCAAATATACTGAATGTTTATTGAGAAACATTTTCATCTTCCATGTTATTTCTAACTAAGCCATCCATTCTGTAATGGAAATTTTTTACGGCTGCAATGAATTCCTAACATGTTGTATTCAACAAGACACATATTTATATATTCTTGTTCTGTATTACTTACAACAGTCCATATTATTAAATCTGAATTAAGAAAACCTGATCTATGCTGCCTGTATACCATACAAACTCATTATTGTTCCCTTATCTTGGACAACAAACACTTTGTACTACACTGTCATTGTGAAAAAATAACTCTACTAATCTATTAAATGTACCAGTTTTCCCTCTCTGTTTTAAAATAACTCAATCTTCTTCTGAAGTTCTCTCACAAGGCTTCAGTAAGGATTCAGTATTCACTATTGCATGTAATAAACACTGTGCTTCTCTTCCTTCCTGTGTCACTCTGAACACAGCCCAGACACAAAGTGTTACCAGATTTGCCTAAGCCAGTTCAAAGGTGCTGGATTCTCTACAGCAATGTGTACGTGCTCCTCAGTGCCCAGCTCTGTCTTTCATACAGACTATCAAGGGACACCTCAGAGCTCCACTCCTCGCTCTGTATTTTGCACTTCTGTTGCAAACAGAACCTCTGAAGGCAGAAAGTTTCAGCTTTGACTAGATCCCTCTCTTCCTACTTGACTCCTATTTTTAACTGCATTTGGCTATTTCCGGACTGACAATAGAGAACAATTAACAGCAGTTTTTGAACTGGAAATACTTGCTTTTTCAGCTGACAACAAACCTTAGTGGTTAACTGGTCTTAGCACTTCAGGTTTTAACTCTTAGAGAGAGTGATGCTAATGGAGATTGCGGAGGGATGAGGTGAAACAGAGTGAGGTTAAATACCATGATGCTTCACCTCACCTTCAAAGTAGCTTTTGTGCTGTCACATCTGCTTATATCAGCACCAAACGACTGCTGATTTGATCATAATTGCCCTAATTAGAAGTTCAATTAATGCACTGAGTTCTTCCTATCAGTGCAACCCCAGCACCAAGGACATGCACACAGAGTGTTACTGAGCAATACAGGTGACAGTGGTAAGGAAGGTCACTGGGAAAAGAAAACCACCTGCAATCTACTGCTTTGAGGATATCACATAGTTAGGATGACACTCAATATCCACTTATGCCCCAGGACAAGCAGAAAGGGAGAATTTAAGGAACTCTATTGAGAGATATCCATCAGCTGTGAGCAAAAATTACATTTCCTGTCATTGAAAATCTCATTTAGTTCAGACTTGCTTCCACCAAGGATTAAGAACCTTCAAAAGAACACTTTGTCTTCACAGGAAGATGAAAATAGCCTAGAATGCTCACAGTGAAAGATCATGTGAAAAAGAAGTGCACAATATAGCAACTTTAAATGGTTATCAAATATAATATACTTCAACACATACTAAAAATACAAATGTGGTCATTGAAAGTGCAGAGAAAAAAAAAAATTAAGGGGCTTTGCATGAAAGATGAACAAATTTCACTAACAAAGTGTCACCAATTCCCTGCCTGAAAGTATTTTGCAAATCCACTGAATTAAGCATTTTGTATGTTCATAAAAGAAGACAGGGAAGCACATGAGGAAAACAGACAGCACCCACATATTAAAATATTATGTGTATGATATCCATAAAACAGAAAAGAGCATATTTACTCATTCTTCACCTTTCACAAATCAGGATAATTTTTGAAAAATTCATATAATCTAGAATCTGTCATAAAAAAGAAGCGCAAAAATGAATATCTTCATGCTACTCCAGTTTTTCTTCTACAAACAAAAAAAAACAAAAACAAAACAAAACTCCAACAAACAAACACTGTGTCTTGGTCAGTTGCAAAAATAAGATAACATGTCATGACCAATATATGGTATCAGATACTGCGGTGAGATGTGACTTTTTTAAAATGTGAGAAAATTAAAACCCAATTCTGCATTAACTGTCGACCTGACTACTTGCTATTTATGTTTTTACTGAAATAAATCATCGATATCTTGCGAAACAGTCTCTGAAATAAACTTTTTGCTTCAGTTTCTATGAAAGAATAAAGCTATATCACATAATGTCATAAATTACATAGGGCAAGATCTTCATCCAGTATAAACTCCAAAACTACTCTTGTTTTCAGTATTACAACAATGATAGTCTCTCCTTTTTCTTCCCAATCACCAGGAAATGATCAGAACATGGCTAGTTTGTGGTTGGGTAGGTTTTTATCTATCACGCTACATTAATGAGCATTTACAACATCATGCACCAGATGCATACCAAGCATCTTTCAGTTCTCGGGGACATTTCAATATTTAATAGTACCTTTGCTCTTTTGAGATAATTTTTTAAGCAACAGATGCTGACCCCTGCCTGGACTCACTACCACCCCTGCTATTTAGATTTCATCTTAACAGCACTTATTTTAGAAAGAATTAGGCAATAGTGTTAACTGTAAAGTATTACTTGCAGCAGCTGATACCAACATGTAAACATTTAAAAATATTTCAAAATATTCTCAGTAGAAGCAGAGCCATGCTAGAACTACTGGTTCCTTGCAGAGATGCCAAGCAACCTGGAAAACAGGAAAATGTACCATAATTTGCTGTCATTGCTGCGGGCTCTGTATTGCCCTGTGTGAGCAGCTAGTGCACACAGAAACTACTAAAAATTTTAGACAAGGATCATCAAAATGAAGGTAAGCCTGAAAAAGCACAGTACTGCAGTAGCTCAAAAGTAAGAAATTGTAAAGCACAGTACACTCATTATTTAAAAGCTTTGTAAATCTGGAATAACAATTGTCTCTGCTCCCTGTGTGTGGATATTCAGTTACATTCCCTGACTGTCATGATTTTTTTTTTTTAAGACAACAACTTTGTAAGGATTTAAATAAACCTACAGCTTATCAGTGGTAGGTAACTACGGTACCAAAAAATACAAAAAGCCAGGAAGCCAAGAGAGCACTGAGGAAAGGGCGTTTTGGACTCCCACCTTGCCTAGGTCTCTGATAGAGGGAAGTGTCCCCAACAAGGTTATTCTAGAATAAAGTCTCCCCCTTGTGGATCTCTCACATAATAAAAGCTCCATCAAATCCTTAATTGTATAATAAAGTTTGTGTTCCTTCCTTTGCAGGTGAGAATTTCAGGGGCAAATAGGAACATGTAATGAAATCATGGTACGTGGTTTACATAACTCTGTGGCCTTGATCCCACCTCAGGCAAGATAAGCTGTTTTGCTGTAAGATACATTATGGTTCTGTGATAAATTCATTAAAACAAAAACAATAAAACCTTCAAAATAATTTGATTCCTCTTCATCTCTATGTTTAGTTATGAAAGCTGGTTTAGTGAAGCCCCCCGAAATTATCCAGCCCCAAACTGTCAATGGTTTAGTGAGGTAAAAATTAAAATTCCAAACTCATTTGATTTAATAATTACTAATAATAATATAAAACATGGCAAGATTCCCACCTGATTTTAAGTGCACAAAGTTTACTATCCAAAAAAAGTTGTTTCACCCAAGAGCAACTTCCTGCAACTTGGAGATTAAGGAGCTATAGCAGCACTATTTGTACAATGACTCTTCCTCAAACACTTCATTAACTACACTATTCTCTGATCTGCATTAATTTAGAGGGATCATCAAGATTTCTTTGCATATGATAATTCACATTATCATAAATTAAGAAATCATTGTGATCACTTAAATTACCATGTTGATCTCAATTCGCTCTTAAGGTATTTAAAAGTGTTTCTAATAAATCATACATTTTGACTGTAGAATTGATTTTAATTTTTTTTTTATTTTCTAAGAAACAAAATCCCTGATGGCTTGAAATATTATTCAATTACATACGTGACAAACTCATATTTTATTTGCAGCACCAACTGTTGAGTCAATACTGGGTAAAAAGCCTTTTAACTATCCAGAGACATGTTCTCACATTCATTTCAGAATCATAATATAATGGTTAAATATTTATTTCTTGCAAGTTCTGGAGCAGTGCTAGGTTTCCTACTTTCATTAACATTCTCTTATTTGTATGCAGTAATCGCTTTAAAAATATTAGCATTGTAATTTCTTGCTAGCACTATGATAAATCAACAGAAAGGCTTATCCCCATGCCTCCGCACAGAAGAGCATAATTCTGCTTCCCTCAATGCCAGTGACAAAACCCCTTTAATTTCAGGATAACACCCACAGAATTCATGAAAGATGTCACTTTGACAGTGTAGGACTCTTGTCCTTTCTAACTGCAGAGCAGATGCCGTAGCTAAGCAGTGCTACACTCAAAGTGCCTCCGTGGGAACCAGCAGCTCCTGGAAGTAGAAGCCACCACTTCTTCCCTTTGTTTTAGTCCTTGACCTCTCAATAACAACTATCAGCAAACTGTATTTTCTGTTCAAAATGTGAGATTTTTTTAGGATACAACATATGGCTACGGGAACAAAAAGAGATACTATTTATTCATTTCAAACATCCATCAACAATGCCTGTCAACTGCTGTTACTCTGGGACGTGCAGAGGTGAAATGACAAGGATCCACTTGCATCTGAATCCAAGCATTTCTGATTTTTTTTTTTTTGTTCCAAGGATTCAGCTCAACAAAAATTAAGTATGCACTGCTAAACTGTGAAAGGCTACTAAAGCTAAGTACAGGGTTCTGATCTCTGATGCTTGACTCATGGAAAAATGGGCTTGCAGGAACTATGAAAGCAAAGACTAGAAACTCCTGCAAAAAACCTCTTCAACCTAGTAAAAAAAAAGACATATTTTACTGTATTCTCAGAGACTGCCTGCTTATCTTGACAGTATGGATGAGGAACTACAATTCTTACTGAATATAAAATAAAAGGAGAAAAATAATTGCTAATTATAATATTGCAGGCTATATTTCAAAATCATTGTTGCTTAGTACTAAGTGCCCAGATTTTCTGGCAAATAGTCTCCATACATGATCATCCAGCACTACTAAATGAGCTGTATTGCTAGTAGTGACAGACATTTGTAATACATGATATTTCACAATGAGGACAATTGTTCAATTTCATCCCTGAAGAGAAACATCTTTACTACCACATACTTACACAGCTCATGTGTCAATACTGACATTGTGATTATGGATTACTAACTTCACTACATGGCATACAGCTTCTACATATATGTGCATACTTACTCTCATTAAATGCACCAGAATGGGTACACCACGAACATGAAAGGAGATTTTTCTCTTAAAGCAAATTATGGGATCCAGAAACAAACACAAGAATGATCCAGACATTCCACTGCTACCAGATCCAGGTCTACTGCTACCTGTCATTCATGCATGTGCACATACCAAGGATGATTTTTGTATAATGGTCATTCAGCTTTAGGTCATTCAACTTGACAAGTAATTCCAAGATTCTAGATGGGAAATTAAGGAAGCCATACTATGAAAAATCTAGTATTCATTGTCATTTCACACCATGTGCTATCAAAACAACATGTACCATTGCTGAATTCATTCCTGCCTTACCTTTGCAAGCCTGTTGTCCTCAAACAACAGATACTTCTCATCTCCTCCCAGACCTCCCCATCTCTTCAAATATCATGTCCTGTTCACAGCAACAGAATTTTACCTTGCTCTCTTCCTGTAGCTCTCTTCGCATTCCTTAAAACTTCCCCAATTCCCTCATTTCACTTGCTATTCAAGTTGTCTTCTTTGCAGTTTCCAATGTCCCACCCAAATCACAGGTTCTCTGAACATGTCTCACCATTCCTCAGTTCTTGCTCTCTCCCCATTCTCCCACCATCACCAATCCTGAATCCTTCTTTTTCCAAACCACAACTTTCTGTGATTTTTTTGCATTCTCCATTTTTTATTATGGGTGAAACCTATGTATTCTGGGATTGTAAATCCGTGACAAATATATGGGACTACCAAATTAAATTACAAAAATAAATACATTATTAAGAGACAAAGCCCCTTTCTCCCCAGTCTCCTTATGGTAATGCACTGCTCTGTATACCACAGTGGTACAGCTCTCTGCATGATCTCATGTGCATTAAATTCAGACAAAGCAAGCAGGGAACACAGCAGGGATAGCACAATATTCTTTCTGACCCACAGAAGTTAGGTGGAAAAGTTATTAAACCTTCAGGAGATTATTACTGTGAGGCATGAGCTGTGTGAAATGAAATTCAGAAACAGAGTATCTGTGGGGTTTGGGCCATATTACAATATATTAAAAAAAACAAAGGATCATCTTTCTCCAAAAGACAAGTAAACATTAAAATTATCCTGGAATATAATAGAACAGGGACTTTAAGTATGGTCTGTTAATGAGAGATGTTTGTGAGTCTGGAGAAACGAGTGTGAGGTTTTATCAGAATCAGAAGGCTATCAGAATCACACATGCATGCCAAAAAGCCCACAGATTACTTTTTAATTACTGCTGGATATAACAACCATGTGCACATCTATCTACACCTACCACTAAAGTCATGTTCAAGAAGAACAAAAGAATTACAAGAGCACACATCAGACAGTAAGAAGCCCATGGCCAAACTTGCTTTTTCTATAGACATTACATCTGAGAATTTCCAGGAGAACCATGTAAGAAAGTAAATAAAGCCTACAAGGCACCATCATGTGCTATTTTTCTGTGCTAAGAGCCCTACAGATAACTCTTGCATAGAAAGTTATGCCAGAAGGAACAATAAAAATCTCTGTATATCAAAGTCACTAGTCTTCACACAGTACCTCTAAACTGAGCCCAGTAACTTGTCTGACAATATATCTTTCAGAAGACTGTCAGTCTGGATGTGAAAACATAAGAAAGTTGTGAATCCTCATTTCTGTTGTTTATTTTTTAAAATAAATTTTTACTGCAAGATGTGTGTAGACTAAACTATATCTGCGGTTTTGGAAGAGGAAGACCTTGGAGTTTCCAGGTGAAAGCAACAAACCAAACACCAAACAAAAAGCAGAGGAATCTGCCTTGTAAGAAAACTACTGAAGCTAGAGTATCTCTTTGGCATGGATGTGCCACCTTGCTCACTTTATGTCACTACATCTGTCCTGTGAGCCATCAAAGCTTAGCCTGCCTATCTCTGGTAAACAAGTATTATAGTCTGACAATACAGCCCGGTAATTCCTCTGTCAAGGGGAGGGACATCATTTTGTTCACCATTAAAGAAGTGCCCCAAATTTCTAGAACGGAAACCATGGGTGACAACTTCTGCTTCCCACAAGGGGGATGAAAAGGTCATTTGTGCAGGAGACTTTTTTTCCTATGACAAAATGAGCTAAGAATAAACACCCACCTATTGACTTTGCCCTCCAGTAAATAAACCTCGTTCTTTAGCCCTTACTAATATCATCATAAGCATACATTTGTACTGTACCTAGAGCACACAACATTAGAAACACTTCATCTTCTCCCCCACCCCCCTGTACTGTGCAGGGGAGAAGAGAAGCAGCACTGCATAAATACCCAGCCGCGGGCTGGAGCCCGGCTCCTGACCCCGGTAATTCCTGCTCTTGGGCCAGGCGCGACGGCACCCGGAGGCCGCTTAAGCCAACCCCGGCAGGGAGGCAGGCAGGGCACATCCACCGCGCCGAGAGGAACCGGGCAGGAGGGAGAGCTCGGCGGCTTCGGGGTCGGTGCCCCCCGAGGGAGGCCGGGCCAGCGCGGGGTCCGGCTGCCCCGGGGGCCGGCAAGGAGGGGGAGTCCCGGGCCGGCGGCTCACCTTGTGCTCCAGGACGCTGATGTATCCCTCCAGGAGGCCGGCCCCGACGGGCAGAGCCGGGTGGCGCTGGCCGCGCTCGGGCGGGCGGCTGGGCACCGCCGCCACCTGCTGCTGCCGCCGCCGCGGCTCCGGGCGGCCCCCGCCGATGCCGATGCCGCCGTACATGAGCAACAAGCTGGTGCACATGGTGGTGAGCGCCAGGCAGACGGCCAGCCCGTGGCGCTGCGGGGGGCAGAGAGAGAGCCGGCTCAGCGGGCTCCCCCCGCCGCGGGGCCCGGCCGGGCGCGCCGCTTCCCCGCCGGCGCACCCGCAAGTTTCACCCACCAGACACCCGGCCGAAGTGCGAGGAGAGAACTGGGGAAGCCCCTCCGTCCTCCTCCTGCCCCCTGGCCAGCCCGCTCCCGTGGCTCCCTCCTTCTCCCCCAGCCCTGCTTCCTCGCCTCTTCTCCCCTCCGTGCGCCCGCTACCCGGCGCCTCTCATTCCCGTGCCGCCGTCCCCCTTTGGGCATCTCATTCGTGCATTTTAACGAGTGTTGGGGACTGTAGCGCTTCCCCCCGCCCAGATACCTCCAGCCTCGTCCTTTAAGCAGATCGGTCTTCTGTACGCTCCTTAAAACGCACACACACACAAAACCCCCAAACCACGAGCAACACGAATAAAAGAAAGCAGGCGGAAAGTTCTTGGCCGCCGCCACCAAGGTTCGGTCGCCTTCGCGCGATCCCGGAGAGCCGCGGGGATGCAGCCCGGCGAAGGCTGGAGCGTGTGCAGCGTGCCCGGGGCAGCTCCGCTCCGCGCCGCTCCCCTGCTCTCCTCCCCGCCGCCGGAGCCGCGATGAGCCGTGCCAACAATGCACTTACCATCAGGGTCTTCATTTTGTGCGCCTCCCGGCCGCCAGTCCTCCCGCTCCCCGCTAGGCTCGGCATGGCGGGGAAGCCGCAGACATGGCTCGGCCAGGGAAGCGCCGCCGTGGCGGAGATTAGGGGGGAATTACACTCGGCCGGACCCTCGGAGCCTGCCAGAGCCGGGTCCTCGGCTGCCCCGCCTGCCTCCGCCTCCGCCCCCGCCTCCTGCTGCCGGCGCAGCGGCGACTTCAGGGCAGGTGGAAGTTAACTTCTGCCTGCCGCCCGGGCGCTGCTCCGCCGGCGAGCCCGCGGCGCGGGGGGCGCGGCCGCGGCGGGATGGCCGCGGGCACCGGGCGGGCGGCGCCGCTCCGAGCCCGAGCCAGCAGGAGCGGGGGCAGCAGCTCCTTCCTTCCCTCCCTCCCTCTGCCCAGGCCTCTGTCCTGCTTGTGGTACCGGGGCGCGACCTTCACATTACATTATTTGTATTTTTCCCTAGCGGAAAATTTCTGGTTCTCCCACCGCTACCTGGGTTTCCTGGAGCTGGCAGCGATCAGGCAATACTTTAAATTCACGTTAGTAAAAAATCGACGCCCTCAACTCCTTGTGCGGCGCTGACAATGCCCCCTCACACAATTTTGCCTAAGCTCTAACAACCGGTTTCGAACCCTTTTGACAGAAGCTTTCTCCGTCTTATAAATCAAATCTCACAGACTTGCTCCCCATGCCATCTCTCTGGTTTCTGAAGGAGGACATTTTCCCACTCTCACTTCTAAAGTTTTTTATTCTTTCTTTGTGTAAATAGTGTAAAGTTCAGTTGTGAAAACTTTATCAGACCCTAGATTACAAATATCTTTTGCTGTGGGAATTCCACGTGTATAAACGTACCCCTTCTACACAAGCCATTTTTAGGGTTGTTTTCTTATGAAGTTACTAGACTGACAGCATAAAAAAAAATCAATCTCCTAATCATGAAGTTATTTCACATGAAACTACTCATTGAAATAGTGCCTCTAATATATGGCTTCACATCTAACCTACAGCTATGTAGTATTAAAAATTAAATTAAGGAGAAAACTATCAACAGGGTAACTCAACCATGGTCACAATAGCACATTTCTCAAGGCTGGAATTGTCATTGAAATCTATTTTTTATCTTTGTTAATTCATTGGAGGACTAACAGTGAAACAAATGCCATATCTAACATGGGCACAGCATGCTGCAATTAGTGCCTTTTAAGAAAGGGAAAAGAAACATGAAGGTGTGTTTCACCAGTGGATAACGCAGTAAACACCTTTATCACTCCAGAGAAGACGCCAATTGCACACACACTCGCTGTTTATGCAGTTTGTAGGGTTGGTTTCAACAGTACCAGTTGTTCAGACAAACAGAGCAATGTAAGAAGAATCTTATCAGGTCTCGGTAATTCTTTATTATGTGGTTACACTTGACACTCAAATTAGTGAAACAAAGGGCCAACTTGATGAATCATTGAAAGCAAATTATCTGTGGCTCTCCAAGTCTTCCTATAAGAGACTACAGAAGGCAGCTCATGCATTTTACAGTGCTGTTTCTCAACTACCAGCAAGCAGGTTGCTGGTGACTGACCTTTCATATATATTTTGCCGTGCCAAAGCAAAGCATCATTTTTATGATTTAGGCTCCTGGCTGTATGTTAGACATCTGTTACACAGTATGTCTGACCAAATTCATTAAAGTTACGGGTTTTGGTAGAATAGGCTGATTTAAAAATCTACTGATAAAGGAGACAAACTAAATTTTCTAATTTAATGCTTGACTTGAATAATGTCCAGCTTTCTGCTTGTCAAATATTTAATTAGATTGCCATTTTGGTCATAGACCGCATTCTTGGCAGTCAAATGCTCACTGAAACAAATACAGTAGTGTAATGTAAATCCTACGGAGGTTTTTGTGTAAGCACAGAAACTTTAAAAATCATCTGGAAAACAGCCCAGCTATTTAATTTAATTTTAAATTCCTGTGAACTAATACTTCTAGCTGTCTGGAGGTTTGGGGCTTTTAACACTATTGGAATCTGTATACATGTAAATATGAATCTATATACCCAATAGCTAGATTTGCACGGAGAAGAGCATAGGCTGCACTTAAGAGCATTTAATCAACTTGGAAATGAGTCAATACAGAAAACTTCTTAAAGTCCATTTGACTTTCTGCTTCAACCAATTTATTTTCTATATGCAAGGGATAATGAACGATCCATGCATTTCTATTCCTCCTTAGAGCTGGGTGTAAAGACAGATTAAAATATAAACAGCTGTTTTCCTTAGCCCAGGAGAAAAAGTGGTAGAGTGGTAGCAGGGCTTTTCAACCAAATCTGACTGAGGAGAGCTTTTTATCTGCATGGAATGGTATGGGTTGTCTCCTCTTCAAACTTACCCTTCCCATTTTCATATTTCTTGTAGCTACAGGCTGACAAAATAGCCATATGGAATAAAAATCTGCTTGTGGCAGCTTCAGGAGGACCCAAGATGCTAATGACAACATAAAAATCCATACAGAGTGAGAAATCTGTGAAAGAAGTAGTGGTGCAGAGAGAGACAAATTTCGCAATGGACTTGGAGCAGCAGAGCTCTTTCACTGAGTTCTAAATAAAACTGCTCAAAGAGTAACTTCCCCTGAGATGTCTGGATGTATGAAATAACTACCTTTTTATAATGCATTTTAGCCCAGTTTGTCTTTCCGAGATTTCCTTAGATAGATATAAAATAACCCTTTCAAGCTATGGCTGATTTCTCATGAAGTTCCTATAGAGATTGTAGAGCATAATTTACACCTTAATATAATGCACAATTATAAAGATACTTTCCACATGATGGTTGGCCTGCAATGAGTACCTGAGGTGCCTTTATGCCAGTGCACCTCAGCAACTGGTAGCCAAAATATTCAGTGGAATTTGGGATGTGGGCAATGGTTGGTGCTTCTGCTGATGACCCAGATGTTGTTTTCCCTAAGTGCACTGTCTACTGCCTGTGTGATCTTGCTGTCTGTCTCCTTTCCACCATGACCAGAGGCAGAGTGTTTGCACATGCAGTCAGTACACAGAATGCCTCTAAACTGGAAGCTGCAGCTACCCTTCAGCACCCTTGTCACCTCCTCAGAACAAAAGCCCAGACAGTCTTAAATGTTTAATTATTTTGTGACTCATTGATGGCAGTGTGGCTCTTTTGCTGGAAAAAAAAAAGAAAAAAAGGTAATATTTTAGAGAACTGATTTAGATCTGTGCCTAATTTTAAAGAGAATAAGAAAAAGGGAGTTTTTGTTTATCTACTACCCTTCACAAAAGAGTGAGAAATAAAGGAATCTGGTGTGATATAAGTAGTTAAACTCTAGGTGAGTTCTGCATGTCACTCTGCAGGAGTGCTGAAGGCACTTAAATACATTCCCATCACACTATGTGTATGAAGGTGTTTTTCAGAAAAATATTGGTGATAGAAGTGCTTAAAATAGATTGAAGGGGTGAGGTTAACTGTATCGGGACCACTTTGATATCCTTATGCCTTTGAAATGCAGAATGAGTTACTAAGATTTGATAGGTGGGAAACAGGGAAAAAATTTGTTAAATATTTAAATTTAATCTAAAAGTGACTCCTGGTAAGTTGCATCATTTTGTAATTTCCATTACATTCTGTGGTCTGTGAATGCCTGGATCTGTCTCCGGGAGCTGGGCCTCCTAGCCCTGCTGAAATAAACTCCTACAGCCATTTTATAGCCATTTTATCCATCTCTGCTTGCTGGGGCAAGGAGCTCACTTGGAAGTGGAAAGCTCCCACTTCTGCAGCCTCATGAGGTTGGAGCTTAAACCATGATCACTAGCATAGAACAGAATAGTGCTTGTCCTGGGCCTGCAGCCAGTGACATTTGGGAGGATGGCTGGGAGTGCCACATTTCAGAGGAAAGAAGGAGCCTTTTTTGACTGACTACCTAGAAAAGCAAGACTAAAGGTGCTAAGGAGGTTGGAATATGACGGGAGTTTGTGTGAATTAATGGACAGCAGGGCAGTCAAAAGTATATATAAAATGAAATACATCACACTGATATCACCTCCATGTGTTGTTTTATTATTTATGTATATATGAAATTTTAACCTCTTTTCCTGAGAGAAAAGGCTGCATTTTTGCCTTGCAACACAACCAATGGAAAAGATTCAGCAGCCAGCAAAGTAATGAGCCTACACTATAGATTTTTCAAACTGCCCAGTGATTCATGAAATGCTTCTCAAAACTTGAAATATGCATTGAGAATTGGTCAAAAAAGGTAGAAACAATATTATAGATCAGTCAATACTGCCTCTCCTTTATGAAAGCAGGCTGCCTTTGAACTTCTGACAGAAGAAAACAGTGATAGATGCATAAAGAAATGAAATATTGCATGGAAATAGAAGTGCAAATGAAAACAGGAGGGGGAAACAGTGAGATAAGATCTGCTGAATCTGCTGGTTTTTTCCTTCTTATTTCTTAGTTTCCTCCCCAATCTAAATAAAGGTATTGGATGTTTCAGAAACAATGTCTAGCTCAACTGAACTGACTCATCTGCTTTAAAACCACACATGAAACACTGTGCTTAATTCTAATTACTTTTTTGGAGAAGTTAAACAAGACATATGCTGGAATATACAGTGCACTCAAAATTCTTCATCTAAAGTCAGAATCTTTGAAGATTAAGAAATTAGCACAGGAGGCTTGAGATGGAGTTTACCCAGCACCACTTGTGGAAGCAAAACAGGCATGACCAGGAGCTCCTTCACGGCCTTTTGTTTTACCATTCACTACCAAAACAAGAGAAGGAAGGTATATATCCTGTCTATAAACAGAGCACAGATTTAACACATGGACTAAAGCAACTGAGGACATCATTACTATGATCTGGTGAGAGATAAGTGGATACATTTAAATGTGGGGTATCTTTGCTGTAATATATGAGATCTTAAGAGGATCCTGAATGTCTCAGTTTTCAGTCTACGTATGTTTGTTCCTTTGGAGAGAAAAACTACACCAACAGGAAGTCAAAGTGTTAAACACAACAGAATTTCTAAACTTTAAAAACTCACCAAGCAAATATCAGACATGAAGCATCTGAGTAAAAAAGGAAGCAAAGAAGAATAAGTGCTCATTATGGATTGGTTTACAGTTCTTTATGTATTATTGGAAAGTCGATAGAAAACTCTCCTGCTATTTCTTACACAAACACAAACATCGCTTATGATGACAGGTTGAGCAAAAACTGTGGCAACAAGGGGATCCACTAGCATCCAACTGAAAAGGCACAATCATAGAATCAAATAAAGTCCTTTAGTGACCAAGCTATACAGATCTTATGTTGGTAATCTACACATTTAGAGGAATCATCTTTACTATTCACATAGTATATCACTATGTATGCATATGTGTTAATTCAGAGCAATAATGTTAATGTGCAGTGTGAGAGTAGCTGT
Source organism: Passer domesticus (assembly GCF_036417665.1). NCBI lineage: Eukaryota > Metazoa > Chordata > Aves > Passeriformes > Passeridae > Passer > Passer domesticus. The sequence continues at coordinate 51,251,182 of NC_087480.1, forward strand.
CAGTGACTTCTGTCATAGCTCAGCAATTTCATGCTTGAGTCATGCGTGCTCCTGAAATTATGTAGTGGCCACCTTTGCAATGTACAAATGTCTTCTGTTTACCCAGCATACTCCAGAGACAGACACATAAATAAAGTCTTGGGGGCTCACCGCAGTGCTGAGAGGTCCTGAGTACTCTTGTTTCCCAAGAAGCTGACAGAGATGGAAGGAGGATCTCTGCATTCAGGTGAGCTGCCTGTTAAGGCAGTGTTGGTTCTGGCCATTTGCAGAGCTAGATGGGGACAGACCTCTGCTACCAGACACCAGAGATCTCGGGCAGGGGTGCAGTCATTTGAAAGGTACGGAGACAGTGACCATGTTTATGTAGCTTCCTTGGTTAATTGCAATTGGACACGGAATCTAAACTACCAGAGAGTACAGAGCAGCTATAAAATTATTTTCTGTGTCCAAATCATGTCCTGCAAACCACCCTAGACAACTCTTCTAGCCAGGATGAATATTATAGGAACTAACCTGGGAGAGTTTCTTCACTGCAATAGACACCTAACTGGATGCTTGAAACCAGCTGCTGAAACAGATGGATTGTTTTCCTTTACGATGTGCTGTGTCCTTGTTTAAACATTTCTGCCATATTATTGATATTTGTCACTCTTAAACAAATATAGAAAACAAGCCTTCTCGGTTCTGTACAGGATAGATATCTTGGGTGCCTACTGGCATCCTCAAATCATGGATTAGAGCAAATCCATGGCTACATACACTCATTTTTCTTTCTAACACTTCAGGGCAGAGGACCAAATTCAGCTCAGCTGCAGAGCTGGATCCAACATTTCCTGCAGCAGCTGTACCCTTCTTTCTTTGAATTGCTAATAATACATGTTATCACATTCTCTAGCCTTTGTCATCCCCACCTGCCCCACGGATTTTATTCAAGTGACAGGACTTCAAAAAATCATGTACTTTTCCCAGTCATGACACATATTTTATTCAAGGTGATGATTATATGTCTATCCTCTCCCATAAACTACAGGGCCAGAAACATACTAACTAGAGTTTTGCCCCAGTACTTTTACTGCCATCTGATTATTTCCTTGGTGGGAATTGCATTTGGCCTCAAACACTCATATTTATCTATTTACTTAATTTTTATTTTTTGTTTATGGTTTGTTTTAGTTTAGATGGTATTAATATGATATCTTTTCCTTTACAATGGTTTTGCATGGTATCTAATTTTATTTGTTACCAAAAGCCCCCAAATTCTGTAAGGTTTGTTCAGTTTTTCATGTGCTTGGTACTTGAAATGTGAAACTGAGCTGTGTAGAGCATGTGCTGTTTCTATCCTGACTTCAAATAAATGAAGCCTTAGGCCATTTATGGTTTAGACCATAAATTCAGATGTCAAAGGAACAGGTGGCAACGTGACACAAGCTGTTCTTGCTCATTGTGTGAGCTTCCTCTGCTCAGTCTCCTGCCGCTTCATCTCTGTCACAATCCTGAGTCACTCTCCAGCAGTGGTTCCTCCACTTTGGCGGGTTCACTTTCTGTCCATTGATAAATGAGCTTCTCTGCTTCTAAGCAGTATCAGTCTGGAAAATGCAGAGCTTGGAATGTGAAAGCACGTCTCTTCTGGCACATTAACTCAGGCACAGAACCACATCACTGACTAAAGCCTTCTGGGATGAAGCTGGCTCACATCTCCCACTCTGGAGCCGGTGCAGAGGAGCTTGGGTCCATCTGCACATCAGCTCCAGCTCATGAGCAGTCTGCTGCATTGAAGGACTATGGGATGTGGTTCAAGAACTTACAAAAAGGAAAGAAGAACCAAAGCTTAGCAGAAAAGTGAATAAATGGGCATGGTATTTTAGTATTAAATAATGTAATACTTGTTCTGTGTTTGTTCAGCTGCTGCTTTTGGAGATTTTTTTGGTATATATTTTAATATCCTGCTGGTAAGCAAACATTGACAGTGTTTCTTCTTAAGTGAGAAGGAATTATGTATCAGTGTTGTTTGTATAGCTGGCCCAATCATTTTAATCAAACTGACTTCGTAAATATCTTTGGATCCTCAACATTTTTTTCCTAAGCACTATTCATATTCAAGAGTTGTCTATACAGGAACTAGTCCTCACAAAATTTAGGTAGCTTCATCCCTATTTCTAGAAGACTGTTGTGTAGTGAAGGTAAGGAATGTTGCTCACTCAACTGTGAATATTCAGTACCTTGGGTACTGTAACCCACAAAGCCTAAAGTTGGGCACTGAAAATTAGAAGGCTGTGTTGGAAACTTGAACCTTCTTGACTTCTCAAACCCAAGAATTCTTATTTCTCAGCATCACCTGAGGATTGCTGCAATAGCAACCTCTCCCATCTCAGCTTGAAAGAAGTTTCAAACAGAATGGGGTGGGAAGTGACCTCACACAAATACTGGCTCAGAACATTACTTGACTCTGATTCTGCACATTTCTAGCTACCAGAAGTTATGAAGCCCCACAGTCTTTCCTGAATTACAATCAGCAGTTATCAAAAGCTGATGAGACACATGAAAGACTAATGCGCATTGAGAAAAAAACCTGTTTTCCTCACTCTCACCAGGAGACAAAGACAGGCTATGCACAGGCTCATTTCATGAGAAGCTGAGCCAGCCTCTATTAGCAAACGTTTTAGGCATATGGTCCAACTCTGGCTTGCAGTTTCCTTTCCTCAGCCCTTTTTGCTTTGTATCACCTCCCTAGACAGCAAAGCACAAGGACCTACAAGAAAACATGCAGACCTGAACCAGGAGCCATGATCACTGCAGTGCTTTCAAATTACCTGTACTAATTGTTCCTACACATCATACCAGCAACCAACACCCAACAGAAAGCATTCTCAAATCCCCCCATCCTCATCTTCAACTAAAACCACTTGTGCTCTTTTCTTTCCCTTTTCTTTTCAGCCTTTCTTTGTCCAGCCATTAAGCAGCTGGACTAGGTCCTCCCTGGCTACTCTTCCCCACCATCTGCTCTGCCATGTATGTACCAAATCCATTCCATACAGAGCTCCACGATGTAATTGGCTAATGATTGGTCTGCTTGGCAAGCTGCTTTTCAACAGAGCACTGGGTGACTGCTAGCAGAGCTCCTTGTCTGTAGCTATATTATTACAGCATGTCTTTCTGATTAATTCGAAATGCAGTACTGTAAGTTTTAGTTTCACAGTCTGGATATTATTAACTAACATTCAGAAGAAAGACTGCTCTCTTCACAGCTTTACAAATTTGAAAGGTGAGAGAGGAAGGGGAAGGGATTAGAGGAGGGTAGAAAGAGCAACAAACACAGAAACAGTGCAAGGTGAGAAGCACTTTGAAGGGTGTGTCAGGGATAAACAATGTCTTTGCATCACAGACAGTCCAGAAGTCAACCAAAACATTATGAAAATTGTAAGTCTGATCTGCCCTGTTTCACTCACACAAACAGAAAAGAAATCTGTGGGGTCTAAAGCTGCCTATGGCTGCTGACATTTCAAGGCAGCTAATCAGGATTTAAAATTTGAAGAGGGTACACAGAAAGTATGGTATGCAATGGATGCTCCCTGATCGCACCCAAAGTAAGTGAAATGACATTTCTGAATCTCAATAAAGTAGTGTAAAGGGAAATAACATCTTTGCTTCCCTCTGCCTGGAGCACAAGATCCACGAAAAGGGAGGCTATTTATTCAAATCTCTGTGATTAAAATATATTGCTAAACTCAAACCTAAGTATTTCTGTATAAAGATGTTACTGCTCAGCATGCTGGGCTGTCTTGAAAATAGAGCTATGGATCTAAGCTGGATCTTTGCCTTATCTTTTATCTCACCCAAAGCTGCTTAGTCTTTGTGTACACGTGGCCTGACCTATCACTTTTATAGTCTATTGCTATTGAATTGTCCATAAATCTTGTAATCATTAGACAAGGTTAGCCTTCACATTTCAAAAGGGGAACCTTTTTTTTTTTTTTTTTTTTTTTTTTTTGCCAGCTGATGTTGGCTGTTTTTTTCATCTTTGTAACACTACATTATGCAAACTAGGTGCTGACCAGCAGATACTTCCCTGACTGCAGGGTGCTGATTCTGGCAACATTGAAACAGACAGAAACATATACCAATATAGGTTACATTGATCCATTTTATTCCTAAATGCAAGTATTAACAAATTGGAAAGTTATTGGCCAATTGACTCAAAGTATAAGCATTAAAATAATTCATCCTGAACAATGCGTGGTTTCATTTTATGTTTAGTACAGTAGGCTCACCTGCATGAATTTGCTGTGCTTGTTTAATATCCTCTTTAAGATGAAAAATGATGCCAGTCCTGTGGTAATAGCATCTTTTGACGCTGAGAAAGCATTTCACTGGATTGAATGACAGTTTCTCTTTACTATGATGGAAATTTAAAAATTTGCTGTAAATGTATGGCATCAGTTACACTGTTCTGAGCAAGGATGCATACTAATATCACAATACTATCTCAGTTTTGACTTTCGAGGGAGACTAGTCAAGGGTGCCCACTTCCAGTGCTATTTTTGCTAATGGAAGCAAACCAGTCTTCAAAATATTGGGGAGATTGGATGGCAACTCTAAAGTAGATTGCATTAGAGCAGAACTGCCCTTAAAATAGTGTCCCATTTTGTTATACATTAGTAACCCTTTGGAGACTCTAAAACAGAGTATGCAGGGAACTACGGTTTCTAAACTACTTCCAAAATATGCAGTAGATTAGGATTCAGCTAAAGAGTTTGGAACTGAAGTCATGATAACTGTGGAACTGCTCTGAGTCCCTCACTAACAGCGAAACTGAAAACTCACAAGTCTGAGGACCTTCACAATGGCCTGCATAGGGTACAGTGGGGCTTCAAATGAAAAAATACTTCACTTCAGACTTGGATTTACACATGACTTCATGAAGGAAGCACTATGGACTGCTCTTCCATGCTGTGATCACTCCGGGGATGTAAGGAAAAGTAGCTCCTCCCCTTGCAGGAAGACATATCACCATGAAGACAAAGGACAAATCCTTATGAATTCTCAAAAGGCTAGATAATTTCTTTATTACATTTCTTCAGTGTTCTGAAAGAGTCAGAAGTACACCAGCAGTACTAGGATGAATAAGCCTTTGGCTCTACAAATAGAAAGAAAACTCCTTCAGTCAAACCAAGCATCATGTGAGCAACTGCAGCCCAGGTCCTTCCTCCACTCCTTGGCCTCCTGCTTCCCCACATTAAATACAAGAACCCTCTTCTGTGATATTTTAGACTTTTTTTTGTACTGCTTTCCTGCATCAATAATGCTGAGAGAACATCCTACCCCACAGGTACTCTCCAGTGCACATCAACCCTTACCAGAGTCTTTCCCATCCCTAGTTACTGTTGCTGTTCTCTCATGCCAGATGAGCCTGGAACATCTTGCAGACAGACGCTGGCAGAGATCCTTCCGCTGGCAGCTCACTTAGAGCCATAACCTGTAACCCCCCACCAGTCTCAGTGCTACAGATTTGGGAAGCTAGAATTAGTCCCTATGGCAACAGGGAAATCTGCAAAGTCCAGGTGAAATGCTGAGAGGTACCTGGTGAAACTCACTAAGCAGCTGGTTCCCATTTATCACAGGCTTCTGCAATTAAGTGTAATCAGACCATCATTCCCACTATGAAAAAGATTGTTGGTAACACTACATGGCCAACTAAATAAGTTTCTTGGGTGGAAGGTAATGATTATTGTAGTACACAGGAGAACCAGGTAAGGTAGTGGGACATTGAGTGGGCCCTTCACTAACACAGTAAACTGAGGAATCCTGAAGGAAAACCAATATTAATCTTCCATTCTCATACCATAATGAATGTTGCAACTGAAGGCACTTTTTGAAAATTAGTTACTCTTATTCTCCTCTGAAGTTATTTGTATTTATGTACTTGTTGCAGGTTCAAATACATGGTCATCTAAATTAAATATACATCAAGTCAAACATTTAGGAATACAAAAAATACAAAATCAGTAAATAAAATTCAACAAATATAAATTGAAAGGCAAAATGAACTCATTCTGATGAGTTAATATAATTCCCTTATGGAATGCTGGTTTCCATACTATAATTAATTTTAAACACTAAACCAGTATGTCTGGGTTTTGATAATTATAAAAATGCATTCATCCATGTCCTTGAAAATTATTAATATTTATCATAAGAAATATCCTGTAGACATTAAGAATCAAGGGAGACAGTGTTTTCAGCAAATTCTTAAACAGCTTTACTAAAACAATAATGGAGTTTTAAATACTTGTGATTCCAAATCAGAGAGACATATAGGGCTAAATCCTCAAGCCTCCTTCCTAACATCTACCTCATAAACCACTCAGGTAGAACTTGCACTGAATCTCAAAATCAAAGATTTCAGGACCAACTGTTCCACGTGTTCATTCCTGTTCCACTCCAGAGAGCCAAGAGTATCAAGTGTTCTAAAGGGATGAGGCCATAGTGATCTTATAAAAAGATTATGGAGGACCCTATAGTTCTCTTTCCTATCAGGGATAGCTTCAGTGATAAGGAAACTGCATCATGACACTTTTGAGTAACTTCTCTGACATTTCAGCACACTGATTATCTGTATTTCTGTTCATGGGTATTTTTAAGCCTCTCAGCACATTTGGACCTAGAGCTTCACACTTGTAAGGACTCAAACTCATCACCAGCAGCAAAAGATGCTTCCCTTAAGTCATCAGAAGTCAGTGGGGGGGTGTGCTTGCATAGAAGCTGCTGGATCACATGCTTGCAATCTAGTTACATGTTGGCTTACAGGTTATGATAAACCTGAAAAGCAGAAACTGGAAACAAATATGAGTTGAAGCATTTTGTAGTTTCAAAAAATTAGGTTCCATTTTAGTTTCTTTTCCATAAAAAAAAAAAAATCAAGCCCACATATGTCACTAATTACTGAAAAGAAATTTGATCAGAATGTGCTTTCCATCAAGATATACCCCAATCCAATGTCATGAAATAGCAATTTCATGGAACAGATGATTCTAACATACACACTAACATATGTGTGTATATCTATGTACACATATGTGACTATAGATCTCAAAACTTCCTTGGTTGATAGGTTAGCTCTTAAACTTCAGATAATTTGTTTGAGAGAGAAAACAGAAACTCACCCAAAATAGCAGCAATGATTACAATAGCAATGATCAATAAAACCCAGTGTCCCCTTCCAAAATTATAGGCAAATATCAGTTTACATTTTCATTAATTGGTGGGAAACAACTGTCATCCACAGATTAGGAAAGGGAGCTGACTCTTGGTTGAAATGTTAGGAAATCTTTACAACATTTTGCGGCTAATTTCTGTAACAGACTGAAGGAACTGGGTTTTCAGAAGGTACCCTGAGTTTTTTGTTTTCATTTTGCTGAAGCTGAGCTCTGTTTGTGATGGGGACTGTGAAAACACAGAGGACCAGAGGAGACAGAGGTAGATAAGAAAAGGTGTGTATTCCATGTCCTATCTCTACTCAATAACTACAGGAGGCTGGAGCACAGTGATGTCAGTACAGGCAGATGTGCATCACTCCCTGTGCACTGATGAGGAAGCAACCTGTGCTCCCACAAAGCAAATTAACCTACTGCTCTTTCATGTACCAATGGACAGACTCCAACCAGCAAGTTAGATAATGTGCTAAATATAGGCTGACAGAAGAAACAATGAGATTTACACTAATCCAGAGGAATTGAATCTATACAGGATAACCATTGTGGTGCAAAACAAATGGAACAGCTGATGATGTTTTAAGGAGGAGAAGTTCTTACCTCTGAAAGTGAAGTTTTAACTGGTTTGCCCTCTCTCTTTGACATTCCTAATTTTGCTCACCTTGCTGACCACCAAGAGAGGAGTGAAAAGAGTTGGAGTGTGTGATTGTAGGGTGCTATTTTTTATGTCAGCATTCTTCATTATTGAGTTGGCTGTTTATGCTGCTGGTGTGTAATGTTGTGAAGCAGATGAGCTGGTAAAGTATGAAGGGTATTCTATAACCTTTGCTGTACTTTGAATTACCGTACAGTAACTTAAAATTCAGAAAGGCTGCTCCGAGCAAAATCAAAACACAATAAGATAAACTCCATTAGGAACTGATGCACTAGGGTTGTTGTTGGAGGAGGGCAAAATGGTCTAATTAATAGCTATTGCATTAAACTCATGCTGCAGTTGCAGTAATGACACTGATAATATTGATGGCATTGAAGATAGAGTTTAGTTTAGAATGGAAATGAGCAGAGTATTCATCTTGAACTGCATATTGCTGTAGGCAGTGGAAGGCCTCAGAGCTTCTTTGTTTTGTTGTTCTGCTGTTCAGCTGTTTTTCTTTGATAGTGCAGCTCCAAGCTATTAATATATATATTTACTCAGGACAGAGCTTGTTCATTTCACTGAAGCCCCACAGCTGACATTTGGCTGTACTAAAGAACAAGCATTTATTGGATTTCATTCCTGCTGTTTGGTTTTTCAGGGACAGCTACATGTAGGTGGATAGTTATCTAAAGGGTTCCCCCAACTTCTTTATAATTTTTATAAAACATTTCTCTCTCTTCTTTGGCTTGTGAAAGCTGTTGGCAGCAGGGAATGCCAAGTCCTGCATCCTGAGATAAGGTTTCATTCTCATCAGTATTTGGTCTCCATTCAGACTCCTGTTGATATGTTCTTTCTTTCCCTTTACTGATGTATCTGTTTGGCTTATGTTATTGTTTAGAAATAAACACATCACAGTCTTCCAGTAACCAAGCTGATTTATGTAGGTAGATGAGCTCTTCATCAAATGTCAGGGTCAGTAAAGCTCCTGCCCACTCAGATATTAATGCCCACTGTCTCACAAACACAATTTATTAATATGAAATGTCAAATCCCAGAACTGAAACAAAAATTACTGAATAGGACCAAAACCTAGTAAGCAATCCAGACCTTGGAATATATCTTGGGAATTCATCACAATTACTGACACCCAAAAGCACTTTGATTCCAAATGGGTCATGTCATGTAACTAAAATCAAGACAGGCCTGTGATCAAAAGAAAAGAGTCAGATTTGAACATACTGGACAAAAACCTTTTCTACCATTGAATTTGGTGGCAAAAAAAATATTCTTGCCAAAGAAAGATTAATTTCCTTGCCTTTATCCAGACTTCATTCAGCTGTCGTGCAAACTTCAAGGTTGCTAGCACTAACCCAGGTGATACAGATTGCATCCAAACATCCTAGGAGTTTACTCAGGTAAAAAAAAACAACCTCTCAAATACCCAGTTGGACAAGTTTACCACACAAAGAGTATGCCAGGCCTCCAGATACACTGTACAAAACAGATAGAGCATCCATTTAGCCAGACATGTGCAGATTCAGCTAATTAAAGGATGGTCCTCTGGTGAAGAACTGGTGTAAAACTCTGAACTTCTCACTTCAGAACAACAAGAAATTGGTATCCACTTTAAATACCTCCCTGACTTCAGGAATGGTCTCTTGTGATAGGGGACAGCCTTTGTGCTCCCTCAGTGGCAGCAAATGCTGGGTCATTTGGTGTTGAAATTTCTCTGAGTGAGTCTTATCTGTTGCCTCAGGAGCATACTTATTACTTGCTTTGTTTATGTTTTAATTTACTTTCCCTAAAGATAACACTTCAAAGCAGCAATTAATATTCTTGTAACCTTTTTACTGGTTCATCTTAACACCTGTTCATACATTTACAAAGAGAAACTCTACATAAAGAAAGCAGCAAATATAGAAAGTATTGTAGAGGCCAGCAATATATTCCTTGCCTTTTCCAACAATTTCTATGTTAAATATTAAGAATAATTGTAGGTTTTGGTTATTCTAGGTTATGAATTTGTATGATGGCTTAAGCAAGATATCAGCTTGGTCTTGATCTACATCCCAAAAGTCTTCATCCAGAGAGGTTGATAGCACAGCTGACTGCTCCATTTCACCAGTTATAATGTGCCACAGAGCCAGAAAATTCTCCTTTTCCAGGACCTTTCTCTCCTGTTCCCTGGATTTTGTAATGAAAACTTTTCCATGCATTTGCCAAGCTTGTCCAACCATTGGCATAGATCAAAATCCGTTATGACAGTAGCTAAGAAAACACTAGAACAGTAGAAGCAGAAGCACTGAAAATTTTCCTTTCCAAAAACCCATGATTTCCACGGTTGTCTTGGTTTGTAAGGTCCAGTCCCAAATTATTGTGTAGAGGAGAGCATCTCTAGTCCAGATTCTCAGCAAATGTCAATCTACCTACAGCCACCAACTGCAGAACAGCTGCCAAAGCAAGCCTTAGAGCTGATTCTGCTATTTGCTCTCCCCAGAATAAAGAAGGGTTATTTTTCATTAGCATTTCTGCCAGTACCTTGCCTCACCCTGTGTAGTCTTACACTGATTTGTTAATGTCGTCATTTGTTCATGATTTGGATTAGGAATGGCTGGCAGGTATTCAGTCTGGATTCACCCATTTCTACAGAGGAAGAGTTATCAGCTTTGCTTTTCCATTAGATGTATAGGATTACAGCTGAAATCAGACCTGGATCCAGGGAGTTTTATTATCTCTGATCAATAAGCAATGAACAGGGGTAATATTCTTTATATAATATGGACACAATATCTCCACAGGATATTGGAATAGCATTCAAACAAGGAATCACAAATCTAGTTTGCTGGGAGATACCATTTACTAACTGAATTTCTGTTCAATGCTTCAATCTAGCTAAACTGGGGATAAATCCTCTCACCTGACCAATATAAATGAAAATTATATTTTACTTGGTAAAGGATTTACAGAATAATAATATCTTATACTAAGACAAAGTTAATGAAAGAAGTATTAAACCAGATAATGTTAGACCTTTAAGTACCTATGTTCTCTCTCACGATCTGTGCAGAAGAGGTGCTGAACTTTGGCCTCCTGCTCTGACATGCTCTGACTGAAGTAACCTTCAGACTTGCCAAAGCTTCCTCTTATGTGGGAATCAACAGAAGGGAAATATTCTTGCATTTTTACTTTAAGAAAGCTTCATTACACTGATTTTGTTAACTGGTTACTAAACAGCTTACCCTAACTCTTCATTTCAAGTCTACATCTGCTCTCATTTTTACCATATCTTAGTATTTTATACAGTATTTATTTTCCTTTTCCTTTTTTTAAGTGGCTATCAATGCACCTAAGGCTATCTTGCTGTACACACTCCTGCTTCACTGCTTTTTACCCTTCTGTGAACTACAGAACATTTGTTTGCAAAATAAGCTTCACGAGTGCATTACTGCATTCAACAGCATTTCCCCCCCTCTCTCCTGCTACCCCATGCAGGGTGTCCATTCTGTCTGGCTGAAGTAAACGCAGCAAAGCCAAGGCTGCCAGATAGCAATTCCTATTTTGTTTGACCTTGCTGGGACAAGTGGTGATCTGTGTTGTCTACATATTAAAAGCATCCTTCAGGGTCAAAACCTGGCCATTAGAAAGCAAGGATGAGACAGAATGCATAAAAGTTGTTCCCAAATCAAATGCTTTCTAGAACTGCATCAGCTTTAATGAGAAATGGCAGCTCACAGCACTACACACATCTTTTTATACTGTCAAACATAAATGCACAGGAATGTATAGGACATGATTGGCAAGTGCAACCATCAGATCTGCCAAAAAATGTGTGCACCTTGCCAAAGAAATGCCAGTCAGACTGGGCAATACAGACACTGACTCTGGCCCTGGCACCTGTGAGCAGTAAACCTTTGCCCTGCTAATAAATGGTAACACACAATTGCATTTTGGTTTACGAACATATGGTCAGAACAGCCTTATCTCAGTCCTTGAAAAGAAGAATCACTCCACTTTACTTCCCCTTTCTTCTCCATTTTTTCCCTAATTTTTCTAGAAAAATAATTTCATGTTCTCCTCCCTATGCAGCTAGTAGTATGTTCTGTTACCAGTCATGAGTGATGTTCTGAGCACTGGAGTGCACAACCTGTTTTAATGAGCTCTGGCAGAACATCAGACTCATTCCCCCACCCCCTGTCTAATTACAACCTGCCATTTGTGTGACTCTGCTTCAGGATCTATCAGCAGAGCTATTGGATACACCTATTTCTAGGGATTTATAAATAATCAATAATAATGAGCTTAAAAATGACTGAAGAATGGCATGCAGCTGCAATATGTTTGTATCCTTTCTACACTGTTTACCCCACTGGCTTAGGATGTTTTTTCAAGGTCTATGTAAAGAGCAAAGTTTCCTGCAATTAACATATGCTGTCAAATAATTCAGTTTTGGTACTTGAAGTAAAGTTGTGAAACTCTTTGGTGACAAAACAATTTGGAAAGTTTCACCCATAGTTCAAAGCCCTCATCCTGCAAGGACAGATACACATATTTTACTTGCTGCAATTTAGCAGACATGTTTATATCTAAAGGATGACTGATGTGCCTAAGAGTCAAGCCTAATGAAAGTCTTCAGCAGACCTCGATCTGCACTAACAGGCTGAAGCTACTTTTGGCTCCTAAATATTGATAAATTAGTTTAAAACAAAGCATTTGAAAATTACTTTTGGTTCTACTCATGTGCCAACCATGATTTTTTTCTGGACTTAGATCTTGGCAGAAAGATATAGGATATAAATATAATAATTTTGTATATGGACCAGCCAGGGATGTAAATTGCTACAGAAAAATGCCATTCTGATGATTAAGGACAGGTCTTCACCATCCTTTTCTAATTCTTCTGAACCGAACAAGAATTTTGCTGAAATAAAATCTGCTTATGACAATCAACATGGTGCTCAAGTTGCTTTTTAAAATTCTAAGGCTTTAGGGATAGAAATACATAGAGACACACATATGTGTGTACAAAAAAAATGCTGGTTTGATTTTCTAAGCTGTCAGTCATTCTCTAATAACCGTAGACTCTAATCCAGGACAAAAACAAAACATACCCTCCCTGCCTACAGAGATGGGCCATAAAGGTTTTAAGGTTATCAAGCCATCAGCTTACACACTAATCAGATCTTAAAATATTTGCTGTCTGTTTAGTAGGATTGACTTAGGGTCCACTCAAGAGATTTGGAAAATAAAGGTATCAATCTTCACAGTTGTTACCTGCTTCAATACAGGAATGAGTCATTTACTTTGCTTATTCCTGTAGTAGGACACAGTTCAAATTTCCTACAAATCAATCTCAACTTCACCTGGTTACTAAGCAGTCAACTGCAGTACTTTTTTATTAGCCCACTTTATGGTAATTCTGTGGTCTGACCCCAAATCTGGAGCTCCTATCAGGCCCCAGGAAAAAAACTAAAGGTGACTGAACAAGTAAAACATGTAAGAGCAAATGCAGATCTGCAATTCCCACTACCCACTCATGTCTGGCTTGACTGAGTGGTCCAAGTACCACTGCAGTGCAAAGAAAATTAAATTAAATATTTCATTTAAATTCTACACCTGAGATTTCCTTACTGTTATACCAAGAGTATACAATAAAGAGAGTACTTGCTCTTTTTTCTTTCTACATAGTTATCAATAGAGCAAAATTTATAATCTGAAGAAATAGGAGCTTTATAGGAGGTCACAAATTTTTTTTTTATTATTGCAAGTCCACTCACTCCATGCAACTATTTAATATGCTTTTTGATTTATTTCTGTATTGCATTTTCAAATCTCTGCTTTGTTCTCTGAACACTTCATGCTATGGCTCCTGGGCTGACTTTGTCTGTGCCCAGTATCTCTGCTTTCATCTACAGAGCTTTTTCTGGCTCTGTTATCTGGAACATGTTCCTCAAGGGCTGGTTAAAGAGTGGATGATGGGGTATTACTTCCCTTATCCAACACACATGGATCTTCCCATAAGACAGTGCACAGGCAGTATCTGTGCTGTTTATCAGTCTTCCTTTGCTTTTGTAAATCAAGAATGTAATCTAGTTAATAGGTTTCTCCTTGTATGCCTATTTACATTTCTACAGCTTAATATATTCCATAAATTAAAAGGTTGAAGGGGTATATTTCAAGTTCAAACTCTGGCTACAGTTTTACAAGTGAAGGCTGCAATAGCTGTAAAATCCTAATTTCCAGAAGTACTACATGTGCTAATTTTGCAGACAATGGCATAATGGTAAACACAGATGTAATAAGAAATATTATCAAATCATCCTAAATTAAAATTTACCAGCATCAGCCTATGACTGCATTGGGATCCGAAGGTATATACCTCTGCATCTTATGGTTTCACCTTTTTTGGTGCCTGTCTTTCATGGATCCCTAGTACAAATAAAAACTTTACTCTTTAAACCACTCAGTCATGACCTGCTACATCTACAGTACCACCAAATCCCAGATTTTGTTAGCTGGGACTGCTGTGTCCTGGTTTCTGCAGAACAGACTGGCATTATTTGATTAAAGGGCCTACAGGTACTAAAAAGGTGGTGTTTTGAGGAGGACATTTAGAATCTGTTGATTTTGTCAAACTTTGTTTTCCAGTTTCATTACACTTAGCAGAAGTCACTTGCTGCTCCTAGAGAAGTAGGATGCATAGTGGCCACAGCCAATGATGATTTTTTTTTATTATAATTTGTAAATTATTTCATTTCATTCAATCTTCAGGTATTTCTTCTCTCAATAACCTGAACTAACATATAAAGTTAGGGTTCCTATAGACCTGGCTGCAAGCCTTTATGACTTTAAGCATGACTTTTACCTGGCACTCACTTTTCCTTTGTAGAAAGCAGAAATAGCAGTGGCTTTGTGGGAATGGTGTGTGGATACACAAATTTAACGGCTGTGAGACACTCCAGAACTGTTGAGAGGTAGCCACAGAAGAATTCAGGTAAAATCTGTGACACTAATGGAGTGATGCAGTGAGGGTTATAGTAACACTTCAAGCTATAGAAACACTTCAAGCTGGCCAAACACTTTTGGATGGCCAGTGTGAATTAATGACCAGCCTTTAGTTCTCCATTTGGTTTTCTGGTTACTGTTCCTTTTAGAAACAGTGTGAAAAATGCAAAGAGAGGTTCAGTTTCCCCCTTTGACAGTTGCCAAAGGAGTAATTCTACATACTACTTTTACTTGCATCCCGTTACCCACGTCAACAAAACAGTGATAACTAAAATGAGCTCCATTGTGGTTTTGGAGTCTCCTGACCTCTATATACGGGTAATAATTTCTAGGGATGGTCATAGTTCCTGAATATATATATAAGTCTGTATAAGGCCTGAATATAGCTCCTTTGTATTTGCAAGGTGGCAAAATAATGGAGTTTAAACCTGAAAATTAAGGTACACTAGAGAAAATTTCATGAGTCATAAAAGTAAAGATGCTAGACAAAGACTGTCCAACATGGATCCAACCTTCATTACTGTAATTTTTCATACTATGAGCTGATTCAAAATAGTAGGGATGCTCCCTGGTAGTGCCCATTAATCCTTTGGTGCATGCTAAAGAATGGATTCCTAGAGTGGTAGATATTGAAGTGCAAGGATGCTGAAGCTCCTGAAAGGTATCAGAATACAATATAATCCTGCTTATAAAGGAAGGAAAATGCCAAGCAGCCAGTACAGCTTCCCAAATGTCTACTCAAAGAATGGGGGGTGGCAAGAATGTTCTGGAAATTGAAAGAATTATATATAAATGAACAGAGCTGGACAAAGATAAGAGCAAGTGAATGTGCACTGAGGTAATTTTAGTTAAAGAAGAAACAGTGAATAAAAGAATATTTGAAGATATCCAAAAGAAAAAGTACACTAATGAGAAATTAGACCAGGTAATAAATGATCAGAGGATTATCTCACTAATGGTTCAAAACACAGCTGAGCTGCCCACACTGTGGGTTTGGGGTTTTTTTCCTTTTCTTTTTTCCAAGTTTGGTTTGTAAAAAGAGAAATAAGGAAAGGTGGTGTGGATAGTTTAGAAGCAAAGAAAACCTGTTATTTCTCTATGCCTGGATCAGGAGCCCAAAGTTTTACCACCCTTCCCTAGGGCAGACTCACCTGGAGACAGGCATGTGTTCCCCAGATCTCTACCTTCACTTCAGGGACAGTTTGCTGAACCCCAAAAAATTTCAATGAACTGTTGTTATCAATGAAACTTGACTTCAGTGTATTTATATCTACAATTAGCCAGACTAACATTTGCAAGAGAGGTCCTGAGGCTGGCTGGGCTGTACAATGAGTTTGTATCAAGTGAGTCCTCTCTGACTCAGTTTATATTGCTTTAATTCTGAGAGGTGGGAACAGAACTGTGCATGGAGATATATGACTATAGGGAGCTAGACAAGGCCTTAAGAGGAGTTCTCCTTATTTTGAGACAGCATAGGTAATAGTTGGCCAATTTCCTTTTCCCAAAATCCTCTGCAAAATCTTGCAAAACTTCCAGAGCTAGTCTGTTCCCAACTATTTTCTTATAAATCAAAAGGATTTTCTAACATCAGAATAACAACATGTGTTTCAAAGAGATCAATTTCTTTCTTTTTATTGTCAGTAGAAACAGGGAAATAAAACCCCCATATCATTTTCTTTTTCATGACAACATTTCTTGCAGGTGATTATTACATTCAGCTGCTTCTTTAGCAATCAATTCTATCAGCCTTTCCTTTCTAAACCTTGTGTTCTTGCTGGCATTCTCTCAGCTTTCTCCAAGCTGTCCACACACTGAAGTGTGAGATTGCAAGTGGAGAACAGTGGTCCTGGAGAGCCCCAGCAGTACTAAATATCATGGCATAATTAGATCACACTCCTGTTCCACACTTCAGAATAGCATTTGCTTTCTTTTTTATCCAGCATCACATTTGTGGAATGATTCCTATTCAGTTTATGGCCAGATAATTATCTGCAGTGATTTTGCACAGCTAATCAATTCACAGTGTGTTGGTGTTTCCATCTAGAGATCTGCCTCTACTGGATGTCACCTTACTGATTTCAGAGTGTTTATCCAACATTTGGCAATGTTTTTCCATCAACATTTTCAGTTTTAATCTCCCTCTTACAGACCCTCCCAACCTTTTGGTCTGATCTACATTGAATTTCTTTTTTTATCCTCTGTTTCACAATCTCAATCAATAGCAAAATGCTAAAACCAGACACGGGAAAGATTGTTCTGGGATTGCACTTATTTTGTCTTTAGAGTTTGATGTATTAACAGACTTTACAAAATATCTCTCACACAATCTTATTAAAAATGTATTGAAATTATTTCAGATGTCATCACTGTTTTAGCAACAGCAAGCAAAAATTGCCACAAACAGGAGGCCAGAATGCTTTAACAGTGACAATTTAAAGGAAGTAGAAAATAAATATTTAATATATTTCATATATCAGCATATAATTTCATACTAAATTTGCCAGTTTTATATTTTAGTCAAAGAATAATCATACAAAAAAACCTCTTAAATGTTAGAAACGCAAGTAAAAACATTAAGAATTAAATCCTTCCTCCAAAAATCCAAGTCATGCTTTGTTATGCACTGCAATTCCATAGAAAGGACACACTGGAAAGTCTAAAGAGAGAGCCAAGCATGGTAAATTAAACCTTACAGTGGAGATCTGAAGAAGCCAAAACAGTTACTGGCTCTGTGTTGTAGAAATATTGTATCACAGCCCAATGAGGTGATAATCTTTCTCCCCATAGCTTTGGTGACACTGCACATGGAATTCTGTACACAGCTTTTGGCACTCTAATACTGGAAAGGTGCCAGTGAACTAGCCATAATTCAGAAAGAAACCTGACAGGGTGTGTGTGGATTAGAGAGGATGCTTTTGAAGAAGGATTAAAAGAACTGTTAAGATCTGCTAAAAAAAGGCAATAGGGAATATTATAGCATCTACAAACATCTACATTTGACAAGGAAGGAGTGAATTTTTTCAGTTATAAAATGGATTGCAATAATGAATTACAAAATTAAGACAAAAAACCAAACAGAACCACAACATTAGAAGGAGCTTCCTAAGTCTGTAGCCAATGTATGTGTTTATTCCAAGTGAAATAAACTCCCTCTGTCATCAGCAGCAGAACTTGCTTGAGAAACCCAGCGAAAGACAGGAAATGGATGTCATCTTCATGAACTTTCTGAGCACATGATAGAGTGTCATCTCACTTCCACCTAACTTTCTATCTCACTTAACGTTATCAAATACTAGATTCCTGATTCAATTTGGGGTATGGCGTTTGAAATATAGGATCTTCCAGTAAACTTTCCAGAAGGCAGTGAAAGATGATCAAGTCAAGTAAAACTGCTATTAAAGATATTTCTCCGACTTAATGAATAATCATTGCTCTCTACTGTTCAGAAGGAAATGGAATTTTAGTTGTGTTCTTGTCTGAGTGGTTGAGCAGCAAGAAAAGGAAAAAAAGGAGTGTCCTGGTCACATGGATGACACAATTAGATTGGATTCAGCTAGATAACTAGGAATCATAGAAAGCTGCAACTTGAAATAAAAAACATCCTACCAAAAAAACAAGAAATAGAACTTTAAATCTATGCATTATATCCCTTTCTCCTCCTGTGAGTGATCCTGCCTTGTAAGTGGCATGGAGGTCAACTAGGGCAAGCCATGTATTTTGATATCTGTTATAGCTTTAATTATTGCACCCCAAGAATATCAGGTAAACCGAAAAGGGGACAAGGACCAAGGAACTGATAATCTAAATAGGGTACAAGGGTTATGTGAGCCCCAGCAAAGCAGCCCCAACAGAGAGAGATGGGCCACAGCTGACAAAGCCATTCTGCCACAGGGATTTTCAGCAGCGAGAGAATGGGCCCCACAGAGGAATGCAAAGATTTGGTAACACTTTTACTGTAGTCTGGGTAACAGGGTGCAGCATCCTGGGCCACTCTCACCAAGAATAAAACATTGGCAAGTCTTCATCGCCTTCAAGATTTGGCCTTAGGTGAAAGAAGCAGTTATTTCAGTAACTGATGTAGGATTTAAACAGGAGGCTCAGAGAATGTCTAAAATTGGTTAAACAAAAGAAAAGTACTAGTCCTTCGATTAACACACATAAATCCTCTTTTTCTATGAAAGAACTCACTTCTTAGTATTTCCATTGTTCCTACCACAATGTGTTTTTTTTTTTAAAAACACTGTTCATATCTGGTTTCAACACCTAAATCAGCCTATGAAAAGGTGTATGTTTAACTGCAGTCCATATATATTTATTGATTTTAAAAAAACAACTCTCCTGTGATTTATTTTTAAATAACTAGCTTCAGTTATACTTCTTTACAAGCTCACACAATTTATTGACAGACATTTTCCCAAAAAACTTAAATGGAGAAATATTAGATACATGACTGCTTCTGTACTTCTATGACCACCATTGATAGAGAAAATAGTGGAAAAAGCCAGAGATAAAGGATGGAATTTTTTTTTTTTTTGTTTGGCAGACAGATCAGCATTACCTTAGACATTATTATTAATATTGATATTGTGCCCCAGGATACTCACACAAAGCACCAAGAAAATTTTTCAAGGATTTTAGCAGAGACTTTTAATCTGTTTCAGAGATTTTATCAATTTATATAAAATTGACAATGTCAAAATCCAGAGATTGCTGCCTGTCTCTGATGAAGTTATCAAAATCTGATGAAAGAAAGCTGTGCTACAATTGCTAGTCAGGAAGCCTGGCCAGCTTTGCTTCCATACTTGCTGATGAAACAAAAGTTACAGCTTGTAGAGAACAATTGGATATTTCCATGTGTTATTCCAGTAATAGCTTTCCCTGTCTCTTGTTTCCAGCTACCAACAATGTTCACTCCCTAAAATCTGACAAATGGACCGTGTTCAAAGTTGGCTAATTGGCACCTCAGTAGTGTGGACGTGACTTCTTACTCTTCAAGCTCTGACAGTTCATCTGCTCTCAATGGTAACTTCCAGAGAAAGCCCAGACTACTCTTTTATCATCCATTGCTGTACAGTCACAAGCACTTGCTGTCACAATTGTCAATATACCTGAAACAAAACTATTGTAAAAACAGTTTCTATGCAGTCTTGAAGAATTTGAGATGATTCAAAAAAGCCTCATGAAGATAAAATAGTATGGTAAAACAGCTTCTAAAATATTCTCAAGGCCTATAAAGAAGATAAAATTGAACATGATTTTGGAAAGTGTAGGATTGGGAAAGTTAGAATTATGCAGCAATTTAAATTTAGTTTGGATTCTTAAAATAAATACATTTCTGCAAAAAATGTAAGATATGGAGGTGCCACAATTAATTAACCCATTTGATAATAATTTTTCTCTTAAAATACACAATAAATATTGACAATAACTGATAGTTTACACTGGTTAAAACAAGTCAAATGTTCACTCCCCTGAGTGGAATTTATAATGGAAAATTAGCAGACAGTACACTCACCTGCACTATA
The DNA here is from genome assembly GCF_036417665.1 of Passer domesticus. NCBI lineage: Eukaryota > Metazoa > Chordata > Aves > Passeriformes > Passeridae > Passer > Passer domesticus. The sequence continues at coordinate 51,271,554 of NC_087480.1, forward strand.
CCTGTTACACATGACAGGGAGCGCTCACTAACATTTGGGGAAAATCATGTTCATAGTCTTTACAGCCTAATGAACACTGAAAAAACCACCCCAGTCAGCTTGATTGTTCTCACTGTGACTTCAGTTAAGCAGTGTGCTTGGAGAGTACATCAAGAGTACATCAAACAGGTAAGTGAGCAGCACCTTTGATGTAAGGGCTCTGTTTGAGTTGAGCCTGCAGTTTGTTATTTGTTTACCCAGTCTTAAAGCAAGAGGATGCAGTAGGAAGCACACAGACAACATCTGGACTTCAGGCAGTCTGATCAGTAGTGAACTAATGACAGGAGATCATGGATATGTATGTCTTCAGGACCAGCATCTTTGTGTTGGTTACTCCATTAAAATTAATAGAGGTGAAGTAACCAAAATGAAAATATAAACAAGGATTTTCTTCTTGTAGCTCAAATGGGGTTTTTTAATACATGTCAGATATCAGCTTGTTAAATTTGGACCGTTCAGAAAATGGATAAAACTCCTTCCTTTTTTAATATAAGTTTTACAACCATTTAAAGTGTATTGTAAATTAGATATAGCAGACTTTTCAAAATTTTGGAAGAAAAGAGGGGACAAACATGGTCAGACACTCCATAATGTATGTCAACAGTGAGCTCCCATTCAGAGATTTTTCCATAAAAAAATTTTTATCACTGCTATGACAAGTCATTGCTGACTGTATGAACATATGTGAAGTCTTTTTCATATGACTCATCACTATCAATAAAGCTCAAAAATTAAATAGAGAAAGATTGAGTTGATTTGTAACTCAGGTCAGTCAGAAAAACTGTTTTAAAAACAGATTGTTAAACAGTTGAATTTGTCGTGGTCTCAAACTAAAAAACCTTTACCTCATTCTAAAAAGCATCGGTAAAATGAAAATAATAATTTTGGGTTTGTAAGAAATATCTTGGCAAGCAGTGACTAAATAAAATAACCTTATTTTATTAAGTCTTCACTACTTCAAGGCAGCAACTTCTATTCTATGTTCCACCACCTCTGAGTGCAGGAATAATCAAAACCAAATTGATGCAAGGATGAGAGAGAAAGGGCAAGCAGTATTTCCACCCACTTCTCTGAGCTGGCTTGCAGTAGTCTGAACTACAAGTAAGTCTGAATGTGACCTAATACGTGGCAAGGCAGACCTCTTTTAATCATATCTTGCACACCCAGAGCAAACTCAGACTAAAGAACAGATTCACTTCCCTCTCAGGAAGCCAAACCACTGGTGACCAAAAGGCCTCATGAGGCAGGGCACGATGCCTGGGTGTTTGTGAGTGAGTTTGAGTCCCATGCTTGAGGAGTATTGCAAGAGCTGCTGCAGATTATCACCAGCCTTGTGCATCTCAGCTGGTTAAGCTCTGAAGGGCACTGCTGCATGCAGACAGTCCTGGGGGTGTTTGCATGTGTGTGTACATGGGCAGGGACTCCTTCCAGAGATCACTGCCATATATCACACAAGTTTCTAGGAATTGGCCACTCTTCTATGACACGGGTACATATTTATACCTGCAATGCCAGGATCTAAAATAAAGGTGCATGAAAGCACTGGGTCAGATTATAATTTGCACTAAGGTAACTGTGCCCTCTTTTGGCCACGTTATGAGGCTGTAAATAGGGGACAAATCTCAGCAGATTTTTTTAAATACTCCTCTCCATTGCTCAACAGGTGTCAGACACTTCATGTAATCATAAGAATCAGGCCCCACCAAAAACCAGCACAACATAAATTTAAATGGCTGATAACTATAGTTTCAATGCATTTCAGCAACCATATGGAGATAAATTCATAATGTAATTAAAACAGTTCAGAAATTCAGAAAGTGAAACACTGTATTTGCAGTTTCATTCACAGCCAGATTAAATGGTGTTTTGCTCATCTCATAGAAAATTTTATTCATATTTTTTGAGGAAATGTCTACATAAGCACCATTTTTGTATAGTTCATGAAAATAACAGAGGACTAAGACCATTTATTAACTGGAACCTGACAGCGTGTACACATGTGGTCTCATTTGCATAATTCAATTTAACTTCTGTGGAACCACAGACATGAGCAAGCACCTCACGTCTTTAAAAGTTCATAAGATCAACCTGTGTCTGTTTTTCTCCTTCAGTATTGTTAATTTGGTCCAGTGTAACTACACGTGAGTACTGGGCTGCAAAAGCATAAATTAAGGGCTGATGATCCTTCACATAGTGGTTTAAATTATAAAATAATATTTGCTAAATAAAAATTGAAGAAAGAATGACCTTATGCTTGGTATTTCCATTACATTTAAAAATCTAACAAAAAAGAAACAAATCCATTTTAAAAATAAAGAATATGAACAGTTAAATGCCACTGTATTGACTTGGCAAGGTAATGGAAAAAGCTGTGCTTTTGTTTGTAGAAGTTACTATTCTGTAAGTAATTTTCACTATTTTAGCTACTATTTTTCTATTTATTCTCTAGAATTTAGATGGGAAAAATTAGCATTTTTATTCCTTTACACTGTCCTAAAAAATCAGACATATGTGTCTCCTGCAATGGAGATGCACACAATATCCAGGACTTCTATTTTCCTTTTTTTTATTTAACTATTACTGTCATAGAAACTTTTTAGCTCTGGATGAAAAATCACATCTCAATGACTTTACAGAATGTCAAAAACTGTTAGGTTAATAAAGCAGATTTTTAGCTGCTTGCCTTTATTCTCCTGTGCATTGCTCTCACTACCCCTATTTTCCTTCATTTGATCATAGAGTAGTAATAAAACTTCACTTCACTTTAATAAAATAGAGTCAAAGCATATCATTTAATATATTTCTATTTTATTTTAAATAGACACTGATTACTGATCTGAAAACATATCATTCTATACCGTTGTACCTTTCTGCCTCATTTTTCCATTTATATCCATTGTTGACTGTGATGGAATTATACTAGCAAAACAATATGATCCCAGCCTTGAGAAGGTGTCTCTCTGCTAGGTCAAACAATTTGCCATAATGAAAATTGCAAAAAGAAAATAAGTGCATTCACTAAACAGTCAAGAACATTGGCCTTTCTTCTCCATGCCTCATGATAACAGATTGGCCTTGCCAAGTTCCATCACAAAAACATTTTCATCTGTAGAAGATATTATAATTCTTGTTTTGAGTGATTGCTTTTAGATGACACACGGCAATAAATATGAACTTTATTTTATTTAGTGACCAGCGCTTCTGAAAGACTGCAAGCCGACTAGAGCAGCAGAATATTGAATACATAAAACTGCTGTTAAAGAAGGTTAAGGCTGTGTCATAAACTATCTAAAATGTTATTATTATTTCAAGCTCAAGCTGATATGCTGGTGTACTGTTGGGAGAAAAGAAAAGAATACAATAGCAGGAGTAAAAGCAGAGTCAGTCAGAAAAAGTCACTGTAATAATGACTTTGGGATTACTCCAACACACAAAAGGGCAGATCCACTGTGGGTTACCGTCAACATCAATGATACCATATCAAAGTCATTCCACTCCCAAGCCACAGGAAATTTTCTTTCCAGCTAATAGTCTAGAAGATGCAAGGATTTGCCTTGTTTGCAATTAATACAATGTGAACAAGAGCCATAATTTGGGAACTGGAAGTTAAACTACATTTCTTCCATACTTTCTGTTTCCACTACTACTTTTTACATCTGGAATGTAGTTGATGGTGTTCATGCAGAACAGGCAGAAAAAAGGTCCTGTTTACTGCACAGATACTTCAGTTGGATGAACAAGCACGAGTTGTTAGGGAATTTACCATTCAAATAACAACACCTCTATACACATGCACTCCTCTCCCAGTCCCATGCAGCATCCTAGGGAGTGGGAACCTTTTCAAGGTTCTTTGGCTCTTTAAGCCTTAAAAATGCCGTTGGGCATCCATCAGTGCCATAGAAGCATGTTCCCACATCACTGCTATGTGTACTTTTATTTGCCACCATAAAAGCAGGCTCAACTCTGCCTTTCAGTACTGACTTCAGCACTGTTTGGTAAGAAAAAAAACATTTACCTCTTCCAGAAAGTCGAGGAGCAGCCTCCTACTTTCACAGAGCTCGGCCAGAATACAGCCTAACCTTGACATTACTTCTAGCACATTTTAGAGATCATGATATATTCCAAGTCCCCATCCAGCACTCAAGCCCCAGTGACACAGCACTCTGTTCCTCCCCTTGAACTTTGCCTTCACATTCAGTTTATGGATGGTCCTAAATCTTTCAGTGAAATTTCACCTATGAACTTGAGCCTTAAACAACTTGAACTTTACTCATGTATGAAAAAAACAGTACAAAAGCCTTGCCATTCTTTTCAGATTATGCTGCAGACTATTCCCCCAGCCTCACAGGCCTACCCACAGCTCCTGCAGGGTGACAGGAATTGCCTAAGGCACACGGACAGGTTTTAGGCTGCACAGCCAGCCAGGAAGAGTTTCAGCATTTGCAGCCTCCTCTTGATAGCATGGCTGAGTTGAATTGATGATTTCTGCACAACTGTGCTGTTATAGCCATAATGGTTGGTGGGTAAAAGAGAGAAGATGATGATACTTTTAACAACTCTAATGAAAAATGTAAATGGGAATTATTTCTAGCCTGTGTGAATTACAAGCTCTATTTATTAACTAAGTGTTATGGCTTGCAGAATGGCTTGTGATTTACTTGTGAATTGTACATCTGGTTAAAACATCTGAAATTCACAATCTGATAATCTGCTGACTGTGATACTCTTGGATTTTAAATCAAGAATATGCTTTTCTTCTACCCAGCGTTGCAAAGAGCTAAAACCAGGGTAAAATTAATTACATCTTTTCTACTACCTATTTGCTTATATTAACATTAATCTCATCATAATTTTTCCCCCAAAATACTAGCTGGTGGGGTTTTTATTTTATCCTTTGTATCTCCTTGAATTTTATAATCCAGGGATCCTGGAAAGCAAAGCCAGTTCTGTAGCTGTAAAGCTGACAATTACAGTAGAAATTTGCTACATTTACTTTGCTCAAAAAGAACCCCTCCACAAGAGAACAGAACATCTGAATGGCATCTTCAACACCTTGGCATATCTAGTATAACTGCAATCTGGTGCCAGGCACTGAAAGAATTAATTACCCACTACCTCAGCACTGGAAACATGATGATAACAAGCAGATAAATGTCATGTACACAGACATGATGTGGTAACAACTTTCTTCTTTGATAATGATGTAGATTTGAGCTGCAATTTAGAAGTAGGAATCAGAAGGGTTTTCTTTGCCTTCCGCTGTGGAAAGTCTACCTCCACACAGAAAATAACAAGCTGATTTTCTTTGTGACCTCTTTTCTTTCTGTTTTTGTCTTCAGTGTATGCTCTACAATATGGGAAGGAATCTGGATGGTAAAAATGTTTCTCTTTAAAAGTATTTAAATAAAAATCTATTTTTTAAAATAAATCAATCATACTCCATATCATATTATTTTTATTATAATGTGTGAGGGAGAAGATAGGAGATACTGCATATACTGATAGGAAATGATGCAATTTTAGGTTAATCACTGAAAAAAATTACAGCTTGGTAATGAGGTTAAGAATGAAAATGTGGTCTATAAAAAAACCGTATGTGATATACATTTCAAATGCAGTTTTAATCAACCCCTTATGGAGGAGGATGAAATCTAAGTAATAAAAATGACATACCGCCTCTGAAAGTTTTAAAGTGACATGAAGTTATATCCTAAAAAGAGGCTGGATAACCTCACAAATACTTATTGGGTATCATGTATCATTTTGCCAGGAAACTGATTGGGACTGACAGTGGTTGTTACCAGCAATTTCCAGGACAGCTTCTCCATGCCTGTCAGCAACAAAAACTAGAGCAAGTGTTAGTGTAGGTGTCTTAAAGCCATTTTTTAGTGTTACTTAAAAAAACCCCAAAACAAAAAACAACCAACAAAAGGATTCCTAATAGTTTTTACTTATTTTTTAAAAATAAAACTTCGTTATCAAGTCTAACTGCAACATTTCAAATCAAGAAGTCCTTCTCACACAAATAAGTAAACCCTAGCATACTTATTAATGTGTCTAGAAATGCCAAGTAATGAAGCAAGGGGCATTGGAAAGGTTGTTTTATTAATTACCACAACTGTAGGTAACACTAGGAGCTAGGCTTCTTTTACAACAAAGAAAAAGCCCAACAAATTTAACATGACAAAAGATAAATCAGTGCTCTCGAAAAGCTATTAAGCCATAAGTGTTAATTTCCCTTAGTTAAATCTTTGCTCCATCACCTTGTTATATATGAATCATTCCATAAAAGTGAAAAAATGGTGCTTTAGAAATATTGAAGTCATAGTTTTATGGCTTCTTGAATAGGTCAGGTTCTTAAACTTTCAGTAAAGGGTATCTAAATGCAGCTATCTTTATAAAAGCTAAAAAAAGATGACAAAGTGCAGTGGAGAGAATCTGTGAAAAATCAAGAATACAGACATATCTCAGGTCTCATTGACTTTTAGAAACACTTTGAACAACAGCTGTAGCCACTGGGGTGCTGTAATGACATAGCCCATTATAAAAAGTAACACTAAGTAAATGTAGGAGTGGAAATTTAACAATTGGACGTTTAATGGCTGCAATTATGGCAAAAGAATAATGAACCTATTAGACAGAAGAACTGGCAATTACTCTAAGGCTTATTGCAATACAGCTGTGAAAAAAGTAATACAGAAGCATGCTTAAAAATGGTTATTAAGGGGGGATAATGCATTCTGTTTACCTTGACAGAAGCAATTTTTCTTCTGAAATGAAATGGAGCTTTTTGGCTATCAGACATGGGAGCTCAGATGTGATGGATCCTGCTATTTAAGGGTAATGTATTTTCAGATATGCTTTTCTAGGTATAAATGATGTCTACACAAGACTATAACAGCTAGATTTATCAGTCAACAAACAGACAGAGGAAGATGTTTAAGAACATGCAGAAATGAAAAATAAATAGCATACAAAAATTTAAGGTACCCTCTAAGCAGTCTGAGTAGCTACTCTTCATGAGTGGAAATATTAAGTATTAGTTGTCTCTTACCAAGACAGATTAGGTGCCAGACCCATTAGGGACCTTGCAAAATTCCCACACTGGAATTCAGATATAATTTATTTGGCTAACTTAATTTTCAGCTGTATACATCCAAGTGAGGGTGCAAGGGAATGGAAAGAAGTAAAGAGTGGTCCAGGTGAAACAAGGATGGCTGTAGAGGAAAGCCACAATTGCCTCATACGGAAGTGAAATGTTTGATTAAAGCAGTGTATCATTTTTAAAAGTAGCTTCCTTTACATAGCCAGAGGCAACAGTTAAAGGTGGGAAGTTGGTGAAAGTTTTGGCATGAGACACAGGATGTGTTGTTTGTCCACGTATTTAGTGATCTGACTGAAATTCAGGACAGCCATTTCAACCTTGCCCAGGCCAATTATTTAACTGGTGACTGTGTTAAGCATTGTGGAAGTAAAATGTTCTGCACCAGGTCATGGAATTGTTTTTAAAACACACATCCTAAGCTCAACTAATAATCAGTATGTGTTGATCAGCTTTCTACTTCATTTAGTGTGTCATGACAGATTTATTAAACACACCAGCTCTCAGCCCACAGAAGAGCTCAAAACTTAAATATGGATTTAACTTGGAATGGCAGAGAGTGTAACCAAAGAAAGGGCCTCAGGGCTCTTATTTTATCTTTTGGTGCAGATGGTTAGAAAGAAACCAGAATTTGACTTTAAAAGGCAAAGCAAATAGGATCAACTAATTGAGTAATAGAGTCTTAAAATACACAAATCATAATGCCTTATGAATGCCTTTTTAAGGCCAGGAACAAAATAATCAAAACCTTATGCACTAACAAAATTCTTGTCAAGGGCTTTGCCCTAAGCTTCCTAAGATCATGGAAATGAATACGTGCAAAAAATGGGTTAAATCTTGGCTTAAACAGCATGACAATTAGCAATCTGTGTCTATTTGGTTCAGATTCTGGGACTAACTTTGCCTGTTTTTCATAGCTATGGCTGCTCAAAGCAGAGGAAAAACTGCTATGAGGGACCATAAAAATGTTCCTGTTTGCTCTAAATTATTCAGTAGGTGATTTAAGCCCAGGGCCACTGTGAACATGGGTATGGAAAAGTGGCTTTGAGCTTTGGCTCAGTTTCCAGGCATGGGAATTAATTTTGAGAATGAAAGGGTGAGTTGAAGATTGACCTACTGACTTAAAAAGGTGCCTGTCTAAAAGCAACATGAAATGAAAATCAAGCTATTCTTAATGTGCACCAAATGTCCCTCTTGCACTGTGGTACTTTTGTTACAAGCTTTGGTTACTCCATGGAACTGGTTCCATATACACCTATTCCCTGCATACTTTCTTCAGGAAGTGTCATTTGCTGAACAGGAGTAGGGACCATATAGGCTATGGAGAAACAGGTTCTAGAGAAGACCAGTAAGGAGCTCTAAGGTAAACATAACCCTGTATTTCTTGTCCAGAGTCAGAACTCATTTACTTCTGAAATGCAGGCTACTTACTTATTCCTAAAGTATATAAATGTCTATATTTATAGATGACTTGTGAATGATGAAGTGAGAAAATACACTATGATAATCCCTCTGAAAGAGAAACTATATTTACCTATAAGTGCACCCTGAAGTTAGTGACACTCATAGCATCACTTCTAAAGCATGCCTGCCAGACAAAATGTCGTGATGTTATAAATTATGTCTCTTTCCCCACATACCCTTCCTCCTTGTTTCCTTCATCTTCCCTAAGATACTGCTGTAGGGTTTCAGACCATACTTACACTAGCAGTGTATTGCATCAGCATGCAAATTATAGTTACATCCTGCAGTGTGCAAGTGGCTGTTTTGTCAGTGCCTCAAACATGAGACTTCTCCTTAGACTGCAATGTATCAGTGGTGTCTCTGGCTGGGAAGGTGGTGTTTTCACACATTCAACCCAAGCATGACTAAGAAAGGAGCTTTAAAAGCATAGCCTGTTTGATTAGTGTTGACCTGCATATCAGAAACCAGTAAATAGAAAATACAAGAGGGTGAATATGAAGGAAAGTGGAAAAAAAACATACCATGAAAAAGTGCCATTAAAGCAGGATGTTATCCTCAGTTGTCATCTGCTGAGAATATATTTGTTCACCAAGCAATAAATAAACATATCCTCAAGTTCCCTCCTTTGAAATGATGCTAGAGAAAACCACATTGCTATTACAACTGAGTTTAGGCTATCATTTGGTTTATAGCAAAGAGAAGGCAATAGTTAACTATCTCTGGGAGGAATGATTCATTCAGAAGGAGGAACAGTATTTTGAAGACCTCCCTACAAACTTTTCAGCTTCCCAGAGATGATGCATATTACACAAGACTAGAGAAGAATAGACACTGTCTTTGAAGAAGCATTAACATTCAGTGCCATCTTTTAAATGTTTTAATTGCTGGTATTCAGCATTTGTATGAGTCAGACAGTATGTTTATATCAATTTTCTCTTTCTTGCTAACTTCCTTTTTCCTCAGAAATTGCTGAGAGGGGTTTGTGCTTTTTTCTTTACAAGCTGTACATATTCATCTGGGTGCCCCTCTGCTCATTATCCTTCAGAGAGAAAGCCCTTGCTCTTATACCTTCTGAATCTTCTTACAATATGTGTGCTTTTTCTAGCATGATTATCTTTCAAATAGTACAGAAAGTCACTGTCAAAAAATATAAGGACTATACCAATGGATAAAGCAAGACTGGGTAATTTTTAATCTTCTTGAATGTGCTAATATAATTGATTCCTGAATTCTAAAAATTGTCATTCAGGTAGTCAATACACTAGGGACAGACACTAAGGATTATCCTATAAAACTTTCCTTTTCTTTTTTTCTTCCTTTTTTTGTTTTATTCTCCTGCTACAGCAAACCTTTTTAAAATGAGCTGTAGGTTTTCCTGGTTCATTTAGCTCCATCTGTCTGCTCCAAATATGGTCTCATTACGTGGTAGACTGTCTACATGTATCTTCTTTCTACAGAAAACTTTTAATTTAAATGTTACCAGAGTATGAGCACTTGCTAACCAAGGATTTGCCCTGTTTTCCCAAGAGGTTCGTCTCAAAGAAACATTCTCTTTAAAAAAAAAAGCCAGAAGAAATTCCACTTACTGTGTTGAGGCAACTGTGCAGTGAAATACAGGACAGTTGTGTCAATCAGTGCAATCCAAGGCTGCCCAGCACCACACAGACACCCCAGCTCAGATCTGGAAGCAGGACAGTGTTGGTCAAATGTGACCACCCCAAGAATTCCCGCTGGGACACTAAGGGGGTGTTTTGGATCCAAGCTGCTTTATGTACGCCTATGTAGGTGTTACTAAGTTGGACGACAGAAACTCTACAATGCAAGATACATCTGTCAAGATGGCTAAAAATGCATCCAAAGGTGTGTCTGTGAAGAGCACAGTGGGTAGTGAAGAAAGGTTTTAAATGGGCCAAGCAGAATATCCACAATATTCCTGCCATTAGCTACTCAGTGAGATGAGTGGGAAACAGCTCAAATGGCTGATGTGACCGACTCTCTCAGGTTTGGTCCATCAGAAGATAAGCATTTCCTGTCACCAGAATACAGCATCAAATTCCTAATTGGAATAAATTATAAACATCTGAATTCTCACTACTTTGGGGAAATAAAGATGAATAATTAGCTCACATATTTTTTATGATTGCATTTTTTTTCAAACAGTAAAAGGGAATTCTATGCATGGCTGCATTTTCTGAGAGTGCAACTAGACTATAATATTTATAAGACAAGGGCATTACTTGCTTAGATTTCATCTATGCTTTAGAACTGGACTGGCATCAAGATGTTGCTGTTCAAAAGAAAAAACAAATCATGCCTCCCAAAGTTTCACAAACTTAAAGTACATCTGCAAACATCAGGAAATGTTTGGAAAGTTTGGGTAAACTCAAATTTCATGAGAATTGTTTGTCCCTAATTTGCATTTATGAGTCATGTAATTGCCAATGAGTGATGAAACAGGGAAGCAGGTGGTAATGTCTGCACACTGAGCTACGAGTGCATTTCTGAGGCAGGATGCTTTTCAGTCTGTAGGAGAGTTACTGGAAAATGTGACAGACCAGGTTCTTTCAGTTACTGGACAAACAGAATAGATCTGAAAAAGCTGTTTAACAGGCCAGCTAGAAAGCTATGCTAGAAAGTCTGTTATAAAAGAAAAAAGATGATTTTTCAGATAAGAGATATGAAAGGCTCAAAAAATACAAAGGATTCTGAGGGTCCTATTATAATCTAGCTCATCCAAAGATAAGAGAATAAGGGAGATCAGAGAGATATATTTGCAATGAGCGGGGGAAAAAAAGTCACACCCTTTTATTCTACCCAATGGCCTCATTAAAAACAACAAACTACCTTTTTATAAAACTGAGATCCACTGTCTGTGTTCTTCCAGTCTAGCACAGACTGTTGTATTGCATGACATTTGCATATTCCCATCAAATTTAGGCTGCTTGCACATCTTTCTAAGCAGCATTATACCACAAAAAGTAATGCACTAAATATCCAGTAATACGCCATCCTTTTGACTGAAGACAAGAAATGGAAAGAAGAACAGGTATCTGTCTTCAAAAACACTGTTTTGGAAATGGACTATATAACTATATGGTATTTCTGAAATGTTTCTAACCAGCGTATTATGTGCTGCTCTTTTGACTGCTAAAAGTAAAAGAAAAAGGAAAACAAAAAGGCTAAGTGAGATGGAAACTCAGCTTCTCCAGTTCAGCTCAGGATCAGTTCAGAAATTAACAGCACCATAAGAACTAGACATGGATACACATATGACATAGTTGTAAATCATGGGAAAGCACTGCACAGTATTTACAGTGCAAAACTCTTCACCTGTCATAAACAAAGCAATCCTGTAGGCTGGTTGACAGGCACACCATATTTCAGATTACAATGGAAATAATTAAAGCTCTCTTTATTGCTGGGCCACTAAAGTAGACTAATGAAATTCAGTAGAAGCATTGCTAACTGTGGGAAGCATTCAGGAGTGCTCTGCCATTGATATCAGCATTTCTGACTTGTCCATTTTAAAAGATGATAGCTGTGTACTGAAAGCTAAAGGCGAATGTTTTGTCATTGGCTTGTCGCATTACAAGCTCCATTTAGGACTAAACCATCCGTACAGTGACAGGAGAGAGAAACCATGTAAACCCCTACAAACTTGAGAGTCATTGTGGGATCTCAGCTGTGTATGTCTCATCCTCAATGAAAGAGAGTTTCCTAGCAGTAAAGTCTTTGAATAGACTTCAGAAAGTAACCTGCACAGGAGAGAAGTTAAATTCTCCTGTGGTTTGCTCTGAAAGCTGCAGTTTGTCTACCTAAACACTGAGTTTGAGGAGCTGCCTGAAAAGTGAGATCCATTGTATTGCAACTAGGAAGCAGAACTAGCTGGAAGAAGAAAAGGCAGGAGGAATCTATTTGGACCAAGGTTGCTAAGCAGAATGAGAATCAAAGGTGAAGCAAGATCAATCGAAAATAATTTTCTTGTCTTCAGATTTCCAGTGCTCTAAAGTCTTTCACCAAAAAATGTCCCAAGGATTAAGAAATGCCTTGCCAAACATGGTTTGTGATCATTACCTCAGTACCAACCCAGAGATATACTGAAGTTACTAGGCTTTCTGGTTCTGTCATGTCTTCCAGTGCATCAGCAGATCAGGGCAAAGCAAATTATTATAACTGTCTTGTACTTTGCTTTATATATTAATACATACCTTAATGAACAGCTTAACAAAACCAATTCGTATCCAACAAAGAACAGCCTAACAGATTCTAGCATTTGTGAAATGTCAAGTAGATTTATATGCTCACAGAATCCAGAGCATATTTCTAGATCTAAAAGTGTGACCAAAAAAATAATCTGGACGAAATGAGAACTCTCACAAACCACCAAATTAGTAACCATCAGTGTTCAAGAATCTGCTCTGATCCTGCATTTCCTGTATGTCTGATTCTCAATGGACAGACTTCTGTGACCAATGTGCATGAGGAAAAACTATTGTAACTGTGTCTGCAGGAAGAGTGGCACTTGGCAAATAAAACATTTCTTGAGACAAGGTGGTTGCAAAATTGCATACAGGTCTATAGCCCTCTGTATACTACTGCTTAGAAATAGTTCTCTTTGGCTAAATTACTTCCTTAATGATTATCAATTATGCTACTTGTTGCTGGTTTCTGTTATATTCTGCAGATTTCCAGTTTAGTGCCAGTGAGATGTACACTTCCTGACCTTCAATACATTAAGCTAATGCATTACCACATTAAAGTAATCATATGACCACAGCACTTCCCACCATCTGCAATTTCCTTTTACAACGATGAGCGCATAAGCCATCATGTTTGTGTTGTCCACTATAATAACAATCTCCTTGCTATGTAGCTTTTAGTTCATTATTATAATGCACACTTTCCAAAGGAAAAAGAAATGCTGGTGGCTATGAGAAAATTTTATTTGCTGAATACAAAAGCAAGGTCAGGTTTTATGAAAAATGTGAATTTGACACATTAGGGAGAGGTATATCCTTTATTATACAAGTGAACACAATAAGGACAAACAGCCCAGCTTTGGGTGCACAAGGCCAAGTGAGGGGTTGTTTCCTCCCTCAAAAATTGTAATAGCTGTCATAATAATATATATAAATTTTCCCTGAAAACCTTGCCTTATCTGTATTCTTAGACCATCATAACAACAGTAATTTTTCCCTTCATGTGTATACAAAACCAAAACCCTGAGGTTTCTCAAAATTCTTTGTAATTTTTCTGTATATTGTAGTGTTTATTCACCTTTACACCATAAGCAATGCCTGCATAGAGACATGTGTGCAGCACTGAAATTGATAGAGAAAATGAAATTTCTCTTGTTAGAACTAGGAGTTAAGTTAGAATGCAATAATTACAAGAATTGGAAGCTTTGTATTTTTCCAGAAGAATGTATAATGTCACACAGCAGAGGAAATCCTAAAGAGGGCTTGGTGAATGTCAGCAGCAAAATAGAATCAAATTGTAGCTCCAAGAGGCATCTGGACTTGATCATGGAGGTGACGGAACAATGCAAACAGAAAATGCATAAAAAATCTGTGTATGTTTTAAAACGTATGAATTTATCTTACAAGCTGGTTACATGATATAGTCTCTTTGAAAATATTATAGATAAACTTGTGCCAGCTACAGTCCATCAATTTTATGAAATGGTATTTAATGAATGCAGCAGATTCCCACAGCATGAGTACAGAACCATAATGAATAATGGACATACTAAAAGAAATACACCTCCAAGCACAGAACAAGCTACTGACTACACCATCACTTAAAATAGAATAAAAAGAAAAAAGAGAGTGACTTAAAGAGTTACCTGTAAATATCATTCTGTAAACAAATTTGAATATAAAAGCCATACAGAGTTTTTATCCTTCAAATTTGTATAAAGGATTTGTCATCTCTGAAATGACAATCCATTCAAAGTACAAAGGCAAGCGTGCTGAAGGCACCAGTTTGATTCGCCAAAAATACCAGGAAATAGGGCAGAATGCAGCTGAGCATAAATTCTTATGAAAAGTTATCCTCAAGTGAGTGATCACCAGGGAGCAAAATACTTGTGCCTCCACTTCACAGAGATATCAAGGAACAATAGTACACTTAGCACTAATCAGTATCATTGCCACTGCACTCCAGAAAATTGTATTTACAGAGGCTTATTGCTTCCTTTATTTTACTGTCCCCAAACATAAGTCTGATCAAAAATGGCCCTAAACTTCCCCTGAGCAGAAATAAAAATACACAAAAAATCCTCAAATTTCTTGTCTCCCCATTCAGACAGCAGTTTGAAAATAAAAAAAAAAAAAGAAATGTATTTCCCTGTGTTTTCCCAGGGCACTGCCTGCCACATTCAGGCCAGTATCACATATTGAAAGATCAGGTAGCTGATAGTGTGATCACCTGACAGAGATGGCACTAAAACAGCTCTGGAGGCTGCATTTCCTCCCCAGCTCAGGCTGAGCCTCAGAACAGGAGGGCTGAGGCTGCCAGCCCCGAGCCTTCCCGGCTCCTCTGCCACCTTGCTGCTTTGAGCATCTCTCTGCCACCCACACAGCTCCTCATGAAAGGGGAATGTGAACTCACAGCGAGCAGGAGGGAGAAGCAAACACCCCAAACAGGATTCCAGCCTCCAAAACACTTTTCAGACAGGGGACAAGCATTTCCCACAGCGAGAGCAAAGCCCCTCCTGCATGTTAGCTGGGGAGCCTCACCTTAGGGTCAATGTAAATAACCACCAAGGGGGGCAAATGAAAGGAATCTGGGTTTATCTCCTCCCTCCTCTGAACAGGAGCTGTGCTGCAGTGGGAACCTGCCCTCTGGAAGTTCTCCCCTTCTGCATTATAACATTATAAATAGCAATTCTTGTTATGTAAAAAATGCTCAGCAAGTCGGTGAAGAGTGAGGCTGAAAAATGCTGGATCTAACTGTACTTCTTAATGATCATTAGTAAAAACTTGGCAAAAGCAGAAAAGGCACATGTATGGTCCCAAGTCTGGTATGAAGTTTAAAAATCCAGAATTTTATACAGCGTGCTCACACCTCAGTTAACGAGTCTTTTGAATCAAGTGTGCTGCTTAGTACCAAAAGAACACCTGCTCTGGATAGCATAGTGTTACCTCCACTACAGACAGAAGGTTTCAGCTGGCTATAGACATGGTAAGGGAAGAGAAACTGATTTTATTTATCTGAAAGCTACTGTCTCCTATGTACAGAATTATCAAGGAGAAGGTATGAACTTCTACCAGCTGATAGAAGATAGGACAGGAAAAAATGGCAGAGAAGTGGAAGAAATATCAGGAGCAAAGTACTGAGTGAGTGATATGGATGTTGAATTGAACACAGAAATGTTGTTTTGATTTTAGGATGACTAAGATGTGTTTTAAGGGATCTCAGAATTAATCAGAGGCTGATTCATGCAAAGCAGTGGTATGCATGGGACCCTGTATCAGCAACTGTGCTTTTCACTGTTTCTTTTTTAATGTTTCAGGAAGCCAATTTAAAAAACCACAATTATAAGCAATCTGGTTATGTCACTGCATTTCCTGCATGGTAAATCAGTAAAATGAGGCTTGGACTTTGGATAATCGTGCCCATAGATGTCTCTCTGAGGAACTGAAATATACATGGAAAAAGATACATGGGGTTTTGGTTGGGTTCATTTGGAATGAAAAAGCACAACCCTACTGCAAAGCATATTTGTGACACTGGGAAAAAAATAAATGTGGTTGTTGCCATCTGGCTCTTTCAAAATGATCCCTTCCGAGATCTGTCTCTGCCTCTTTATACCAAGTCCATTGTCATCATATCTGACCGTCCTGTGAGACAGCACTCTGGGCAAGAAGCATGTAAGATGATATTCTGAAAATTATGGAGATGGTTCTCAGACACAATCAGCATAGCAAGATTAATGAATGAAATATGTAGTTTACACCAACTGAGAATCTGCTCTCATGAATTAATCACCTGGTCTTAAAAAAAATTATAAATACCCTTGTCATGGCTGTTCTGAGTGTGCTCATCCTGCCTCAGAGACTGGGGATAAGGGAAAATGGCTTTTTGCTTTCCTCTTCTGAAGAGCATTTCAATGTTCATGGACCCTCTCTAAGTGTATTCACACACAAATAGACCTTATGTCAGAAAATTTATGCCTTCATCTCTGAAATTCTCTGTAAAGAGTAAGGCTAAGAGTAGCACAGACAGGCACTGAAAAGAGAAAAACTAAAGCTAACTTAAATACAACTACTAAAAGCTAACAGCAAGGTAGGCAGGCAGTTCTTGCTATTTCATGGGCAATATTCAGGAACACAAACAGAATATTGTGCCCTTCCCCATCACAGAGCCATTTCTCCTCTTTTTTTAAGGCAGTAATTGCCTATCAGGCTCTACCAAAACTCATTTTCTGATTAAAAGCATTGTGGGCATCCACTCAAGGAACAGGAATAATACCCTGTGTTTAGACATCTATTCACACCATTCAAACAATAAATAGTCACTAAAAAGTCCACGAGGAAGCCACAGAAATATCAGTATCTTAACAACAAATGTGCTAATAAAATATATTTACCTGATTTGTGGGAGGGACCTGGTTTCAAGAATTAAAAATGGCCACATTCAGCCAATGAGTTGCTTCTTTCCTAATTTCATATCTCATCCAAATGATAAAAACTGTTCAAAATATTTGACCAGCCAAGAAGAAAGTTCCAAATAAAGTCCACAGAGTTTCTTTGTACAGCAGAAGAAATGCTGTCAGCTTCAGGTGATTGTAACCAGTGTTCTACCAGTCTTTGTAAAGTGTGCCATTAAGACATACACAACAAAAACCCAAGCCTGACAAAATCTTTAGAACTAAAAATGGATTCAGAAATTCTGTTTTCTTAGCAAAACCAGTCTAACATAAGGCAGGGGGCACAGACAGCTGCAGTACTTACATACTTCTCCAGAACCCTCTAAAAGGGAGAAAGGGAATCTCCTACCTTTTAACAGTTCAATGATTTCTGAAAGCTTTCAAACTGGTTTTCCATCCAATATCACAGACCTAGCATTACTGCTCCTTAGGTACCTTATAAAAATTGTGAGGTGTTCAGATATGAAGGAGCATCTGCAGCCCTCCCACACACTTTATCCTGCTCCTATTTAGTTCACCTGAGAGCAGCAGGGACTACTTCTGTGCTGCTTTACATTTCCACAACATGCCCGAATCCCTGCTCACTGCTGGCCCAGCACCAGGACCACTTCTTTTGGCAAAACACGGCTGTGGAAGCCTTTCAAAGACACAGGAGCTTGCACTCGGGTGAAGGACTGGCAGGAATACAAACATCCAAATTTTGTTATCCCACCGAACCCTTCCTGCACTCCTCCTCACAGCAGATGATCTGATTCTGATGCACTACTTGGGTAAAAAGGTATGAATCTGAATCAAAATCAGTCCTACGATTCTCTCATAGTGGCAAATCCACTCACCCATATTTGAAGAAGTATTCCTAATTAATCCACCAGGACTTTCACACTAACCACAGCTGCCAATAAGAAACCAGAACAAAACAACCCAGTACAGAGTGTAGGAAATACAGTGACAGCTTTTACAGGTGATCACCAGGTTAATGTTAAAATATTCACAGGAGCTACTCTTGCAAAGGCTGTGAAATGTGAATATTTATCTGAGCCTGAATGCATACTACACATCAAGTCTCTAGTATACTCATTTTTCCTCAGCATTTTGCTATGAATAACTCCTCCAGAGAGGCCTAGTAGTTGATTCTTTCACTACATTTCAGCCACCTCTTAGAACAGCTTTTACTTTTCACTCTTTAGGGATCACTTTTATATCTTTCTTCTAATCACATCTAGCTCCTTTGCTGGAAGTTGATTTTTCTTTCACATTTTTTTCTTGAAGAAAAAATATCATTTTTCCAACTACAACCTTTTGTTCCCTTCTCTTCAAGTCACAGAATTATCATTCTGTAACTCCCTCTAAAAAACAACTTCTATTTTCTATAATTACTCATAGATCAAAATAGCAAATAATGCCTTTTCTACTATAGTTTTTTAGAGTGTTTCTGATAACTATATAATGAGAAAAGGCTTTGTACCTTAGCAGGATATTACTTGTATTTTGATCTTGACAAACCAGAGTTTGAAATTAATTTTCATGAATATTTATTGTAAAAAAGGACACATTTGAAATTACAATACTTAGATTCTGTTAAGGGGCAATCAACCAGCTTTCAGACAGAAGAACAGAGGCTAAGAAAGAAATTACCTAAGATCCCTGTAGGACTCAACATTCAGTCCAGATCATCCATTTGTCTTCAATGGAGCAATGCTGATGTACTCCCACACGCAATCTGGCCTTGTTCTCTGTGGTACTATTGCACCCAATACTTCTTTTTAATGGGTTTTCCTTTGTCTGATTGAAATATATTTTTTTTCATTTCTGATGCATCTCCTGGAGAAGCATAATAATTCCTGGAAATTCTTCTAGAGATGAATGTGCTGAAATTTCACTGTGTAGGGGCAAAATATTATATCACGTAATATTGAATTTTAGTCCTATAGCAGAAATTTTCATCTGGAGATATTAGAGCCCTCAAAATGTAATATTCCAACTTCTGTATTCAAGCATCAAGTATTTACCTGTCAAATAAATGCACTTTCAGCTGGACAACTCAGGAACTCCAGTGATATCTGAAGCTCATCAGACAATTCTCAGGGTTTTTTTCCCCTTGATTTCTTGGGTAAGTATTTCAAGCTAGATTGCACCTACATATGAGCAGCAGTCCTAAAGCAAAGCAGTGCATGCTTCCCACATGCCCAGATAAAACATCTCAGGTTTATTGTCCAGCACTCTGCAGTTACAGATGTGGATGCCACACAAACTCCAGAAGATCCTTTCATGTGTGTGTCTGTGGGGAGCCTTCATTAACACCAGAGCTGAACCCCTAAAGAGATCACTGGACATTTTTGCACAGCATCCTCATGGCCCTTTGCCAAGGGCCATCTCCATGGCCTTTCACAGCACTGGCACTGAGGTGTTATTTGCATCATCTGAGTTCACAACAGCACCAGTGCTTGCATGAGAGGGCTGCACTTACACTAGAACACATTTTCTGACATTACATATTCTTCATTAACTTTGAAGCATTTAACTAATTAGATTTCACTTTGCAAAATGGACACTAAGTAGGATGGCTTTTATCCTGGCTCTTACTCAGTGAAAAATTATGGGATTGTGAGCAGCAAATGTTAATCGACTATACAGCAGTAGCTGAGTTCTGCTGCTGCCCTTCTCTTCCTGCTGCCCTTTTCGAGACTGAAGGCTGCCATTATTGTTTCATTCCTCTGACCTCTTATAAGGGCACCACAGAAAGGTCAGGCTGCTCTTTTCCTTCCTCTCCTCCCCATTAACTGGCAATCCAGACCTCCCCAAATCTCTTCCCATAGTTTTCTGCCACACAATGTCTCCCTGCATACTTTGCTTCTGTTCTTACCTCTGATTTATTAGTCTAGTACTAACACATAAAACACAGGCACCTCCAGTTCTCCAGGTACCAAGACAACCTCTTAAAAAAAAAAGACTGACACCTGTCATACGATCAAACAGGAAGAAGAAAGACACAAAACAAAATGTGACAAAACCCTCTATTGTATTTGCGGAGATCCCCGTGGCAGGGAGGAATGATACATCTCACCCATGTTCTCAGAAGGCTAATTTATTACTTTATAATACTATATTATATTAAAGAATACTAAATTAAACTATATTAAAGAATACAGAAAGGATACTCACTGAATGCTATCAAGATAATAATGAAAACTCGTGACTCTTTGCAGAGTCCCGACACAGCTTGGCCCTGATTGGCCAAAGAGTAAAAACAACTCACACCAGAATCCAACAAAACAATCCCCTTTGGGTAAACAATCTCCAAACACATTCCACATGAGCAAAACAGAGGAGAAGTAAGTGAGATAAGAATTGTTTCCTTTTTCTCTGAGGCTTCTCAGCTTCCCAGGAGAAAAATCCTGGGCGAAGTAATTTTTTTCAGAGAATGTGAATGCCACAACCCTCCAATGGTTTCACTGCTGTTACCCCTCAGCCCATCTAGGTCTGTGACAAAGCGGAAATCAGCAATCTGCCTTATAACTGGTCCTGAAAGTTAGCAAAGGTGTCCACTGGAATTATAAATCACTGCCTTCATCTTCCCACTTGTTTTTGTGTAAGCCTAATATCTCCATGCAAACAAAGCTCATGTGATCACAGACACACTGCTTGTTTGCATGCCTGTCTACTTCCATTAAGTAACTTTGGATTTCACTGGGTAATTTGAAACTAATTTCACAGGAAAACAAAAGTCTCAAATATAGGCATGAGTTTCATGGAGCTCAACAGCAAGATAATAGGAGAGAGCCCCTACTAGAACTTTAAATGAAGGAAAGGCAGGAGCAGTTTAAATTGTCTCTTTTGTTCAGCTCGCCCAGAGGGAGAAAGCAGCAGTGAGTGGGTACACATTTATTAACTGAACCATAAGTCTACACATAACTTTAAACCAGCCAAAGTATGTTTTCTTTGGACCACCAGACAGGAAAAAAGGTGGTAGAGAGTATGTGAAAGAGCTCTAAGGCCACCTTAATTTCAGTTACCACAGTAGAAAATCTCTCTGGAAATATACATGGGATAGGCAAGAGAGGCATAGGGGCAGTGTGGAAAAAGACAGAGGACACAGGGATATTACAGTGTATGAAGGGACACGGGGAATGTGGAGTGAAATCAATGGAGAAATGCAGACTGTTAAGGACAAACCCATTGCTAACCAGACTTCATTTCTCCCAGAGCTAGTAATAGGGCTATGGCTTATGTCCTTTCACTGACAATAAACAGAGCAACCATATCAGACAGAGCTTCTTCTAAGGATTCATGCAGATTTTTTAGCTTTCTAGAGCAAAGAAAAAGCTTCAAATGAATCTGGGAGATCATGGCATGAATGACCTTATGGGGTAACAAGAAACTTCAGCTCCTATTGATACCAGTGAAATGAGATCAATAAATGCAGTCACATAACCTTCAAAAGCTGAGGCAAGCCTAGTTAATTAATTATAAATGAATGTAGCAGCACTTGCTGTGTTCAGGTGTCAACATTTTTAGATTGAGATAATATACTGGTAAAAAATTTTACTGTGTTATCTTCTCAAATAGCCTGACTGAAGTATTTATGCTGTTCCCTGAAATTGTAGCATTTCCAAAGAGGCCCTGGCCAGGCCAAACACAGGCATTTGTAAAACTGTCCATAGAAATCGCTGCACAAGGAAGCAGGCTGATGCTGAATAGCAAAGGCACTATCTTTATTAATTTAAACATTTTCTTATTAAGAGATTTTAGTACTCTCATTAACATTAACAGCAGAAGAGCAATACCTTGTTAAGAGGAAATACAGTAGTGGAAGGAAGAATGCTCCAGAGAGGAAGGTTTTCATGAGGCTTAAAGATCTTGGGCACAAGATACAAATGAGAGAGACTTCTGTGTCTCAGAAAAGTTACGTCTCTGCCCACAGGAGGAATATGTCTGACTCTGAGTCAATTAAATATGCCCCCAGGCTTGATTCCTATAGCCAGCAAGTTGGATGTTCACTATTCCTTATACATTACAAATTATGAATGTAGTAATTTTTCATAACTTGGATGCGAGTAGCTCTGCTTTGTAAAATCCAAAGCAAACATCATACACTGGTTTCCCAACATCTTAATACAACTGACAAATTTGTTCAACAGAAATATATAGATTTGGAATAAAATTCCAGAAAAACTATAGATTTCTTACTTGTTCATTTCTCAGTTCACATGCATTATCAAGCAAAACATTATTGAGTTAAATTATGCAAGTAAATTTGAATCACCAAAGTCAAAAAATAAGACTAATGTATCATGAATCTTCTTTTTGTATCCCAGAACTCTTAAACCTTTAATACTGAGAGAAAAAAGTAACCCAAACAGCTAGTATATGGGGCCTGATGACATCTTGTCTAGTGCCTGTTGTGCTCCATCAAACATGACTCTAGGCATACTTAAAGGTGGAGCATGGGAGGAATAAAAAGGATTCTTTCATGTATTCATAGCTAACAGCTTTTATCAGGGTAGCAAGTAGACTGATGATGGGAAGAGTTTAAGTACTTGGTGACTTGTCACACTAGAGCCTTCAACTGTTTGAAATAGTAGATTATTTTCAGACAGTTGCTGCTGTTCAATTATGCATTTTTGTTTTGTGATGCATATAATCAGCCACCATATTCACAAACTCAAGATTTCCCAGTGGGACAAGTTTTAAAGATAGGACTTCTACTGCTTTCCTGCGTTATCAAAATGGCGGCAAGCAATACACACTTTCAGCAACAAATATCTCAGGAAATATCCCAAGACAGCAATCCTGTGTTCCAGACAGAAAACTGTTTTGGGGGCTATCAAATTCCAGACCAAAAGGGTAATGGACATATAAAAAAAAAAAAACAACCCTATGCAAAATAATGAACCTTAGGTTCTATTCTTCACACATTGTCAACATTATCAACCATTTTGGTGACTCAAACAGGAACAAAAACCTTTAAACAGGGCTACAAACTCTCCTCCGAAGCAGGAAAAGAACCTGTTCCCAGTCAGGAGGAATGGGCAGTGCTGCAGCTGTCCTTGGTGGAACCTGCATATCCCAGCCTGTGCCAGCCCATCAGCACCAGCTGCAGGCACAGCAGTGCTCACACACCTCCTCTGGGAAACAACTGACCTTGTGCCTGCACACACCTGCTTTACCCCACACAAACCCTTTCCATTTTTTATCAAATAAAATGGAGACATGTACAGGAAGTTCACCTAGACTTGCCCCATATATCCCACCAGGAGCTTAGATTCTTTTGATATATTAAAACCAGAATTACATTAAGTCAATGAGGGACTGAAACATAATTCTTGATCAGGAGATGCAGCCTGATGGAGGCCCAGGCAGTTTGGGAATGTGAGTGAAAATCATGAGCTCTTAGCTTACTGGATGCAGTCAAAGCAGTATCTAAGATTTCAAGTCTTACAAAATTTAAGGGAAAAGAATGCCAAAATGCAGATCCAAGCTTTATCTGGTACATTCCACTCTATTAATATTGTGTGGGAATATTCCCACAGGATGAGGAGCATGTCAAAGATGGGCTGTCTTTGCTTATGCATCATTGCCCAGAGGAGAAGGATATCAACACAGTTTGTATATTTCAAATTTTTGTTTTGCTTAACATCAAAGTTACTTCCAGAGCCCCTTTGTGAGAATCAAGATGTCATTACTCTGTGTGCTGAATGGGGAGTTGGTGAACAACCCAATTCTGGCCTGAAGATTTTTCCCTTCACCAACAAGATGTATATAGCCAACTTAAAAAAATAACATTTCATGCAATTCTCTTTGTTAGAAATGTGCTCAGAAAACAGTCCATTAAATCTGAATGAAAGGTCAAGTCTCCATTTGTGTAATTACATTTTTTTTCAAGAGAGATCAGAGAGAACTGTGGCAACATATTGTGGATTAGTATCTGCCACCATATGGCACTTCAAAATGAAAAACAGAAACAATGCATATACTTTGGTAAAGAAGCAAATTGTAACCCATTTTAAAAACTGTTTTACAAAATCAACCCTTGGTATTAAAGACTAGGAACCCGGGGACATTCTCTTCTATTGCTGTTCAGACACAGAAATATACGAGACCAAGTCCCAGGAAATTATTTTTAAACTTTTGATTATTTTTGATTCTTTTCATTAGTACTAGCTAAGAAATCTTTATAGTATCTCTTTGCCTAAGGAAACATTTGAGTTGATTAAATACATGCTTAAAAAGCAAAGCAAAGATACCCACACACAAAGGTTTTGTAGTTAGCCCTATTAAAATAACGGGGAAAAAATCCATGAAATTTAAATGGGACAGAGCCTTCATATCAGGACTGCTGACAGAAAACAAAACCAAAGCAAGTTGTCTCTCCTCCTCACTGCTTCCCCTTCCTACAAATCATGAAATAGGCTTAAAAATTAAGAATACAGAAGGAAAAAAATAATTTATATTTTTACCTCCTTCTCCTTTTGAACTGCTGAAATCTACACAGGTCGGTTCCGAGGTTTTGTTGCACTGCGGGTTTTGGGAGATTGGGGTTGTTTGTTTCTTTCTTTTTAACAGAGCGTTCTCAAAAGGACCAAGCCTTTTGGGGAAAAAAACCGACTCCACAAAACCTCGTGCAATCCGGCACGGGGTGAGCCCCGAGCGCTGCAGGGCTGTGGGGCCGGGCGGGTGTGGGCAGGGCAGGGCAGGGCAGGGCTGGGCAGGCCGGGGACCGCCCGGCACCACCGGCACCACACGCCCGGGCCTGCCCCGCGCAGGACAGCCCCCCCCGGGCCGGCAGCCGCCCACACCGAGCTGGGTGTGGAAGCAGGTGCTGGAAGGGCTCTCCAGAGCAGCCGCAGCGCAGCCCCGGCACCGCCCCGAGGCCCTGCCCCGCTGCCAGGGTCCCGCTGCCTCTCCGGCTGCGCCCCGGGCAGCCGGGCTGCCTCGGCTCTGCGTCCGGGGAATGCCCTGCCCGAAGCCCCCGAGCGGCCCGGGCAGCCGGGCTGCCTCGGCTCTCCGACCGGGGAATGCCCTGCCCAAAGCCCCCCAGAGCGGCCCGGGCAGCCGGGCTGCCTCCCAGCTCAGCCCGCGCTGCTGCCGCCTCCCCGAAGGGAGCGGGATGAGGTAACCGAGACAGACAAACTTCCCCCGAACAAACCGAACTGAGCCGCTGTGATCAAAAAACCTGCGGGAACAAAGCGTGTGAAACAATCATGCAGCCTCTCTCCTACCTTATCATTCCAATTACATTCTCCTAATCTACAAAATTGAAAGGTAATGAGCAGTTTTTCCTTAAACCACATTAAATAACACTGTCAAAATGCAAATTTATTCATTAAGTATAAATGAGTGTGTTAAATATTCATGAATTGTTGCTTGCAGTATATAATTAATCCCATGGTCTGTGTGTCCAAAAGCATTTAGAAGATAGAGTAGAGAAGACGGTGCTGTAGAATGATAACATTTAAAGCATGTTTTTAAAAGCAAAGGTCACCAGCCCTTTGGATTCTAAACTATTACCACTGCTTAGAATTCATTGTAATACCTCTTCAGCATATACACATGCTTTCATGATTCAAGGTTTGTATCCTCAACCCTCCCTGTACAATAATCTATTCAAGAAAAGATATACTTGAGAGGGGAAGGTGCTGTTAAATTATCCCATTCACCACTGATACACTCAAATTAATACAGTACTTTCCCCATTTTAAAACTCCCAAGGACTGCAAGGCTGCTCTCAAAAAATGGTGCAGTTTGACTCCCTTGTCCTCTTTTGGAGGGGGGGAAAGTGAATTCTGACACTTGAACCATCGCTAAAGCTGGTTGCCATTTCAAGTATCATGAAAGATAAAACAAAGGCTTCACACTAGAAAAAGACTGGCCTCTTTTTTTTTCTGTGTCATTTGCAGATATGAAAGAATCCCTGAATCCTGTACTAAGCTTTAAGTAAGTGCTCCCATTGATACCAGTGAGAAGTACAGTACATAAAGTGCTGGAATTTTAGGTCTCAATGTCCTTAGTTTAAATATTCACTCTTTTCTCTGCCCTTCTTAAATTCCCACTGCTTCTTTTAATGCAATAGAAACCACTTTCAGGAACTCTTTGTCAGTCTGCTTTGTACTTTTTTTGGGAAGAATCTTTGAGGTGCTGATGAAAATAACTGATCTTTTTCAAGATAGCATGAAGAAATAACAAAAAATAAAATCATTACAGTGTTCATAATAATTCCCTTCACAATCTCTTGATGTTCTCCAGGTGCTTACTGTATACAGCTTTCAGCCGGTTGTGTGAGTATAAACTCTGCTGTCTCCCCTTCCTTCCACAACACTTGTAGAAAAAAAAAGCATGACAGTGACTTGATCTTTTAGTGTATGACATTTTAACCATGCCATTTTGTGTGTGTGTGTGTGAATTAATCAACACAATACCAAGTGATTCACAATTCCAATTCCAAGTAACTCACCCTGCTGTTCCCAGCACAGGCCAGAGAAATGAGGAGCTGCAAGGCTGTGCTCCGACAGACTTTTTCATGTTTTTCCTTGCAAAAATGTAACAAATGGTTTGCCATTTGTACGCAGGCACATTTTGTTCATCCAGAGCCAGGAGGACTATCTCTGCATGGCATGGGGCTTGAACTGTACCATGTGGATTTATCCTGCAAAATTAGGTGCTGGAAGATTTTTGGTTTCTGTTCAGTATGTTCAGGGAAAGCATTTGCTTAGCTCCCTTCCTAGTTCTGCAGAACTAATACACAGGACAAGGCAACTTTTTACTCAGTGACATCACCATACATCAAGTGTCTTTCATCAATCAGGTCACTAAGATGATGAGGCAGTGCAACTTGGAGTGTGTCAGATCAATGAACTGAGCATCTTCTCTAGACTGCTGACAAAAAAGGCAATGTGAGACCAAACTGATCTGATTTGCCTTATTTTAAGGCCTGTGTAGTAGGGCTTGATGAACTATAAGGCACTATAAAAACAGGTTGAAGGCAAGGATGGTCACAGAATGCAGGATAATGTTTCATTGTGTACTAAAGAGGGAAGCTGTCAAACCCCAAGGCCAGGCAGCTGCAATCCAAGCACTGTTGACATTCAGTTTACAAGACATTTGTGATAAGTGCTTTTGTTGTAATTAAAAAGCTGTGCAAATCTACCCAGTTGTGTCGTAACCAGTACCTTATCTCCTGTACCAAAATGAGGACAGACCTCACCTGTCAAAGACAATTAATTTAGATAGCTCTCCCCTGGACAGGAGAAGAGTTAATCACAAATTCTCTGGCAGAATGTTTTCCTTTTGCCAGTGAAGAGTGCCAGCTGATTGTAATTTAAATCCTCCACACAAAGATGCAGATTAGGATCAATTTCTGACAAAACAAGCCAAATCTGTATGTTTCATTTTTTGACAGTTCCTTTGCTCACTTTACACATAGTCTCAGAACCCAGACTCCTTAGTTCCCAAATTCTGCCAGTCCTGAGGAGAGATGGGAGCTGCTAGCCCAGGGACTGAGCAGCCCACAGAGGTCTGGTTACTCTGTGCAGCAATAAACAGAAGGGCTGAGCAGATGTGTTACCACAGCCTACACTTTGCTTTGAGCAGACAGCTTCCCTCCATCTCCAATTCACTCCCACCCAAATTCCAGAATTCTCCAGAGGCAGAAGTGTTTTTCAAAAAAGGGCAGCTAGGGATCATGTGTAGCCCAACCAAACTGGGGAAAAGGCTGGAGATTAAAGATGATTGGAAAGAGTGTATGCATCAGTGGCTCTGCTGCATAGGGATTGTCTCACAGACCTCAGACAAGGTCAGGGAACCCCAGACATTGCTTAGGAAGAAGAACGTCTGTGTGATCCTCCAGGATATTATCCTTGGCTGCTGAATGAAAGAAGACAGGAAAAAAAAGATTCTGAACATGCAGCATCTGTCTTTTGATGCAGGTGAAAGGATGGCACCATTTAGATGGCACATTTCTGCAGAAAGGTAAACAGTCTCCTAGGAAAGAGGCTAAAAATATGTACTAAAAGAGGAACAGATTTAAAAAAAAAAAACAAATCCAACCAAAAACCCCTAGTCTTTCAGGATGAAATTAAGATGGCAAAACCAAAATTCATGAAGAATGCAAAGGTAGTAGATTTTCTATAAAACAATACCAGATAGTCTGGGTAAAAAAAATGAAAGTAATTCAAATTACATATTTACAAATTCAGTGTAGCAGGTATTACTGAAATTACATGGGAAGAACTGCGTAACTGAAACATTAAAATCAGTGGTTATAACCTATTTTTGGAAAGATCAAATAGAGAGATGGAGAAGAAGAGTGGCACTTCACAGTAAAAGAGCCACAGTCTGTTTTCAGGACACTGGCAGCTCAGAAGCAAATGATGTGAATGCAATGGATCAATACCGTAACAGATAAAACACTAGATGGGATAGTAGCTGCTGTCTGCAAATCACCAAATCATAGAAGACAGCAGGATGACTGGATGCCTTTGCACCTTCTGTAATGTGTAGGAGCAAAAAGGCTGCACAATTATCTGGGACTGCAGCCTGCCCGACATCTGCCTGAAGTTTCACGATGCCAGTACCTCTGCTGAATTACTGACCATTCTATATGAATGTTTCTTAAACCAAAACGGAGAACTCTCCAAGAATGAGAATTTTATGTCAGACAGCATCTCAGAAATAATGAAAATTTATCAGAGGCATTTAGTCAGAGAAGTAAATTACTATTAGTGGCTATGATGATAACTTGATTGCTCTTTATGGGCAGAAAGAGAATGAAGCCCACAGTTATATGGATGGTGCAGTCTTTTTACTAACCTGAAAATTATGGAAAAGGAGAATCAGCTCAGAGAGAAAACAGTTCAATCATTGGAAAATATAAATGTTTATTAGCTGAAAAATCAGGAAAGAAAGTTGTATGTGTTCAAAAATTATCTAGATCAAAGGGTTAATGAAAACCTCTACTTAATTGTATATCAATGAAAGGAAAAAAGAATGTTAATAACACTGGATATAGAGTAGAACTAAGGCATTACATATATAATTCCTCCAGTGAATGTAGCCAAGTTGTAAGGAGAAATTTATGTCCAGAGAATTAAGGACAATATTTTTCAAAATCATTAGGAATCCTGACAATGGTATCATTCTTTATCAGATTGAAGTGGAAGATTTGTTAAGAGTAATGAAGACAAGAAAGAAGTGTTCAATAAGTATTTGTGTTCAGTATTTAAGGAAAAGACAGACAATTGATGATACTCTATGAAGATGATAAACTACCAGGCAACAAGAAAAAAAAAAGAAAAAAATTAAATGTAAGCTACTAAAGTAAGAAAAATAAACACTTGTGTAGGAAACTTCAAGTAACTTGTATCAAGAGTTTTTCAAGAGCTGACTGCAGAATCTCTATTATTATTATTATTACTGCTTTTTACTAAGTCTTGGAACAATTGGGAAGGTTCCAGAAAGCTGCAAGAAAACGTATGTTGTGTTAATATTTAAGAAGGATAAACTTAATGACCTAGATAATTACAGTCCTGTCAGTCTAAAATTGATCTGGAGTGAAGTAATGGAATGGCTGACAAGGGACTCAATTACTAACTAATTAAAGAGGAGAAATATGCTAAATGCCAATCTAAGTGCAATATGGAAAATAGATACTGTCAAACACATTTGCTGGCTTCTTTTCCAATTGTGAGTACAAGTGAAAGACAACACTGTTGATACACTTGGATTCTATATACGACATTTGATGTGGTATTCATGACATTTGAGTTAAGAAAACATGATAATACAAAATTGACATGTCTCACATTAAAGGAATGGAAAACTGGTTAACTGACATTTCAAAATGGCAATTTGAATGGGGAATGATCATAGAATAGGTATTCTCCTGGGATAGCTTTCTGGGCATACACTAGTTCACAATTTTATCAGTAATTTAGAGGAAAACACAAAGGTTCACAGAAGACTCAGTCATTATGGAAGAAATTGGTAATAAAAAGAAAATATCACTGAGACTGTTGACAAAGTATTACTGGGTGATCTGGTGCAAACTAATAAAATAAGATCCAAATGTAAAGCCACAGGAGCAAAAGATTCAGGAGTTTAGGCTGACTATTCTATGGGGGTTTGAAAGCTCTAAGAGGGCTAATTCAACAATTAAACTATTTTTTACTTGATTATCTGGTCCTATGACAAATAGTCAAATAAACTCACATTCACATCCCATGTCACTGCTATCATGTCTGGATGTACTTCAAGAGTAATCCACCCATCCTGCATGGAAGAAGGATGAAATGAATCCATATTACATCATGCTAGTAATATGCATTCAGAGCTCACACTGTAATAGTTCTGAAGTGAACATTACAGTTAATGCAGAGAGTATGTCTGAGAAAGTAACACACAAATTCTTAACAAGCCCCTGGGCAGCATATCAGACTTGAGCGACCCTCAAAGCTGAGCATGTGAAAAGCATTTCTTCCTTTTATTTAGTCTTATCCTTATCACAGAAATACATTTTTTTCATTTCCCTTACTCTGGTAACTGACAAAATATAGCCCAGTTCTAAGTGGTACATACCAGAATCTGGCCCACAATTAGGTGGTAACAGCTGCTGCATTACATATGCCAGTGCTGACAGATGAACCCAGAATCTCCAGTCCTTTCACAAACCCAGCTACTCTACATATGTTTACTTCAGCACATACAGACCAAGTTAAGATTTACAGATCAAAGCTGTTGCTTGTTAATCATGTTCTTAGCTGGAAACAGGAAAATAGCAGAGAAATTAAAGAGACCAGAGGCTGAATGAGTTTTAGTTCCCTTCCTCCCTTTGCACCATGGGGTCCACTGGGGAACAAGTTATGTAGGTCCCCCTCACACTCCTGTCAGCAAGTAGAGGTTTGCACCTTTTCCTGAAATGTGATCTCTCCCCCAGCCCTTCTAATTCACACAGCTCTCTCAAGCATGTGCTCAGTGTCCACTCCTGGGCTTTCAGTGGCTTCAGTCCCCAATGCTGTGCTCTGGCAAAGACATGCAGGACCCAATGGACCTTTTCCACAACATGCATTTGTGCCTGCAATGTGTTTTAACATACAGAAATACAATAATGAATAATTGCAAGTGTAGGTTTTGTGGCTGAGTTTACCCATCATTACTGAATACTTGTAGGGCAGATGCCTTAAAATGTCATTAAAGTGTGTACAGCTGATTTATAATGCTTATGAGAAAAAAGATCTTTGTTTCCTTGGGTTCAGTGAACTGTCAGATATTATTATAGTGGCATATACATAAACAAGAATAAAAGTGTTTTGCACAAAATCATGCATAAATTATGTCAGACAATTGGAAAATTGTATACATTTATTCATGTTTTAAAATAATCCAGGCACAATTTTGCAAATACACAGAAGCACATTCTCCAAATGGGAGCAAAAACTAAGTAACATATAGCAAGAAAACACATGGCAAAACATACAAAGTTAAGTATAAATGGTATGAAAGTTTTTCTTAGTCTACAGTGGTATCTGCTATCCATACACTTGTCAGCATTACAAAAGGCAACCCAAGAATACAAGTAATAAATTGTGTAACATGAACCACCCAGAAAAGTTTATGTTAGCAGCATATAGTAGCAACTTTCTAAGAACAGAAGAATGCTTGCACACTGTATATAAATGCATATATGCACACATATACAGATACAACTGGAAGGCCACAAGAATAAAATTACCCTGGGAGAATGATTAAGGGAATTTCTATGTGTCTTGCAGTATATAAAAACAATGCATGCATTAGCAAGCACCCAGCATGATCAGGATAAAATTACATCCACGAGCAGAATCACATTAACTCTTCATCAAACAAAGCACTTACTGTGCTGTACCCATGTTGGAACACTTTGTCCTATATCACACTTCTGATTTATGGAGCACATTTGGATGGTAAATTCTTCTTGGAGGAAGAATCAGGAGCCCTTGATTCCCATGGTCTGATAGGAGGAATCAGATCTCAAGTTTGAAAGAACAATACCCATGGAAAAAAATACCCTTGCAAAGCCTGAGTTATAAGATGGTCTATCAGGAATTCCACTTTCCTGTGGGACAGTCCAGTACAGTGGCCTCACTCAATGAGCTTTAGTTTGCGTGATGGAGTGTTCCTGAGCATGTGCACCAGATTCCTTCTGGATGGAAGCAAGGATGTGCTCCAACCATTAGTGGCATTCAGCCCCTGGGATCAAACTAGAGGTAAGTGTGGAGATCAGGTCCTTAGCACCAACAGTTTCAGGCTACAGATCCTATCCAGCTAAGCTAATTCTTTGCTAACACAGACACAGGCTTTGGAAATACACAAAATAAACATTAATCCACAAGTACTATAAGCTGTATTTACCATGTAGATTAGCCTTAGTTGTTCTTACTTGCCCCTACCTGACAAAAAAGGGACCTTCCCTACAGACACCCCCTGTGTTTGCAGACACTCAATGTGTTTGCAGTGTCTGTGAAGGAGAGGGGTGCAGGTGATCAGCCAAAAGAGCTGTGAGCACACAATTTGTTTTTCTTTCAACCATCTTCAGAAATACTATTTTCAGTAGCAACCATCTTCAGAAATACTGTTTTCAGTAGCAAAATTATTAAAAACTCTGCAGGCATCTTAGCCAATCTTCCACATGTTCAATTCCCATTAAAAAGATACTCCCGTAAATAAAAAAACTTTGGGATCATTGCCCTCCTAACCTCTCAACAACATCTGTGTCAAAAAAGTCATTCCCAAGTTACACTCGGGATGTGAGATTTCCTTAGAACAGAATTGTGATTGTGAGTGCCACAGTAGGTTCACAAAAGCAAGCTGAACTATTTCTGATATTTCAGTGAAAAATGTCAAATTTAGTAATTATTTCTTGACTGGTTTCAACAGTTTATTTGCTGCCAGCTGCTAATGGCATTTGCAGAGCTCCAGCAAAGTGCTCTGGGCAACACATGATATGAGAAAAAGAAAAAGTACTACTTCTGCTGCTTGAACTAAGTTTACACAAAGCTTACATTATTTATTATAGTGGAGAATAAAACGTGTAACATGCTATCATGCATAATACATGGTAAGAACATGCATTAGTTCAAGTTTGCAGTCTCTTTCCAGTAAATTAGAACAGCAGTGGCAGATGCTGACAGCTGCTTATTTTGAGGAATTCCCAGAAATAGCAGCAAGCAATGCAAAAAAAGACATGAAATGAGCTGTTTAAGACACCCATAAAACAGTAACTCTTTGTGAGTTAACAACACAAACAGTAACAAAACCCAGTGATATCTTTCCTGTCAGATTCCAGAGTTCAGCACCTGAGGTGAGACTGTGCCCCAAGCAAATCACGCTGCTGACTGGGAAGTGTGTCCCTGCTGTGACACTGCAGCCCCAGGGCAGATTCAGCACTTTGCTGGTCCACAGAAGGGGAGGATGGGCAGGCTTTGTGTAGATCACAGGCTGCCTAAGTCAGGTGGAGAATTCTTCTCCACTGGGGCTAGAAAGTGCCCAAAGTTGCAGCTGGGTGGAGACCTACAAAAGCTGGGGGAGCAGGCCCAGATGTGCCACAGATGTTAGTATGGCTTCCACAGAAGTCCTGTCTTTTAATGGAGAGAGACCTTTTATTTCTCCTTCAGCCCCTTTTAGAGGGTTTGCCTAGGAGACTCTAATCCAGAACAGACACACAATCTTCTGCAGATTACGCTAGACAAGGTTTACATAAAGCTTCCCCCTTCCCTATGACTTTAGCTATACACATCACAGCAACAGCCAGAAAAATAGAAATCAATCTGGTGGCTGGCTTCACTCCTCTATGGTTAAGTTTCATTCCTGTGCATCCTCTCAGGAAAGAAGGAACAGAATGAAACACATCTGTTGAAAATGAAACATTTCCTCCCCAAAGGAACTAAATATAGTCAGGAAAAACAGGACTTTTTTAGTAATATACAACTGTTGCTCACAGTACATCACAATGCCCGCAGACAGCTCCTGTGTGAGCACCAAGGTTCACTCTTGTGGGTACCCTAAGGGTCATCATGACCCAGCACCCCAGGCTTGCTTCACACAACTAAAGACACACTATTTCTGACATACATGCAGAAGAATAGACAGCAAATTCTAAGCATCAATATGTAAAGTGCTTCTGATCTTCTGCTTACTAAGAGCATTATCCAGGTATAATTCACAAGGGATTACTTAATTCTTACTTACCTAGACATGTCTTCTGGTTGAGCATCTGTGCTCTGCTGCCAGCTATCTTTGTGTGTGGTCCTGCTTCAGTCCAGCCCACTAGCAGGTGAACAATGGAAGACCATCAGCATCAGCCCTCCAGCAGTTGGATGGGCTTCTCTTTATTAATTCTGCAAAGTATTTTGTGCTTTGGTGCTTCCCACACAAAACTGCTTACCTTGGCACCCAGGAGTGCAAGGATTTTACTGGGGTAGGTGCTGTACTCATGAACTTGCCAAAGCCACTTCCATTAGTTTTGAAGAGAGTCCTCAGAGATTTCTAAATCAGTGAGTGTTCTAATAACTTGTGTCAGGCTGACTTCTTTGTCTCTGGTGATGTTTATGTGCAAATATTTAACAACACAGAATTTGCCTCCATTTTTTCCTGCAAAGGGCATGGCTTTCCCATTGCTGATAATTCCTACTCGAGAGAGTAGGACAATTATTCTACACAGGAGCTAAAGGCATTTGAAGAAACAGAACACTTTAGTAAAGTATTTCCAAGAGAGATCAATGGGTACTCCTTGCCTAAAGCACTTTAGGGGCATTTTTTAGAAGTTGGAACACCATCTGCTCCTAAGTAGAGCTCTCCATAAGTCCTCCCCATTTACTGATGTAACTGATCGGAGCAGTCTGCAGATGGAGCCTCCCAGCCCAGATGGAAAGGGAATTTGGCTGGATCTAAAACTAATTTTTTTCTTTCTGAGAAGAGGCCTTGGTATAAGCAGAAGGATGTGATCTGGACATCTAATGGGGATGAAAAACTTGGAATTATGTCTATTATGTCAATTTGGAAAGAAAAAACAACACTATTTTATTCAGTCAATTATCTATGAATAGTAATTAGCCAGTCAAAAATATATTTTTAATGAAATTTTCTGCTCCTATTTAAAACTTTCTACTTTGAAAACAAAAAGTCAGAAGGTAACGCAACATAAAACATAAAGTATACTTACATTTAAATGTTTATTAAAACCAAGCCATTTATGCCTTTTTTATGCCTTCCCCTCTTTTAGAAAAAAAAGTTTATTTAAATCCCCCCTACATTTTAGAAGAAACTTGTGATGACTACTCACCTCACTGATGGCAAAAAAAAAAGGACAAACTATTTTTGAGCATTCCTCTATTAGCAGCAATGTGAAAATGCATTTTGAAATCCTCAAGTAAACTCCCTGCTTGTTTTATACTCATGAGTAGTTGATTAAAAGAGGACTGCTTGAATGAATAAGCAATTAGGATATGATTACATTCAGGTAAACTGTAGTAGTTTTATCTTAAGGAATTAATAAGTGATTCTCAGCTGATTTCTTAACTGCTCTCAGGTGAACCACCAAGATCCTTTATACACATACAAGTACTGACATTGTTTCTTTAGTACCACAGATGGTTTTTAACAGATTTCAACCAAGTAATTTCTTTGTAGCATCATCTTTAACACAGTGGTCACAGTTACTTACTTACAGAATAAAAATCATGTAAATATGCATTTAACTTATGCTAAAGACAGGCTCATTTAAATAAGAGAACTGATGTTCATTTTTTCTAGTATGAATGAAGCCTGCTGCAATCTTTCTAATATGGATCTGATCTAAGGGCAAACCCAGGCAGAGAGCAACACCTTTGATTTGCTCTGTGACACCCAAACTCTAATTGTGTTCTCAATTTTGTGTACATTTGGATGTACTTAGAGCTGTATTTTTCTTAGCTATCCTTTGTGATAATGTTTCATGCAGCATGCAAGCACTCTTCAAAGAGCTTCAGAATGAAGCACATATTTTCAGCATGTTTATGGTGAATTGGCAAGTATTAATAATCTTAAAAACTTTCTCAAGCTTAAAAACCAGGTGAACAAACTCAGGCAGAATCCTTATGCTCACTGAGGAGAAACACCCAGGGGGACAAACACTCTGCTTCACAAGGACACTTCCATGGAAATCTGTCCAGTCCAAACAATTTCCATGTGCAGGACTTTCATAGCAGTTTTCTATTAAACCAGAAACCCTCTAAATACAAGTTCAATTGGCTGATGTTCTTCCTTGCAATTTCTCTTCTCTCAAGGGAATGATAGGATTTCCCAGGCTGCCCTGTAAAATATGTGTGGAGCATTCTCCCTAATTCTGTATGTCCTGAATTTTTCAAATCCTGCCTTACAATTTTTTATTACCTTTCCATATATCCAGTCACCTATGTGAACTGAACAGATGCATGATGATAAATCTGGTTTTTCTACTACAGCTCTTCTTCCAACCATGACCCTTTTGATTTCATCCCATGTTTTATCAGCATACAACTGATTTCAACTCCAGGGACAAGAAACAGCCACTTTTAATTACTTGTATGCCACAGCATTGCCTGTAAGTTTCAGACACTTAGGGCACCTTTTCTTCAAAGCGATATACAAATAAGTTAACAATGGGAATACTCATCTCAACATCTCAAGAAAGTCAGTCAAGAAAGGGAGCAGGAAAATACTATTGTTCTTCTTTTCCAAACAGGAAGGTGAGACAAAGTCATGCCAGAAACCTGGGACAAAGCCTGTGTTTGAATATAGATGTTTATCCAAGATCATAAGCATGGCCCCAGCCTTTGTCTGACAACCAGAATGAATACTTAGAGTACTAAAGAAAGCTGTGAAAGCTGAACTATATAAAACAATAAAATCAGAGAGCTGCATTTATGGTAGAAAATAGAAGGCGCAGCAGAGATGATACCCTGGAATCACCAACAGGAACAAGAAACCAATGATCAAGAGGAAGAATACTGATGAAGAGATTTCCTCCCCATCCTATGAGTTGGAGCTGTTGATGAGAGAATATATATGCAATGAACATATAAAATATAGATTTATATATACAAATATACAATAGGAAATAGTCAGTATACAAATACTTACATGTAAAAATAGTTTTTTACTTTCCCCTTTTCTTGATTTACAAAAGCATACAAAGTTTCCTGTTGGTTAATGTTTAAGTAGTGTGAATAAATCCTGTGTGACATGTTCCACACGTAATTCCTTCAAGTGTTCACAGTATTGGCTATTACAGTGTTGAATCTGACATTCTCGATGTTAAAATATTCATAGGACACATTCTAAAATTAAAGCATTAGTTTAAATACAGTTTAAATAAAACTCACATGTGTATTTGAATTATGGTCATATTACAAATGAGTCTGCTGCAGTTGAAAACTTTCCATGACAGTAAGCTTGGAAATACATACTTAAACTAGAGATGAGTATATTTTAAGATTCTTGAACTGCCTTTTAATGTGCAGATAATACTGTGAGATGGGGAGTTCTTTCAACTTCATCTGAAGCAATGCAAGCTGATAGAACTCGGTATTACAAATTATCCTCAGTAGGAAAGCGGATGCACAGAACAATTTGCCATCAGAGCCAGACACACTGTCACTTTCTTCAAATACCCAACAGACAAGAATAAATGACAGGTACCATTGTTTTTGTGTTAAAAATAAATGATCTGGAGAATTCTGCATCAGGAAAGTGCTTTAAATTAAATTAAATTAGTCCTCACAACTCTCTTGTGAGGTAGATAGACACTACCCTTTTTTTAAAGATGGAGAAACTGGAGATCTAAAATAAATTATGATGGCTGCATGGGAAATACTGTCAAAATACTGTTATTTGGATGCTGGAGCAAGTCAAATGCACAACTGGAGTAAATGGAGACATTAATGAGACAACTTTACACTCACCAGCTTGGGTACTGACAGCAGGCTTGGTACAACAGCCAAAGGCTCATCATGGGCTGCAAAACACAATCTTTGCCAGGGGCCATTCTGCTGGAACTGAAGTGTGGGACAACAGCTTCAAAAAGCACAAACTACACAGTCCCAGATGGTGCAGACTGACCAAGATGGAAGGAAGCTGCATTTCAGAAGTTATTAATTAATCAGGTGTCTTGAGTAGGTAGTATCTTCTCATTCAACAGCTGGGTACAGTTCAAGAACCATGCTTAGCTCATCTCTAATTTTACCATATATGCAAGTGCTCACAAGATACTGTGTATCAAAACATTCAGGTGTTGTTTTTTAAAATTTACTCACTCCTGGACCCTGTATTTTTCCTCACATTTCTCTTGTTGAAAATTTCTACTGATACCACAAATGGAACTAGTACTTCAGGACAGCAAAGGAGCTGCAAATAATAATTTTAAATATCTGAGATGATGGACAATTTTCAAAGGACCACCATGCTCTCTGTGTGCACCTGTATATACAGAAAATCTCATGTGTCTTTAACTGCTCCTGCCTTGAAGTAAAATCCAGTTAAAGTATAAAGTGCATAGTGTGAATTAAAACCCTAAGAAATAACAAACAATGTGTCTGCCTTCCACAGATGATTAATTTTGCTTAAAAGCTGAACCACCACCCTCTCTGTCTTCTGGTTTTTAGTTTAGTGTTACCTAGGCTGAGAAAGGCCAGCCAGATGTAAGCAAAACTATTGTAAACTGAGACATTTTTGTAATATGCTGTCAAGGGAGAGTTAAATAAACCAGTATCAAGACACTGTCCAGTTGGGATGTGTGAATATTATTGTGTGCTTCTTGGCCCACTTAGCAAATACTTTCTTTTCTGTGATAAACCTGTGGCCTCCATATGGAGCATTTTCATGGAGAAAGTATTCCTCACACTCATCTCGTCCTGGCTCGTAATAGTGGTAGGGAACTTTGCGAAAGCCTTCTGACCTAGGGAGAAGAAAGATATACTTCAGTAGTATCCTCAAGAAAAACATAAATATATAACACACCTGAATACAAGATACAAGCATCCTGGCTTGGATCAGCAACAGTGTGGTCATTAGGGCAGTGGTTGTACCCTGTTCTCAGCATTGCTGAGGCCACACCTCAAATCCCCCGTTAAGTTTTGTGCCTCTCACTCCAAGACAGACACTGAGGTGCTGGAGTGAGTGCAGAGAAGGACAATGGAGCCAGTGAAGGGTCTGGAGCACAACTCCCACGAGGAACAACTGAGGGAGCTGGGAGTCTTCGTCCTGGAGAAAAGGGAGCTCTGGAGCTCTTCAAGTTCTTTACAACTGATTGAAGGGGGGCTGTAATGAGGAGAGGGTTGGTCTCTTCTCCAAAGAACAAGTGACAGGACACGAGGAAATTGCCTCAAACTGCATCATGGGAGGTTCACATTGGATCTTTGGAAAAATTTCTTCACCAAAAGGGTTGTCAAGCACTGGAACCGGCTGCCCAGGGAAGTGGTTGACTCACCAGCCCACAAAATGTGGCACTTGGGACACAGTTTAGTACAGACTTGGCAGTGCTGGGTTAACAACTGAACTCCATGATCTTAAAGGTCTCTCCCAACCTAAACAATTCTACAAATGATCTGAAATCCTGTCCATGTGTCAGCACTTGAACTCTTTTGCTAAACTGTAAGGGCTTTCATTACATCATGATTTCTAGGAGTTTTCCTAAGGCAGAAGAAGCTCAGTGTATCTCTCAGCACACACCGATCCTACCAGTCAGTGAGGAGCCGATGGGCTGGCTCTCTTTGTTTAACCTGTGATAACTCAGCCCACAAGGCTCCCTCCCTTGGCCAAGTCTTCTCACTGGATAGTCCTGGCTGTTGAAACTGGTTCTTGAACTGGCTGAACAAGGCAGTTATAAGAGTATCATCCAATTTAAGAGGGTAATTCAGTCAGAACCACAGTTTGAAGAGGGCATCCTTCTCTGCTGCCAGCAATGCTGTTGACTGGTTTTACATCAGGGCTATGCAATGCCAGCTTGGCTGAGCTCTCTGAGGACAACCTTAGTCCTGTCACCCCCCATCCCAGGGTGCCAACTGTTTGTTTTCATAAACAAAGAACAACATATGTTTGTTCTGTTCATTCCATCTGGATGACTCAATCAGTGAGATCTGCAAGTTCTAAAAAGTCAGCCTCTAACGTTAAGATATCCTAATTAAACAGCTGTGATTCAAATTCTGTTGTTTGTGACATTTTTTAGGTTCTGCCAGGAATGAGTCTCACACTGGAGTGACACAGAATGTGGAGTGAGAATCTGCACAAAGGCTTGACTTTAGGAGCTTGTGATGCACTGGACTGGTTACATGCAGGACCTGGGCCAGCTTCAGTACAGAAGAATAGATGTGTATGTACAAGTACCATGCATTGTTCATGACATTTCCTGCTTTTCTGCATGAATGAGGAATAGTTTCATTTTATATTTTTCTACCATACGCAGTGGATGAAAGTATTTAACTTGGACATTAAAAAATTGTGTTTAGAGTTATATTTCTGACCACAGGATTAATCCACTGTCACTGTAAGGTCACCAACAGTAGTTGGTTGGAATTTATGTCAGTTTATGGTGATAAAGCTCACAGGACTTGTTTTATTATCTAATTAGAACCCTCTACTACTCAAAACAAGCCATATATAACTGAGAAAGTTCAAGTAGGTTGCTCAATGGTAGTGAAATGTAATTTCAGGTAACTATCCTGGGCTAATCATTTTATTTTACTTCCAGGTGTATTTGGTATTCAGAAAGCAATGTATTAGTTTTTTTCCTCTATAGATTTGTTTTAGCAAAGGAAGCAAGTACATTTTATCAAAAGAATATGAGCATACTTTGTTTCCAGCTAATTCAGAAACTGCAAAAGATTTTTCATTAAAAATAGCTCCTTATGACATCTGATGTTAGATTTTGTAAATGTTTTTATTTTATCAACAGCACATGCCATATCAGGAGTGAATATGCTGACAATAGTGTCACATCAATGCAAAACACTGGGAAATGACTGCCTAATCCATTTTTTGGATTTATGATATTAAAATCAATTGTGAAATTTTGACAAGACATCAGAATTGTAGATGCATGAAAATAATTTTCTATGATCTTACTTGCAGTAGGTGTCATTTATCATCCCATAGACGTGAATTCCATAGCAGGCATCCATAGCCAAAATTAAGGTGAACCAACCCGTGCTGAGATATGAACCTGACTGGACTCTGTAAAATATAATGTACACAAAACAAACTGCAATGAGAAATTATCAACACTTTATCAAAGAAATACAATCTATTGCCTGGGACAAAAGGCATTAAGCAGCTTGACAATCTGACAAAACCATACAATTACTTTGAATTATTTATAGATATGCTCTCATTCTTCCCAGCTTGGGGCCTCCAGCTATTGTCCACAGGAAAAAAACCCATGTTAAATATCAGAAGTCAAACAGTGCATCTCTAGTAAAACAGAAAATTATTTCTTTTCACATCTGAAAGAGAGCAATTAGTGGAGTTTGTAAAATGAGATCAAGTTTACCAAAACACAAAGCACTGTTGGAATTTGTGGTGTGTGCATGTGAGTAGGCACCATCTTCTTCTGCAAGCAAAACCTGAATCTGCAGTGAGCTATTCTCAACCTGAAAATTCACACAATAAGGAAACTTCCAAGCATATTTTGGTACAAAATCATCTAATACAAGGTTCTGCAAGCCAAAATTCTGTACATATCCCTTTACCTAATTTTGTGTTATCATTCTTCGAGCTACCATAGCAAAGAGAAAAGCACAAGATGATAGTGCCCACATTGACAGCCTAGATATACTCAATCAGCCCAGAAGTATTACCTGCGCCAGTGAGAAGGGTTACATGTGTAAGGATTTGGCTCACAGACTGATTGTTTGATCAAGCACATGCATTGTTAACCACAAACCAAATCCTGTTGGCTCTGCTCACACAAATGTTACCAAGGGGGACTGGGAGTCAATGGATTACCCAGACAACCTGGGCATGCAAGACTCACTGCTTTCACACCTCAGCAGTAGAGAGAGCACACTCACCCCTTGCTGCTTATGAACTGGCTGAAGTCCAGCCTTGTGCATGTATTGCTTTCAGTTTGACTGTAATCAGTGAAAATAATTATCTTTAAATTATTTTAAAATGTCCCGTTTCCAAAGAAAGATACCACAAAACTCACAAAACCATCTTAAAAGAGCACCTTAAAAGAGCTGGGTGTGAGTGAGAGGAGGGGATATATGAGC
The DNA here is from genome assembly GCF_036417665.1 of Passer domesticus. Lineage (NCBI taxonomy): Eukaryota > Metazoa > Chordata > Aves > Passeriformes > Passeridae > Passer > Passer domesticus. The sequence goes on from NC_087480.1 coordinate 51,314,062, forward strand.
TTTCTGCCACACCTGTAAGCTCTTAGCTTTTGGGTATGGCAGGGCACAGTCTGTTCTCCACCCTAAGTTAAAGCAGCCTAACATTTGCACACAATTAAGTTTTGCTGTAAAAGAACTCCCAATTAAACCTATGTGCAAATCAGCTATTGCCACCAACAAAATCTTCTGAAAACATTTTCATCCTGGTGTAGGAATAAAATTTTCATGTGAAAAAAAAACCCCAAAAACAACCCTATAGGAATTTACCCAGCCTATAAGCCCCAACTTCCCTGTGAGACAGAAGAACCAACCTCAGGTGTTTTTTCCTGGTTCAGAGCAAGGTACTCCAGTCTCCTGCCTCTCTCCTCTGCATCAATACACCAATCAGTGGCTTTTGGCACAGATTCTGTGTTATACCCTCGCTCAAAATGAACTAAATACTACTTAAGACAATGGGTGAAAAAGTAATTGTACAACCTTTATCATGACAATTACCTGGCACATACAGGTCTGAGATTCAAATTCCTTCTCTGTGTAATACCTTTTATTATGGATACTAGAAAAGTTCCATGAGCTTTATGTTCCTAAAGAAACTCCAGTACATTCCAGTTTAAATAAACCTTTGGTTTTTCTAGTGTAAAACAACTGCCTCCATTCCCAGAGCTGAGTCCAAGAACACTGAAAGTAATTAAAATACCCTCTTCCTTGCCCATGTCTGTCACCCTTCATGGTTGAGCTGGTGTGAACTTCTATCCCTGCCTTTCCTGAAATATCCTTTCCCTTGGGGAAACAGTTAAGTATCTGTTTCGCTGCTTTTGTAAAGATCATACTGGAAACAATAAATAAAGGGCTAACTTAAACTGAAGAATGACAAGTGGAAACTAAAGGCAGGATGTCAAACACCCAGGTTTCATTAGGTGGAAACCAACTGTAATTGTGCTGCTTTTTTTGACACCTTTATAGCCACGAAAGTGTACAGCTGTTTATCTGCCCCATCAGGATCTTCATCTCTTCAAGGAGAATGTTCTGCTACTGTCTAGCAGGGAGAATTCCCAATCCAATTCATGTTATTTCAAAATAACATTCTGCCATGATAAAAGGCTGCATTGCTTCTAACTTGCTTTCTGCTCTTGCACCAGGAAAACACTGGCCTTGAGCTTTCAAAGCATTTTAGAATCATAATAACCATTTATAAGAACACGATGAAGATCAGGACCCTTCCGATAATGGAGGTTTATTGGAGAGCACTATATTGACAACAGCATCTGAAATTTGCTATACTCAGGAGGAAAAAGGAATTTTGAAAAAGAATTAATCAATATTTCATGTCTTGTTTTAACACCATTGGACCTTAGTCCTCTCATCTATATACTGCACTGGCAGGATAAATAAAAACAGCAGAGTGAGTTCCCAGGTACCTTCCCTGGGAGATGAAGTACATGACAGAATACAGATTATATACGTTAAACCAAAGCACTTATATTCATCCCATTTTTTCCTCTGAAGACACACAGGGATACAAAGGAATATACTTAAGCAGTGGAGATTCTGGATGATTTGGTAACACCTTAGAATTCAATCTGGTACCATAAACATGCTTTCAAAATTCTAATGAAAACAATATTAGAAATGCGAAAACAATTTTAGCCGTCCCTAAAAAGCCATAAATCTCTGAATACCTTTTAAAATATCATCCCATAAAACTGTAGCGCAAAGCAATGTCTCAGCCCTTGCTATTATGCTAACACCATGCACTCAATTTCCCTCTCTACAGGAGAGTTTTACATGTTTCTTGGTCAGGGGTTTTTGAGACTCATTAGAAAAAGAGTTCCTCTCGTTACTGTAATTGCACTCAAATTTCTAATTTTACACATAGGAAATAAAAAAAATCCTCCATTTATGTGTAGCATAAGGCTATGTAACCACACAAATCTGGGGGAAGGAGGACATTAATCCCAAAATAGGGGAAACAGGAGTTTGTTAAACATCATCTGCAGAACTGCAGCAGGCAGATCTATTGTGATATATGTATGTGCAACAATCCCAAAATTGTTTCCTATGGCTCGGAGAGACTTTTTTTCATAGTATAAAATTAATGGGGTACCAGATCTGGACAGGAAATTGTCTCAACAGCTCAGGAGAAAATAATGCACTGTTTTTCAAAATACACTTTTAAAAAGATGGCTTTGCTTTCCAGACATGATTTACAGCTGCATGCAGCAATAAAAATGCAATGCTCACAAAAAGTTGCTTTGTTTACCTTAAAAATGAAACCTTATTTTGCATACTTCCTACTTTATTAGTATTCTTAAAGAAATGGTAGTTATAGGTTGTAATTCTCTCTGCTAAATACCATCCACCATTTCAGAAAAGTACATAGGCATATGCTTAACATTAAAGACATGAAAAGACCAGTGGAATCAACTTAGTTAAAATGCTTGAAAGGAAGTATATGCTTGCTTATCTTGCACTTAGTGAAGGTTTAAGTGCTTAAAATGTCATTATTTAATCTCAGAATATAAAAGTAAGCTCCAAGATTAATAGTTACTTGAAAGTTTCAAGTCTCAAAACATGGAATTTGCATTTTTAGTAATGCCTTCCATAAACTCCAGCAGAAAGAACTGACTACAGTTTCTCACAACATGTTACAAAGGAGACTTGCATTCTATATTTCAGAAGAAAATAGTAAAATGCACTTTTAGCATTGCCAGAGTTGTAATATGTGATACATAAATCTTCAACTAAAATTTAATTTAAAATAAAAGCAATTAGACAGGGCTCTTCAGCTTTAAGTTTCCACTATTTCACATAAAGAATAAGAAATTTATATAAAGAAGATGGAATAGAGAATGGACCCTAAAAATGTTGGCAACTGAAATTCATCTTCTTTGACATCTATAACTGTGCTTTGACGTAGGCTAAATGAAGGAAAACTCATTCTTCCTGTCACTGGGGGTAAATGGAAGAACATAAAATATTTTCCTGGTGATCCAGGGCAGGTGAGTTCAAATCAAGTAAAAGTTTTGTTGTCACTTGAGCTCTGAATTTAGCACAGAATTCCAGGAAGTTCTTTTCTTTATTCAATTGTTCCAGGATTTTTTATGTGCACAATCAATTTTCGTTCTATGGTTCAATGGACTGTAATTTCCAGTGGGGACTTCAATGGTAAAAAATAAAAATGAAAAAAAACGTGGAGGCAGAGAAGATGTCTACACAAGCAATTGCATGTCAATCTGATTGAAGAAAAGAACTTAGAAATCTATTTTTTAATTCTCTTGGGAGAAACCAGAGATCATAGAAGGTCAATTAAGAGTGTTAATTAAGATAAAACCGAGGAAATTTAGCACTTCAAAAAGCTATTAATTAACAGAGAGCTTGCCAAAAGCATTAGATAGACACTTTTCCTTTTTGAGTTAATTTCAAAATATTGCAGTAAAGTAAAATTCAACAGTGACAGATTGAAATGACAAAATTCTCCAGGCCAATTAATTGACAAAAAATATATCCTTTCATAAAGGCTGTTTATAGAATCTAATCCTCAGATGACTCTCCTACCAAACTACTGAATCAGCAGCAGCTTTATTTGCAGCAGCTTGTCAGGCCTCTTGATTAATAAATAAGTATAAATAAGAGTATTGGTCCAAACAAAGAGACCTATAATACACAGAGTAAAGGCTTTATAATGTGAGATGCCCTTCCAACAAAAAGGTTTATTAAAATGATTCAAAATAAACAGAAATACTTTCAAAAGTATGTCAGAATTAACTTAGACTATGTTGAGGTAGAATTGTCTCTGGTACATATTTGTATCTGTGGTGCATCAAGAGAACATAAATCCTCTGGGAGGGGTCAGGGTACTCTGGTTTTACCTGGCACTCTGTCACCTGCCCTGTGTCAGCCTCATCTGTGACAGGTCCTTGGGAATGAGGGGAGAAGGTACAAGTCCCCTCTGCACTCCCTTGTTAATGACAATCACCTCTTCTTCTCCCTGGGTTTCTCTGTGTTTTTGCATTGCTGAATCACTGTGTATTTCCCTACAACCAAAAATACAGGAAATTTATCTGCCAGTGCATACTGGTGAGCCACTGCTTAGTTCTATACTAACCAAATTAATGTCTCCATTGTACTTATGCTGACTGAGACCTTTCTTTTTTTTCTTTAACGTATTTTTCCCCTGAGGAAGCATCTCTGAGTACAGCTGCTGTAAAACTCTTCTGCTTTGCCAAATTAAACACCCACATTCCCCAAGTCACAGTTTTGGTCTATGCCTTTCTCTTCACATCAGATGTAAGTTTCTAAATGACAGATTGGAATGAGTTGGCAGAAAAATGCACCCACCTCTGAGAGAACAGCAAGGCTCTCACCTCTCCCCTGAGGAGCACACACATTTCTCTTGCCAGAGAGCTGTTTTTTGAGAGGAGTAAAGGAAGTACCTTTGGTACAGGAGAAGGGCAAAATTCTAAATCCTGAAGAATATCACCCTAGTCTGGATTTATTTCTGTTTTCTTCTAAGACATGGTACTTTGTTGCTAATTATTTCATTACATACTTTCTAAAGAAAAAAGAGCACAAGAAGAGCAAAGAAGACACAAGCACAGAGAATTGATTTTAGCTGGTAAAAATGGTTGCTATTTCTGCATTATAAAGATACCTGTTAGGCAACCATTTATCATAATTATTCATTCTTTTGTGCGTGTGTGTGGGTGTGTGTGAGTGTACACCCGCGTTTGCTTTGTATTCCATAATGGTGCAGGACATCTAATAATGAACAGCCGTGCCCCTCTAGCCGTGAGCAGACTGTCTCACACATCCTTCAGGTCATTCTGAAAAGTCAAACATTTCTACATGGACAGATGCTTTATTAGCCATCATGTATAGTTTTATGCAAAGCTCAAACAAGTGGAATGCATTATGAACAGCACAGACCACATTCCAGATTCAGGCAGTGACTGTGCCCAGAAGATGTACCTGGGTATGGAGAAGTGATGCACTCCAGCCAGCCCAAACTCTTGGTAGATCATCCCTACTGTGAATCCTGAAAATAAACTGCAGTTGGGTGTCATACTGTTCAATTAATCTCCAGAAATATTTCCTTTCTGTTTATATTAATACTGCACCAATGAAACACAGAGACAAGAGTCCATTTCAGTTGAGTTTGCTATAAACTTGCAGTAAAGGCTACTCCTAGGTCACAAACTGGCCCACAAGAATCTCTCCCCACAATGTGATTTTAAAAGAGATGTAACAATTAATAAACCCCATGTCAAAATGACATTGAAAAAAAGACAAGAAGAATACTTATGAATGATCACAAAAAGGAGCAGAGAAACGATGGCTTTGCATTTAACTGCATCTAATTAAAAAAACACCAAAACTATGTGACTTACTATTCACTTATTATTTTGGGCAAGACAGGCAAATTCAATGCTAGAAATAAGGACTAGTCTGTTACTACAAGTACAAAAATAGCTGAGGCATCTGCTTGGGTATTTAATTTATGGATTTATTTCCAATCTTTGTGTTGTGTACATTTTTCTAATTTATCTCCTTTCTTTGTCTATTCAATACACTCATGGAAACCTGAAACAAAGAGGAAAAAAAACAAGGCAGCAGCCTGAGAAAATTGACTTCTGCTCTCCAAGCTTTGTAGTTTCCTTATTTCTGATTCCTTGACCTGACTTTGATGCATCTCAGTTCAGTTTTGAACTCAGGCAACGAGACAAGGAAATTACTTCACCCAGGCAGAGAGGGCTCCTTCAGACACCTCTGCTGCTGAGCTCGAAGAAGAAAAGAAGAATTCCTGTTTATCAAGGGTGATCATAGAGGTCCAGGTTGGTGCAAAGCACACAGAAGAGAAACAAGACTAAAGAATTATAATTGTAAACTCTGCCCTCCAGCCTATATATTGCACATGTATTTTAAGGTGATTCTCATGCATTCTCAAACCTGTGCTAATCTCTTCAAGATGATTGGCATCCCCTGTAGAGAACATGAATTGGTAGATAAACTTCTTACAGCTACTGGGCTTCTACAGATTGCACTGTGTCTTCAGGTAAGAACTGTGGTCTTGGTGCAAACTGTTTACAGAACAGTAAATCCCAATTTCAAACTCTTTTCCTTCCCCACTCTCTTCCCTAATCCTTCTGTTTCCAGAAATACGTATTTTCTTGACTTCTCTCGAGTCAAGGTTCTTTATTTCCCTTTCTTAAGTACAGGCTGTGGTTGGAGCCACAGCCCATGCTATAGCCTGCACTCAAGTCATCAGCAGAAGATGCCTTTTTGTGAGTGCCTGGGTTGCACTTTTCCCCTGAGGTCGAGCAGTTTATGCACAATCACAAACAACCTTGACCTGCTGCAGCTGCACTGTGCAAAACAGAAGTGCATGGCTCCACACATGTCCATTTGCACTTGGATTTTGTTGATGATCAAATGTATGTTTAAATCAGGACAGGATGCACAGAAATTTTACCCATTACAAACATACAATTACATTTAGAATGAAGGAAAACTAAATTCACATAAGCAGGCTTGCAGGCCAAGCTGTTGGCATCTTTACACAGCCATTTTTCTCTTCAAAAATCAGCTGAGTAAAATTAATTCCATGCTTAGGAAGACTATCAGGAAATGCAGCTCCTCTGGTCAATGGCAGCAGAGCACTTGCTCCACAGGACAATTACTTATGCTCACAGCGGTTGAAGCAAATGGGGGGTGATGCCAAAACTTCCCTGGTGGCACCATGGTGTAACCCTGTCCCTCTGTTCCCCACCTCTTACTGGACTATGCCAGGCTGAACACTGACTGCAATCCCTGGTGGCTATGACAAAGGGAGTGACAGCTGAAACCCTGGCACAGGTTTCAGGGCTGGTGCCACAGGTGTCTGTAGGGCAGCTTTATGTGCTCTTCTCTTCACCAGTAGCTACATCCAGTTTGCTGAGTCCTGGTTCAATATTTTCACACAGCGTGAAAGGGAGTAAAGAAGGATTTAGATTTTCATCCTTTGTAACCAAAAATGAATCAAAACTAAAAACTGTGCCAAGTGGAAGAAAAAAGACAACAGGGCCTTTTCCCTGCATCTCCATTTAAATCAATATTTGCTGTCTTGGGTCTGCACATTTTTCTACAGGGAGGATATAAACTAAACAGAGCTGCAGTTAATCCAGGATCCCTGAAGAGATTTAATTAAGGAGGTTTTCCCACCCCTTTCTTTTGGTATTAAAGGGCACTCACTACTCCTAGCTGCATATTTTAGTGAAATGTATTGTAGGTGAATACAGAAGAAATTTCTTGATTAGCTCTTACCATCTCAATACAAGATACTGAAAGGAGTTCATCTAACCTTGTCTGAAAAGAGCTTAAATTTTTCATAAAAACATTTTCTTTTAGGTTGGGTCTTTTTTATGTTTAAATCGAAAATCTGTTACAACTTTGTAAAGGTGTACATTGTATTTCTATGACACTGAGATGTGAGCAGAGGCTTTTATAAAGATATTTTGTTTTATTGCTACGGTGAGAATTAAAGAATAGCTGGCATGGGATTGTACCCTAACTCTGTTCATTTAAGAGGGCAGAACACTGGACCAGATACTCAGCTGACAGAACCCACACTGATGTACATCAGCTGATACCCTTTTAAATTTTCCACAATCTGCAGTCATTGTGATAGTTCAAGCACTACCTCTTTGATATTGTTATGGAAGAGAAGGCGATGTTACATTGTTCTCCACACATTTCACATTTATCTGAGTACTGACATAATAAAAGTGTATGTTTTATTTCTGAACAGATAATATTCACTGGAAAAAGAGACCTCAAACTCCACAGATTAGACCTTCATCAGTGCACATTCCTCTATGAACAACTCGCCTTCCTCCAGCTCTGGTATTCAGAAGAGTGCTTCCAAGTATTTTAAAATTCATTCCTAATTTGTTGCTAAATTACTAACTGATTATTTACATTACAGTAGCACTGTGAATCCTCACTGTGCAAGGCACTGTACACACACAGCAGTTTTTGAACCAAAGAGCTGAACAGTCAAATACCCAAGAGGACAAACAGATTCTTTGGAGAATGTACCTGTCCTTACCCCTAGCACTGCATCACATCACAGAGCCAGCAAATGAAAAGTTCACTTTAGATTATGGAACATCAATATTTTTAGCAAAAATGAAGTCTTAAATCCAGACAAATTATTCTGATATGGAAAAAGGAGGTAAAAATAGAACTTGTGTGGGTCTGAATTTTAATTCAATTGCAAGAGGCCATAAAGTAACCCATCAGTCAAGCTTTGAAGATTAACTGCTAATTAACACAGATGTTGCCTTCCCTTTTACTACTGTAACTTTCTCCAGATTAACTTTTCCTTAAAGAATAAAAGGAACAAAATATTTCTCTTTCCTTTTTTCTTTTTTGACATACATTTTAATGAAGCACACGCACATATATAGGTATTACATTAAGGTTTAGTATCAATATTAGGGTCTTGCTTACTATCTATATTCCACTGAAATGGATCAAGTCTTTCACTGCTTTCTTAATTAACTCACCTCTGTCCAAATACCAAGAAAGAACCAAATAATCCTCACATCTGAGCTACTGAAACTTCCCCTAACTCCTGCACTGCTTGGCTTACATAGCAGGTAGCTTTCTGAAAGGCATATTTTGCTCATGCACATTGTGGGCAGAAGAGGTTGAAGTCTAATTAAAGCCTCACTTAAAATATCACCCAAATCCTGAGGACACCCAGGATTAGCTTTTGTCGTTCCCCTTCTGTTCCCCCAAAGTCACTACACTTATTCAGCAGGGTCTTCTGAAGGCCAGATGCCTGCAGCCACTGGTTCAAATACCAACACTGGAGGCAACACCTTGACTGTAGGCAAACACACTTGGGCAGAACCAAGAATGGCCCAAGTTCTTCTCTCAGATGGCAGCCTTTAGAAAAAGCATGGTAGAGCAAACAGTTCAGAAAAGCAGGAGAATGCCACAGAGAAGCTCATAGGAAGAGGAACTAGGGGTCACAGCTGATTTCCTACTATGCCACTGAACAGTTTCCTCAGCACTGGACAATTTCAGAATATATTATTCCAATATTCATTGAATAGTCTGCAGGAGGTTAATAATACAAGTGGAAGCTTTGAGAAAAATCTCCATACTTATTAGAATGGCAGTTAAATGCTCGAAACCAGAATTTTTATGGCTTCTCTGCTATCAACTGAAGTAGTAAATTAGTTAATTTTCTAAGTCTTTTGCAATCCAGCTTTTTGAGAATAATAAACACAAGAATCATCATACCAATCATCTAGGCAGCTCACTGTCAGTCTAAACTAATGCCTAGGTATCAGGAATGGTGAGGACTTCAGCTAGCACCAGAAATACGATATTCACAGTGAACCCGAGTGAAGTGGGATTCATGAAGTGGGACAGTGGTCCTTAGATTTATAAACAAATTCTCTGATTTCTCTTCCACATTATACTGCTCTTAGTAACATCATCTTTTCAGCAGTTCTCAGTATCAGCTAGTTAAGATCTGGCAATGTTACCATGGAATGGTGCAGGCAAGCAGCTCCTTGAAGGCCACACATGTGACAGACCCATCAGAGGAGCCTGTGGCTGCTCCCCTGGCACCAAAGTTCAAGACTTCACAGTTAATTAAATTCTTATCTACAATATTTGCATAACAAACATTAAAACAAGTTAATCCATTACAAATAGAAACTGCAACTCGCTTGCCACCATTTGGCTGACTCAAGTCTAGACTACATCCTTTTGGCACCAAACTGTAAAATCTAGAACTGACTAAAATCTGTTCTGCGATTACATTACAGAGAACCTCAGGTAACAGTAGGAGCTACACTATTGGAAGGAATACCACATTAAAAATTAAGAGTTCAATCACACACAAAACAGAGATAGTGTCACAATTAGCTTTACAAAACAACATAATTCTTTATAAAGCTCTTTCTTTGCCTCTTCATGCTATGTGCCTGATAAGTCCTTGCCAACAAAGACATTATACTAATTACAGTTAGGTATACAAAGTGTAGGACAACTTAAATGATTTATTGATTTTTTTTCCTCATAAACTAAACATTATTTTGAATTCCAAATATACAGTAAGAAAAAATAAAGCAGAAGCCACAGATGGCATGTTCAGTCCAGACACGTATGAATGTGAATACACTTACAGGGGCACTCAATCCATTTAAAACTTTAATCTTTTCCCTGGAAAAATCATTGCAGAGTAGGTTTTATGCAATTAAATTCATTTTTCCCTGAGCAGCGACATTTAAGGGACAAAACCAAGAGCTGATCTGTTTTTAAAAAACCCTTAGAATAAAGAGGATCTTCCACCAATTTTTTTTCTTAATGTCTTCAGGTCAACAAATAAAAGTAGGCACATTTGTCATGCAATATTAATGCAGCACTATGTTTGCCTTTGATATAATTATTATCTACATGCAATCTGAAGACATAAAAGAATCTGAAGTTGTATTAAATAACTTTTTGTGTTAACTATCAAACTGTGGTAGTGACCACTTCATACCTAGGCATGACGGAATCTTTCTGCTTCAGTTCTTTGGGAACTCCTTCCAAGAATTACCACAAGACCCTCCTTTGTCCTCCATGCTGCAACACCATGAAGGTCCTGTAACCATATTGAAATTTGCTTCTCCTGTGCATATCCTCAGTGTTCAAGTGTATTTCCAGGAAGGATTTGCAGCACTGAGAGTCTGAGCAGAACACAGCACTCAATCCTTCAGGGGGACCCTCTCATAAGTCTATTTTGAACTCCTCTGAAGTTCCAAAAAAATACCTGGACTCACTGAAAGATGAGGAGCTATCTCCAGAGTGCTAATGCACTCAAGCACTGAGATGTAAACCTTCTGTGACACAGACAATGAAGGTACACAAGAAAAAAGGCTTAGACACAACAGGCACCCCCAGGAAGCAGCAGGTTTACTCTCTGTTCTCTGAGTGCCTTTTGCCATTACACCAACCATTTTGTCCTCAGTCTTGTCAAGTGAAGGCACAGCACTTAGGAAAATACATTTCTCTTTTTTTCTGGTCTGCAAGTCAGCATTATCTGATTAAGTCTACTTCCTAGGGCTTGTTCAGTCTCGCTTATCAGACACACACTGCAAAATATTTCCAATAATAAGCCAGCAGAAATCTGCCTTCATATCTGGTGTCAGGCTACATATAACAGAAATCTTTTCATTTTAGTTTTAAAGTATTGCTTCATTCAACAAGCCGACTGCTGGCTGACACACAATCTAACCTAAAGGCTATGGATCAGCAGGTAAATGCAGAAATTCCATTAGTTTTCAGACCTGAGGTTTACGCCTTTCATTTCAAATGAAATCAAAATCCTACACATGAATAGGTAAAGCACAGAGTAAAGATCCTTTCTTAAAACCATCCATTACATATTACATGAGTGCAAGGAAGAAAGCAGTTTCTGCATCTTGTAGATACTGTATTTCTTGTGCTCAGTGACTCTGGCAAGGATGGTAAATAGCAGACATAAAAGAGATCCATTCTGAGGACAAATTAAAACCATGACGAACATTATATTAGGCAATGTGAAATCCAGCAAAGGTACAAAGACAGGCATAGTCAGATATGCTTGGTATTAACAAAACCTCTCCAAGCCTGTATAAATTGGACTTCCTTACCTAAATCCGATTTTAAAAGTCATAATCAAACTTGTCTATGCTTTAAAGGTTTTGGAAATGAACATCCTCATATAGGACCAGAAGAAGGAAATAATGCAAAAGTGCATATTACAAAGTATTCAGAATATTGAGGAGAATATTTCTTTTTCCAAACTGAAAGAAACACCACCAACAAAGAGAGTTTTCATTTCTTTGTTCTTTCTAGTAGTGTACACACCCAGCTTTATATATAAATACATGAGATTTAGGAATGATTGACTCCTAACTTCATTTTACTGTTTGCTCTAAACAGATATATTCACTGAAGTTCTCAGAGCATAGGCACCAGCATTTTGACACACTATATGGACTGAATCCCCAAACTAATAGCAGAGAACATAATTCACTTCTGGTGTGGTTTTCCTTCACAATGGTGGATCATGATAGTCTTACAGCAAGAAAATAAATTGTGATTACATGCTTACAATTATGATCAGACCACTCTTTAGTGCAGGTCCTCTTCTGTGCATTCAGTTAAGGAAATTGTTCCATGGCTTTGCTATTTATTCAGGGAAAAAAATATAGAATAAATAGCACAACTTTTTGTTCCTTGAAAACTTAGCTGTAATATTTGTCTTTGGAGTATGGAATTAAACAGTAAAGAAGCTTATTGGGCTCCCTCTTTTTCATTATATAACCCTACTCAGAGCTTTCATTTGTACTGTGCATTTATTTGTATTTAATCTGCATTTTCTCCTGGCAATAGGTTTGATAGCCTCTAGTTACATTTTGTGCTGATGCTATCTTATAGCTTGATGAGAACAAGTGAGTTGGTATTCTTCATCATAGCTCTTAGCTATTATAATACACAGTTATCATTCATAGATATCCCTTACATTGTCTCCAGGAGAGGCAGAACTGTAGGTGTTACACAAATATAAAAATGTGTCATGTCAACTGGCCTAGAGGGAAAGCAAACAGAAACATCAAGATGCAATGTTCAGGTCCAGCACTCCCTCAAGTCCAGTAAGTCAATTAAACCATATCTTATGAAGAAATAAAAAGATCCCAAATATGATAATTCTTGTTTATCTCACAGATGATAACAGAAATGATGCTTTATCTTCTCCTTTTGACAGGTGTAATGGCAGCTCTTGTGATTCTGCACAAGTATTTTTGACAAGGAAACAGTGCTCTGTACTCTTCAGTCAAAGGCTGACCTAAATGGTCTTTTAAAAATAACATTTTGTTGGGTTTTACTAAACTAGGGCTGCACAAAACTAATATAACATGTAAAATAAATATAAAATATAAACCATAAAATATAAAATATAAAATAAATATAAAATCTGAGCTGGCACTATTGCTTATGTAGTACCTTTAATCACAAAAGGCTTTTAGTAGAACACATGCATACTGACAAATGCAGGCACTTGCACATGGCAATGGTAGAGGATAATTTAGGATGAGGATGAAGAACCATGTATCAAGTGAACTCCCCAAAAATATGGGAGATTCTTGTTCAATGCTGGCAAGAGAGGAATGCTGCTATGGAGCACTTTCCCAATGCAATCTTGAATTACCTTGGAAACTGCTCACCTAAGTATTGACCAGATCAGACTACATTTAACTTGTTTGATCTGATGAGATCAGGTTGTATGGCTGCAAGTTTGTGATAAGAAGCCAGTATTAAAAATTGCAGATCTCAGAAAAGCAAAGCAAGAAAACGCACAACTCTAAACCATCCATATGGAAATTATTCAGTATAAACAGGTGGTTTCTTCTTGAACTGCTGATATAATATTCCATATCCATGGATCATTATGAAAACCACGTGCATGCACAGATTATTACCATATGAAACAATGAAGATGTCTTACGTCCCCTCGTAGGTTTGCCAGCATTGCTCAGGGGTTTGTTATTTGAGAGCAATGTCATTATCCTTTATCTTTATGCTGTGTAGAATCGTCCTCCGTTGTGCAGTATTCATTATTACACACTTTGTCATGCACTGCCTCTGCATGTGCATGTAACACACACAGATTACACCCACTGATTTACAGGCACACACTGCACTCACATCCATCAGAATTCCTCACCCTCACAGGGCAAAGCAGCAGAGCTACACCAGTTTATACATTTGAAGATCACACTTGGTAAATGTTGGATGATTTTAGTGGTGACACCATGACTTTGTTTTCCTTCAGTTTGTTCCTAAGAGGATATAAGAAATAAAAATGTACTTGTGGGGGAAGGAATATAAATTAAACTATTTTATAGATTTCAGCAATTGTGCAAAAGCTTGAAAATAACAATACAGGTGTGGAGGGAGAATAGAGAACATCTTCAATTGAGATAATTCAAGTTTGCCATTTACTTGTACAACTATTACCAGAGAGCTGCTCTTCAACCAGGGAGCTGTCACTTCTCTGAACTTGACAGAAGCTTTGTTCTTTTTTACCTTTGTATTTTTATTTGATTTCTCTGAGTGCAGGCAAAGGATTAGTTTGAAATCATGTTTTTTTCCCCCCACTGTGGAATGAGTTGCCCACCTTTGACTTGTAAAATACAATGTAGACTCCATAACATTTAAACAGAGTTTACAGAGGCAGCCAAGAGAAAACAAGCAACTGGAGTGGAAGTATTATGCATAGAGCAGTGCTTGAAAAGATGCTAGATATCATCTCCCTCAGTCCTCAAATACCACAGCAAATGAGCACATAACTCAAACCTCATTTCTCCCTGGAACATTTTTTAAAACTGTCTTTCTTACTGATTTCTGGAGTTACCCTTTAAGAATAGACTCTGGGATGAAGGCATTACAAATATAAGATTATCTCCTCTTGATAACTTAGTTTGCCAGTGCATAAATCATATGAAATGTGATTCTGAATTGCATGAATGCATGAAAATTAACCATGGGAAAACACACTGCAATCCAGAGGTGAAATCTACATTGGCAACATGTTTCTTTTAAAGCAGTTTGATGCTGCACATAAACAAGCCCTCATAGTTTTATGAAAGGTATGTAAGGACAAATATTATCATCAACAAGCAGAAATGCTGAACCTGGGGTGGCCAAAGCCAGCTCTGTGCAGCTTAGCTCCATCTCTGCCGAGCTCCTGTACCATCCCTGGCCAGCTCAGCAGCCGTCAGACCCTGCCTGAGACGAGCTGGGGGCACAGGATGTTACTGCTCCAGCTGTTTGTCAACACCAAACAGCTGGAAGTGCTTGATCCCACACAGTTCTGGAGCACACAGTGCAGGTCTCTAACCTGCTCTGAGCAAAATAACCAGACTAGACCAACTGCTGGGCCCTGGGAGCACAACAGCAGGGGCAGCATAGCCAGGAGGTGGCTGTGTCTTAAAGCAGTGCAGCCAGGAACGTGAATCTTGGCCCTCCAGGAGTGTGCATTTGTGAGCCCTGGTAAAGCAGCTTCCTAGAATTTCTATTCATAGGAGATCGGAAAAAATAAACCCACCAGGAGAGAGCAAAATATCTGATCTTGTGATTATGCACAAGTAAATAGCTTCAAATTGGCCCTGTGCCTATAAAGACAATTATTGGAATCACATATTTTCCAGCCTGGATTGAAGCATGCCTGGTATTCAGGTACAAAGATCATCGTTGTAATGGTAATTTCTTTGCCACTCCAGGAGCCTGAGTAGCAGATTCAGCTATGATTAAATAATTCAATTCACCTCTTTGTATCTTTTACCTGGCATGACAGTGTTATTTACCCGAACCGTGCCATAAACCCTCACAATTCAAATATACAATGCAACAGACTAGTGCCAACCTGAGACAAGACCACTAGTAAAGCACTCCTCCCTAAGCAAATAATGCTGTGAGCTTCTCAGTACTTTGCCTTAGGTACTTGGCTTTCTTCAAAAATAATAATGAAAAGAGGCAGAAAAGATATTTGGTGAAGTGGTTAGGTGGAAGCTTACATTAAGATGGATTTTCATTCGGTAGCAGCAGGTTGAAGAGGCATGTTCTAGAATTTAGTATTTTTTTTCTTTCCTCTTCTTTGTAAGAAAAGAAAAAGCTTCAATCCAAGTTAATTTTTATCAAAATTCCATAAAAATTAAGTAAAATTATTTATGTTCTTTGTGAACTCTTTTGGTTTTTGGTCTGACATTAAACTGCATTTTGCTTATATCTGAATGAATCTGAGATAGTGGGCTTCAACTGCCCAAGAAATAAGAATTAGAATTTGCACAAAGTTGAATTATTATGTTTCTTCACATTTTGGAGTGCTTCAAAATAAACAACAACCTTTTGGGCTTTGTACTTTCTGCAAACAGAATTATTAAACTGTTCACATACCTGTGCAAGCAGCAGGCACTGGTTGGTTAGAGCATGGTGCTGGTAATGCCAAGGTTGTGGCTTTGATCCCTGTATGGGACACTCATGCTAAGAGTCCCTCCCAACTCAGAATATTCTGTCATTCTGTGATTCTGACTTACTAACTGAAGCACATGGAAGCTGTGTCAGATATCCAAATGGCCTACTCATGGATAACACAGCTGTACACTCACTGTCTCCAGACTCACAGCATCAAGCCCAGAGTAAGCTGCAAATCGACAGAAGATAAATCTAATTCTCAATCAATTGCACTGACAGTGCACCATAAACTACAGGACAACAGCAAGGCAACATGTTTGGCAAATACAGGTTACAGAGACAAGTTATGGGATATCCCACAGGGCATACACAGGCATTGGCAACATGGGTACTGATATGGAATTTGTCCTAGCAGTTCTTGAAAGGCTCCCTTATGGGTGGGCAATGTGACAGCAATGTGCAATTGTGGTGGCAAAGCAAATGGAGGTCCATCTAAAAAGTGAAAATCCCTGTCTGCTTCTGTCCCCAAATCTCATAACTAAGTGGGATGTATGCTTGGTTTTTGTATGCAAAGAAAAACCTTCATCCTAGCCTGAATGCATAGAGAACTTTTCAAAGTACAGAATTTCAAACAGGATTAAACCCCAGTAAATCCTCTTTTGCTGTGCCGACTGTCCTTTCACTGAACACAGGTTTGAAATATGGGGAAGCTGATTTCCCAGAGTGCCATCCTTCACTGGCTCAAATTTTCACAAAGGTTTGTTTTCCCAGCCAGCCCTGCATATTCCTCCCTGTAATGAGTGCAACTGTACTACAAAACAGCCAAAAAAAATATGATTGCCTTTTCAAAGGATCCAGGCTCCTACAAACATGAAACAGAAAAGAGATGGATATTGTTCAACCCCATCTCCCAAAATGGTGCAAACTTCCTGTCAATAAATTGGCCTAGTGTTCCCAAGGATTCTGCAATTTCTTCTCCATATTTTACAAATGTTCTTTTCAAAGAAGTTTGAGTAGATCTTCAAAAATTTAAATAAAGTGGTCTAGAAAGGGCAAGTGATCAGCTGTGAAGGCAAAAGAAAATAACCAGTTTTCATTACAGAATTTATATCCTAAATTTAACCTACATGGCACCCAATATTGAGCATGAGCCTCACCTGAAGTAACAGTATCTTGCTGAAAGAAAAAAAAGTACTGATGCTCCTTTTCTAAATTCTAGCAAGGGACAGAAATTATTTAGAAGAAAAACAGTGCAAGTGTAAATATTGCAAATATTTCTTTAGTGTGAAGCAGAAATTATTTTATCGCTTTCCTGTGAGAAAGTCTGAACTCATTTTCTTTTCCTGCAAAGAGAAGTAAAAACATTCTAGAAGTATGTAACTATTATGCTCTAAAATATGCATTAGGTACAGAGATAAACTCTCCTAAGAAAACAGTAAGAAAAAAATCTATTCATGAAACTGTACATCATTACCGTTCTGGTTTCTTCTGGAATAAAAAATTCGTGTTACAGCAATTAAAAGGATGAAAACCAGCAATTAATTAATTAATTTGTAGGGGCAAAGGAATAAAAACCTAGATGTATTCCCATGGGATTTGCTGAGCCATTTTCCACCTTCTAAGTCATGTGCCAAGAAAAGGTCACTTGAACTAATCCATGCTTACACCTTGGCATCTCCCCTGAAACATGTCACCTCTCCACTGCAGGGGTATTAGTGGCTGCCTATGACACTAAGTCTCAGAAACGAGCCAGACTTGATCTAAATGGAGGTGTGACTGATGTGCATTTCACAAGCCAACGAAATCTATACACTGGGTGTCTCAGGAGACCAACAGTCCAACTTCTTTTGGAGTATTTTCCTCTCCTGTTTACCTTTCAAAGCATTCCTCCTCCTGACACAGTAACTGCAGTGTGGAAAAGGAATCATCAATACAAATCAACATAAAACAATTAACTTTGTGGGACAAAACTCAAAGGAAAGTTAAATGTATTTGCTTATGTTCATTTTCCTGAAATTCGGGGCTTAAACATTCACTGCTAGTTGAGAATTCATCTTCTCCTGGTCTCCCAGGCTTTCCCTGCACAAAGCCATCTCTTCATAAACTGGGAATCCTGAAATCTCACAGCGAATGCCTGGCAGCAAACAAACAAATGAAACAACAAATCACAGAATAAAAGCTGCCATAAAAAAAAACCCTCAAGTATAAAAATTAGTTGTCAGGTAGCTGACAACTCCATTCTGTCTTCCTGTAACTTGTAACATGCAGGAAACAATCCCTTCACATTTGTTACTATTTACCAATACTATTCTCTCAGGTCTCAAAGCTTGGACCAGCTACAATTGCCACCCACTGCATATTCATGGGATCCATCTCCTTCTCCTGCCATCTGTTCTTTGTCCTGGATTAATCATGATGTATAGGACAATATGGTTGTTACCTGCTCTGAGCACTGCTCCCCATCTCAGCACAGGTTTCAGCAGAATCCCTACTGCAAGACTGTGAGAATCATCTCCAAATGCTTGGTGTGAAACCACTGGAGCACAGAGGTAAGTTTTAGGACTAGTACAATTTCTGATGCTGTTATCATTCTTTGTTCAATGGTGGAAGATAGTTTCTCTCATATTTCTTATCACTACAATGCTACATTTGTTGCTAACATACCTAGTTGGTCGTGACGTCTGATGGATAACATATGATCATGTTTTAAATTTGGACTTCAAAAGGATTCTAAAATTTACCTCTGAAAATTAGGCTTTGATTGGTCTATTTGGGAGTATTATCTGTGGTAATACATGCATTTTAGACTCTTGAAGAAACCTGACAGGTGCTAGACATAGAAATCGTAATTTTCCTCTATGAGTCTGGCTCCATTACACACATTTTCAGATCCCATTTTTTAAGCAAAAGCTCTGTTTAAAAAATAATTTTACTGGTTTTAAGATGCCTGTAGTAATTTATTCAGAATTTTTCCTTTTTATTTCAGTCAGATATTACTAGAACAGCAAAGAAAAATCTTCCTGTGGTTCAAAGAACTCATTTTTCTCTATATCTGTCTTTGCTTACATGTGAGGGGGGAAAGGCTCTGATAATCTACAGTACAAGCAAGAAATGTGACAAAGGAAAACTTATCTTTTGAAATGCTCTCCCATTTTTACTTCAGGTGAAACAGGCATTTAATATGCCAGAGGCTGCTTTCTGTGTAGCCTGGAACAGCAAAGAGACCCAGCATGCTAAATATCACATACAGACCCTGAATCATAACACAGCAGCTTAGTTAGTATTGGAAAATCTGTGACAACTTGAGACAGATGGACAGGAATAGAAGTTTAACCAGGTTTGAAGCTAAAAATTAAATACCAGTGAGACTACTTCTTACTATTCCCGATATTAAGAATGCCAAGTAATTTCACAGAATCACAGAATTTGAAAAACTTGAGTGAGAGCAACATATGCAGCAAACCACAGAAGACTTTACCCTTGCAAACAAAGTTGGTGAGCATTTCTGCTCACAGGAAAAGCATCTTAGTTTGAATTTGTATGATAAGTAAATATTCCCACTTCTCTGCTGGTTTGGAAGAGAGGTTAATAGAGGTGAAACATTCAACCAACATCTCTAACATACACATTTTTCTGTGCAGGAAATCATTATTATTCCTGATTCATGATTTTATCAGCCTGGATCCAAGATCTGCAAAATGGAGAAAGGTTTATGTAATGTAAAAAATTCCTTTTTAGAGCAAAATAGAATTACATATTTATGTTTCTGATCAGAAAGTACGCTAGGGCAGTAATTTCATTGAATAAACAGAGACCAAGTCATCACCTCTCTCTCTCTCTGCTGAGATCAAAGCTGGGATTTGCAGATCTCATCCTCTGAGGCTTGGATCGTCAGACCTATCAAGGCTGATAAGATTCAATCCAAGCACTTATAACATTTAAGTGGATTCTATTTTTGTTCAGCTCGAATTAACTGTCTGAAAGATTCATTACTTACATTGTTCAAGGCCCTGAACAAATCTGAATTAACTTCAGTGGTTCATTTTCATAGGACAGAGCTAGTTTGTACACAAGTACAAGCTGAATTTTACCAGTGACCCAGGTGGATTTGATATGCACAAGACAAAGAAAACTCAAGGTACTTGAGCATGTTAATTCACACTAATACCAAGTGTATGGAGTATTGTAGTTTAAAAATCTTTGATGTTAATAGCATGAGTGATAAAATATGGGTCTAATCAAAATGACTCAGTATTGCACATTAAACCCTGCAGTACCCAATTACTCATTGCTGTTTCTGGTGAGAAATGTGATATTCAAGGGTATAACCTAACCTGCAGCCATAAATAACACATATATTAAAAAGAACAGGTTGATGGCAGAGCTTCTAAATGCTGTTCTTTAACTTTGTGATCCTAGCTTTGAATCCAGCGGTAGCAGTAGCAGTGCAGTAGTTACATGGTATGATCAGGTCCACGGACTGAACAAAACCACGAAGTGGTTGTGCTTGTCAAATGCAACATTAATGAGCTTGGGCTTGTTATAGAGATGATATCTCTTTAAAAAAGGGCTCACATATTTTGAACTTGTCATTTTGATTTATCTAGGAGTCTCTTTTTTATTTGCGTTGAAAAACCTTATAAGGGACAGCAAGAGAGTTTTTTGCAATGTCTTGTCACAGGAAAAGGCTTAATTTTACTGTCCACCCACTTTGCTAAATAAGCAACCTGTCATGCTTATATTAATTCAATCAGGCCAAAGCTGAAACTCATTTTGAAGCTCGTATTTCAGCATTTTTTGTCTTGAACCAATTGAGCTTGTTGTGTACAAACACAAAGCTGTCTGTCATAGACAGGGAAAACAATTTTTTAAAAAAGAAGAAAAAACCCTGTCAAATACTTTGGGTTAGGATTTTTTCCCTTTCAGTTCAAACAAGTGCCTGTTTTGTGCTGCAGAGACTGGTACAACACTTCATCCATTTCAAACAAGAGCCTGCTTTATGAACTCATGGAAAACAGCTATTTTATACAGCAACTTGCAGATATGATCCTCTGACAAGCAGTGCTCATTAAAAGAGCATCAGCTGGCTCAAGCAGTAGTCTTGGTCGTTACTGAAGTAAGTCAGAGCCTTGGGGATTTTAACACCATTTGTTGAACAAACAGTCTCATTCTGCCCAGCTGAAAAAAAAAATCCAATTTAAAAATAAATCTTTTGTAATGGGCTCAAGGAAATGTATGGTATGGGAGGATTGAGAAGTTATCTATTATACAGGCATTCTGTTCACATCCATGATGATTCTGCCTTGATAAACGAACAGTGACACTATTGGCAAACCTGGGATTTGAAGTAATGGTTCATTAATGCAACTGCACACTAAGTAATGTACTTGGGTGTCAGCATTCTGCTGGGTTTCCTTCCTCATTGTAATACTCTTTTTCCTTCTGGATCTGCTTAAAAAATATCCTGGCACTCTGTCAATATATTCCTTTGAAAACTGTCACCATGGGCCTGTGACCGCGCTGTGTATGTGTAACCGTGCATTGACACATGCATTGGCTTGATGCATTCTGGTGATGCGAGTTCAGCCTCCTGTAGAGATCCAAATTATGATACGATTGCACTGAGCTTACAGACTTCTCTCATGCTGGGATGAAGATGGTGCGAGGAGCTAAACTCACAAAACAGAGCAACATGCTCATACTGCATGGTCTGAACAGCTCTTTCAGCTGCACACAGAGAACATCTTGCTTTTCCTTAGAGGAGTTTGCAGATTAGGTATGGTTGAGCTGGGGATGTGGGGTAGTCAATTCTTCCCCCTCACTAATACAATCCTTCTCTTTCTGGCTGGTGAATCCCTCTCCTCCTCCTTCCACCCTTCCCTCTTAGTTTTTCCAGATCGTATTCAACAGCTCCCACACCTGCCTGTCAGGGACCAAATGTTTAATGCAATGGTTTGTAAAGTCCATGGCTCTGCTCCAAGAGGATGAGTGCTCAAAGGCCCTGGCAAAAACATTTTGATATATTATTTAGAATTTATGATCAATTTGAAAAAAAACACAATTGGAATTAGTACTGTTGGTATGGCAAGGTGTTTGAGTGCAAATAGAGTAAGGCAGGCTTCAATATCAAGGGGAACAACATCCAAAAGGGACAGACTTAATAATTCCTTCCATCTGCCACCTATAGATGACAGAAGGTTGATCAAGCCATCTTTGTGTGATCAGAGGGGAAAAGCACATTTTCAGCACAGTTATGTAGCACCAATTTTAACTATTATCATATTTGTCAGCAAGAATTGCTTGCTAGTCATTGGATGGCTTACACAAATTTATTGTGTGAAGAACTCAGAAAAGGTGTGTGTAATTGTTTTAAACATGTTTCATTAGTTTTTAATTTGTAGACTGATGTGACTAGTGTGGAATAAAGCAGCTTCATGCTTCCTGCCCCAGGAAATTCTTGGAAATTAGATATTTCAACTCAGTGGGATTCACATTGCAATGTATTTTAAATTACAAGAACTGAGTCTTTTGCTCGCTTCTGTCCATCTGTGTTATAGTCTTGGATTTACTCCTATACACAGAATGTATAGATTGCTGCTTATCTACATAGCTTAGTGCAGCTTACACAGAAAAATCAGGAAGGAAATCTCAAAGGCAATTATGTTGGAATTAAACAGCTGCAAGGAATCGTCAAATGCATTCTGGCCAGACCCAGCGGGAGTGTTTGCAATAGTTTGAGTTTATGTGAAAACTCACCTCACATGGACTTTCTGAAGGAAGACATAAGTCTCTGGTCAGGACTCTGTGAAATTTTACAGAATTGCTCCGTTTTCCCCAGTCCTATAAAGACATTACTGACAGTCAGCAGAGTCTCTTTGCTACTCTCCTTTGCTACCGGCTACTGATTGAAATCCCTTTTCCCCCTGCCCCCACAGGTAGGGAATGTGAACAAATATCCACTGCAGTTAATGGGATCATCCTAAATCCTTCAGAGGAAGCTATTCTACTCCATTAACCCACTGGGGACTGGCTGTAACAGAGGCCAGAGTGTGGTTTAGTTCCACACCTGCCTCAACTGCCACACAGTTTCTCAGGAAGCCCGTACCAGCGTATCTGTGCACACAGACAGCAGTGATGACCTACTGCTCAAGCTGGAGAGCACATCAAGGAGCTGGCCTGACTAATTCCACCACCAGGCTAGGATCATGCTGTATATTTGACATATCTTTCCAGTTTGCCCAGGGGAACCTCCATTCTTACAATTTTGGCTTTTGATGTGCAGCACCTAAGGAGCAAAAATACTTAGCAAGTTGCAAACATTAAGGGTGCTCTTGAAAACTTCTTGTTCTAAGCCCACATATCTCATATTGAAGGTGCCCATTGGCACATTCCAAGCAAGAGCAATTTTAAAAACTGAACTAAACATACCATTATTGATCTGATTTTGTCTGCTGTGCCAGGTGCAGCCCTGCACCCTGAGGTACCTATGCAGTTCCACAGATGATGGCCACTCGGGGTACAAGTTGATTGATTTCCTTTTTGTATCCAACAGCACTTTAGTGGCATTAAATATTATTTAATGGCACTGATTAAATTTTAATGAAATTATAAAAAGTCCTGCAACCAAAAATAACAACAACCACGTCTCCCTTAACTGTAGCACTGTTCCAGCTCTGAAACAAGCACGCTGTCTGGTTGCATTGGAGGGTCACATCTTGATTAAGCAGAGTGTCAAGAGTATTGATAGCATCTTTTCAGTATTCTGGGGAGCAGCCATCAACAAAACCCTAACAGAGTACAATGGCTTCTACTCTCTCTTTATTAAGGATGAAAATATATTTACTATTGGAACAGAAGTGCATTGTATGGACACATCAGTCCTCTTTGCCCACATCCACACTGCAATCCCCTTTC
This sequence comes from Passer domesticus, assembly GCF_036417665.1. Classification (NCBI taxonomy): domain Eukaryota; kingdom Metazoa; phylum Chordata; class Aves; order Passeriformes; family Passeridae; genus Passer; species Passer domesticus. The sequence continues at coordinate 51,337,954 of NC_087480.1, forward strand.
ATTTCACAGGAACTGATGTTTAAAATGGAAGTCAGTTCACATGAATCTTCCTGTTGCAAACAATTATTTTCACTAGAAATCTTCAAGAAAAATCAAAACAAAGCTCACAGGCAAATACAAATGACAAGTTCAAAACAAAAGCACATTAAAGCTTACAGAAAGAAAAAAATCTTTTTCCCTTACCAACCCCAACATAATAAAAAAGAAGATTCTGACAATCACAGTCCTGTTACATACAGAGATGCCAGAGTCTACATTCCTGATTGTTTTATATGAGTGGTGTCAGGAAACTGCCCTTTCAATAGTACTAAACAGGAAACATATCAAATGTATTTACTTTAAAAATCAAATGCAGGTGAGCAGGACACTAATTTAATTTCTCCTTTTATGGTAAAATTTCCCTCTTCTTTCTGGGCTGCAGTTGTCTGTCTGCAGATTGTTTGACTTGTCCAGAGAATGCAGAACGTGCACAGAATCTCAAATGGTCAGGGCAGAGCAGAGGGGAGAAATTTTCTCCTATAGGTCAGCAGTATCTGGTGTGGGTCAGATAGGCAAGTTTGAGTGCTCACAAAAACCAGGAAAATAAAAATATTTCCCATTGCAATATGGAGAAAATTCACTGCAGCTGAGTTACTTGTTTTACCAGTCCCAGGAGGTGGAAATTGTCTCCTGGGATATGTCAAACTGCCCATGTCCTGCTAGGGCGTGCAGTTGCTGCTGGGAGATGGTCAGAATCTCATGTAATTTGGCCCTTTTACACACAGAGTAAAAGAAGAAAAAGGAGAAGACTAAAATACCTGCATGGTTAATATCCAAGACACTGAGAAGGCTCCTGAACACACGCAGCAGAGGGGAGCAGTGAGGTGGGGCTCCTGCCCAGACAGGGAAAATGTTCCATTTCCTATGTCAATCCTATGGCAAATATTTGCAAGGACTAAGCAAGCACACTTAATTGGCTACTCTTTTTGCAAGCAGAAGGCACAGAAGATGTTTATCTGATTTCATACCTTAGCTGTCACTGTGGAAATTAAACATTCTGCAAGTCACTTTCGCTGTCAAATATGGAGACAGTTGGCAAATGAGGCCATAAAGCTAGAGATTAATTACTGGTTGCATGAATTGTTGCTGTTTTCCTCTGTCAATTACGTCACGGTTAATCATGGAGTGAACTCCTGAGAGTTTTGCATCACTCCTCCCTGCATTTTTCACAAATAAAAAGTACACAAATGTAACCAGAGGTCAGGCTAAACTGTCCGTATTCACTGGCAGGCAAAAGTTCTGGGAATTGCAGCATCTCTCCCACTCAAGATTAATTTAAAAGTTTTAATTCCACAAGATAATTTAAAACTAGCAGATCAGGACATAATGATTTATTTTATGAATTTAAACAACATTTAGGCACATATTTACTCCTTGGTAAAGGATTTTTTGGTTACTATATTTAGTAATTTCTGGCTCTTTTTGGCTCAGATTTGCTTACATTAGGCTACGTATGTTTTGTCATAAATGGTCAGAAGCAAAGAGTGAAATAAATGAGAAGAATGTAAGGATTGTACATAGTGTAGGTCAGTCTCCTTAGTCATAATTACTGAGATAAATGTCTTCCTATGAGGCCACTCTGGACTGAGTTTTCACCAGAAGGACTAGCTATAACAGATAAAAGCTAAATTTCATAGAAAGGCAGAAATATGATTTGCTATTAAAAAAGGCAATATACCTGCCTATGTTGGGCAGCCAGCAGCATTTCAGTACTCCTCTAGTGCTTTAGAAAAGATAAGCACCCCAGCTGCCTCCACAGGTTGTTTTTTTAGAAAATGTGTTATTACAGTTTAATTCATTAAATAAGCCTAGATATCAGCATTAGCCCATATTCCATGTTCACGTGGAATTTCCCATAGGAGACAAGTTGAAAAGAAGATTGTAAAGATGTCATTAAGGTATGTGAATTGTTGAGGGAATGAAACCTTCCTAAATACTAATGTAGAACAGTCTACAAGCACAGTTTGAGTTGTTTTCCTTGGGTTGCAGAGACAGGCAAATCCAATTCCTATATGACTTAAGCAGTCTTCTTCCATCAACTTTGACACAAAGGACTAAAACCACCATAGGCAGATACAGGACATCATTCACACCTGCATCCGTTCATTCCTCCCTACAGACAGATAAGTCCTCACTGTAATTAGCACAATGTCTACAAATACTCATAAATGGACTCTGCAAGAACAAGAACTATTCTCACTTCTACCTTACAGGACCATCGATACCTTTACCAACTTTCTTCCTTTCATTTTACACAAAGAAATAGAACGTTAAAAACCCTGCTCTGGATAAAATGGCAAATCTTGTTGACAGAAACAAAAAAAAAAAAAGAACTCAATAGTTTTTATTTCAAATACAGGAAAGAAGCCCTATGGACCACACTTCACAAAAATTATTAAGACTGAGCATTAATGAAGGAAAAAACATATGCATCTAATTACTTGACCAAAATCATCTTTCAGTGAGGAAGTTGCTTGTAATTTGCACTTAACACTTCTCAGTGATACAGCATGGGTAGAAGAGAAAAGTCTTCACACAGTTCTGGGTCAGAACAAGCCATTTATATAATTAGAATCATTTTAATTGACTAAGATAACAACATCTGAATCTTACACTGGAAGACTGACAAGGAGTGAGATAAACAAGACACGCTGCTCAGATAAAGGAATAAAAATTAGCAACTATTGAGGGGTTGCCACTTGAGTTTGCTAGACATAAAACTGATTAAGGGCATCACCATTTATCTTTTCTGCATCATGGAGGCTGACTGGTGTGAGATGTTTGTTGTTTCTTGCCTACTGATCCAGGAATACTGTATTTCCAAACAGTTGTGGGAATGGAAGCCAGCAAATGTAATTACCTTCACCTGGAAGGTAAAGGTACTCAAATATGTAAAATAAGTCAGGATATTACTGGTTACACCAGTACTGATGGGCAAAGAAAGAGGCTAAAGAGGAGACTTTCTTTATGTAAATATATAGAAGAAAAGAGGCTCAAAAAGTATCATAATATCAGGGACATTTAGACACAGATTCATCACTGTACACAAGCCTCATGTGCTTTGCTAAGTCTCATTTCAGCTCCTTAGCACAAGCTCCACTGCCCTGTGTGGGACGGGCACCTGCTCTCACTGAAGGGAATTCTGGCCTGACATGAACCTCCTTTTCATACCTACTTTCTTTATGTGATTACAATTAGATCTAAACCTTCCTACACCTTTTGCAGAAATTCAAATCTTAGCACAGATATTCAAAATTTGATACACAATCTTTTGTTAAAGTCTGTAATTCTTGCCTCCACAGAAACGGATAACATCAATTTATAGATACATACATCTTAAAGAACATAATTAACTTCATTCTTCACTAGAGTTACTAATAACTAAGCAAATAATGGATAATAATGTGCTTGTCAGAATAAAGAGGCTGTGAGGGAGATCATGACATCCAGTCATTCCTGTGAACTGCATTTCTCCAATCTGGTCTGCCAGAAACTCCATGTCATTCAGGCTACAGCCAAATGAAGATTGAAGTATTCCCGTGCATGCTGTTATGACTGTAAAAATAATTAGTTGCTTATTAACCTACAAAGGATTATCTTGAACCAATAAGATTCTGCTGGTTGGACTGGAGCCATGTGATTACTTCCTACTTCTGTTTACAGGGAATTGGGGACTACTGCTATTCACTCTAACAGTGGTTATGAGAAAATTACTTTTTCCAATCAAGCTATTATGGTTATGTGGCTTTACCTTTTCTATTTACTGATAGTATGAATTACTACAATATTGACTTTTTTAAAAAATTATTATTATTTTAACAATTGGTCAACTTTCAGGTTTGGCCATAGGGCTGTTAAAATTAACTCCAATTTGACAATAGATGTCAAGAAACATCCTGACAAGACCAAAAGAAAAAACAATAAGAAGGTAAGAAGGCTGAATTATTGTAGTGGTAAATTAATATCATATACAATCTGAAAGCAATACTTGGCTGGTTACATTCCTGACAGGCTTATGCTTGACAAATTTTCAGTCCATAGTGGAGAGCAGTACACTGATTATTTCCAATTCATGCCAAGTTCTGTACTAGATCCATGCAAATATTTGAAAACTGTGTCTGCAATAAGCTGATTGGTTCAGCATTTAATTTTTATATCACAAAAAACTCAAAAAACAACAGTGAAAAAAAAGAAAAAAACAAACAACATAGAAGTGAGAATTTTATGGGATTTCAAGCTTACTCAGCCATCACAGGATGCCTGAAAGGCCAAGCACTTAGCTTTCCTTGGTAGAGATTAATTAGCTAGCTGTGACTCCTAGATCTCTATTTTTAAATAACGACTTGCATAAATCTCTGAAGACAAGAATTTAACACTGCTACATTACACACAACCATGGCTGCAAGATATTACTATCACTGGAAATTCAAGTTTGCAGGAAACTGATGTAATGTTTTTTCCATAAAGAGTAAGAAAATTAACCCTGACACCTATGTAATTCTACTTGGGCTCACCTCAATTTCCAATAAAACACTACAACAAATTGCATCCTCATACTTCTTATACAACCACAGAGTTGGTAATATTAAAAAATCTGGCAGGGAGCCTGTGTATTAGCTAGAATTAATACTTGTGGAAAGGGAAACGTTTGGGAAACGTTGTGGTAAGCAAGGCCTGGTGCATTTGTTCCAAGGCTACATTACAAATATTCATATATTGATACTCATACCTTCAATGAAAGCAAGCAGAACTATTTTGCCATTTTTCAGATTGTTTTTGTATGTTTGTGCTTATTACCATTGGGCTCACAACTCTCATTCTGAGCAGCTGCACTGAAGTAGGTTTAACCACCTGCAGGTTTCAGATAAGAGTTGTTCCTTTTTTCCAACTCAGGTTTTGAATTCCCTCAATTCATGTAAAATTTCTGTCTGCAGTCATGGTAAAGACAAAGAGCACGATGAAAGGAATAGCTGCCTGCAAAGTGATCCTCAATAACTGCATACCCTAGGATGCTGTCATCAGCTGGCAGGATTCAGGTGCCATTCATAAATGTGATTTTTAACAGAATGATAGTCAATAGAATTGCCATAACATTATAGTGAGAAAAGACAGGAGTCATGAAACATTCCAAAGTGGATCCATGCTACAATATTAAGTGAATTACCAACATTTTGCAGTAGGTTTATCTCAAGGAATACAAAAATAACTCAGCTTCGAAACATCCCAGTAGTTATTTAATAGGTGCAAAAGATCAACAGATAATTACAGTGGATTTCTTAATTACAGTGGACATCATTTATGGTATATTTTAATTACCACAGAGAACTTAGCATGAACGATGAACACTCAAAAGTCAAGATAAATATATTAATACGTTGCCTACAAAAATAAACCTATTAGGTAACATGTACTTCACTGATCTTTGCAAGAAACTGCCAAGCTATGCAAGAACAGCCCTTTTCTGTTTGTTATGTAAAGACCCAGTGAGTTACAGAACCATCTCTCATTATTTGCCAGATTCGGTAGGACAGGTTTTATTCCCCATCATAAGCATATACCTTTAAGAAGTCCAAAAGGAAAGAAAACACCTAGTGCTTCATTTTAAACAGGTGACATCAAATGCTATTTTCTTAGCATTATTTCAGCCATATGCTAATGAATTCAAGCACTGCTGTAGGTGAGTCTCTCCTCAATTATGCAAACTTTGGTCCTCAGTATAGAGGTCATTATGTGACACACAAAATTTGTATAGTAATGAGGTTATTCACATTCTGTTACAGTGCATAAGAATTGAAAACCAAAACTGAAATTAGCTTTCTTCCTCATCTCTTTTGTCTTCACAGATTTAGGCTAATAACTCCGTGGTATGGTATGGCTGGGATACGAGTATTTTAGAACATAGCATTGAACCAATATCACAAAGCAAACCCCACAGTGGGGAGCATTGCATTAATACCCCTCTCCTGAGCTCTGGGAAATGAATTTCAGATGTAATACAGTGTGATGTTTACCAATTCATTACAATGACCCGGCTGCTGCTTCCCCCGAAAATGGCAAAAATGGAAATGTCACACATTTGCATTCAGGAGGTTACTGGGTATCACTGCACACTTCTCACACTGTCTAAACCCAACTCTGGTTTTGCTGTGAGTCCAATGGCTCGGCTGTGACCCCACGGAACTGCCTTTGGGGGCACCAGGGCACCCTGGGCACTGGGATCTTGTGGCATGATGGAGACGAGGCACTTTGTCTCCTAAAGAGAGAAACTGCATTCAGGACAACCCATATCCCACAGGACCTTCTGGAAATCTTGGAATAGGCTGGAAGTGTGACTTCAAGCAAGGGGATGTGGCAGAGGATGGCTGGTGTGAGAAGCTGGAACTAGCTTGTGCATTGCACAGGGATTTGAATTGATGAGAACAGGATTTCAGACTGGGAAGCTGCCTTAGCTCAAGGTGGTGCAGAGCACATATTCATGTTTTAGGTGCATTCATGGATAAGGACAACCACATGCAGCTATCTCAGCTTAAACCTCCTCTGTTTCAGCTATGTTGTTGTATCTTTTTACACTAAAAAATAACTTCATAAAATCTGTGTATAATATATGGTCCCAGTGTCTTTAAAACACATCCTGTGCTAGCCACAAGAGAGTCCGGATTAAGACAGAAAAAAAGATTTGGAGTTTTTTTCGCCCTTAAATTTTCATTAGGAAGCTGATGAAATCTACAAAGCCAAGCACAGCAAATTACTTCAGAGTGACATTGCAGTCTTGACAAGGCAAACTGCCCAGCACCCTAACTTTGTAGAATATAAAGAGTGATGTAGAACACTTAGTTCCCAGCAGAAAGAGAAGAGCTATAGTCAGGCCAGTTCATATTCCAGAAAGTGTCTTTCTAGTAGTGATGAGGATGTGCTGGAACAAAAAAAAAGAGGGCCAGAATTCCATTTTATGGCAATTATTGATAGCCCAAAATTCAATCTCACTGCAAACTAATAAATATAATTTCCAAAGCAGAACTCTACAGGCTGTGTGATTGGCCATTTTTTTATCCTTACATTTCAGTTTTAAAATGAGGTTTGAATTCTGATTTATTCTTTTTTCAGTAAAACAGTATTAATCTCTGTTATTCACTATTTTGAGTTTAATGCAAATATGACCTATAAGAATAATGCTATATTCAGAAAACTGACGTGGCTGATTAATACTCAATGTTCTTCTGCTTTTCTGAATTAAGGATACACCTGTGTAGAACAAAGCATTGCAATACAAAATACATTTAACTTTAGCTAGAGGAGTGAAGTGCAAACAAGTTCCACGTCTCCTGTCTATGCAGTAATAAAACAATTCAAGAAATGTCTATCCAAACGGCCTGACCTTCTAAAGTAATAACTACCCAGCAGCTACTAGTGAAGTTGCTGTACCTCAGAATTAATTCAAACTAAAGCTATTTAAGTGGAAGATTTTTTACAAGGAAAACATGCAGTTATGGGAACAGAAATGGCTGGTGCACCTTGGGAAATTTCATCACTGTCAAACTCTGGAGTGAACATCTAACTCTTGGTACCAAAATGTGTAAATCTTAGTTTTATTTTCATTGTGTTTTTCACACAATGGCCGACAAATAAAAAGTAATTATGAATTTGTGGTGACACTTAATAACTCTTCTGGGCTATGCTAAAGCCAGAACTTCTAACCCAGCATTTGTTCTCTTCCTAGTTCTCCATCTTTTCCTCTTCCAGCAGATCTGTGTCCTTGCCAGCATGCGCAAAAACCAGCATGACATAATCATGTTATAAAGTGTTCTTTAAAAATTAGTACTTTCAAAACAGTATGTTTTGTGACTTTCTGGGAGGCACAGGTGGAAGGATCCCATCATGGCTTAATGCACCCTCCAGAATTTCTCAGCTTTTGGGAGATAATAGCTGTTCTCTGATTCCTTTGTGTGAGACGCCAACATATTTATATTGAGATCCAGGGTCTGAGGTTGAAGCATTATTACAAAAGCAGTGAAGTAGGCAACAAGTTCTAAGTGCAATTTTCTGTGAGACAGAAGTACATTCTGTTTCACATTTATATTCAATGATCTTTACATGCTGAATGCAATGCCATCATCACATCTATTTGAAATCTCTTTCTGCTACGGCACAAAAGAAATAATTCTTAATCACACAGTCTGGCAAGTCATTAGGAGACCAAAGTTTCCCTAGGAGCTGAAAGGAGAGATGGGGGGGGGGGTGAAAGACAGCTATTGCTCAGCTACAAAACAAATCCTGTACTCTACATCCTGCAGACTGGCAGCATCCAGCACGGGGCTGCTCTGCTCACAGGGCCAGCTCAACACAGCTTCAGCCTGGAAGAATTACTCTGGATCCAGAAAAAGCAACTTCTTGTTAAGACTGTGGCAATTGTTCAGCATCTTGCTAATGGTGCTGAATGTGCCACTAGTGAGCAAGTACTTGAGGTGTGGAGCAACAGCGTGTGGATGAGATTACAGTATCAGTTGTCTCACTGAAAGGTTTTTACCTTTGCTTGGGCCAGGCAGGTAATCGGAGCACTCTACCTGTTTGCAAGAAAGCCTCAGCTTCCATTAAGAAATAATGTCTGAGACTGGCAAGCTTGTATAGCCAAAAGCAGATGCAGCTGAGTTTTGGAAATGAGAGAATTGTAATTGCATTCAACACTGAGGGTGGGTTGTCCAGGGAAGCCTCTGCCTGTGCTCCATCTTCCAGGGAAGCACCAGCGAGACTCTCATTGCTCTCATTCCTGAGGGGTTTTGTGCAGGACTCTGAGAAGGCAGCAGGCCTCTGTTCAGCACAGGGAAGCAGACACAGCTTCACTGGGACAAGATCCTGGTGTAATCATGCTGTGCTGTGAAAAGTAACTTGGATCAATGTGGATTTCTGTACTGTGAGATACCAGATACTGCAATGCACCACTTTCTCTGGGTGATCCAGCACATGCCAGCTGCTATTTCAGGAGTACCGGTGGTAGAACTAAAGCTGATGGGCTGCACTGCTTTGGTGGAGGGAAGTGGAATGGTGGGGACAGGGAGGTCCCATGAGTGACTTCAGAGCTTCTGGATGTAAATTATCCTTTCCTGAACCCATGAGACTGGGAGATGAAAAACTCATCTATTCAGAAATTACAGCACCTTTCTCATCACAGAACTGAGTTATATCATCTGTTCAGTGACTTCTTGGCTGCCCTCCATCTAAGACACTTCTCATTCCCTCTCTGTACCTAGAGCTAAAGTTTCAGCCTTAGGTTTTCCTTAGTATCTTAAATTACAGGTTTTGAGTTTTGTAGCTCCTGAACCTAAAAAACTCTTAGTTCTATGTTCCAAATCTTCCTAACCATTCACTTTGTCATTCAAATACACATAAACACAGATATGTGTATGTAATCTGAAGCACTTCTGTAAATTACTGTGATGACATTTTTAGTATTCTTCATTACAATTAAAGAACCTTTAAGCCATTCCATCATATGAGAAGTGAAAGACTCTGGACATGAGACTCAAACATGAACCCTCTTTTTTCAAGACTGAGTTTGTGAGGCTGTTTCACTATGTGATTATAAAATCACTACCCTGAAATCTCTGAGATTAACTCTTTCCCATCAATTCTGAATTCTACCCCACTAGTGGCACTAACAGGCAAAGTATCTGCTGGAACATGCAATTTTTATCACAACTATTAATGAAATGCAACATCATAAACAATAAAGCTTAATTAGTAACTAAAGTGTCTATGGCAATTAAATAAGAAGGAAGCGTTCTGGAACACAGCAGGATACTTGGAGTCATTTACATTGCAAATGGATTTCAAAGTTGCTATTGATGGAAGTTTGGGGGAAGTTAAGATTTTTAGAAAATGAGACATTGAGTCTATGACACTCAAATATGTACCTTGGCTTAACATGAACTTGGTAACTGGGACTGCAGGTGGAATTAATAGGAGCAGCCAATCATATGAAGTGCAATGAAGAAGCATTAAAAAAAAAGGTTAAGAAAAACCTTGTGCAATCTAACGCAGTGACATGACTCATTAGTGTCAGGCCAAAATAGAACTTAAAATGAAAGAATACATGTTCAGTTATACAGTAAGGAATGTTTGCTAATGTATTTCATGCCTGATTATTTAAAACTGAACACAGCTGCTTACTATACTACACAGTCATAACTCGACCTGGAACACTCCATCCATTTAAGATAAAGAGCAAAGGTCCTATTTCAGTTTGTGAATAACTTAAGTGGACAAGTGGTGGAACACTGTCCACTTGTTTCAACTCACAGTTCATTCCACCTGAATTATTCAAACTACAACAGCAAAACTGGGCAGTCGTCAGGAGAAGGCTGAGCAAGAATAAAGAGGAAAAGAGACAGGTGGCTGAGATTTGAGGCCAAGATTTCTCCTCTGTGACAGGGAGGTAAAGCATGAGTATTCTCCCTCTCTCAGAAAAAATCAGTGAAAGCTACGTGGGGAAAGGATTATCACTGGCTGATTCACTAGGCAAGTGAGGTTTCAGTTTTGCACAGAGAGCTCTGAAAGCAAGCAAATCCTCCTGGGTTTGCAAAAGGACAGGTCACCTCCAAACCAGACCCGTCCTCAAGCACCTCACTACTGTCTGCACCAAGAGTCGCTGTGCTCTCCCTGGGAATGTGCACTCAAGCATGCTGAAACACTGCTGGTCTTGGTACAGCAGCTGTGACTGTGCAAACTGCACCTGAGAGCCTCACAAAGGCCATCCAGCTTCTGAGCTGTCCATGAGGATATATCTAGGAAGAGGCAATTTGGGGTCCTTTATCTGCAGGGTACAGGAATTTGAATTGTTCCTACTGACAGTAGCTATAATATGCCCAGTCAAAGATTCATTTTTATTATAGAAAGAATGGAAAAATAATGGCTTTAGATTCCTTCATTTCACAGGTTTCCATGAACTTGAAGTGCTTTAATTTTCAGACCTATCTAAATCTGAAAACGCTGTCTGCCATCTCTAATTGGCCTTCAGAACCCCTTCAAGGTTTTTTTCTCTCTCTTGTTTTTTCATGTCTCCTTCACTATGCCATGTCCAGCATATCAATCTTAGTGAAATTTTTAAAAAAAACAAAATTCTGGGCTTTGGTTCTATAAAATAATTTCAGCTGGTTTCCTAAAAATCCTTGGCATTATCTGCTTTCTCCTTAAGGGAAGAGGTGAGTAAACAGAGCAAAAGGTATTTGTCAATAGCTTCATGAATAAAATCCCTTGACACTTCTGGTCCTCTTTCATCCCTCTTTGTTTGCATATTTACAAACATCCCAGCATCAAAAGAAAGGATTTTCAAAAGCATTCAGGAGATTGTTTACTTTGCTCTTAGTGCAACAGGAGGTAAAAGCGTCCCTCACCTAATGGGAGCCCTGTCAGCCTCTGCTGATAGTAAAGCCCATCTCCAAGGTTTTTCTTCCCAGAATGTGTGTGGAATAAGCACCAAAAGAAGCTGATATCTTACCCACGGGGATGTCTGCTCTGCAGGATAGCCTCTCCCTGAAATATCTGCTGCTCTCCAGTGAACCACAGAGAGGGTCATTACCACTACACAACCTTGACAGGTGACAAACTTCTCTTTCTTTCGCTCCTCTGTATTACAAGGAGACATTGCTAGAACCTTTCTTCTGTTCTGAGGTACAGTGGGCACAGTGAATAGCCACACGTACTTCTGACAATGCTTTGCACTCCGATGCTCACATCTGTGCAACATGAAAGCAATGAAAAGGCATAAAAAACAGTGAAAGCAAAAAACAAAAATGTGTTACTCAAGGGTTTGAAGTTTTTGCTTTATGCTCTTCTACTACCTCTGCAATGAAATGCCACTGGATCTTTTTAAATGAGAGCAGAAAATCTGACCTGGCAAGTGCTGGCTGCTGCTGAGCGCTTCCCCTATTGCTTTAAAACTCAGGTGCTCAATGCATACTCTTTATATCTGTGGGACCAATCTTATCATTTATATTTTCATTCTGGCAAGGTGAAAGAAAAAATGGAATTGTCTGAGTTTGTATTGTTAAAGTGTGGAGTTAGCCACAGAACTGACTTTTGGAGCAAAACTTAGAAACTGGAGGGCACATGCAAATGTCTGAATACTAAAGAGCTGAGAGATTGTTTTTCTTGAACTCAAACTTCAGCCAAATGACATGACATACAGAAATAGCTCCTTCAGGACTGGCTCATTAGTGCTCTTAAGACCTCTGATTCACCTTCCATTTTAAATGCAAAAACTTCCATAAGTTTTGTAAATATTAAACGAAATAATGGTTTGCACACAAATGTATGGGCAGGTTTTCCGACAGCTTAGGGGAAAAAAATACTGTCTTTGTTGCCACAAAAAAGCACCATTTTTACCTCTGTAAATGCAAACTTTCAAGGCTGGTGGTGAACTCTGGCACGCAGGGCCAGTAAGCCTGCATAGATGAGGAAAGATAGCAAATTATGAAACCTGAACCAGTAAACATTCACATTTTGCAAAGGGTCTTGGATCTTTAAAATGAGCCAAATCTAAATCCTAACTGAAAAAAATTTGAGCTATTTGTTAGGAGGCAAGCTTAAGTCACAGATTTAGTTTGATTTTTTTTTTATGCTTCCTGATACCTGTGTTTCTTCCCTTGCCTATCAGTGCAACATACAGGGAATAAAAGCTGCCTTATAATTATAGCACAAGGCACAGCATGGGGAGAGAGAATATTCACACAACTTAATTGAGACACTTTTTTCCCCAGGTTTTCTACAGCCACTGAAGAGAGTCAGCTTCACAAGGCAACTCAGAGCCCCTAAGTAACCCTCTGTGTCCGATCCCCTCTCTCGGATATGACTCTGAAAAGAACTCCAATAGCAGTGGAAAGAGGCTTTCTCTTCAATTAATACAGAAAAAGCAAGAAAGTCAAGGTCCTAATGGGATTTCCTAAGTAGTATTTTGAATGTCCTCATTCTGTTTATGCTTATTCCACAAGGTTGTGGCTGACAAAAAAAGCAGGTGCCTCAGCTGGGTCCCCTTTCAGCAGCTCCAGGGCTGGAGGTTAATGCTGAAGGCTGTGAAGCACCACAGCTGTGCCATGAGAGCACGAGAGGCAGAACAGGCAGCATGTGATGCTTCACATCACAGCACAGCAGATTCTGTCTCTAACAGCAGATCTTCACAGAAAACATAACCAGAAGAAAGGCAGCACTACCAGTCTGTAACTGCTATGTATGGAAACTGGAATATGAAGAGAGGTGCTGAAATAAATGCTGTGCCATGTACTGAGAGGCAGTTTGCCCAACAGAAGTGCTATCCTGTACCTATTTTAAAGTGTTTTATGATTTTAAAGCATCATAAAGGTCAAAGTTTAATAACTGTGGTGTATAATTCCCTCTTCCTCTAGCTCTGCTTCTAGTGTTATTAACTTATCCGCAGTCTGCACATAATATGCAGTGCAGCAGTTCGAGCAATGCTCTGCCAGGCTGACAGGATCAGCCTCTCAAGGGATGTAAGGGTAATTCACCCTCCAACTTCACTGAATCCTCTTTGGACCAAAACCTGCTAGCTGAACAAAAGTTGCCACAATGTGTCATCTGCTACAGCATCTAAGAGATGTGAGATGTGGCAAACATTTGTAATTGAAAACACACAGCTGAGTGCAAGAGGAAGCTGGATTTCAGAAAAGGAATGAGATGGTTCTAAATGTATAAATAGCAATTTTATCTAGTGTTATGCAGCTTCTAAGAATAAAACACTTGCTTTTGCTTCCACAGGAAAGCAGATTCAGGCTCTAAATTGATTGGGGTGGCCGCCACTTTACTTGTATTACTCTAAGAGCAAAACATAGCCCAAGTCAACATTTCACTGTGGAGGAATCCACATTCTCACAGCCTCAATACAATCCGTTCCCCAAACTCAATTAAAATAACAATTTATACAATTAACTTCGTCTTTTTTTTCCTTGCTCTGGTTACTCGCAACTGCATCCACGAGGACACTGATCCAAAACACACTCAAGCCAATGAATGACTACTGGTGGCTTCAATGGTTTTAGATCAGCAACTGTCTAAAGGAACTTGGATAAACTGTTGCTTTAAGAATTGACCACAAATATCTAATAATAAAAAGCCCAACATTTAAAAATCCTTATGCAACAGAAGTGATTTTTTTACAGAGGACAGAGAAACTTCTGTCTGGCCCACACTTTTGTCTGTGTGAGCAGTAACACATTTTTGCACATTCAAAATCAAAACTCTTCTTCCACAAAAACTCTTTTATTAAATAGCAAAATTTACTTTCTGCAAATGTTTATACCAGATGTGATTGCTTGACTGTTTGCAGAGTTAATGTGAGAGTGTGAAGTGAATTAATTTTAAAATTAAAATAAATATTCATAGACATTTTTAGTTCACATTATTCATCCAGCTTTGTTTAACACAGAAGCCAAGAAATAAATGTGCAGAACAAAGGGAGACATGAACATAAAACCAGTTTCCTTTCTTTTGCCCCAATCTTTCTGCTTTCTGGGCATAGCCTGTTACTCCCTACTTCTGGCAGTTACAACATCCATATTGAAAAAGAAAGAAAATGTCCTCATTTTGCTCATCAGAACACAAATGTGGAAAAAGTGGCATTTCTTAGCTGTAGAAAATTGCACCAGGGATAACCTCCCTTCCTGTGCTTGAGTCTATCTTCAAGAATTAGTATTAATGCTGTGACACCACACAACAGACATATGGAAGTGTTATTTGTTTCTCATTTACCAAACAGATAAGAATATGGAAATAGTTTCAGTCCATTTGTTTGATGAGCTTCCTAAGCCAGTAATAAACAAATCAATACAATTAGTTTTGGCTCATCATCATTAGAAACCTTCACTACTGGGATACAATTTAATTATACCTCTTGTTCCACAGCAAAGAAAAGCCTTTGAAAATGGACTACTTTGCCAACGATCGAACCAGGAGGGAGGAGCAAGAGGATACATCAGTGATGGAGGAGTTATTATCTAAGCAGGGTGTACAACATATAAAGCATATTGTGCAATACAATTTCCCTGATTGCGAGTCTAAAATATTCCTGCCATTAAGTGCTTATGAGCAACCCAATGTGAAATCCAGCTGTAAAATGACTGTGTATATGACATGCTTCATGTGAATGTTGCAATTAATATGGCATGCATCAATCACTCTTGGACTTGATTACAAATGCACTAATCCTAATTGATTAATTAAGCTGCAAAGTTACATACAGTAGTGTAGGTTAAAAAAATCCCCACCATATGTGTGCTAATGTGCCAAAATATATTTTCATTGTGGAGATTTAATGCTGATGCTTCGCTCTCAGCTGTGCATCAAGGGTCTAACAAGTAGGGCTGCACCAAACACAGACATTCCTCTAACTGGAGACTCTTCAGTACAGGAACGCAGTGATCTATAACAGCACTAAGGGAAATAAACATTCACAGTCAAATTCATTCAGAGTCTGGAATACTTCTGCAGGGAAAGGAGGAAAGGGCTGGAATCTAAACCTGACTTTCCTGATGAACTCAAGCATCAAATTCTACTGTGGCAACACCAGCTGCAGACCAGTCCTCACCTTGGGAGAGGTAAGAGGAAATCTCAAGTTTTTGGTGCACTGAATGCACAGAGTGGCAGCTCTCCAGCAGCACCAATCAAAGCCTCGAGGCTTTAATTGGGATTTGTTCACCACCTCTTTGTGCCACAGTTGCAGCCAACCCTTTTCTAACCAGGTCTGACAGGCTTGAAAGTGAAGATTACCCCCGAGAGGGGACAGAGGGTAGGGCTGTGCCAGCCTCTGTGGGGAGAGGGCCCCAGATAAGCTGTAGCTTGAGATGAAAGAGCTACACAAGACAAAAACCTCCAGTGACCTCCCCATTGTGCCACCTTAGCAAGGGCCAGGTTTACCAGGCTTTTATTTGCCATGGTTTCCATCCTCTAGGGAAAATACCTTTGCAAAATCTAAGGTGACTTGATGCATAAATAATGCAATTGGGATCACTCAAAACCCATTACATTCATTGCACATCCAGTGCAAAGCTCACTATTGTATTTATAACAATACATCTTG
Source organism: Passer domesticus (assembly GCF_036417665.1). Lineage (NCBI taxonomy): Eukaryota > Metazoa > Chordata > Aves > Passeriformes > Passeridae > Passer > Passer domesticus. The sequence continues at coordinate 51,354,074 of NC_087480.1, forward strand.
GGATGACACATTTTAGATTGACTTGTAGGAACTTTTTACACAATCAATAAATGCTATCTCCAAATTAATTGCTTGGATATTTAAAAGTGTATTTCTGCTAGTACCCAGCATCAGGCACTAGCAATCAATGCACTCTGCTGTATAATTATTATTCTAATTCTCATCTTATTTTGAGTGACACAAAAAGGAAAAAATACCATGTTTTTAAAATACAGGAGCTGCTGCATGTATACTTTGAAAAACTGGGGTATATTTTACATTTCTATATGAAGACTTAAGATGCTGACTTCAGGCAACCTTTTTGAGGTATCTTGCTGTAAACAGACACATAAAAATTGCAGTAGGTTGCCTCAGCTGAAATTCAAGTTAAGTGTCATAATGACAATGGGAGATGTTGAAATGTAGTCTTTCAAAGTATGTGAGGTTGATTTTCAGCTGGTCTCCAGTGTTATCAGAAAGGACCAAATCATCCTGGAAGGCTGGTATGAAAGGAAAATTATCCCAAGGTTTCCTAGTAATGCCGGAGTAACACCAACAATGCAGTATCTCAGCAGTACAGAACCAGGGAGAGCATTTGAAATTTTCCAGAAAATAGCAGGATTTTTTAAAGCCTCTTATACAGGCTTCTATGTTTTACTTGGAAAAGTCTGTGAAAAATAATATGGTCTATTTCGTGTTTGTTTATTGTTATCTTGGTCTTCAGGATGCAATGCAGTAATGTACTTTTTACTGCATACATGTATGCGTTTACCCTTCCTTAGGTTTAACACTTTAGCTTCTCTTTTATCAGGTCCCTGGACCATAATCCAAAAGGAATGGTCCAATATCACTTAAAGTGTCATCTGAGTACACAGCTATTAAACAGAGCCAAGCTGATAAAAGGAAATGGTGAAATGTGTGGATGGCTGAGTGCTGGAACAAATTTATCAGCCTCTTCTATAATGCATTATCACTAGTAACTGGTGTGGCAGAGTGGAGAGGGCACCATGTGGAGGAGCTACTTAAAGCCCATTTTTCTCTGAGGAAGTTTGCACTGTTCAGATTGAAGTGCTCCCCTTTGCTGAATTGTCTTTGTAACACCTTCCTCAGCCTTACAGGACACGACAGTGGCTGCAAGCCAATGAAGCAAATCCTACAAGAGGCTGCAGTTCAAACGAAGGGGACGTCAGCTTGGGGGAAGAAATGCACATTTATTTGCATAGTCATGCCTGAAGAGCATGGGGAGCTGAACCTTTGGCACAGTTCAAGGATCTCTCAACAAAACTGTGCCTGCCTCACTCATTGCCTCTGCTGAGAGTCCAGGGAAAAAGCCAGAGTAACCTTAACTCAAATGACTCCACAGGGAAAAAAAGGAAAGTTAATCAAATCTGGGCTGTTGTGTTAAAAACGTAGCAAAACCATTTTCCAGGATGTCTTATCCTCTACAGTATTTTACATAAATACAGGAAAACTTTATCCCAGCAAATTTTTTGTTTTGATGACAAGACCCTGGGGCTGTGACATTTCACAATTTTATTGTAAATTTTACCTTATCTACCATTCTTTGAGCCCCACTTTTTGGAATCCATTGACTCAACAGCACATGCCACTTTTGCTGCAACCAAAAAAATTTCCTAGCCCATCATGATTTCAGCAAGCAGTTGGAAAATTAACTCAAGAAGCCCAAGAAAAAGAATAACATTTAACAGAATTCTGTTTTTATCCTTCTTAAATCTCATCACCTCAGCTCTACCCTTGAACACCTGTGAATGATGGCATCAAGACCCTTGGTGACACCTTCTGTTTCTTGCCCAGAATCCACACAGAGCCTCAGAGGAGAAGCTCCCAGCACGTGTCAATGCGGATGTGATGAGGAGCACAGGCAGCACCTGCAAACAGAGACTTTCTCACAGCACCTGGTGTTTCTCCCAACAGTACTGACTGCACCAGAGAGACAAAGTTCAAAAGGCAAGGAAACCAACACACTTTGGGACTTGAAGGTGAGGCAGCTGACTGAAGCTGTGACCTCTCATGCCAGTGAAAAAATGCCAGGCTTGTTACCACATGTCTAGAAACCCCTCCTGAAAAGGAAACACAACTGCCTTTATTTCAGAGGGCATCCATTCAAAGGACTGCACTCATTTTGTGCTTTTAACTCAGCATCTGATTATAAACATGAAAAAAAAAAAAATCTCAATTCTGTCATCAAGTGAGCAATTTTGTTGGTTTATTGTTTCCTTTAAAACAGATGATAGCTGCAAACAGAGCAAAATCAGCCTAAAAGCCCTAAATGCACAAAAGTTTACTTTATGTTTTTCTATGGTGCATCACTGTCTGACAGCTCTCCATTGGTGAGTTATTCAGATCCATGGTTACAAAGTCCATTAGGATCTTGTAGTGAATTCTATTATCTGATTGTTCTAACATTTCTAAGAGGATAAAGTGGCAGGGCCACATTCTCTGTTTCTAGAGTGCAGTTATAATAACAGGCCCAGAACTCCAGCAAGCACTTTGCAATATTCAAGTGCTGTAAAACACCGTGAAATCTAACAGTAATATCTTTGAGACCCTTCAAAATTGTTCTGCTTTTCAAGGTTTAGGTAATCTAATCTGGGAAATCTATGCCAATGGGAATCATACACATTCATCTGCAGATTCTTGTTCAAAGGACAAGTCTTGCAATTTCAGAATATATTCCTCCATTTTAATTGAACCCAGGATGTTGAAAGCATACTGTAAAACTCAGTGCATTTCCAGTATCATTATTTCCTTCGAAACTGAGTGGTTTGAGTGGTTGATTGTTATGGAAATGAATGAAAAATGTCAAGAGATTCTGAATTTCGAGTGTTCTGTTCCTGGTATCAGATCAGACTGTACTGAAGCATGTAATTAATGGTGTATCTGCCCAATCTACTCAATTACACTGTTTTTAGAAACTAGAATAAATATTTCTTGTATGTATACACCCAGATGGTTAACTTGCATTAGCTGTATGACTATAACTTTGAATATCTTTGTATGCAGTTAGATACTGAGGCATACTGTTCCATCACCATAGTTTCTTGAATTTAATACCACATTAATTCAGCAAGTCACTAAAAAAGCATTTGAGATGAGATAAAACAAACAGTAAGAATTTCACCTAATCTAAAAAGTCCAGTAACAAGGGAAATGTGGTTTTATAATCTTGCCTCAGAAGAGTCTTTCACATAATCACTCGAAATTTTAATTTCTCTGCACAGAATGAAATTCCAAATGGTTTTTGACAGTCATAACTCTTATGCAAACCTATTTCATTTTAGTAGCTGAACATCAATTCATACCATAATGAAAAGCAAATCTTCAAAGTTGTCTCTCTCTCCTCCCTAGCATTTAATACAAATCAATGACACAACGTGACCACTATCACAACATCTCTCTGTGCAGATCATTTTCTTAGTTAGCTTCACACATTTAACCAACAATACTAAGATACTAAAATCACTTTGCCGCTTTTTTTTTCATTTATCAAGACTGAGTCTCCCTCTGACTTTCAGTCAGTATGTAAATTAGATATTACTGGCTGAATGTGGACTGATTTGAGGGCAATAGTTAAATGTAAAATAGCATATATTGCATTTAAGTTTAGTGATCTAAGATGAGCAGTAGAATTTTTGAGTACATGTATCACAGATGGTGTGGTATATTTCAATAGGTCTCCTGTTAAAAACTGTAAATTTCACTCAAGCTCAGTAAAACATTTTGCATATATAAACTGACCCCTGATTGTGTGCTGACACTTGTAATAGCGCAGCAATCCCATGGATCTTTCAATTTTGTTTGGCAAAGTGCTCTTTACTGTATGATTCACTCTCTCTCTCTCTCGAGGCATATAAAGGTTTAACTGGAGCTCCAGGATACACTGCTCACGGTCAGGAATTCATCAACAGCCAGGGAGCCTCTTTGTTACTCCTTCATTATCTGGGCTTATGAAAAGAGCTGTTAATTCAGTGAGCAGCACCCTCACCTCTGTCCCAGTGCTGCTGGAGTGATCATCCTGATTTCTCCCACACTTGCACTGTTCTAAGTCTGCAATAACTCCAGTGACATCATCAGTAAAACTGGTCTTTGTGAAAGGAAAATGAAGCCCTTTATCTTTCTGAGAGTAGTGTTCTTTTTTACTGTAAAGTAAGTGCTTTTTCTGTATAGAAGCTATTAAAAATGTCAGAGTGCATTTTGCAAGGCCAGAAACATTTTACTTTTATGACCAAGTTCCAGTTTGAATAATTACAAGAACCAGCTAAAAATACGTCTTCAACTAAAAGGGGCAACATTTTCATGCAAATGTTTTCCTTCCATGCTACATTTTCCCCACTGTGTCAAACACACATTTGCTCTTTTCTTTCTTTCTTAAATGTCTATATGCTCTTTAGCAAATATTGCATTTCATTCTGGAGGTGACTGCATTACACAGTGGATAAAAGAGACTCTTTTATAAATAGTAAAGTTAATTATTTCTTATTTCTTCATTTCCACCAAGATTAGCTGTTATAAATAAATACATTTACAGTCATCAAATACTACTGTCTAATTTCCCACTAGATTCATTCTCTATGATTCTTTTTCATAAAATCAGACTCAGCTTTTTTATAAAAAGAGGTCACATGATTTTTAATTCCACTAGGATTATGTCTTTGGGTCAAAGCATAATTGCCTACAATAAATAGAAGCATAAAAGAGAGACTTGGAAGTGCAGAGACAATATGCTGGACCCGTTTAAAAGACAGCTGGTGTCCCAATTCACTGATAGCAATGCTGGAGGGTATTTGTTTTCCCCTGCTATGTGAAAATTCAATTTCCTTTGAACTAGAGTGAAATCGTATTTTTATCGATTAAAAGGAACAAAAAAAGCAGACAGGTACCAAATTTTGTGGATATCACACAGAGCATCTCTGGCCTTGCATATGGCATACTACTGCTTTAACTAAAATACTGTTGGTCTTAATTTCTTTAGACAGCAGCCAGATCTAGGGAGCCAAGTGTGTATCTGTGGGAAGACCAGTGGAGAAACAATTCCAAATCTTTACATTTAGTTAGCCTCAGGCTCTAACTATTATTCAGTAGAGCAGCTTGGCAGGAAAGGTATAGAATGTTTTGTAAGGTAAGAAAGGGTCTCCATTCCCCACCCTGGTACCAGATGGAACTAATGAACTACAATTAATATAACATTTACTTCATTCACAGATGAACTAACAGACTGAAAACTACAGGGGATGTGTGCTCAGTATTGCTCTGAAAAGGAGGTGCAAAGAGAGCTTTTAAATACCAATAGTTGTGTGCTAAGTAACCTCTGCACCTCCCTTACCAGCAATAAATTCTCCTGAGTTGCTGTAGCCACCTGCCAGTCCCTAAACCACCACCAAGAAGCTCTTCCAAATGTCAGTCGCCTTTGCAGTGGCTCCCAGACACACATCTGGCACTGACTGTAGGTGCTCTGCACAATTGACTTTCTGATCCCTCAAGGTTATTCACATGAGGGGAGTAAATGCCTATTCAATCAGCCACAGAGCAGCTGTGAACAGCTGGAACCATGAAGAACAGCCTGCCAGAGCTGGATCCTCTCCATTCAGGTATTCTACCACTGTGGCAGCACCTGACCCTCTGCAAGGCAGGGGAAGGTGATGGAGATCCAAGAACCCCACCAGTGTGGGGCAGCTGCCCCCCTTGGCTGCTACCCCAGCCCTGGGGAGGGCATGGGGCATGTGGGGCCCGAGGCAGCAACACCACAAGGATTTACTGCCCTTCCTGAGGCCCCAGCCTGGCCACTGGGAGCACTCTTGTTAACAGCAGCAGGAAACATTTGGAACAGTAACATCCAGGACTAAAAACTGCTCACAACCGACGGGAAAGGTAATTTACTCCCGGACAGCAGACGCCAAAAAAGGTTAGTCACAGAGACACAGGTCTGCACAGGCACTGTAAATACAGCCCAGCATCAGCTTAAGGTATCTTACTCCTTTGCAAAAAGAGTTTCTCTTCTAAGATTTCCTCCAGTGGGTTCACTGCTCTGCCCTTTATCCATCGTCTCATGGGGAACACCGGGAAGTGTTCAGCAGTCACACCCCAGTCCATGGGCAAGTCTGACCCAGCTGCAGCTCTGCATGTCCCAGAGGGTGAGATTACAATGCCAGCAGAGTGCCACAGAGAAAGTAAATTCTGTCCCCACCAATACTGCCAAATTACCAACCTACTGGCGTGCTAAAGGCTTACAAAGTGTGTCCCTAAACAAACACATCTCAGTGCAGACACCTGTAACAAAGAAAAGGCATTGCCACTAATAATTAGCTTTTCCCCCTTCTCTTAAAAAAGAAAATGAAAATTCAGTGAAAAACAGTCTGTGTCCAAACAATGTTCTAAGAACTTAGAAGACCAAGTGTTAATGTGCCAATGGGAGGAATGAAATCCGTAAGAAAAGGCAGCCAACTAGAACTGCCAACCACACTCACACACTTAAGTCCACAATTCTGTTGTCTTGACTCTTCCATCTGGGTTTAGTCATACAGAACAAGAACAAAGCAATTTCAGCCTTTTCTAAACTCAATTTTTGTACTGGAAGGATTCCAGGTAACTTTGGACAGTAATCTCACTGCAGTGAGAAATGTCAGGACTTTTCTATATCCAAGTGAACTCTAATACACCTTGGATGGTTGTAGGACTTCTGTATAACAATTAAAAGCTTCCCAATATTGTTCACTGTAACTGGATCTATGGAAAAATACTTCACAGCTATTCCAGCACTTGCTATCTGACAAAACTTCTTTTTTGGTACCTCTCTCATTCATTTTTCCCTGTCACCTTTTACCTCTGACCCAAAGTAGAATTAAATTTCAGACCTAGTTTTATGTTGCTAGAAACAAGAAGTTCTTAAGAACCAGGATGGCAACCAGAATGAAAAGAGTATGACAAAGCATTTGAACTTTTTGCTGTGGTAAGAACAAATTGCCTCTGTCATGCCTTTACCAAAACCTTCAACTAAGTACAATAGCAAATACCTGTTAGATGATACAACATGTAACAAGATATTTAACCTCTATTTACCTCACCTTCCTTTGCTAACCAAGAGCTAAATGTCTAGGTGACTCATCCAGAACATCTTTAGTCAACTGAGAAGGGGTGGAAAATTTGCTTCACCCATCTTTAGATGACTCTTTCAGAAAAATGCTTTTTAAAGATGCTTGCTGAAAACTGCCTGAAGGGAGGTGAGTAAATTCTCTAAACCAAATGTGTACCCTCTACACTTCCAAAGTGACACACTGAAAGTCTACCTGCATTAGAGATTTTTCATCTCATACTTACGTCACTTCAACAAACTTCTCCAGATTTTATATTTAATGTGTTAAGAATTCAAATTCATTTAGTTAGCTATGTTTAATGCAAGCCTTTGGTTTTCATCAGCTCTTACCTGCAGTAGCTACTGCCTTTTACATTAGCATTCTGTGTCAGGAAGCTGCACCCTATGACATTAAGGGTCTAAAAGTTTTATGACTGTATTCTGTAGCATTAAAATCAAAGAACCCAAATCAATGTTACAGATCACAGAATGCTTCATTGGGACTTTCTCACCATTAAAAAAACATGTCCTATGATCTATGTTGTAAATACACACTCAATCAATTTTTAAAACATATATTACTTTAAGTGTGTAGTGATGGTAATGGGAATGGCAAGGATGTCATGAGATATTCCTGCCCAAATGCCTCCCCTGAGTGGAAGATGTTTTATTGAACTGATATGTGAAACTATCAAAATAGTCATTACAAATACAGATACACACAGTTTGTTAGTTACAGCCAGACTTTTGTAGAACTGATGACTAAATTTATCGCCACTAAAAATGTTAAAAACTCATTCTGGAAGGCCAGTACTTCTATAATCCATAATGGTTCAGATCACATGATAAGATACAATTTATCTTCATATAATCTTCCACGCAGTGGCTTAAAAATATATTTTCCTTTGATAGATAAGGTAACGGTTCAGCAGAATTCTAACTTTCTCCTGAAAATTTATTCAAGCAATAATCAAGATCAGGCTGTTCTATTAGCCTTGATATTACATGTGATTACAGGTGATTTTTTAAGAATCAGATAAGAAAGCAGAAAAGAAAACCCAGCCCATAAGCCAGTCTGAATAAAAACACACCATACCATTTTGAATTCTCCTCTTCTGCTGCCAGGCACAGACATGTAAGAAATGAAAGCATGAGTGAAATACAGGGTGGGAAAGGCTGCTGATCCAACTGTTTAGCATTCAAAGGGCACGAAACAAAGAAGTGAAAAGGGTCTGAAGTTACTGCATGCACCTGCAGCTCACTTGGTACTGCACAGTGCTAGGCTGATACAACTTCTTAAACTAACATTTTAGGGTAATGTGGAGTTCAATTGTACTTAATTGTACTCCACTTTAAGTGGAGAGGGCTCCTCTAGGAATTAGAAGAATCAATTACTGCAGATTAAGCGCAGCAGATATAACTTTTGTGTGAACGTTTAATTTGAAACCAATAGGTTTGGGCCTAGGTAAAAAAGCATGCACTTTGTAACTCTGACTTTAAATAGTATTTTCTCAGAAAATTTTTCACTGAGATTCTCTATCACACTGCCTTCCTACCCACTCCTTTCTTTTAGTTATTACTACTACTACCATGTTATAATGTTAAGACACCTGCAACACCAGCAATCATGCAGAACTTCATAATCCTGTTCAGGAAAAACAGCACAAGAAATTTAGACAAATGTTACCAGAAGAAAATCTCTGCTTCTTCAACTAATGTAAACATCCTACAGTAGTGTTTCCAGTTCTGCTTTCAGAAGAAAATAGAAATTGGTTGGAAAAAAAAACTCAAGACGCCTAAATTATGCAGGGAATTGTTTCATTTTCAGATGGAATACAGGCTATTTGGTCAGGGAGGTGCTTTGGAAAATGTTTTTCCCTATACTTGTGCCATGTCCATTGATAACAAATAGTAGTTACTGATGATCAAGAAATGCAAATAGGAATAAAACACTGGCAAAACTTATCTGGCAGCTCTCAAATTTCATAGAAGGAATTGAAACATCTTTCTGGCTTAGACCAGAGTTCCTGATGCAGCATCCCATGTATCAATCCTGTCTGTGAACAAAAGTGCAACACAACGTCTGACCTCCTGACTTTGGTGGGGGATGTGCATGTTGAAAAGCAGATTAGAGATCGGCTGTTCAGGCCAGGCTTGGATTTACAGGGATTTGGTGGCAGTGAGAAGAGGGGAATAAGGTGGTAATGGCTGGCTGAGAAAGCTGTAACACCACTCAATTCACAGTGCAGGTGAAGAGAAATTTGCAGCACATAGCAAGAATGGCTTTCCTGCCTTTTTTAAAACAAAAAGTTTGCATCAGGATCTATTAATGCCATCTGGGCACCACCAAAAAGGCTTCCGAGCTTACAGTTCACCAGGCTGAGTAAGAAGAATTGCAGCCTGTTGTAGATTATTTACATGGGGATTTATACAGTTAATTTCTTTCCTCTCATGCTAAAAGATCACTCATAGCAGCTCAGAAATGTCTAATGAAAAGAGAAGTAGTGTATCTGATTCCAGTCATGCTGTTCTAAGAGAATTAATCGGAGTCGTCATTACCTTAAACACTTCCATTCAGAGTGGGTTTTATGATGAGCTCAAGAAAAGTAAATGCTGTTTCAAATAGGTACCTCTATATATTAAATCAAATAAATGAATGATAAAGTGCTGGCACTTTTTGGCTGTAATCCTGTTATTGCTTAGAGCCATTTCTAATGCAAATGAAGAATGATGTACCAGAGCTATTTAGCAATTTTCTTTGATGGGCAATGTTAACTGCTGGGAGGTGGCAGGAAAGCAACTCCTTGAATATGGAGTGCTCCAACATGTCTTGTAATATTCCTTCCCAAATCTAATGATCACCCCTCCCTCCTGCAATGTGTTCTCTTTAAACAAGGCTCTACTGAGCAATAGAAGCCTATCTTTGCACAGAGGCCAAGACACAACAGCTAGGTCTGGTCATACAACATTTCAGGAAACATAGAATTTCTAGTAAATTCTTTTAAGAAATCCCAGTTCTCTCTTTCTGCCTGTAAAAATGCACTTGGTCATCACTTGGTCACCCAGGACTCCCTCCCAGTTAAGCATGACCTTGCACAGGTAAGAATAAACACTTATGCCTTGTGAATGTCAGGGTAGTGCACCAGAGACAACTAGGAACCCTGACTGAAGGATACTTTCATAGCTCTGCCACAGAGTTGCAGGATGATACCTCTGTGCAACTTGAAAAATGACTCCCTGCATGAGTTTTACAATCAGGAAAATGGGAAAATTAAAGCTGATTTAACATCCTGCAGTGCTTTAAGGTCTGTGGATGATACGCGCTATGAAATGCTAAATAATATTAATGAAACCTAACACTGACTTCAATCTTGGGAAGAAAGATGGGCTTGGGAACTGTCCCTCTATTTAATAAAACATTACATAAGGCCAGTAGGAGGTTGTTGTCAAGAAGAGCGTACATACCAAATGTGGTAGATTATATGGCTACTGTAAATTCAAGCATAGAAAACTTCTTCAGAGACCGCAAACTATCGGGACCATGTGAAATGGTGCATAAACATCAGCTTTAAAATGGAACAGCATGTTCTCTCTTCAGGATATATATGGGGAAACAATAAGCCACATCTAGCCTCAGTTTCTTGGGCTTCATTGATGTCTGTGTCATAAATATGAGGCACTGACTGGAAACCCCAAGCTAGTGGGATGCAACATTGCTGGCTGCAGCCCAGCTTCCAGATGTTCAGACCCAGAAACACAACATCAGGAGTGAAGTGCCACAGAGGGTGGCAGGAAAGAAAGACCAGACCCCCCCAACTGCACAGTGACCTCAGCACGCCGAACAGCCACCCTGACTGTGCTGTCACACTGCAGGTGTGGTCCAATGGAGACAGTGCCCCTGGGGCACTCGGAGACACTCAAACGTACCTTCCCCAGCCTCAGCACACACTGCCACATATGTGGGGGGAAAAGTATTTACACTGCAGTGTCCTAGGGAAGTATGAGACATCCTGAAGTGAATGAAAAGATCAATAAAGCCATTTCCACTAGGACAACAGGTCTGGAAAACTGGGCAGATCTTGCTGAAGAAAATGGGCAAGAACAAAAACAACAACTCAGAAAGATGTTTTCCAGTCACGCTGACCAGGCTTGAAGGATTCTAACCAGCATTTTTGCAGCACTACATTTTTGCTGAGACTTTTCCTTCTGAAGAATGACTTCGGAAATGGAGAAGCAGAGCTTGCTGAGATCCATATGTTGCAGTGAGAAGAGCTGTAACTCTGAGCATTTTCCACAAGACTGGGCAGGGCAATCTGTCCTCAAAGGGCATATTTACAGGAAATCATCAAAGATAAATTTGTGGTTTCCATGTTCCTGATTGGAGCAGATGATTGGTACTGCAGGTCCTCAGGTTTCCTGCTGTTTTCAATACTTTGCACTTTAAACCTGTCTTACAACCGACTTTGGTCTTTTTTTTATTTATTAAAAAACACTTCCATCCATTTAACTAGGTGATGCTTTCAGAGCCCTTTGAAGTTGTAAAGCACTGCAAATTTAGCAACTGTTCTTAATAATCACTTGGACAAATGGATGCAGAAAATTGAATATTGATGGAAGGAGTTTATGTTCTTTGCAGTCAAATATTTCCTCACTCGTTTCATGCAAAATTGCTTGGCCAAACAGATTTTCCCAAGGCTCTCTCAATAATGAATGTAACTTTCTTTTGTTTCTGGCTCTTCTCTGAACCCATCAGGAAAGGGTAAAGCCTAATGACACAGGTCTGTTGCCTCCTGTAACCCTCTGGGACTGTTTTCTCTAATGTGATTGTTTGAAAATCAGCAGTTTTCTGCCAGGAAATAAAATAAGCCACTTTCCTTCCAAGTAACACTGAAAAAATCTGAATGCCACAGAGCCTGCTCACTCATGCAACATTAATTTTTAAAAGAATCAATTTTGTAATCTTTCAATTATGGTTTATTATAATGATAATAATCACTGTAAAATCAAGGTTTTTTCCACTGCTAGTGCTGGTGGCTGTCATCAAACCACTTTCAGCAATGCTGAAAACACCTGGACTAATAAACCAGGCATAATTTATTTATACTTTTGTTTTACTTATTTAGAAATGTATTAAGCATCAATTCCCTTAGCAGTTGGTGATGGTACAAAAACTAAAAGCAAATAAATTATAACTATCGACCTAAAAGTCACTGCCAGGCTGGCTATCTTGTACATTTATAATAGAAAAGTGCGAACAAAAAGCAAAGCACATGCACTCTGCTCATTGCCAGCACATGAATAGAGACTCTGTGTGAACACTCCTGTGCTGGGAGCCCACAGAAAGGCTGCCCAGCCCCAGATCCCTTTGCTTTTCACTTGGACTTCACACTGTGCTGGGTGGCTTGAGAGCAGTTGTGAAAGTTTCTATATTCACATATATAAAAAATTGCCTTATAACAGCTTTAAGCCTTAATCAATGCTCACATATACAGAGCTACATACCTGTGTGACAGGGAACATGCACTGTTCATACAGCAGGTCAGGCCAGGGCTTAGCATTTAACAGCAGGAGCACAATGGGTTTATATTATGTTCACATTTTACAATAAAAAGTGTACAGAAAAATCACTTGTTTCTGATCAAAATCTGAGCTCCCTGCTGTTTTAATTCCTGTAACCAACAATCATCAATAAATAATCACGCACAGCTTCTACGCCCCACTGTGATATTTTGGGTTTGTTTTAAGAACTGGATGTACTGAGTCGAGATCTGCAGTTCTAGACCTGCAGACTTTCAGGTGCTCTGCACCAGGATTCAAGTGAATGAGGAAGCACAAGGGCAAGGGCAAGGGCACAGAGGGAAAAGCTGCTCTTCATCAGATACCTTGCAGGTCTGTAAGCTGTTTTAAAAGAGATTGTGTTGAAAATGGGAGGTGTGTTCAAGGCAATATGTTTTACAATAAAAGGACAAAAGGCTGAAAGAAGAAAGCTGTATGGATGACATAGTTACAAACAATGAGGCAGAAATAAAAGAGGAAAAAATGTCCAAAATATCTGTGAAAATTTCAGAAAAGGAAAAAATATTTAAAGAAAAGAAAGGAACATGTAATAGAGAAACAAGTATCCCATTGGGAAGCATGCAGCCAGCAGGTTGACAGCGATGATCCTCCCACTTTCCTTAGCCCTAGCGAGGCACATCAGAAATACTGTCACCAGTTCTGGCCCCCTCAGCATAAGAAAGACAAGGAACTGCTGGAGAAGGTCCAGCAGAGGTCACACAGACAATGAGGGGTCTGGAGCATCTCTCTTGTGAGGAGAGACCGTGGGAGCTGGGCCAGTTTAGTCTGGACAAGAGCACGCTGAGAGGGGATCTCATTAACAATATAAATATCTCAAAGGTGGGCGACTCTTTTTCAGTGGAGCCCAGCAACAGGACAGAGGAAGGGGCAATGGCCATAAACTGAGACAAAAGAAGTTTCATATTAACGTGAGGCAGGAGTTCTTTACACTGTGGGTGGCAGAGCCCTGGAACAGCTGCCCAGGGAGGTCACGGATCCTCCATCACCGGAGCCATTGCACACGCATGCTGTGTAACCTGCTCTGGTGCCCCTGCCTTGGCAAGGGGCAGGACAGGATGATCTCCAGGGCAACCTCCCAACACCAACAATCCTGTGATTCTGGGATCAGAAAGTGTAAGAGAAGCATGCAGAAGAAAGAGTTTGTGAGCAAAACGCAGCAACAACATTACAGCTTGTGATTAGAGTTAGTGAATCCAAATGGAAGAGTCTGAGACAGGTGTAAGAGAAGGCTTGAAAGTTGAAATTATTTGGGACCAGGCCTCAAGACTCACAGACAAGGTGTGCCTTAGTATATACTGAGCTGTCCAGGCATTCAAACAGAGCCTCAGACAGTAACCCTAAAATATTCCAAACACCCTAAAACCATGTACACTGTGGCTCACAAACTCAACCCACCACTGAGCTCACTGGAACATAAATTAATTAAATATCATGCAATTATACCAAAGAGATTTTCTATTGATGTAATTTCGTGTAATACCTAGTAAAAGCAATACAATTATACTTTGTAACTGCTTAATTAATATCTCTTAATTCTGTTCTGGAGTGAAATGGATTAGATTATATAACTCCCACCTCCATGAATTTGGCATTTAAAGGTAACGTACAAAAAATTATGTTTAAAAAATATGCAAAATATTGAAAAGTAGAGGACAATCTTGCTGCATCCTTAAAATTCAGTGTAGTATGATCTGTATATAAAAACACCAAAATGTCTTAATTCTAATTAGTCTTCTTTCCATTAAGATAATTTGGGAGCTCTATCTATGCATTCCTGAACTAAATATTCTTCACTCGGAGCTTAGTATCCTAACACACAAAATGAGAGATTTCTCTATCCATGCCATAGCCCAGTTTTGCTATTTCTTCTTGCATGTTCCACCTCTGGATACAATAGAAAAGAAACTTGCTCACCTGCCTGCCAATGCTTTGATTCAGTATTGCAGACAATACTGAATCAAAATTGCCACAGATGGTAGGTGATGTACCTGTTTGACATTTCTCATTCACCCAAAGAGAGACAGTATTCTACTGACTGACTTGGTGTCAAGCTGCCTTCATTTTTCCAATGCTTCAAACCTGAAGAAACTAAATTTATTTTTAAATTTATGTTCACCATAGTCATGTTGCACATTTGACTCCCTCTGATAACTTAGTTTCAAAAATGTTCTTTGTGAAGACTACCTGTAGCATTTGATAAAGAAGACCATGCAAGTATTGGTCTTAAAACAGTAATTTGACATGGAGAGTGGACACAGTACCAAGGCATGCCAAGCTACAATTCTGTGCAAAATTTTCTCTTTATGGGAAGTGCAAAAGTAATGTAAAATGTAATTAGATATAATCTTTCCTGTTTTCATTAGCTATTAACTTTATGCAAAGATAAACTAAAGCATAATGAGTCCTTTCATTATCACATAATTGTTATTTTAATGGTTGCATTACGAGCAATAGAATACTATACATCCACCTCTCATATTAGTGGGCAATTACTTTGAAACTTCATATTATAATCCACCCACAAAGACCAATGTATTAATGCCACAGTTTCAGAGTAATGATGACCATGGTTTTGAAATCAGTATGATAGCCTCAAGGAAAATGTAAAGTAATAATGAAGAAAATGTTTCTATTACTTGCCAGTCTCAGGCCTGGAATGCAGACCAAAGAAGTTTAAGGAAAACACGTGGAGCTTCTCTTGCTTGTGCTACCCTGAAACAGATCAAATTTATATGACACCAGTGGTGATTATTTCAAAAACAAAGGAAAACTACCAAGTGATCCAAAATTAGGAGCTTGGAAGGGAAACTGGAATAAGTCTTCCCTCAATGTATGATTTCCAAGTACCATCCTAAACCATACCCAGAAATAGTGCCTGAAATCCTATGTTTCCCACTGATAAATACTGACCTGGCTTTAGCTACTCCTCCATTGCCTTCCTTCTAACCAAGCAAAGCAGTGCAGCTTGGCAGGAAGTGATTGGACAGATCTAAGCAGGACATAAAGCTTGAGGATACCCTGGGGTGTCCTCTGTAAAGTTAAACCAAGTGTCATATCCAAAAGGCACTCCATGAGCAAGGCTCAAAATATCTCTAGGAGTGTGAAGGGATGGGATGTCACTGCAGCTGAGAGTCCCTGGCACATTCTGTACAGGGAAGCCGAAATCCAGCTCTCCTGGACACTGTGCATTCTTGGAAGGGGAGGTAAAGGCAATTTCAGACCATGAAATTAGCCCCAAGGAGTTAAGGACCACTGCTTGCTTCTTCTCCCAAACACAAAACATATTTCAACAGTGTCATCACTTATATAAAATCAGAGCAGCACAAACAGAGCGAGCGAAAATCCACAACCACTGAGCTCTGGCAAAGACACAATTCTCCCTTGATAAAAGAAAAAGCTACACATGACCAGCACTAGTCACATTTCCTAAAGGGCTAGAAAGGTGTATAAAGAATGCTGAAATAGATGGACAGCGAATATTGATAATATATGAAATAATAGTTGAAAAAAAAAAAGGAAACTAAAAATCTTCTTTACAGGAATACTGCTTTGCACATACTCTTTACATTATTTTCTTTTCCTGGTATTTTGATTGATTTTAAAATGTCAAGAGACTACTGCTGATTTCATATAGAAGGAAATGTGGTAACATTACCATGTTTGGCTGAAAACAGGTTATAGGGCAGCAGAAATCCGTTCCATACTGCACTTCCTGACCATTCCAACCCCGAATTAGGGTTGTATGAGATTGAAATGCCTTCATGGTAAGCATACAACATTCAAAAAGCCCTATGGGCATGAATTTCTGCACAGCAATAGCTTCTGCTTTCCCCTAGTGTCCTTTTCTCTCAGAGAAGTCAGACTGTAAAAAGGGGACAAATATCCTTTGCCTCACAAAGGCATTTTGAGACTTAAGTGATACCTGCAACATTTTTCAGAAATGTTCTCATGACAAATATTTAGGACACTTTTTGGAGACAGAAGTACCAGAAAACCTAATGAATTTATTCAAGAAAAATTCTGAAACATACGGAGAGCAAACTGAACACAGAGCACATATTTCTGACATTTATCTTTGTTTTTATTGTTAAGATAAAAGCATGCTGTTTGTTTTTTAGAATTTCATCTGCTCTTTCCTTTCTCTGACTTTTCCTACACTAGTGACATCATCTGCAGCAATTTTTAAAGCTTTGCAGAAAATCCTGTGCTCTGAAAGTTTTAATGAATCATGTAGGGAATGTTATTAGGCAGGGAGTTTATGCCCCAATTCTGTAACCTGTAGGACTAGAGCAGAGAGGATATGCATGCTGGGACGACTTGATTTAAATAAAAAAAAAAAAAAAAAAAAAAAGAACTCTCTAAATTTAAGGATGGGATACCAACAAGAAACTTGTAAAGAAAAAATATGAGCAGTTAAAAGCCTTTTCTTCTAGTGCAATTGCATGTTTACTCAATTCTAATGCACCAGACAGGGCTGCTCAGGTTCTGAGTGGGGTCTCTGGTAAGTGGTCCCAACTGTACTGAATGCTCTCACAATCAGGAACTGCTTACAAAATCTTGAAAATAGAACAGCTGAATCTTTGAACATCTATATAAAAAATTATTTCCCTTCAAACACAAAGTAAGCTCCATGCTGGTCAATATCTGAGACTTCATACAAACTGTTTGAAGACGTAAGATTGAAGATTCATAATAAATCCCCACTCAGTGTTATGTTTTTTCCAGACTGTTGAAAGTTCCAGAACCTGCTGAAGATGTGAGTCTCTGAGAAAAATTGTACACGCTGCTCTTGTGCACATCACTCTTTAAATGCAGAGTTGCCTCATGGTTAAAAGCTCAGAGAAGTTGAGCATCACAGGAATATTGTAGGAGTGATTGTTTTCTAAACACAAGTTGTAGCATATCCCAATAGCACATCAGGCTCCCCAAGAAGCCCTGTTATGAATCCTGAGTCACCTTCAAAGGCATGTGCTATAGATCCACATATTTGAACAGTTTCACTGTCCTGAAATTGCAGCCTAAATTCTTTATGTGGGATAACAGACACAGAAATAAAAAAATGTAGAACATCTGCTTTGTTTTCATGTGGGTAAAAATGCATATTGAAGATGTGCACAAGCAAGCACCTAGGTAACAATGAGTTTTAAATTAAAATAGTGAGTCACAAAAATTCCCATTTCCCCTTAGTTTTCCTCCTACCTATGGGGTCTCACACAGGCTTGACTTCTTACTAATTAAATTTCCCATGCAGAATTTGTTTACTAATCTTTCTACATTTTAAGACAAAATACTTGAACATAAGTTCAGGTAAACTTTTTCTACTTTCAGAGAGATTTTCTTTTGCTGTGTTGTTTACTTGTACAAAGCTTTGAGATGACAATCTCTTCTAAATATCATTCTGTGAGATATGTATAAGAGTTCTTATACACCTTTTCTTATAAAAGCAGTTTCTAATAAATTTGACTAGCTAGTGGGTGGATAGATGTACAAAAAGCAAGAAATCCAAAGCAAGAAATTACTGTAGAGTCTTATTCCCTGTCTCATAAAGTTGCTATCCTCACTTGAGCAGCGGCTCTGCAGCACAAACCTTCCAGTGCATCTCATGCAGTTTGATTGCAGTATTTTATTTTACTTAGCAGTAAAAATTCAGCTCAGAGCTATTTAGGGAGCTTCCATTAGAAACCCCACAGTTACCAGCAACCAAGAGGTATCACACTTAAGCAATAGCAACATTACATTTATCTTCTAATCTGTTTAATATCTCTTAGAAAAGAATTGCTGTGTGACAACAGGTAATAAGTATATACTTCAATAGTAATCACTCTGTGTTTTTTCAAGACAATGACTTCACCTAGCAGCAAGGCTGAATTTTAAAAAATAGATTTATTTACCTTTCTTTTTTTAAGTCTAGACTTTAAAAAAACCCAATTATTTCTATTCCTTCAAAATTTTAAACTCCTTTAGGAACATCAAGATCTATTTTATACACTGCGATCTGAGAATTGAAAACTTGAACTATGGGAGATGAACACCAAAGGCTTCATTCAAAATCTATGCTTCTGCTAATTTATCTCTCCAATACTTTTTTCCTTTGCAACCATAAAATATTCTCACCACCAGCAGCAAAACTGGAAGCCCTGCAATCCAGGATGCTACCAGGATTGCCAGCATGATTCACTGACTTACATCATCCTTTCCAAAGGTGGATGTTCATGGCATGTGAGAATCACAGAATCACAGGATATGCTGAGTTGGAAGGACCCTCAAGGACTGAATCCAGAATCCCATCCATATGCACAGTTCCTTCTGAGAGGTACCAGCAATTCTCTCTTAACAATAAAAGCTGCAGAGTATTTAAAGCACAGAATGAAAAAGGTGTGCATAGGGCTACACCAACCACTGTGTAAAGATTTAACATGCAGTTAACAGATCCCATGGCACTTAATGAAGATTTGATAAATTCGAAGACATAGATGGGTAAATTCAAAGAACATGTGAAAATGCACAATGATAGAGTAGATCCTGATTATATATTCCTTGTCTTTAATCATTAATTAAAAAGGAACAACTCCATGGCTATAGTCAGCAACCACTGCAGAATCAATAGGTCTCTAAGCTCACACCAATCTATATGCAGCCACAGCTTTATCACAAAATAATAGCTAATATTGATATTTTTAATAAAGTTTCACTTCACTGTGTAATTAGTGTAATGTAGTAGGAGCGGTGTTCCTTAGAAGTGCTGGTGCTTTGAGCAGCATTTACTGGCATGCTAATAAAGAATGGACTTCTTCTATTGAGTTCCATCTGCCTAATAGAGAAAAGTGTTCATCTTAATTAGGAAAATCTTCATAAAGAATATAAATGCAGTTACTAATGGGCTGCAGGGAATAAATGCAGAACACTCAGGAACAACTGGTGTTTTACCAGGAAATGGAAGAGTGGATAGAAACCCCCAAACAGTTGTTAACCATCTGGTGATTGACCACAAATAGCAATAGATGTTGAGGTTTTAAGTGTTTTATAATGAAAAATCTATTTATTTCATTAAGGTTTCATGCTTTAGACCCTTGTTTTCTCAGGTAATAAAGCAGTTTTGACTGACAATGAAACTATTTAAATCCTTTATGAATTAAGATGGACAAATCCATTAGCATTTTTTGAAGGAATTACTTCATAAAAAGAAAGAATGGAAGTACCAAGCAATAGTTCAAGATCCACTGTCAAGTACTTGAAAAACAGTCACTATATCAAACACGTATTTTTGGGTTGCTGAGATGCTCCTGGACAGTTGAGAATCTTTTGCTGACTTTATTGGTGCAGCAGCAGCTATTACATCACCATGATAAAGACTCCAGCAAACTGTAAACTACAATTAATCTTTGTCCTTAAAAATGTTCCAACAGGCATTTTACATTTCCTCTGTCAGTCTGAATCAGTGTTTTCATCCTTTTCTTCCAAAAGTTTTGTAATTTAAAGACACTGATATTCCCTAACTCTGCTCATTTTCTATTCAAAATGAAATTAACTTTTACTCATCTACCAGAAATTTCTTTTTTTAAAATCACATTAATACAAAGTACTGATGGGACATACTTCCCAAGTGCCAAAATTTAACTTTCTGAGACAGACTCAGTGTCAATGTTCACAGCTTCTCAAGGAAAAACTGCTTTCTGCAAATTTTAAGCAACACTAGCTAATCTTTTATATTTCCTCTGAATAACTTTGATAGAGAAAATACATATATGAAAGCAAGTCCAAAAATGAAAATATCATTACTATAGTATTTCATTCAAGCCAACAACCAGAAACACAGCATAAAACTCTAATATTCTGGACACTGACAGCTTTACTGCCTCAATTCACAGAGAATATCACCAAACAATAGAACCTGCAGCTACTTGAACCTCAGAGAATGTAATTTCATTTATTCATTTCAATGACATTTTTACTAGACTATAGCTTCATGCAGATTAGTCAGACACATGAAAAACCACATATTAGCTGAGGTTGAAGCTGTGATGACTGCAGTTGTCTTAACAGTGTCAATCCAAACCTTAGATGAATGTAATTTGCTAGCTCTAAATGACAGAGATATAATATAGATCTCGTATATCACCAAAGTAATAAATAATTAGTGAGCAGAACTGAGTAAAATGGCAGCTCAAACACAACCCCAAATTTTGAATCTTGATGCAGAAGTCAGCGATCAGAATGATACATCTTTCTGCCTTGAATGATAAAACAGCTTTCTCACAACCTAACACATAGCACCATCTGGCATGAACTAAGGAAACTAAGAACTTCTGGAAGAGAAGCACAAAATCAAGTTTGTTTCTTCAGAATTCTCCAAGATATTGACAGAAGTCTTTCAGAAACAGTTATTTGACTGCAAATGTGGCTCAGTGAACCTGCCTCCTCAAGATGTGTGTGTGTAGCTAATAATGTTTAAAAATGTTGTTGAATTGAACTGATTGGGTATGGGATGAGCACTGTCAGAGTTAAGACAGTGCATGTGGAAAGCCCTCTGTCTACCAAACTGGCTGGGTTTCCAAACACCACCTCACATCTCTTACTGGGAATTTTAGGAGCTCAGAATACATTCCTCCAGCAGAGCCCAGCAGGCTTTTTTCAGCAGTTACTCACAAGAAGAGTGACTACAAACACACAGTTTCTTTGAGCAGCACCAGCACATCAGCTCTGGCTGTTTGCTGGGGCTGGACACCTCCCCTGTGCAGTGGGACACAGGGCTCTGAGCCCCCTGCCAGCCCCCAGGGGCATGTGGGGCTGAGCCCTCACAGGCACCACTGGGAGCTGCAGTGCCCAGGGGCTGGCCCGAGATACACAAATGGAGAGAAACGCAAATGGAGTTTCCTGCAGTCCAGGAAACATCAGACTGCTCTGCTGATATCAGCACAGATTTATTGTAGCATTGCTTGTTGAAAGTGACTTTTAACGCAGACTGTTTTCTAAATGATCCTTAAAAGACACTCCTTTCCTTCTCATCACCTTCACCTAAGGCAAGAACATCCGGTAGCATTGATCTATTTGCTGCTAGTTTTCATTAATTTTACCCTCCCTAAGGGTGGTGAAGCTTTGGTGCCAGCTAATTAAAACCTATTTAGGGATGCTCAGTACACTTTATCAGACCAGAATTAGCTTTGCTGCTTTAATGAAGACTACAGTTTTCTCTGTTACTACCAATTAAATGTTATTATATCATATTGCATTATATTTGTATTGCATGGCAGAGATATTGATGGCTTTAGAACCACTTATCTGGATTGAGGTACATACAAAGATGGCACATTTAGTAATTAGCTAATATCTCTTTAAATCCTTTCACTTGAGTAAATATATATATAATACACCAGCACATTAGTGAAGTATTGGAAGAAGCTGCCAGCTTTATGCTCCCTCTAGGGAAGTACCAAGCAAAATGCATTAATGAAAAATTGTGAATGTCTGGTAATGAATATTATTTATGTACAACAATTATTCAAAGTGGATGAGCATTCCCCACCTTGAACTTGACTGTTTCACTAACAAATACTCTCAGAAAGAACATATGTTCCCCAGATTCTTAACACTCATGCAAGGTTAATTACCCACTGTGGACAGCCCATATCAGAGGGTATTTTGTACTACTGTAGAATTAAAAAATGCATTACAAAATAAAAAACACTGTTTCTTCAAAGTTACTCAGATGCAATTCTTGTTTCTTCCATGCACCAGTAATAAATCATTCATCATTACCGAAGCTGTGGATTTTGGAGCTGCACCCAGTGAAGTCAGGGATAAAGCTCCCATGTCAGCACTGCAGGACCAGAGCTTTTCTGCAGTAAAAAAGTGACTGCAGCACCTACCTGTTAGCCGCTTCTCACAAAATCTTTGAAAAACTTGAGCACCACAAGGATGAAACTGCTGAAAAGTCCCACTAATTGCCTAAAAAGATTGTACATCAAAAAGTAGAAACAGAAAACTCATTAAAGGCTCGACAGACTAGAAATCTGCTGCAATCTTACTATGCATTACAGAATACACTGAACAGAAAGACAGTATTTTAGGATTACACTAAAATAGATGTAGTTTCAATTCACTCAGTACATTTTAAAAATGAGTTGAAATTGGTTTCCTTCCAGAATTTTTGCTGCAAACATGTCGAACCAGACCTCTGTTCAATCTAATATTCCAAGCAAGGGTTGATGTTTCTCTGAGGAGCTGAAGGAATATTTGGCTGAGGAACCTGAGTCTGTCTCAGCATCGTAATAGCCTGGCACAATGTGTGAAAGTATTTTCATCACCCACAAATCTCCTGTGCTCTCCATTTACTGCTTCCACAAATGCCACATAACAGTCTCATGACCCTCCCTAGAAACAGAATACAGGTCCTGCAAATTGAAGATGTTACAGAAAATGAAACAGTTTCCAAACTGAAGTCCCTGATTACTAGAGAACTGCAAGATGTTTTCTTGAGATACAGAAAGCGTTGGCTGGTGATGCATCAATCATTTCCCTTGTTTCTGCATGACAAAATCACTAAACGATGTTAAAAACATCACTAAGTATTTGATGTGGAAAAGCAGGCTAAAAATGAAAGTTTCAGTAGATACAAGGATGTTACCTGGTTGCCACTGTGAGAAGTGGTGAGCTTTCCCTTGGTGTCAAAGGGACGCACGTGCACAAACAACGTGAAGGGCCGTGAGACAGGCTCATCAAAATTTATTGCTGTTGCAATGCGAAACTTAAGGAAAAAGAACATGGGCCATTTTGACATTAGATCGCTTAAGAACTTTGTTATAAGCTCTGAGAGAAGTTCAATCTGTTTTTTACATGAAAAGAAGCATTTGTATTGTGTTAATTGCGTAACTATAAAAACCTGAGATGTGTTAATTTGTTGAAGAGGAATGGATTAGGCTGGAGAGAAGGACACTTTGACATTGAATGATGAGATATCCTTCTTTCATAGGAAAAAGAGGATATTTTTTCAAGGTCTAATCTTACAGTAAGGATTTTGATGAAGTAATGTAAAGTCGCTGTGACCTGACTGACTCATAAATATAAACAAATTTATGTACAGCAATACAATAATGTACCCATGGTCATATTTAGCTTGATTAATATGTAAACAGGATGACTTGGATTATTAAAGGTCATTTGTCATGAAGGGATCTTGTGTATTTATTAGCCTCTGGTTATCAGTTTGCTCAGTGAAACTAAAGGAGCCATGATAACCTTGACACCTTTATGAGATATATGAGCCCCCTCCAACTCCAGAACCACAGCAGCAACATGTGCACTTGGTGAACAAGGACAGGCTTCTCCTTATGCTCCAACAGTTTGAAAAATAGGAAAAATCAACTGCCACCAAGTTCTGACAGTTTAATAACATAGTGAAACAAGTATGTTTGAGATAACAAGCTCTTCTACTTCAAAAGCTAAGTCAAAAATTCAGACTATGTTAAGCTATTTGTGAAAACCTGTATCTTTAATTTGGTCAGAATAGCGACAGTTCTTTCCAACCTCAAATTCATGATTCATAATTTAAAAATTGATATTAAGGCACAGCAGTGATCTGGAAACTCCTTCCTAGTTAGCTCAGGTGAGTATGTGTGACAGGTGCTTTTCCATGCCAAAACACAGATGACCTGAATTTTTGCAGCTTGGTTACAAATTCTTGAAAATTGTGTTCTTAATTCTACAAATCCAGTTTCTGCTTTGAACATGCTAGACCAAACAGTCCTCACACCTTCACCTTTTACAGCCTCACTTGAGTAGCATAAATACACATTATCAAGCATAGAAAATAGAATTTCAGCATAATACTGGTAAAAATCTAAATCTATTCCAGTATGTCTGATAGCCCATTTTCACCAAGAAACAGAAATAATGCATAACCCTGAGGTCTGTGTTTGAAGAAAAGCTACAGTGAATCTCAACAGAGAAGAAAATGCAATATCCAGAATTATCCTGAGGTTGTGCATTTGGAAATGTTGTTTGTGTAGGATTATCCTCTTCAAATAAAATGTCAATTTAATCAATAGTAAATTGAGCTGAAAACAACACACAGCTTTGAAAACATTTCAGGAAGACGTCCAATATTTTTGGGATTCAAGCCAACAGCAATGGAATGAACAGAAGGTAGCGTAGGTGGGATAAATGGGGCCTAGCTGCTGCCTCATCAAGTGCTTATAACAGTCAAACCCATATAACAATCCATTAAAAACATATCTGAGGACTCATTGAGTAGCTGACATCCCGCATGGACTTTTCTCACGTATCTTTTGTCAAACATTATTATAATTGCTCCTCACGTTTAAGACTCACCGGTCCTTTCCCGTCTCCCTCTTGAACACCGCATCGCAGTAACTCATGCGCTTCTCCGTTGTCACGTAGATTTTGGCAGTTGGGTAGCTGTCAACAGTTTTCTTCAGCATGTTGTACACAATGCCATTTCCATCCCTCCTCATGTTTCGAAAAGGACCCCAGATCACGTAAACGGTGTTGTTGGTTTCTTTGAAAAAGTACTCGGGATTCTTGAGCAGGAGAGGCACACTTGTGTGCGAGACCACTCTTACGGTTGTCCTCTTCCCAACGTCTTCCTCATAGCCCTTGGTGGGAGCATTGTTCATCCTCCATATGCAGGAGGACTTGTCTATCTCAGTGCCCACCCTCTGGCCAGCCATCTGCCCCGAGTTTGAAACAATGGCACAGAGGTCACAGTCAAGTTGTAGAGGCTGGAAGACAGGAAACAATAATTTACATTGCAAGTTTTTCTCTGTAAAATATAAAGATTGAAAATTCAGTTAAAAGTAAAACAGGTACAGTACAACAAATGGATAGCAATGCTTCTTTTTAAAAAAATAAAACCACAATCCCTATCTGTCAGAGGTGCTCAAAATCTCTACCACTACAAATGCAAACCTTTTCAGTGAAATAGGCAGTTCCAATCTTTGCCTTTGTTCCCACCTTGCAAAGTCAACTATACAAATAATAATTCCCTTTTTCCCTCTAAATGTTACTCTTTTCACTAAAAAAACAAGGAAATAAAGAAATAGTGGAAGGCAATATTTAGATCAATGGCTTCTCTTTTAACAAGGTGTTGTCAGCAATAGTAAGAAACCTACTGAAGAAAGTAATGCTGGAAGTTTAACTGTACATTACCCGTGTTTGTGTCTGAATGAATAGTTCCCAAATTTGTGACACAAGTCGAACGTGAAATCTATCTCTAAAAAGCAATCTAATAGTATGAAAATCTTGCAGTTGGAAAGAAGATGTGGACAGAGGAGTATGTTGTTCTCTCCAGAGAGAGGTTATGATCCATGGAAAATGAGAGGTAGAGGGACCGGTGACACCTGAACTGGGAACTTAATCCTGAGAAAACTGTAGTCAAAGACAGTATTCTGTGACCATGTTCTAGGGTGCTATTACTCCAGTATGAATTGAAAATAGAAAAAATAATCTAACAGATATAAGGACCTAGCTGATGCTCCATTTGTCAAAGAGTAAATGTCTTTTCGTTGTTTTGTACCTACAGACTAAAAGGAAATGCCCTCTATTTAAACTGGATTGTATAAAGAGTTCAGTTAAAAACTGAAATCAAATGAAAACTAGATCCATCAAAAAAACCCTATCATCCAGGTCAGAGATAACCTACAATTTTTGTATGGTAACAGACTTGATCCTCTGTCATGCTCACAACTGGGAGCCAGTGACCTCAGTTCAGTATTTTTTCGAAAAAATTCCCTTCACGTTCTTTGGACATTTACTCTGACAGGATGCTAGGTGCTTTTCTGATCAGACTTGTGGTTATTTCTCTTCAAAATCACACCTCATTTAGCTGATGTAGATGAATAGCCTGCCTACATTTGACCACTATAACCCTAGGATGGAATTGCTGACAAAAAACCAAATTCTTTGATAAGGGAGAATAATGCAAGGACAAGAGATAAACATCTTAAGAAAGCCAAACTGTAAGAGCTAAAATGTCACATCTTTGGGTGACATATATTGTACTGAATTAAGGTGCATCATGCATGACTTGTGCAGTAAACTTTACAATTTCAAAGCTTTGATTTCTCTGTTTTGATTGATTTGATTTCGTTATGTGGCTGGTTCAGGAAAACATTCTTTCCTAAATCAGTAGCTAAAGATTCCTGTTTGAATGCAAAAGCATTGTCAATGTTTCCCTTACGAACACCATGCATTTTCTGTAGCTGGTATAGTTTTAGAGAGCTGTCCTGCATGGCTCTCTGACAGCAGGGATGAAATCCCAGGAGATGCAGTTGAATGCAGCAGTCTTTCTGTTTACTGCTTACTTACAGAAATTCTCTCTAAGATACATTATGAGGACATGGCTGGGTGACCTAAACAAATCCAAGAGCATAACTCATTTTCCAGCATGAAGTGAATTGTTACAGACCCAGTAGATTAATTTATAGCTTTCAGGGTGAACTTTCAAAATAACAAATGCTGAATATGAAACTGCTAGATAGCAAAAGCCAATTTGGTCAAGAATCTGGTTCCATTTAAATTTGTCTCATCCTCAGAGCTGCTTTTTTCACTAAATTCTTCCTTCTCCATTAAAATAGAGCTGCTCTCTTAAATTTGGAATTGTTTGAATTTCCTCCCCTTAGTTAGAAATGCATTGCACATTTTCTATTCACTGAGTGCAACTGCTCTGCTTGAATAAGCTGAGTACACTCACTCCTGCAACTGTGTTCCCTGGTTTTCTAGCTCTTTTGTTGTGATTCATTTATCTTGTTCCAATTTATAAAGTGCTTTCATAATACTGCATGCCTACACTAGGTCAACATATAATCTGCTCTTCTTGAGCAGAGTCAGAGGCTAAGCCCCTCCCAGCTCTATCTCACAATAAATATTTTTTACAATATAGAAATTTTACATGTCCCAATATGCACAGTTCCCAACAGAGATCCCAGAGAGAGTTAGGAGACTGACACCCATGATAGATATTCCACTGACTCCAGAATCATCCACTGCCTTCATCATCTTTTTGCATCATATCTCCCTCAACATACGAGAAAACACACATCAATATTCACTCATTGAATCCCACGTGGAGACAGGCCACCATTTTGTGGTGTTGGTTTCTAGGTGCCACAGAGGAGAAGGGTGGTTTCAGTGACACACATGAATCCACATGCAATACAAATGGGTCTGCCAGGCAGTCCAGGCTGCCCTCTCATCTGCAGACATGGTCCAGCAGCAGCGGGACTGAAACAGACTGGCAGGACCACACTGAAACTTGTCCTTGTTGTTACTGCTTATCCTCTGTGAACCCTGAAAACCAGGCCAAGGTTCACCTCTCACAAGATCTTCATTCACCTGCATCATAGATACACGAGTTAAAGACAAAAACATTAAGAACCATTCAGGTTTTCTTCTCTTTTCATGTACTTAGACATTTATCTCGCCTCTAAACAGCAAGGGGGCTGGGCTATTATTGCTGCTAGAAAATTGTTCATTTTGTTGCTGACCAGAAGGATGTAGAAGACCTCAGCAGAGCAGCTGGGTATGGTTCTGACAAATAGTCCCATCTTTTTTGTGAATGATACATTGTAACTGTTGAGGAACACTTATATTTTAATCAGTAAAGAAAATGAAATGTCTGACCTTTCCATTTCCTGTGCAAGCTTACAGACAATAGAAAAGATAATTAAAACTGTGAATTAGAACTCGCAAAACAGTGCCATTTCTCTAGCAAAGAGAAATAGCTGTGTAATAAAGGTCACTTATCAAACAGTTCTAGTTATTAAATCTTTGCATTTAGCACTGAAGTGGCTTCACAGAATCAAAGGTCAAATCATTAAATAACAAAATCAGCCAGAATTAGAAAAGGTCACAAGCAAATCCAACTAAAGTAGGTCACAAAACATGATTCTCTTCCACACAGGATTTCATTATTTGGAAAATTGCTTACTTTCCAAATTTGACAATTCCCCCACCATTTCCAGTGTCTCCACCACGAGACTGAAATTCCAGCTACAGAACCATTTGTACGGGTAGATTTCCCAATGGCACAGATCTTGGATCACCAAGTTTCCCAGCCACAGCCCTGGACATCTGCTGAGATCCACATGGGGGTGATCTCAGGCCAGGTCTCTGAACCACAGAACAGCATCTGGACAGACCAGACATACACCAGGCTCTGGTCTCAGCTGGACCAAACCCAGCTCAGGACCTCTGCAGATGGAATTTCCACTAATGAAAAGCTGAATTTCTCTTGTGGCTCCTTAGCACAACAGACCGGTGGTGAGCTCTCTCCAACCACCAACTCTGTTCCACTCTGAATCCCACAGCTAATCACGCAGATAGTTAGGAAACCCAGACTAAACTTTCTCAATTGTTACTTTAACAATATGATTGTGATTTTGTAAATTGGACGCAATGCCCATTCACTACATAATGAGGCAATTATTAGCAGCTTGCCACATATTAATTTGCTCCTTTAATGTTGAAACAAATGAGATCTTTTCTTATAATCATCCTATTTGAGTGAATTCTAACAAAGCCGATTGAACAAAGCTCCAGAGAGACTTTCTTTATTTCAATGCCATTTATTCTTCTACTCTTCTTGGATGTCTTTAGAGTTTCAGAGGATACAACATTTATAATGATGCCAATAGGGAATAGATTTTGCCTTTATTCTTCTTGATGTTCTTTTGAGGTCTTTGAAATGAAAGGTACAAGAGAGGCATTAACCGTCTGGCATTGTTTTTATTGCTTTCCTCTACTTTAGAAGCAAAAAATGTATTTTAATTTTTCCTGTGTTTCAGTGATTAAACAAGCTGGTTTATCTACGCTTACTCAATTTCTTCAGACCTGTGACTGGGAGAAAAGACTTGCAAGCTTCTCTAGGAAAAATTTCAGCACATTAAAAGAAAAGAAAGATTCTATTTGTGTGTTCACCCAATAAGCACTACCAAATTAGTACAGCACTGTATATAACTTACATGATATTACTAACATCAAGCAAAAAACGGTAAAAATTATAAAAAGACAGGTCTGATTACCCTGAGTTTGTGTTTGTTCCCTATTCCCCCCTATGGCAGTACTGTGGGGTTTTTTACCTTCATGAGTTGATTTTGGTCCTAGCCCTTAGTATCACACCCCAGCAAACATCTGCCTTCATAAAATTTAATGCTAAGATTTCATAAAGATTTTAACATTTTGACATTATTTTGAGATAAGCCCAACATCAACATGCATCCCATTTCCAAATAAATAGAATATGATCTGCTTCTTCATAAGACTGTTCCTGAGACTCAAGTGACTGGGATATTTTATTTAGATGAATGTCACTGTACATGAGTTCTAGCAGAAAGTTTTTATTTAAATTGAATGAATTGGAAGGGAGTGCATAGGAGGCACATAATGGGACTAATCTTACAGCAGGAGACTGAATAAATAACTGTATTTGGAAGTCTTTCTATATACACTGACCCAGTTGTTAGAGAACTGTTTGATTTGCAGCTCTTGTTACAGCTCCTTAAAGGGGCTGTACCAGCCCTTTGCTTGAAAAACTATCTTGTGGATTCCTCATGACAATGGTAACAAGACACAAAAACAAAGGAAGCTTGGACTTTGAGCAGAGGTTGAAACTTGTGGGCCAAAGTCACCCACCCCATCTAAACTATCAACCAGCAAGGGTATTTTTGAAACATTTTAGTTTTCTTTCTCATAGAAAGAAAAAAAAAAAAAAAAAAAAAAAAAAAAAAAAAAAACAAACCAGAAACTGAAACCTTCCAAAAACGAATCACAGTGCAAAGTGATGCAGTGTCATCTTTCTCACTTTTGAGACGGCTCCAGACAACTCCATGCCAGCTCCTACCTCTTTCAAGACACAGCACAGCAAATGCTCACCAGAATGCTGTTGATTTTGCTGCTCCTATTGGGAACAATACAGGCAGCTTTGAAACAAAGTGAGAATTAAGTACATCTCATGATACCAAGAGCTGAAAACCAAATGCCTCAAATATACGTGAGAAAATCCTGAGTATATAACCTATAAAGAATAAAACCAGGTCTTGTTATGCATTTTAGGCATTTTCCACTACTTTATTATAAGGCAAAAATTGAGAAGTCAAAGATCACACATCTCATGATAATCTCATAAAACAAAATTTACTAAAATTTAATAAAAGCCATGTCCAGCTTGATCAAAATATCTTAACTTTCTATTTTTCAAAAATTGTATTTATGTAATTTTCTAAAATAGAGTTAAAATGCTCCCCCAATTGAACATTTTGCTTTATTATGAAAAGGCAAAAGAATGGGAGCTCACATTAACAAAACAGTCCCTTTCACTTTTTCATTTTTCCTGATTTCCAGCTGAACCTTTATGGAAACTGACACCTTTTAAATAAGCCTACACTAGTATTTTCTTCTGGAATAATAAACTATTGGAACAATCTTGATAGCTCTATTGGTAAAAAAGGCTTAAAAATACAAAGGTGGCAGGGAGCAAATAAGAACAGGAGAAATTGTTCTGCCTCTGCATGGAGGGTTAATGGAGGAGGGAAGCTGCCAGATTCAGGGTTTCAAGTACAACAGAAACACCCGGGAGAGGCAGAGCTCTGGAGGACTGATGGTCAACAGCTCTGAAGGACTTAGGGCACTGAGAGAGAGGCAGGTGAAGAAAGTTTTGCCCTAAGGCATTTCCTGAAGGATGTGAAGACCTGTCCTGCATGTGCACTCTCAGTCAGTCTGCATAAGACCCATTTTCGTTTGTGTCTCAGGTGCCTGGCAAACTGCCCTGCCCCTAGGCAGGATGGCAGAAGGGACGTGCTCTTATTTACATGAATGTCACAGAAGGGGGAGGAAATAAATGGAAAGACCACACAAAAGAGAAGAGAGAACAGGAAAAATTTCAGACACCTATGAAAGAGTAGAATGTAGTTTAGTGTTAAAAAGGAAACACGTAAGGGGAAGAACGATTTGAGAAAAAACCTGATATATACAGCTGAGAAGATAAACCATGATGTTTGGGAATGCAATCCAGCAAAGAAGAACCAAAACTCCTGACTCAAACTAACCGTTGTGAAGAAGACTTAATCAGACACGTCAATCAAATAGCATAGGAATTAATAGGCAGAGAGAAAAGATTTTGTCCTTTACACTGCCAACTGCACAAGTAGAAAACAGATGAAAATGGATATGCTCAGTCCAGCATACAGTACTATAGTTTGTAGGTAACCAGAAACCCTGACATCCCTGGGCATGCAGATGTCTGCACCTTCATATTCACATAATGAACACCTCTGAACTGGAAGAAAAGCAGAATACTCTCTGGCATATATATATTAAAAAAATAGCATAAAGAGACAAGTACACCCAAGAACATATGTGGAAATGCTCCTGTCAAACACTGCTGAGGACTGAATTGTTATGGAGCAGAGGCAAACTCCATCATGCACACCCTACACAGACAAGTTCACGAAGAAGCCATTAAAACAGCATTCACTCTGAAAAACAGCCTATGAAAAAAATTAGCTTCACATCTGAACAAAATAGACAACCAAACAAACAACATTAGTTCTAGAGTATTCCTGACTTCATCCCAGAGGTTCAGCTGATGACCATAAATAACCAGAATGTTTGTGACACTTCATCTATCACCCATTTACAAACACGCAGGCTTTAAAATATCATGACTTTGTAATAGTTCAAAAGCTGGGAATTCTTCCAACCAAATAGTGCTTGCTGAATGCTGAATCCAGTAAGTCATTTATCTTAACATCCACCACATTGTTCACCTGCCCTCAGTACTACGTGATGACTCTTGAATTTTGTGCACAAAAGTTACTGGAAAAGCACCATGTAAACCAGACACTGTCCATCAAACAGCATAAACAACTCAGAGCACAACACAAGCTGATCCTCACAATGGCACCCTTCTGTCACGCTGCTGCAGAGCTGTACTTGCAAAAGAGTACATTTGCTACCCACAAAACATGTCACTTGATTCAGCAGGTTATTGGTATCATAATATTTAGCTCTAATTTATCTTCTGCAATTTTCTGTCTGTATCAGATTTCTTTTCTGCTTTTTACGTTCAGTAATAAGGAAGATAACAATTGTTTCTTCTCTATACAGACATGTTTGCTCAGCAAACAATACAAACCACCAGGAGGTAAAATGTCACAACTCAAGGAGATGTAAAAGGGAGGAATGTCCTGTTAGCACACAGGCTGCATAGTGAATGAATCTCAGCACAAAAGGACAAAAACAATTTTTCACACCCAATAGCATATGTGGCAGCAGAGCAGAGGTAACATGCAACACATAATCCCTCCTCACAGAGTGGACTCTAGAAAGACATCCTTGACAGCAACCAAGGCCAAAAGAACTCTACCCACAAAAACTGTTTTTTCCTTTGCAAGTAATAGTAAGTATCTCTGCAAAAAAATTAATGGGAATTCCTACAGCGAAGATGCCTACTGGAAGACTATGTCTAAGGAATTCTCTGTCACATATGGAAAACATGAGTTGTTCTAACCGCTGACTTTAATTTGTATTTATTATAAATACCCGCAGATGGCGGTAAAGTATATAATGCATACAGCAGATTTGTTCCAAGTTTACTTTCTCTAATAACCTCCTATTATCAGCACTCACCATTAATCATGGACCATTATCTAGGAACTTAGTTGGCTGCATCACAGATACAGTAATGCCTGTAAGGCCTCTAATCTAAATACATTTGAAAAAATTAGACTCAAATAAACTAGGGTACTTCTAATATGAAGTTTACATCTTATTTCAGGTCAACTTATTTGGGATTTAATATGGGGAAATAATATCAAGGTAGGCAGCAAAAACTGTCAGAGAAACTTCCTTGTATTAACCCCTCCTCCCTCCTTCCCATGAAAACCCACCTAACAGGCTGGAAGCCTAACCTCTAATTTATTTTGGTTCCATGCTGTCTAGACCTATTATTTAATTTTGTCTCTCTTGGTGGTCTATCTGACAAATTATTT